>NC_045618.1:118241336-118866336 GCF_009829155.1 Mustela erminea
ATCACCCTCCTGTAGGTTACCCTAGTAGCATTGTTCTGTTCTTTTCTTCATAGCAACTGCCACAATCGCAGGGTGACATATGTGTTCATAGTTATTGGATTAATGTCTGTCTGTCCCACTAGATTGTAAGCTCTGAGAGCAAGGGGCATGTCTGGCTTTGATCTTCAGGACTGTCTGCTCCTGTGCCAGCATAGTGCTTACCGTGCAGAATTCAATAAATATTTTTGGAATGAAATGGATGAATGAACAAATAAACACACAGTGATAAAACATTATACTAATTACTAGTTATGTTTTTGTCCTGTTTTTACTTGAATTTCATAACTTTGAGAACAGATTTGACATTAAAAATTAAAATTGAGACTTCCACCAAGATGGAATAACAGGGACCGGATTTACTTTCCTGCCTGAAACAATTTTTTAAATGGGCAAAATATATGAAACAGCATTCTCGAAGACATTGAGCATCTAGCAGTGAAGGACAGTGAACAAAGAGAGACGGAAAATAAACGAGGTGAGCCCTCTGATTGCCCAGCTTACCGCCTTGAGAGAGTATCCAGGCTGCAGCACAGGGAGGGGAGGCCCAGGCAGAGCTGAGGACACGGAACTGAGTCCAGGAGGACCGGGCAGCTAGAGTTCATAGGGCAGAGTCAGAGAGATGGCCAGAGACTTGCAGAAGGTTCCCCTTGGGTAGTCAGTGAAGTACTGGTAAGCACTCGTGAGGGAGGGAGCTGTTCAGTCTAGTTCAGATGTTATTTCTCTAAACTGATCTGTAGATTGATCACAGTCACAATGCCAGCAGGATGTTTTTGGGTTTTTGTTTCTTTGTTTGTTTGTTTCCATAGAAGTTAACAACGTAAAATTTGTAGAGGTACGTAGAAGACGTAGAATAGCCAAATTACCTTTGACAAAGTAGACCAAACTTGATTTCAGGGTTTATAAGCTACAATAATTAAAACACTGTGATGTTCATATCAAGATAGACAGTCATCAGTGAACTAGAATAAAGAGTCCAGAAACAGAACCACACAGATATAGACAACTGTGCTGTATTTTGGTTTTTGTTTTGTTTTTACAAAGGTGCAAAGTCAGTTTGGTGGAGAAAAGATAGTCTTTTCAACAAATATTAGAACCATTGGCTATAATATGGGGGAAAAATGAACTTCAATAAATACTTTGCACTTTATAGAAAAATTAAAAATAGGTCATAGGCCTAAATGTAAAATCTAAAACCACAGCATTTCTGGAAGAAAACATAAAGGAAAATCTTTGTGACCTTGGATTAGACAAAGATTTCTTAGACAGGACACAAAAAGTGCAGTCCGTAAAAGAAACACTGATAAATTGGACTTCATCAGAATTCTATACATGTGCTGCTTGAAGGAAACCAAAAGAGTGGAAAGACAAGCCTCAGACTAGGAGAAAATGACAACTCCTGCATCTGATAGACGACTGGTGTCCAGAATACATAAGGAATTCTTAAAACTCAAGGGGAAAGAAACCCCTCTGTTCTGAAAAATGGGCAAAAGATCTTAATAGTTCCCCAGAGAAGATATATGAGCGGCAAATAAGCACATGAAAAGATGACCAACATCATTAGTCTTAAGGGAAATGCAGACTAAAGCACGTGAGATGCCATTGTGTACTCACTGGAGTGGCTGCCAGAGAGCTTAATTGTTAAGGTTCTCCGGAGGACCAAAACCATTAGGGTCTCTC
The DNA here is from genome assembly GCF_009829155.1 of Mustela erminea. Classification (NCBI taxonomy): domain Eukaryota; kingdom Metazoa; phylum Chordata; class Mammalia; order Carnivora; family Mustelidae; genus Mustela; species Mustela erminea. The sequence continues at coordinate 118,243,053 of NC_045618.1, forward strand.
TCCCTCTCTTTCTTTCTCTCTCTCTCTCTATATATATATGGAGATGTATTATAAGGAATCAGCTCACATGATTATGGAGGCTGAGAAGTCGCACGAGCTGCTATCTGCAAGCTGGAGACCCTATCCTGAGAATAAGAGGATCCTGTGGGTGTAAATCCCAGTCCAGTGGCAGAAGACCAGCATCCTGTGTTAGGCAGGCAGCAAGGGGCTGAATTCTCTCTTCCTCTGCCTTTTTTTTTTTTTTTTTTTTTCTCTACTCAGGTTCACGAGGGATTGGTAGCTGCCCACCCACACTGGGGAGAGGATTCTCCTTTACTGTGTCCAAGTCAGATGCTAATTTCATTGAGAATCACCCTCACAGAAACACATAGCAGTGTTAAATTGGGGCAACCTGTAGCCCCGTCTAGTGACACTTCAAATTAACCATCACAAGTCCATCCCTGTCAATTGGGCAGCCATGCACTTCTCCTTAAACTGAACTGAATCTCCAAATAAAGACAAAAATGCAGTCATAGGGACGCCTGGGTGGCTCAGTTGGTTAAGCAGCTGCCATCGGCTCAGGTCATGATCCCAGTATCCTGGGATCGAGTCCCACATCGGGCTCCTTGCTCAGCAGGGAGCCTGCTTCTCCCTCTGCCTCTGCTGCTTCTCTGCCTGCCTGTGCTCGCTCTCTCCCTCTCTCTGATAAATAAATTTTTTTTTAAAGTCCTACTCTCTACCTCTGAGCCCCAGGACTTAAAAAAAAAAAAAAAAAAAAAAAAACACGCAGTCATAATTCCACCAAACGTGATACAGCTATCCTACATGCAATGGAAAACCCACAAACTCCCTACATAAAATCTTTAAGTGATGTTTGCTCTTCTTGAACTCTCATAACTTAGATACTATGATAAAAATTAACAGTTCTTAAAGGCCATGATATAAAGCCAGTGCATTTTGTATTACATGAAAAACAAATAAGAGAAGAAAGACAACAAAGACATATTGTAACATCTATATTAAAATGATTTATGCATATATATTCTGACACAGATATATATTCAAAACAAAATGAGGAAATAGAGCAATTTTTATAATTGGTTATGGGATCATAGGTGGTATTTAGAACTACTTTCTTCTGCTACCCACTATATATTCCCTTTGTCTTCAGCAAGTACCTTGTGGGTGACCCAGACAGTCATTCCTAAAGAATCCTGGCCTTTAGTACTTCTGCTTAGATTGGGTTATTACAGTTTTCAGTTGACCTTAGTCACAGGGCATGGTAATACTAATAGATACCTTAAGAGATCTCCTGTATTTCAGACACTCTTCCTTACTTTCATTGTGGAGTAGTAGTCCAGTTTCCCCTTGGTAGTGAGGATAGATCTCCCTAGCTGCTCCAGAAATCCCTTTTTTGCTAATTGATTTAGAGGCACAAAGTAGCTGGGTGGCCATCTTCATTTCTAGCTCAATGGAATCATTCATTGTGTGTCTCTTGGTGGAAGCATTCCTTTTCCTAGAACTAAGACCTCTAGGCTAGCAGAGCAAAAAGTCAGCGGAATAGGAAGCAAACGTTTTGCCAGTGAGTCACTTGGGAGTAATAGTGAGTGGTGCCATTCCCAGTTCCACCCCATGATTCCTGGGTCCATGAATCCTGGTATGGAAGAAACAGCACCATGTATTGGATGTGGATTCAGAGCATTTACAGCCTTCTGCAGAACCTTGCCAGAGCCCTGCGACATAGCGCCACCTAGCTGTTCCACTGTCCTATCACACCAGCTGCTTCAAGATGGCGGAGAGCTTGGTAAGACCAGTGAATTCCAGGAGCATGGGCCCACTATACACTTCTTTTGCTGTGAAGTGAGTTTCTTGATTAGAAGCCATGCTGTGTAGAATACCATGACTGTGAATAAAGCATTTTGTAAGTCTTCAGATGGTCATTTGCAGGGAAAGTAAATCCGTATTTGTGGTAAGCATCTATTCCAGGTAGGATGAAACATTGCTCCTTCTGTAATGGAAGCAGTCCAACGTAATCAGCCTGCCACCATGTAACCGGCTGACCACCCTCGGGATTGGTGCCATATTGGGCACTCGGTGGTGGCCTCTGCTGCAGGCAGATTGGGCACTCAGCAAGAGCTGTAGCCAGGTCTGCCTTGGTGAGGGAAAATCCATGCGGCTGGGCCCGCACATAACCTCTTTCTTAACCACCACAGCCACTATGTTCATGGCCCAACATGATAATAGGGTTGACTGGAGAAAGAAACTGATTGATTATCTACACAAGATCATCCTATTTACTTGATTTATTAACATGCTCCTTGCTGAGGTCACCCTTTGGTGATCATTCTCATGGGACACAAATATCTCTCCATTTTTCTCCCCATTCAAAGAGACTTATCCATATACCTCTCTTACTCATATATCGTTGACCAATATTCTGATCTTACTTCTTCCAAGTTCCTGACCCTCCAGCAAAACCATTGGCCACTGCCCATGAGTCGGTATAAAATTGCACATCTGGCCATTTCTCCTTCCAAGCAAAGTGAACATCCAGGTCACTGCTCCAAGTCATGCCTTCTGGGAAGATTTCCCTTCACCATGTCCTCGGGGATGTGCTAGAAGGGAAATTATAGTGCTGCAACTGTCCACTTGTGGGTAGTGCCTACGTATCATGCAGAACTCTCTGTAAATGAGGCCTGAGCCTTTTCTTCCTCTGTCAGCTATCATAGGAACCACCTGTGGCTTCATAGATGCAGGCTCAGAGAGAGAAGACATTGGAGCAGGAGTGGGGAGAATGGGCATCTGGGGCGCTGGTGCATGTAACTTGTGCCTTTAGGACCTGCTCAGGCCCCATTTCGTGTCTCCTACCTCCCATCTGATGAGGGAGTGCTGCTGATGGATCAGATGTCACCCAATGTATGACAGGCATCTCAGGTCTCATAGAAGTGTTCAGTCTCTATTTAGGCCCAGTAGCAGACCAAGAGCTATTTCTCAAAAGGGGAGTAGTTATCTGCAGAAGATGACAGGGTTTTGCTCCAAGATCCAAAGGGACCTGCTAGAGGTTCCCTGTCTTCCACTGACACCTCAGGCACTCTCGAATCTGCTGGAACATATGGCCCAAGGGCAGAGCAGCTTGACCAGCAACCTGAACCTGTTGCAGAACTGTCTCTTGTTCTGGACCCCACTCAATGGCAGCTGCTCAGGTTACTTGGAAAATAGACTGGAGTCCTACTCCCAAAAGAGGAATATGTTACCTCCAAAATCTAAAGAGACCCACTAGGCATTGTGCCTCTTTTTTAGTTGTAGGAGGAGCCAGATGCAACAACTTACCCTTCACCTTGGACATGCCCCATACCCCCAGACCCCTAGAAATCACTAATCTAGAAGGTCCCTAAATTTTGATTCAGTTTATTTTCCACCCTCTGACATCCATCCATCTTCCCAATCAGTCTAGAGTAGTTGCTGCTACTTGCTCACTGGGTCCAACCAGCATAAGGTCATCAATATAACAGATCAGTGAGATACAGAAGAGGAAGGTGATCAGGAGCCTTGAAAACTACATTAAGATGTAGGGCTGGAGAGTTGATGTACCCTTGAGGTAGGACAGTAAGGGCACATTGCTGGCCTTGCTAGCTGAATACAAGTCCTTCTGGTGAGCCTTATAGTCAGTGGTGGAGAAAAACGCATATGGCACATGACTAGCTGCATGGGGTGGGGGAGGTGTGAATTTGCTCAAGCAACGGAACCATGTCTGGTAGAGCTCTGCCGTTGAAGTCCACCAGCTGGTTCAGCTGATGATACTCCAGTGTCCTCTCCAAGATCAGTCTGTCTTCTGCACAGGCCAAATGGGTGAGGGGGTGGATGGGGGTCACCACTCCTACACCTTTCAAGTCTCTGATGATGGCACTGATCTCTGCAAATCCCCAGGAATGCCATATTACTTTGGGTTTTACGATTTTCCTAGGTTGAGGCAGTTCTAATGGCTTCCATTTTGCCTTTTCCACTGTAATTGTCTTCCCTCCACAGGTCAGGGAACCAATGGGGGGATTGTGCCTGCTGCTAAATAGGTCTCTTCCAATTACACATTCTGGAACTGGGGAAGTAACCACCGGATGGCGGCAGGGGTTCACTGAAACCACCCTGAGATGGAGCTGAAACTCCCATTGGTCACCTGGCCTCCATAAGCCCTGATTCTGGTGTGCCACAGTGATGTTTGGGGTCTCCTGGAATTAGTGTCAGTTGAGAGCCAGAGTCCAATAGTCCCCAGAAAGTCTGGTTAATTCCTCTTTGCCAATAAACAGCTCTTCTGATAAAAAGCTGTAGGCCCCTTTGGGGAAGGCTGGGAGAAAGATGCACACTATCAAGTTTCAGAGTCCTTCCTTAAGGCGCCCCACCTTCCCCTTCCTTCAAGAGGTTCTGGGGTATATAACCGTCTCAAGTGTGAGAATTGACTGAGGGGCAGTTAGTTGACTGGGGGAGGTCAGAGGAGACGACAAAGGGACACCAGGAACCTTTGGAGGGTGGTTGGGTATGTTTCTTTCTTTGGTTGTGGCAATGACTTCACAGGCGTCTATATCTGTCAGAACTTACCAAAGCGTATGTTTGTGTGTGGGAAGTCTACTGTGCATCAGCTTTACCTTAATAAAACTGCTAAATTTTTCTGAACATACCTATTACAGGACAGATGAGTAAGGAAATAATTTCTCACTATTCCAGTTCATATAATTCCAAAGGGATCAGTAATATTTGTTAAAATCATAGTTAAAGTCATTAATTTAAAATTTTTTCATATGACTCTGCTTATTTTAAATGGGTCTCTTAACAGTTTGAAAATGCCTCAGAATTATAGGAAACCTTGGTCATGGCCGTGAGCATTTGGGTCCCTTTGCAAGGTCCTACCTGTCATGGTGACAGATGCGAAGGGCAATCTTAACCTGACAGCATGAAATAGTGCCTCCTCTGACTGATTTCCCCCTCTCTGAGTCCACGTCCACAAGCCATCTTATAGTTTTCTTTTCCTTCCTAGGACTACCTGCAGGGAGGTAGTATGTTGCTGATTATGAAGGCAGGAGTATTCTAAACCAAGCGATGGTCAAATTTAAATTGCTTGTATTGGCCTTAGATCAATCATTTGGCATTCTGGTTTGAGAAAGAGGAAGAATATGAATCAGTGTGTCTAAAATCTTAAAACTAGAACATATTTTTCAAGAACTTAAATAGGATTCTTGCCCTTTAATGAACTAATTATCCATTTTGTCATGTTGTTAATAATTTTCTTTAAAGCTTATTGTTAACCTATGGTTTCATGGTTTTTGGTTGTTACTGAAATTTCTAGCAGTATAATAATTAAGTTATCCTACACTACCTTTTCCTTTCAAGGTAGTGATTCTGACTGTCTTCCTGGTGTAAAGTCTTTCATAGTCTGTTCTTTTAACAAAATGCACCATTCGATTTATATACAATGGGCTATTGTTCGACCATAAAAGAGGATGAGATTTTTGTCATTTGGAACAACACGGATGGACCTAGACGTATTATGCTATGTGAAATAAATCAAACAGAGAAAGACAAATGCCATATGGTTTCACTTACATGTGGAATCTAAAAAGCTAAACAAGCAAACAAAAAAAGCAGAAACAGACCCATAAATACAGAAAACAAACTGGTGGTTGGGGGAGGAGCGGGCATGTAGAATGGGCAAAACAAATGAAGGGAACTGAGAGATACAGACTTCCAGTGATCAATGAATAAGTCATGGGGATAAAAGGTACAGCACAGGGAATATGGTCAGCGGTGCCGTTATAGTGGATGGTGACACAGGTCACCACACTTGGGGTGAACAGAGCACAGCATACAGACTTGCTAATCCCTACACTGCACACCCCAAACTAATGTAACATTGTGTCAGTTCTCCTGCAACTAAAAACAAAAAACCCATAAATTTAAAAAGTGAAAAAGAAATGTACCATTCCGATAAATGTATCATTCTCTTGTCCCCTGTCTTAATTAGCCAAGGGCTTTTTTCATCATTGAATTCTTCCTTCATGTTGGTGCTTGTCCCTGAATGCTGCATCCTTTCTCAAGCTTTTACCTGAGCTGCTTCAAAATAGCATCTACTCCAAGTTATCTACCTGCCTGGAACTGTTTGTGGGTAGCCTAAAACCAGAACAAGAATGTTTTTCTGGTATATCAAATCTAAAACCCAGTAAGAATTTAGAAAGAGAGGAAAATTTTCTCCCTGCTATACAAATCCCTTCAGCGGGGTCCCAGTGGTCCTCTCCCTTCTGGGTGAGTGCCGTCACTCAGCAGATGACACAGTCATGTGAGGTATTTTCAGGGAAGCCCCTTCTATTACTGAACAACTTCATTTGTATAAAATCTTGCCTCCCTTAACGTGAGCTGAAATCAGCTTCCTCTAACCTCTGCATGTCAATGCTGTCCCCTCCCCTAAAGAACATACATGAGTTCTGTTTCTTCCAGATGTTGCTTCAGAGATTCGAAGATAGTTTTACCTACGATAAAGCTTTCATTAGCTTTTCTGAGCTTGGGTCTTATTTTTATCTCATGTACATAGCATGCTTTTCTTACTTGTCTGTCTCCCACTAGCTTTGATTCCCTTTCTGTGAAGAACCCCTTCTTTTTAGGCTCTGGATTACTGCTGCGTGGGAAGGTGTCATCCTTCACTAGCCTGGGGCTTTGTAACCCGTGGTCGTTGAATCCTGTGTCCTCCCCTGGGAATCAGGCTATAGAGAGTCTGTGCGCCGTTCTCCTGTCATCTCTGACAGCGCCGTTTCTTTGCCTTGCTTTCTCTGACTCTGAAATGTTGAGAATATATGAGATGTTCATTTGGCATTTCACAATCCATCAGTAAAATATGTTTTGTGAATGTGTCTCATTGTACTATGATAAGCATAATGTTATAGAAATTCAGGTCTCAGTCTTATCAAAATAATAATAATATTTGTGGTACAATTTAGGTCAGGGGTTAGCAAAACTGCAACCAGCCAGATCCATTCTGCTGCCTGTGTCTGTATGGCCTATGAGCTCTGAATGTTTTTACGGTCTTGAGGGGTTGAAAAAGTCAAAAGATGGACACATTTTATGACGTGCATATTGTATGGAATTTGACTTTCACTGTCCATTAGTAAAATTTTGGTAGAACATAGCCATGATTCTTCATCAGAGTATGATCTCTGACTGCTCTGGGGGCCACTGTAGCGGAGGTGAGTAATTGCCCCAAAGACTGCACAGCTTACAAAGCCTGAAGTATTTATTGTCTGGCCTTATATCGGTTATCCCTTATCTCTTGCTAAGTAACTGCCTCAAAATTCAGTGGCTTAAAACACATGCATTAACTCTCTCAGAGTTTCCGTGGATGAGGAAACTTAGCTACATTTTCTACTTCCGGGTCACTCACAGGCTGTAATCAGAATGCTGGCTGGACTATAGTTCTCTCAAGGCTCACCTGGGAAAAGATCTGCTTCCAAGCACATGTGGTTGTTGGCAGATTCCACTCCTCTGGGCCATTGGACCGAGGGCCCCCATTCCTGGCTGGCTGTTGGCCAAAGAGCACCCATCAGTTCCTCACTACATGGGCCTCTCTGACTTGGCTGCTTGCTTCCTCAAAGCATGCAGGCTGGAAGGGAATGGAAAGTCTCCAGGAGGCTGAACTCTTTTGTAGCCTAATCGTGAAAGTGGCATCCTGTTACCTTTATGGACAGTATTGTTTATAAGAAAGTCACTAGGTCAGGGCGCCTGGGTGGCTCCATCCAACTCTTGGTTTCGGCTCAGGTCGTGGTCTCAAGGTTGCAAGATGGAGGCCGGCACAGGGTTCCACACGCAGCGTGGAGTCTGCTTTGAGATTCTCTCTCTGCTCCTCCTGCTCGTGCTCTCTTCCTCTCTCTAAAATAATAAATAAACCTTGGAAAAAGTCACTAGGTTCTGTGCACACCTGAAGGGAAGAAATGACACAAGGAGATTACTGTGAATATAAGGAGACCATCCTTACAAAATGTTTGCTGACCTCTGGGTTGGGTAACTGTCCTCCCAAGGAGGATCTCTATTTAGGTAATTACTATAGTACACTGATTTTGTGTGTCATACTATAGTTTTCTAAAGCAAAATTAAAATAGTGATTCTGTTGGATTATTTTATTCTAACCATGTTGACTAGTCAGTAACACCTTGAATGAACTCATTTCTATTTTTTAAAATTCTCTGCTTATAGATGTCTTGCTTTTAGAGTTATGCATAGAATAACTAGAACAAGCATCATTATTTCTTACCCTGTTCTAAGAGATCATTTTTTCAAACCCTTGGCTTTCATATCTTTCTTTCATTTTCATGATAAAGTCCTTAATCAGCATATTTTATAAAGACTTCTCGATTCCCAATGTGCCACTCATTTTTTTCTTTTCTTCCTCATTTTAGGTATTTGTGTACCCATTAGTGATATCTGTGTTTCTGGATGTTTTTTTCACTCATTACCCCCAAATCCACGAATGTTCCTCACCACAGATTTCATCCACACATTCTTCCACGTGACCCACCTGCAGCCACTGCAGGGTCGAGTCCCGTGGTGGGAGGGGTGTGGCAAGGAGAGGAGCAGGGTGAAAATGACCCTGCCCTCCGTACTCACGTTCCTCCGCTTTCTATCTTACTTCCTTTCGGCATCCTTTAGCTCGGTTTACTCCTGCTTCCTCTGCATCACAGGTGGGGACGGAGCTGAGTCGTACTGTATTATGGCCTCCGAATACAGTTCAGAGCCCTGAATAAGACCCAGGAATATTCCTTCCAGCCACAGGGAGGGCCCATCGGCGGCACTAGAATGGCTAGCATTTGGGGTGCTCCTTGTCAGTCTGCCATTGCTCCCCAAGCCCCGGCCTTCTGTTGTTCCTGTGAGGCCCTGTGTAGGCGCTTCACTGCCCCCTTCTCCCAACCTGATCACCCACAGGTTACCCACGGGTCCCATCAACTTGAAGTCAAAAGCGTCAGCCTCATTCGTGCTGGGAGAGGCTGTGGAGGTGGCCGTCTGCGTTCCTGACTCAGTCATTAGTTCCATCTGGAGTAGTCTCACTGTTCTTTTTTTTTTTTTCTTAAGATTTTATTTATTTATTTGACAGAGATCACAAGTGGGCAGAGACATGGGCAGAGAGAGAGAGAGAGAGGAAGCAGGCTCCCCGCAGAGCAGAGAGCCCGATGTGGGGCTCGATCCCAGGACCCTGGGATCATGACCTGAGCCGAAGGCAGAGGCTTTAACCCACTGAGCCACCCAGGTGCCCAATCTCACTGTTCTTTACAAGCCTGTGCTTCTCTGCGGCCTCCCCAGGAGAGCCTCTTCCTTTTGGAGGATAATCTTGGCTGCTGTACTCTAGCTCTTTGCTCTGACTCGGGCTCTTCTCCCTTCAGCAGCCTCTCTGCATCTCACTCCGCTCTTGACTCAGTACTGCCTCAGTTTGTTGTCACATGTAGCCTCTCGGTCCCAGGGAACTCCCGAAGTGTGGTTCTCCATCCTCTCCTATCCCTTCTGTCTTGCCCATTAAGGAAAGGTGCTCTGTTGGGGGTTTTTTGTTTTTCATTTTTTTAAGATTTTATTTATTTGTCAGAGAGAGAGAAAGAGAGAGCACAAGCAGGGGGAGTGGTAGGCAGAGGGAGAAGCAGGCTTCCTGCTCTGCAGGGACCCTGATGCCGGACTCGTGGGCTGGGATCATGACTCGAGCCAAAGGCAGACGCTTAAACAGCTGAGCCACCCAGGCGTCCCAAGGAAAGTTGCCCTAACAGAGATAGTGGAGTGTGTGAAGTAAAGCTTTGTGAGCATTGTCTGGGTCACAGAAAAGAGCAGAAAGGAAGAGGGACAGGGATGAGGTCTGCCAACAAAAGCCATAGCCAGTGTGGTGGGGTCCCCACTTTGGATCAGACCGCACCCGCCCTGTGACTTAGACATGTGCAGGCGTGTCTGACAAGCTGGTCTGGTTGACCTGCCAGGCCTACGAGAGTGCAAAAGAGAGGAGCCCCTCCAGAGCAGCTGTTCTCAGAGGCCTTAGCCATGGGGCTGGGAGGCAAATCTAGGTCATAGTCACATCCATCACTTTTAGGGAGAAGATGCTATATGTTGAAAAGAAAAGAAAGCTCTTTTACCAAAATCTTTACAAGCTCGTGCACACGTCTTTACTTCCCCGAACCTCCCAAGGAACAGAAATGTTCTCTCTTGTGCACCAGACGCCACAGCAGGAGTGAGCGCCCCTTCGGTAATTCATGAAGCAAAAGAAGGAAATGAGGTCTGAGACGTGACGTGAAGAAGAGTATTTATAGCGCACACGAGACGTGCCCGGGGCTCCCAGGGGTTACTGGCTGAGAGTTTGAGTAGAGTTACAGATTTTGCAGGAATAGATAAAGAATCTCATTTGATGATTCTTACTGGCAAGGTCTAGGGAAATACGGGGTAGCTGGGTCAAGGAGAAACGCAGTGACAGCCAAAGGGAAGTGTCCCCTCTGGGCAGCCAGTGTCTCGGAGCAGGCACACTCCTGGGGACTAGCCTCCTGAGGGCAAGACTCACCCGGGCGCAGCTGTGTGCCAGTCTCTGTCTGCGCCGAGGGGTCTCACCCCTCATTTCCTGGAACCATTATGACCCTGGAAAACAGGTGGCTCTGTGTGCTTTTCTTATAGACGCAGAAACTGAGGTTATCTTGCTTAAGGACTATAGCTCCCTTGAGCTGGGAGTGGGGTCGAGTACAAAGTGATCCCTGGAAAGTTGCTTCATGCTCTCCCGGAGTTCACACTCGATTCTGTGCTGCTGTTTTCTTTCCTAGTGAGGTGGGTGCTTATTGCCCTTAAAGGATTGGGAAGTGCTGGCACAGACAAGGGGAGTACTGAGTTCATTAATGTCTAGAATATGTACTGAGTCATTTTTACCTCATAGGGCCGAAGAGAAATATACAGGCAGAGTTGTTGTCCTAGGAAAACTTACATACTGCCTGGGAAGATAGGGAGTAAACAGAGGACGGTCCATAACACCAGGGAGTTCTGAAAAATAGTTGAGTGGTAAGATGACTATGCCATCGACGTACAAGGCAGCTCGGACCCATGGGCACTGGGGGTGTCAAGGAAGCAACCATTCAGGATGGCAAGATCACATGAGCTGGGGGGACTGACAAGGTTTGTGAAGGCTGCAGGTGGAAAAGGCCTTTGAGATGGTAGGAAATAGCCACAGGGGCCCGCTCACGGGAGATGCAAGTCTTTTGGCCTAGCCATGCTTGCATGCTGCTCTCTGTGCACCTCTAATCTTGTAAATGAAGTTCATTTTATTGCTCCTATTCTAAAATTAATGTACACTCTAGTATGAAATGTGCATATAGTGTAAAATGTGCATAATGACCCCCAGAGACAAATACTGCTGATAATTGGATATATTGCGCTCATACTAGAAATACAATTTCCTCTTTCGCAGTTTTTGCTTAAAGTTATAATGAATTCTCCAATTACAGGCTACAGGCTCTCTGTAAACATAATTTTGCAATTGCTATATGACATAACCATTGAATAGATATACCATAATATCCTTAACTATTTAGAGTAAATGAAGTTGGCTGGAAACTCCTCCCAACTCAGGCAGGCAGATGAGTAACTTTGTAATTCTGGAACCACATGAGAACCAGGAAGTGAGAATCAACAATATTAAGTTATGAAATAGGAAAGATTGTGAACTTTGAAAAGGAGGGCAAATAGAACTAAACAACCCAAGAGAAGGTATGCAAGAATGCAAAAATGTTATCTGCAGGCCTCTGTTGCAACTGAGGAAGAAAGATCCTGAGTGAGCAAGGTATCACGAATGAAAAATAATCAGATATTTATTCACTCAGGAAATATTTGTTAAGGACTTGCTGAGTGCTAAGTAGTGCTCTAGGCCCCAGGAAAAAAAGCAGGGAACAAAGTTGCCTTTTTTTTTTTTTAATTTTTAAGATTTTATTTATTTGTCAGAGAGAAAGTACAAGCAGGGGGGGAGGAGCAGGCAGAGGGAGAATTAGGCTCCCCGCTGAGCAAGGAGCCCAACACGGGACTCAATCCCAGGGCCCCTGGATCGTTACCCAAGCCAAAGGCAGACACCCAACCAAGTGAGCCACCCAGGCATCCTGAAAACTGCTATTTAAAAAAAAAAAAAAAGGAATCCCTCCTACCTCAAAGCTTACATTTTAGTTGGGAGAGATAATTAATTGACAAATAAATATATAATAGTCTTTAAATTTCATGAAGCAAAAAGAAAGGACAGTGATGAAGAAGATGGGTATTTTGTCCGGATGGTTAGAGAAAGATGCTCTGATAAGGTGACACTTGAGCAGAGACCTTAGTGGAGGGACAAGTGAGCCTTGCCCATCGTCCTAATACCATTGCTGAGACAGTTCTTATGGTTATGTTTTAGTAAACATACGAAGCGTGCACCATGTTTCATAGGCTCACTGTTTCCACCATAGTTTATTATGAAAATATCACATCTGTTAGAGTGGATACCTGCCTACCTGCTTCCATCATGATTCTACTGTGACTGCTGGACAATCCTTGCTTGTTCTGTGTCTGCCGTCCATCCGTCTTGCACCCCATCATAGTTTTAATTCTAATCTTGGTGTTCGAACCCATATATTCTTAAGCTGATCAGTTATGAATTTCTTTGACCACAGAGGTTTTCAAAAACTTAACATTCCTGAATAGAAAGAAATTGTATATTCATTTTTATATTTTGGATTTTAATTTTATTGAATTTTTCTTTTTCCATGTAATTCCACTATCCATTTGGAGTTTATTTCAGGTTGTATTATAAGGCAAAGATCTTGCTTTGTTTCACTATTTCGCAAATAGCTGTTTCCCCAGCACATTTGTTGAACAGTGTGGCATTTCCTATGTAGGCTGGTCCCTTTTCAAAAACAGTGTAAGTTTGTGTATGTGCCTGGATGCTTTTCAAGTCATCTCTTCTGTTCATTTGATTTGGCTGTTGATTTGTTTTGCTAGCACCTCAGTGTTATGGTTTTGTTTTCTAATACTTTTTAATTTGTAGTTAACGTGTAGACTCCTTCCCAATTATTTTGTTTTTCAAAATCTTCTTAGCTGTGTTATTTGCTTATTCTTGGAAAAAATATTAAATCATCTATGGTCTAAAAACACCTGCTTAAAATTTTAATTGGTTTGTATATTTCTTGCTTTATTTGAAGGGAATCTTGCCTCATCTTTAAAGCAGGGATAATACTCACTGCCTTTGATAGGATTATTGTATGGATTAAACGATAACAAACACAAGAAGTGTTTGACGTGATATATCAACTCGGGGCCTGTTGTGATTTCACAGAGAGCTCTACGGTTTATTTGGGCCCTACTCCATGGCAGTTCATTTCTGGAGTTTCCCAGATCCCCTTTGAAGCTAAAAAGAAAGAGCTCTTGGCTACTGCCAATTAAGAAATAAGCACATTTGAAGGTAAAATGGCAGCAACACCTGAACAACGTCTCCCTGTCCTTGTTGCAGGGTGTTTGGGGATGGTCACAACTAGCACTGGCTAAAACCAGCATCCTCCACCTGCATCCCCCATTTCCTCAGTGCACATGCTGTGCAGCTGCATTGGTCTGGCCTTCGGGTTGGCATTCATGCTCACAGGTCACAGTGGGCTGGAATCTGGCACCAGGTTTACTTAGCTTTCATAGATACAGCATCAAATACCTCTTGATCGGTGGTCTTTCCAGTCACCTCGCCCTGGCTTCCCAGCCCACAGAGGACATACTCAGCCATTAGTGGTTAGACCAACTGGGTGGTGTAAACCACGCCAGCAGGGGAAGCTCAGCACAGGACGTGTATATTAAAACTCCCCTGTGCACAGCTTTTGGGTGCCCACGGCCCTACCCAAGGACACCCTTGGGGTAAGAGATAACACCCAGAAGCTTGTGTTCTCTGAGTTTTAAATAGTCCTGTCTGCTCAGACCTCTCAGGGGTAACTTCGCAGGAACCAGGCCCCACTGTCATTTCACATTTATCTCGGCCCAGTACATTTCAAGGAAACAATATGAGAGGAAGGTAAATTCGAGATCATCTTCCGGTGGAGAAGAGATTGAAGCCTTCTGGGGCTTTCTCCTCCCCACCCCATCCATTCCATTTCTGGTCCTCTTCCTGGCCCGGTGGCTCTCTGTAGGCTTCAGAACCTCTCCACACACTAAGGAAACCCTGTGCTACTCTGTGTACTGAGACAAGAAGCCTAAGAAGTCATGGTGTCTCCTTCTGCAGCGCCCCTAGTTTGTCTCCTGCGAGCTGGGTGGATGCCCTCCATGGCCTGCTGTGTCTCCCACTGCTGCTTCTGGCCCTGTGAGCTGCTCTCAGGAAGGCAAGGCTCTGGGCCCAAAATCGGCCAGTCTTCATGTTCCCACATCAGCTCTGCTCTCAGAAATCCCTTCACATTTCCACTCTGTGTCTTCCCAATGGGATCCCGGTCTCGTCCTGATTGAAAACTCTAGTCCCCGTCCCATGGCACCTGCTGCCGACCTCCATCACCCACTGAGGCTGTTTGTATGCCCAGACCACCACCCCCTGGTTGTGCACGGGGTCTCTTTCTGCCCCTCTTTCCACTCGGGCATCTCAGTGGGGCTGCCCTGTTCTTTCCACATCCCTCCTTTTGTGGAAGAACCCACCACGGCTGATCTGCCCGACTGCTGTCCCCGGTGCCTGGGGCCACATCGACTTCCACTGAAGGCCACCGCCTCAGGTGTGAGGAGTGACAGACGGGATCAGCACCTTCCCATGGTGGCGGCCACAGCGCTTCTTTCCATCCCTCCGAGGAGGCAAAAGTGCACGTCAGCAACAACATGTCTGTTGCCTGATCCTGGACCAAAAAATCCTGCCTGCAAAAAGTACATTCAAGGTGGAGAAAATGGAAAAGCTGTGTTTCTTCTTCCCTCAGAAACAGGGCAGCCAGTGTCTCTGTCGGGTATACCTGTGCCTGATCTGCGGAGAGGAGTCTCTCGGATGCCAAGAGCCCTGACCAGCTGTGAGCCCTGGGCACATCCTAAAGGATCAAAAAGGAAAAAAAAAGGGCACTGCTTATTTTTCCCCTGTTCTGCTGACGTTTTTCTCGCATCCCCAGCATGGAGTGCAAGAAGTCGTATTAGCTTTTGAAATGAACAACACTGCTGGAATTTTCAGTCCCAAATCACTGCTCATTTCCCTGCTTCCAGCCAGAGGGAGCTCGACGGGAGCTATGTTCAGGGGCAGCACTAAGCACTGCTCCTCCTGTTTCCCCAATTTAAGCACCATCTTACCCACTTTTAGGTTAAGGAAACCATGGCATAGAGAGGTCAAGCAACTCTCTCAGACTCACACAGCCAGTAAGCCACACAGCCGGAGTCTGAATTCTGTCTGGCCACAGAGTCTGTGTTCTTACCACGCTGTTGCTGTCTGTTACCAACGTATTACCTGGTTTTATTCCATAACAGTTACTAATATTTTAATGCACACAAAGCCATCTTTTTGCAAATCCAAATAAAGGAATAACTATTTCCAGGTATACCGTGTTGAGCTTCTTAATTTCAATCTGTCCCCTTCATCGTCCCTTCTCATTATTGACCTTCCTTTTAACAGGGACAAAAGGTACATTTGGTTGGATTGAGTTCTTCCTTGACCTTAGAATAAATTCAAATATATAATCAAGAAACTTGATTATCTTGTTTACCTTCCATAGTAAATAGTAGACATTCTCTTTGAGTTCCCTATAGGGCTTGCCTGCCTGTTTTATAGTAGCAGATAATGAAGCAGGTGCTCTCATCCTATGAAAAGCCCCAGGTCTGGTGCTCGTGTTCAGATATTAGGAGTGGAGCCCTGTCCAAGTGACTCTGACTCCCCCTGTCTTGGCTGGCCTTCCCTCCCGCTTCCTGCTGGGCCCTGCTGTTCGCTAGCACACGGGAAGGAGAAGAGAGGCAGGTATGGTTGGAGTTGCTTTTGTCGTTTCAAATCTGAGGGCTGGATTGACTTCCTTGAGTTTATTAGGAGTTTTTTCCATTGGGAAATCTTCATCAGAATTGAGTTGGTAGATGGGAGGTCCCAGGCCTTCATATTTTTTTTTCCAATTAAATATTTGGGATGGCAGCTTCCCACTAGGAATGACTTATACTGAAAAATGATCCAACACTTTTTGTTTCTGCTTATTTAAGTTTCAGAAATTTGATTTCATGGTATCTCATTTTAAATACTCTTGCTCCATTTTTCACATATAGTTCAATTTCAAAGTGTGTCGCACGATACTTGTTTTGCTAAGAATACTGTCACTAACGTCATCGTCTGGTTGTTTTAATAGCAAGTTTTATCTGCCTACAGGAGAATATTAAAAAGTGAGCCTCCATATCCTCAAGAAATGAGTGCTTTAGCTAAAGACCTAATTCAGCGTCTTTTGATGAAAGATCCCAAGAAAAGATTGGGATGTGGCCCACGTGATGCGGATGAAATCAAAGAACATCTCTTTTTTCAGGTGAAATATATTGAACAGATGGTTTTGTGTGCCCTGCTATTTGCAGAGTGCTTGCCCTTCTTGCTGAAATGAGTGAACGTGGTCCCTTTGGGGGATCTTTGCTCCCTATTTTCATATACATTTCACTTTTTTAAAAAACGACAGGGCCCCTGGAGGAATCCAAGGATCAGAATTCTACTTGGAGACACCTAAGTAGTCTTTTTCTCCCTAAGTGAAGTGAGAGTGGGGAGGACCATAATGGCATTCAGTCTTCCATATGCTTATTGGTTCCAGTTTTGAGTATTGGTTTCTATTTATGATTTTGAAATTTAGGCATATGGACTGAAGAGGCTTTTTTCATCTTTCTTAGTTCATGAGCCGTTCCCCCCACTGTGTTCCACCTTCTAGACAGTGATTTCGTTTTTCCTTCTTTTTTGAGGAGCGATCTTAGAGAATTAAAAACCAATCTAGGGGCGCCTGGGTGGCTCAGTCAGTTAAGCATCTGCCTTCGGCTCAGGTCATGATCCTAGGGTTCTGGGATCAAGCCCCACATCGGACTCTCTGTTCAGTGGGGAGCCTGCTCTCTCCCACTGCCTGCTGCTCTGCCTACTTACACCCTCTACCTCTGTGTCAAATAAATAAAACGTTTTTTAAAAAATCTATTTCTCAGTTGCATAACTGCAACATAGAATTAAATCGTCTTTTTTTTTTTTTTTTTTTTTTGCTTATCCTGAAAAAGCCTAATGAAGCCATTATGCAGAGCACCAATATATCTGCTCAACTTAGTTTGCTCAATTTAGTGACAACAACAACAAAAACCTCCAAAATTTTAGATAACTGGGGGCAAATGTTAAGTTGGTCAGCTTGACTGGTCAACCTGGGACACCATGACCTCAGGTTTTAAAACCCTGCACTTACCACTTTTTTTTTTCTTTTTAAGAGAGAGAGAAGGTGGGAGCACATACATATGCAAGCAGGGAATGGGATGCGGGAAGGGGAGAGGGAGAGAGAGAATCCAGGCAGCCTCCACGCTCAGTGGTCCATGCAAAACCCACCTGGGGACTCCAGCCCAGGACCAGAGTTGAAATCAGGAGTCGGATGCTTAACCGACTGAACCACCCAGGTGCCCCATGAACTTACGACTTTTAAATAATTTCATCACCTCAACAAACATGACTTCTAAATATTCATGATCTAAAAGGACCACCCTGGGGCTCCTGGTTGGTTCAGTGGATTAAGCTGCTGCCTTTAGCTCAGGTCATGATCTCAGGATCCTGGAATCAAGCCCCGCATCGGGCTCTCTGTTCAGCAGGGAGCCTGCTTCTCCTCTCTCTCGGCCTGACTCTCTGCCTACTTATGATCTCTCTCTCTCTGTCAAATAAATAAATAAAATCTTAAAAATAAATAAAATAAAAGGACCACCCAAGTTTTATTTTATTCTCCAAACTGAGCTTTTACAGTATTATCAGCAAAACAAATGAAAATAGCATAACAAAACAAAGAAAAAGCTCTGCTATTTATGTCATCTATTGTTTTTTTAAATATAGAAAAACAAATAATGGTTGAGAATAAGAATTACCTCTCTGTATTTCTGTACTCAAAAAAAGAGCATCAGTCTCTCAGTTGTGACCCATTTAAAAGTTTATTACTATACATCTTACGGAAGTTCAATAACAGAAATACATTAAGAATAAAATAGACTTCTCAGTGTGTGCATTTCATAAATTAGCATGGCTTACAAAGATTAATATTTGAACAAGCTATTTCAAATACGTTGAGAAATCTGGCTCAAAATTTAACAATAAGGTAAAATTCAAGAAATACTCAAGCAAAATATCTCCATCATATTTCCTAGGATCTTTTTCTCTGTGGTTCCCTATATATGTCAATATTACAGTATGTCTTTCGTATTAGAGAAATTTCCCTTTTCTATAGCTTGGAATAGTACTTTTAGGTCATTTAATTGCCTTGCCTTTTAAATGACAAGAACACTTTAGGGAAGATCAGACTCCAACTTACAAAGACCTAAATGGAGAGGAGGTGGAGAGGAACATAATAGCACTCAATTTTCTACACACCAGACTCTCCTGCTAACAACATATTTCTTTAAATTACCCCTTTACTCTAAAAGTTTCTTTTAATGTGTGTATAAATAGCCAAGCACAAATCATATGCTTGTAATGGAAAACATTACAGCCACACAGAGGACAGAACACTACTAACTAGAAAATCAAGAGATTGGCCCTTCCACTAGCTACTGTTTACGTGAAAAAGGTTAGTTCTTACTTCGAGCCTTCAGTTTCCATGTGGATCAAATAAAGATGAGCTAAATGATCTCTAAAGCTCACTCTTAACTGGAAAACGTGAAGATCTGTAATCTAGTGATTTTTTTCTACATTACCTCCACAAGAGGGCATGATAAAAACATTTAATGTTAGTGGATTAAACTTCCCGAATGTCATCAAGCATCTCTGAAATCAGAATGCGTCTGACAATGGCCAGTGTCACCGTTCTAGTTGGTGATGACTTTCCTTTCTTAATGGTACATAAAACAGTGGTGTATCTCACTATCCGTGATGACATCTTAGATTTGACGAAATATGTTAATAGGATAGCTGTAGGATTCAATTCAGTAAGTAATACCTGAGATTGTTTTAAGTGACAGAAAGACCACAAAGAAAATAGAGCACAGAGTTGAATTTGAATAAGATAAAACATAGCACTTTATCAGGCAGTCAGTGTCTGGCATGGGGGGAAGAGGGCTCAGATTATCCCTTGGGGGAAAGAAGAAGCAGTATTTAAAAAGCTAGAATATGGGGCGCCTGGGTGGCTCAGTGGGTTAAAGCCTCTGCCTTTGGCTCAGGTCATGATCCCAGGGTCCTGGGATCGAGCCCCGCATGGGGCTCTCTGCTCTGCAGGGAGCCTGCTTCCTCCTCTCTCTCTCTCTGCCTCTCTGCCTACTTGTGATCTGTCAAATAAATAAATAAAATCTTTAAAAAAAAAGAAAAAGAAAAAGCTAGAATACAGTTAAACATGTAAATGATTATTACATCAGTATGGCAGTCTCGTTTATACTTACAGACATAAACAAGTACATGATTTATAGTGAGTTTATTTTCTAATCTGTCCAAATGACCAGGAGGGCAACCAAGTATCGGCCGAGAGCCACTTAACATGGCCTCTAGAAAACAGGAATATTCCTTTAGAATTATTATTCATAGCCATAGAGCATTGAAAAGCCCTTTATTACAGTTCAGTTTTGTTCTGGCCTCACACCTTTCTCAGGAGGGTCAGGACAAAAGTAATTTTTGTTATCCCTAAGGGTGGATTAGGATATCCTGGTGCCCCCCAGAGGACACATCAAGACCCGAGTGATGGAAGGCCATCTCATCTTTCAGACATAGCATTGACTGGAGCCATCAACTGCAGTCAGAAAAAGTGTTCATACTTAGGAAAAAATAAATAAATATATGTGTATGTATGTACATATACACATATATATTTGTATACAAATAATATATGTATATATGTTCACAAATATATGTATATAGAAATATATAAATTATATATACACATATACACACATAGAATATATAAATATGTATTTATATAGATATATAAATATAGTAAATTAATATGAATAGATACATCTTTATTTTTTTTTTAATTATTGGTTTGAAATATGTGCTCTTTCCCTATCAACCTCTTAAAACCCTAATCTGTCTTTGTTATTCTTAGTTCTCAGAAAATACTTCAACTTTGTTGGTTTCTACTTTGGACCAAGTTTCTTTCTTTGTTTTAGAAAATAAATTGGGATGATTTAGCCGCCAAAAAAGTGCCCGCGCCATTTAAGCCTGTCATCCGAGACGAATTAGACGTGAGTAACTTTGCGGAAGAGTTCACAGAGATGGACCCCACCTACTCCCCCGCAGCGGTGCCCCAGAGCTCAGAGAGGCTGTTCCAGGTAATCTCCAGGCCTGCGCTCACCCACACAGGCTGCTTGTGCTCTGGGAAAAAAGATTGATTTTTCTAGGTGACAGTGTTCTTGACATCTTAAAAGCAAGATTGCTAATCTCTTCAATATTGTCTCTATATTATTAAATACAGAGATACTGCCCATTATTAACTGAAGCTTATGGTCTGTTAAATAGTAGATATTACTTATGTGTTGTTGTTGTTTTTTTATATAAAGCATGCTGATTTTTTTCACTTGAAATTTTATTTCCACTCAGGCTCTCTTATAGAAAAATACAGTACCGCTTTATCTTACCTCTACCCATATAAATTTTCTCCGGTTCATAAAAATTGTTATCTGATTCTTTATCTTCAGTGAATAATGTCAACTGCTTTCCAACTCCTGAAGATTTAGAAAAGATTTTCTACTTAGAAAAATATCTTCTTCAGACTTGCAATACTGTGTATTAAATGGCGTCAGAGCTCCCTCCTTGGCAGCCATTAAGTGTCCGTCCCATGAGTATAATCTGGTCACCTGGGCTGTGTCTCTGGACCTCAATGACACTAACGTCTAGCACATAGCTGGGCACAGAGATGTTTAAAAACTGGTCTTTGAACTAGTGAATGTTCTAGCTTGAACAGATTAATTATCTATCACTATACCACTTTTGGTTCAACACATCCTTCTGATATTTGGTTTTATTTCTTTTCCAAAACTCAATTTAAAATTTTTAGTCTACGAAAGTATAATGAGCCAAATAATTGCTAAATTAGAAACTAACTGTAGCCTTTGAAATAATAATAAGCAAGAGCCCTTGGACCACTTTGTTAAGACCTTGAACTCTACCCTTTTTGAGACATTGGTTGTGTTTGTATGCGACCTTTTATCAGCAATGCAGAAGAATTACAGCCATGAGTCAGATACGGGGGATGAAATAGAAAGGAAGGTGTTTCTGCCTTTCATTTTGAGTTGGTTTAATTCTACCAGAAGATGGCATTATCTCCTTCTGAAAAGCATTTTTCTGTTGATTTGAAAAAACCTTGCATTTTAGATTACAAATAAAATAAAATGAGAGTCATCCTAACACATATTTGAACGTTTTTCAGTCTTTTTTCTTGTTTTTAGAAAAAAATTATTACATCTGGTCTGGGCTAACCTGGAAAATTGCAAATCCTCATTCTTCACTCTTCCTTCTCTTTTGAAGGGCTATTCCTTCGTTGCTCCTTCCATTCTGTTCAAGCGTAATGCAGCTGTCATAGACCCTCTTCAGTTTCACATGGGAGTTGAACGTCCTGGGGTGACCAATGTTGCCAGGAGCGCAATGATGAAGGTAGAGACGTGGTTAATTCAATGACATCAGTATGATTTAAATACCAACACTAATTAACATTGTCAAGGCCAGTGAACGGAAGAGACTTCCCATTTGACTAAGACGCCGTTTTAGGAAATGAATAAGTGGAAATAGCAATATTTGCCTTAGAGAATTAGTCACATCCATTTCAATGAACTCCTTAGCAAATGATGTCTTAAAAAGTTCTATAGGTGAAAGTAGAAATCAGCTAAAAGGATGATGAATGTTAGAAGATTCTAAATGTATCCCATGCATATTTATTAACATTAATAATGTTTTTTACTTGACCATGTCATTTATCCCTCTGCATTCCTAGTATTAAGTTAAATGATGTTGGTCTCTTTTCAGGACTCCCCGTTCTATCAGCACTACGACCTGGATCTGAAGGACAAGCCGCTGGGAGAGGGAAGTTTTTCAATTTGTCGAAAGTGCACACACAAAAAAAGTAACCAAGCATTCGCCGTCAAAATAATCAGCAAAAGGTAGGACCGTGCGTGACGTTCTTTTGTATGGATTCATCCTGGTCAGTGAATTCTGTAAATTAGGATTTTTATTTTAAAATCAGTGGTTTTTTATAAAGCTTTTCACCCATGGGCGTAGCCATTCAGTTCATTAGCTCACCTGACTCTAATAGATGTTTGCTGGTGAAGTATATCCATTTGAGACGTAAATCGCAGGGTGACGGGCTTTCGAGGTTCCTGCGAGAACATCGTCTGTGGCAATCAGACGTGCTCAGCAGCTGTTGCTGTTCCTAATAATTAGAGATTTGAAATACTTTTCTTCTGAAATGGCTTAGCAATTTTCTGGTAGCTTTGAGACCCAGCTCGTCATTTCGGTAACTCCAGATTACCTCCGTGATTATATATTCCTGTTACCAAAACGTCAAGGCAAGCCAGGCATGAATTTCTTCGTAGGACTGGCTCTCTTCTGCTCAGAAATAATCATTGTCTCGGGAAGAACACAATACTTGTTCTGGTGGGGGTAGGATGACTCATTACTGTCACAGAGACCTCATTGTGACACTAACGGTTACCTTCCCAACGCACTGTCAACAAACACAAAATTCAGGTTGGGACAATCCAGACATAAAAACTTGGTGAAGAAGGGGTAGGTACGTGGAGGCTGACTGCTTTCGTCTTGCAGGATGGAAGCCAATACTCAGAAGGAAATCACAGCTCTGAAGCTCTGTGAAGGACACCCCAATATCGTGAGGCTGCACGAAGTTTTTCACGATCAGGTATTTTGACACGACTTTTCTGGGCATACGAGGGTTTTACTTCTTTCCAGGTTCATTGGTGCTGCCAGGTCAGAGTCAGGGACTTGGGATAGAACCCAGCCCCTGGAGAAGACGGAGAAATTTCTTACCCCTCCCCCAGACCCGTGCATCCTTTCACATCTGCTCTTCCCCCTCAGTGGGCATCTAGGACATGGACCAAGGGCAGAGGAGCCAGAGCCGGGGGCGCTGTCACAAGCTGCACTCTGCTTGTCACCCTTTCAGCTGCTGCCCACTGTAGCTTCATCACTGGAGAGTTCTCAGGAGCCCACTTATTATCAGCCTTCAACCTTCTTTTCACTTCCAGAATGGAACATAGAGAGTTGTAAGCCTCATTAGTGCAAGCTGAAGAAGGGAGACAAAGCAGAAGGGCAAAGACGCTCCTCTCATCTTACGTCAGATGGCGTGTTCCACCCAGACCGCACGCCCGGTCACGCCGCCCCCTGCTCTCCCAGAAGCCTGTAACTCTGCTCGTGGGAGGAATGCCACTGTGTCGGGCCCATGCCTTCTCCTCAGCCCCTCCACTGCCACCTCCCATGACAAAATCGGCTCTGTTACAGTTACCTTTCCCCCTGGGACTGGATGAGAGGACACGGTCCTATTTGCGACAACATGCTAATAAGCGCAAGAGCCAGACCCAGTCCTGATGCGGCTTACCCTAACTCTACCGAAGAAGAAACGGACTCTGACGGGTCACGAGACTTGTCCGTAGTTACATCACAAGGAAAACCTGGGCTCCAGGCCCGGGCTGTCTCCATGTGCTCCTGTAACACCATGTCCTGGGCAGGCCATGGCTCAGTTGTCGGCAATCCGAAAGTTCCCCCGGGTGCCATGGCCAGCAACCATATATCTCAACCCCAGTAACTGCTGCCCTTCCTGATCGTGTGCCTCACGTGGGCCAGGTACTGTCCCGGCTCCCACATGTGTTGTTCAGTCCTTACAGTAACGCCATGGGGGGAGAAAACAGAAACTCGCAGAAATTAAATAACAGGGCCTCACACTTCATAAGCGGTAATGCTGAGCTCTAGACCCAAGCACCCCAACTTCAGATCTCTGCTGCCTTAGGGGAGGCAGGAACATGGAGGGAGCACCCGAAAATGACACAGTCATCTCTTCGCTCTCTGGTTCTCATAGTCAGAAAAAGGACATCTTTGATGTGAGGACTTGGGGGAGTGAGGACATGCCCCTCCACTTGCCTCCACGTTGTTGGGCTACCCAACTGCCGTAGAAGTAATGAGTCCCCCAGCCACTTGAGGTGCTTAAAAAGAGCCTGGACAGTTTCCTGTTGAAGATGATTTCCATGATCAATCAAGGCACTGAAGGATGACCTTTGACACCACCCTCTGGTTTTGCGCTTGTGCCTACCTACATCCCCGCAGAGACACTCAGTCTCTTAATGTTCAGGCAGATGTCAGCTCCCAGGAATTGTGTCCCTAGCTTTGTACTTAGACCACAGGTCAAATTTATCATTTGTTATTTTTATATTAAAGAGTTACTGAAGGGTACCCGAATGGCTCAGTTAAGTGTCCGACTCTTGGTTTTGGCTCAGGTCATGCATGATAGGGTTGTGAGATCCAGCCCTGTATTGGGCTCCATCCTGGGCTTGGAGCTTAAGATTCTCTCTCCTCTCCCTCTGCCCCTCCCCCAGCACTCAATCTCTCTCTCTCTCTCTCAAAAGAAAAAGTTACTTAATACAAGTTGTCTCATGATATAATCCTATATATACTAGTACAAATATATTAAAATGTATTATATTCTACTCTTGATACCTTGGGTGATTTTTTTCAGTGTAGGTGACAACAGTGGCCTCGATCATCCCCAAGTGCACACGATCTCCTTCAATGGGTGATCTTCAGTGGGTGAAATCAATGAGGGTGGGTCTTCAGCAACGCCAGGGCAGTGGAGTTCATTTAGTGTACCAGGATCTGTATTCATTTCCTCTTGCTATTGTAACAAATTACCACAAACCTAAGGAGTACCAATTTATAATCATACAGTCTAGAGGTGAGAAGTTCAAAATCAGTCTCACTGGTATAAAGTCCAGGTATCAGCAGGGCTGGTTCCTCCTGGAGACTCTAAGGGATACTCCGTTTGCTTGCCTTCTTTAGCTTCTGGAGACTGCTCACATCCCTTGGCTTGTGATCCTTCTTTATATCACTCCAATCTCTTGTCTCCATACTCCTGTCCCATACTGTTGGCTCTGATGGGTAACGTAGACACTCTTCCCATCTCAATATCCTTAATAACACCTGCAAATTCCCTTTACCCTATCAGGTAACATCTGCAGGTTCTGGGGGTTAGGATATGGATGTCTTTGGAGGACCAATTATCCAACTGTCTCATGTATATTCTCACAGTTACTTATTTTATTGGTAAGGGTACTAAAGCTCATACCGGTTAAGTAGCGTCCCCAGGGTCATAAGGAAGCAGCATTCCAGGTTTGACTCTAAAACTTATCTTTTATTTATTTATTTATTTATTTATTTTAAAGATGTTATTTATCTGAGAGAGAGAAAGAGCAAGAGCAGGGTAAAGGGCCGAGGGAGAAGCAGACTCCCCACTGAGCAGAGAGGCTGATGTGGGACTTGAACCCAGCAACCTGGATCATGACCTGAGTTGAAGGCAGGTGCTTAACCAACTGAGCCACCCAGGCGCTCTAAAACCTATCTTTTAAACTACTTACAGGTATTGCTCTCCATTTTTTATTTTAAAGCTCACTGGCATATGCTTGTAGCAGACCTTCAACTTCGACCATATCTGTTGTATGTAGAAACTCAAATCACCTTGATCTCTTGTAGCCTGGAAACAACTCCCGTACTAAAATGTTCACCTTTTAAAATGTGCCCTATATGTACAGGATAATTGCCTTTTTTATGAAGCTTTTTTCCCCCTGGATTTTGCTAATTCAAAAGGAAGTGTGTTCGCTGAATGATGTTGGTTCTGTAATACATAACACCTAAATCTGTTGACTGGGTATCTTTTTAAACTATGTTTGTGTTCATTTGAGAGCTGATACAGTTTCTTTGCTTTTTGATTGCCCTTGTTATTTTCTTTATGGACATGTATGCAAGGCATAAGAAATAACTTTTAAACTATTTAATTAAGAGAATGCCACTGGTATGCAAAGCAATTATTTAAAGAAAAATGAAAATTAAAAAACACCACCCTTGAGCTATGGGTATTTGCCATGGATATTAACAAGGAACCCCAAAACTAATCCATTAAGCTCTCACAGGAGGTTCAGAGGGACTTCATGAAACAATACCTTTTTAAAAAGATATATTTGCCATTCAGTGGGTGGGTCAGGCCTCCTGTGGGCAGTTGCCCATATTCTGTCCTTAATCTTCTCCATTATTTAAAGCAGACACTTTCACATTATTATCAGCACTAAGCCACACTTTAAAAAGAAAGATATGTAAACTTGATAGAGAGGGTTGGAATGGAATTCAAATGAAAGAATTAGTCAAGGAAGGGATATATAAAGATTTCACTGCAGCACTTGAAATTTTCCATGACCAAAATAGAATTCTAAAAAAGCCACATTATCCCTCAATTCTTTCCTCTCCACCATTAAGGCTTGCTATTGATTATTTTAACAAGGGATTATCTAAATTTATTAACGATAGTTAATTGTCCAGGAATGTTTCATCCGTAAATGCACTTCTCTTCATGAAAGCCTTCCGCATTCTTCTTTTTTTCCTCTCTAGCTTCACACGTTCCTGGTGATGGAACTTCTGAACGGGGGAGAGCTGTTTGAACGCATTAAGAAAAAGAAACACTTCAGTGAGACGGAAGCCAGCTACATCATGCGGAAGCTCGTTTCGGCCGTGAGCCACATGCATGATGTGGGCGTGGTGCACCGGGACCTGAAGCCAGAGGTATCACGGGACCCGTGCTCCCTCCTGTGGCTCAGTCCAGCCTCAGTCCCAACCCCGTCCCCTCCCCCTCCACCGCCGCAGGATGGGCTTTTCTTGTTTCATGGTTTAGAGCTTTCTGCTAAAGAGATACTTGCAGAGATACTGTTTCTTGGATTTTCTTTCCCCTCTATTTTAGTCTAAAATAAATTTTCTTTTTTTTTTTTTTTTTTTGCCAGCAGATCATCTTGAGGTTATATTTGTAAATGTGAGAGCCTTTTATGGAAGAAATACTTTATGCAACAGTTGTGGGCCAAAAATAGTAATGGAAATTTTTGTAGCAGAAAATAATATCCTTTCTATATGTGTACCATTTTAGATGGTTTTTTTTAAATGGTGTATTATGAAAGCTTTTTTTCATTTTTATCGAATTGATTAGCTCATGAATAGGAATGTATATAATTCTATTCTAAATATTTAAACATAAAGAATTGTCTTGGTTTAATTAGTTGTACCGCCCTTATATGTGCTTCTCTTCGCTCACGTATTATATGTATAGAATTGTGTAGCAATGCGCAAGCAGCCCCTATTTATATATTTCTTCTTTCGAAAGGTTAATAGAAAAGATTCTGGCTCCAGAATGTCCTTGTTTAGTATCAAAAATCTGAAAGTTTCCCCCTTTTAGGAAATCATCAAAATAATAATAAAAATTAAAACACAAAACCCAATAATTTATAAAAGCATAACAGTGACTCATCCTTTATCATATGCAAAATTACACATGTTTCCTCTTTAAAATAGAACTTCATTTTTAATTACCATGTGGTTATAATGCATTGTCAAATTTTTTTAAATAATAATTTATTTGGAGTTCATTTTTTGTGTTAAACCACAAAAGAATATATCTCTGAAAGCACCATTTTTTGCCTGTTAAAATATCTTGGATCATTGGTAGGAAGAGGATGTTTTAAAAATGGAATTTTTTTTTTTTTTTTAGATTTTATTTATCTATTTCAGAGAGAGAGCACAAGCAGTCGGAGGGGCAGATGAGGAGGAGAAGCAGACTCCCTGCTGAGCAGGGAGCTTGATGTGGGGCTCGATCCCAGGACCCTGAGATCATGACCTGAACCAAAGGCAGATGCTTAACTAACTGAGCTATGCAGGTGCCCCTAAAAATGGATTTCTGTGCATCGAAATATAACTGACTGATTCTAAAGCATATAAACTTGTGTCTGTGGACTTCCTATTACTGTTATTCATATTACTAGTAATTAGTCAAAAGTGAATTGTGTTTTATGAACTTGCAACTATGGTAGCTCCCCCTCTGCTTCCTTCATCCGAGTTCTCACTCTCCTACAGAACACCCACTGAAAATATGGTGCTCCGTACATCAGAGATTAGCGATCTATTTTTAAATGTGAAAGCACACCACTTAAATGTTTTCTTGATAGACAAGGAACAAGCATGTAATTTTTTTAATTGAAAAGATCTGTTCCATGACTGTATAGAATTCATTTTCACATGTTTTATTCTTTGATAACTGGCCATCTGTCATCCCATGAGTCTCAAATGAGGCAACTGTCCTCTCCAACAGAATTTAAATTTGCCTTCCTATTTTCCTGATAAAAAAGATACTTATGTTGCTTAGTTCTTCTTATTTGTTACAAACCTTTTCTTTCAAATAATCCTCTGAAACAGGAATTGTCATATTATTTGGGACATTCTACCACAGTGATAGCAGCTCTACATCAAAATAGACCGTGGAGAAAGGAAAATGTGCCTTTGTACTAACATCCTCATAATAAAGTAGTTTTCACTTGGACTTTTAAATCGTAGAGTATATTACTTCCAAACTAAAAGTTTAATTCCTCTCCCACTGATGTCATAGTTTAAGATCTGATTATGTATCTCTTGGTTTATATTTTTGTGGCCTTGGCTTTCTGCTTAGGCAAAATCATAAATTCTGAGTGAGAAGCAGACAAATTTAGAAGCTGGCTGACATTCCTCGTGGGCTGCTTTGTACTTTTCAAACTGGACCCCATACCCTTGAAAGATTAAGAAAAACTGCATCAAATTAGTTTCAGGTGGAGCTTGAGGTGAGGCTGAATGGCCCTTGCTTCTTGCCACTCTCGCCCATGCGCACCCAGCTCCACTCGGAGAGCGGAGTCTCCTGCATTTCAAGAACTGCGGCTAAGGAAGTCCTCTGCCAGCCTTAATATAGCATAAACTGAAGTCATTTCCAAAGGCTGAGCAGACTGGATGAAGCCAGGGGCCAGGGGAGGTTCACACCGCAGAGACACTCGGGAGCCATTTGCTGAGACTTCTCCAGAATGCAAGCACGTGAACCCCAGCTCTCACTTAGTGGTGGTGAACCTTACATTCCATCGTATCCACATTGTAATTCCATCACGCATTCAGGATCAAGCATTGTATGGAGAACATTTAAGAAAACTTTTTAATATTTCTGCTTTTCTTTCCTCCCACTTTATTCATTTTTAACTTTTGAATGAAAGGTGTAGAAGATTTTTCTTCTTGGTATGAATGAAGCCTTCTGTGGTGTCTTTTATTTTAGTTGGAATAATAGTAACAAAGCAAATGATGTTCCAGATCTGAGGAATAATTTAATAAATACAAAGACATAGGAGGTTTTGTCAGGATGTCTGAAGAAAATGTAAGCAGATTCACCCACTGTGGGTACTAGCTTTATAGACGGAAAAAAGGGGTGACCGTGCATCAGATGGTTAGCATTTATTAAATGTGTGATAAACACAAAAACGATACAGTAAAGCCTTAGTGACTGAGAAGCCTTGGCAGACAAAGGATTTAAGGAAACAGTGTTTTCTGAATGACTGAGGGATAATATCCATTAGCATCAAAAAATGCTTAAGTATTAACTGTTTGGGAGAAAATATTTCTGAAATGTAATATAGGTCTTTACCATGTCTTCTTTCTTTCTTTTTTATTTTTTGAAGATTTATAATTTGTTCAAGTAATCTCTACACCCAACGTGGGGCTTAAACTCACTCCCAAGATAAAAGAGTCACACGCTCTTCTAACTGAGCCAGCCAGGCGCCCCTACCATGTCTTCTTTAATAAGATATACTAGAGACAGCTATTTTATTTATGACTTCATTCAATGGATGGATATTTACCAAAGCACCTACCATATGAGTGTCCCGGTTTTGGGACTAGAGTCATAAATGTGGTGAACACATAATCCCTGCCATTAGGGAATGGTGATGGTCTAATGGGGGAGGAAGATGTTAACTTTCTAATACCATGATGCTAAGGAACAGAAAGAAAACATGTTAGCAGAAAATAGAAAGAGTCCTGACTTCAGTTTGGTGGCACAGTTTGGGCGATCTCTCCAAACGAGGAGTAGGAGCATGTGAGCCAGGTCAGAAGGGAGGTTGAGGAAGGAGGGTAGAGGGCCAACACCAAGAGAGAAAAATGTAGACAAAGGCTCTTCTAACATGGGAAGAGGTGTGCTACGATTGAAAAGTGTTTCACAAGACATTATAAAATTAAAATAATCCAAAAAAAGCATAAGGCAGAGAACAACAGTTCACCGACATCAAGCTCCCAGAGACCCTCCCCAGCAGACCTCTCTCCGAGCCCGAGTCCAGTATCAGTGTATAGATAAATGGTGTTACAAAAATGGCATCCCCAAGTCCCAGGACAGTTTCACGAGAGACTAATTAAAGTGTTTGTATCTTGCAGAATTTATTGTTCACTGATGAAAATGACAATTTGGAAATCAAAGTAATCGATTTTGGGTTTGCACGATTAAAGCCACCTGATAACCAGCCTCTCAAGACGCCCTGCTTCACCCTGCACTATGCAGCCCCCGAGCTCTTGAATCATAACGGCTATGACGAGTCCTGTGACCTCTGGAGCCTGGGTGTCATTTTGGTGAGTTCATTTCCCTAGAGCCAGTAAACCTAGGCAGTTTCCAGATGGCCTCTTACCTGTCTCTCTCTCTCTCTCCGCTGTTTTTCTTCAGATTGTGGGGGGCAATTGGCAGATGGGTTTCTTTTCTGTACAGTCTATGAAGGCTCTAACCCAAGACTGTTTCCCTTTTTTAAAATTTACACTGGAGACAATGTAGAAACTTTCATTTTGGTTTATTTTGAAATAATTGGAGGCCCTGCGTTTTATGTGCATAGGAATTTATATAGGTTTGGTTTTTTTTTTTTTTTCAAAGAAGTTGTTTTCAAAAAATAGGCATATTGGATATAATGTGAAAATGGTAAAGTAACTTATTAGGAGGAAAATGTTCAAAAAAATACATTCTGTGATTTTCAGACTAAAAATATAATTAAAGAAGATAATTTAGGATAAATTAACAAATTAATTGCTAGAACAAGAAATATTTATAGTAGCTTATAGTAATTGTGGTAAGCATGCTTCTCACAAAATGTCCTTGGCTGCCGTGATCAGAAACAACATTAAGCTAGAAAAACCTTGGCATGTTTCTTCTCAAAATAGCTTGACTTTTTCTGCATGTAATTTGTAATGCATAATCTTAGGGAGAAAATTTCAGACAAATACAGAAAGATTTAAGGAACAAGTGAAATCACTCATAATCTCATTGTGTGAAGATGATGTGTACGCGCTCCCCTGCTCCTAACCACCCCGCCTACCGCCACCATATTATGTGTGTTTTCTGTCAACTATGTGGGTTTTTTAACAAATGAGATTATATTATGCATGTGGTTTGGACCTCTAGAGTTCATTTAACCATTTCTTTACTAATCAGCAGTTAGTGTTTTCTAGTATTTTGCTAATTACAGACTACGTAAATGATTTTTTTTTTAACATATGTGGTTGCATTTGTCTCATTATTTCCTTGGAATAGACTCCTAGGAGAAGGACACGCACATCTTTATTTTGACATATATGCCTGGATTTCCTTCTAGAAGCTTTAACAGATCATGTTCTCATCAACTGTGTGCGAATACATCAGATACTATCGATTTCAATCTTAAGTTATTTCCCACTGTTGTTATAACTTGAATATATTTCTTTGATGAATATTCAGTTTTGAGCATCTTTTCAAGTATTTGGACATTTGTATTTTCTTTTTTATGAATTGCTGTTTATGAGCTTTGCCTATTTTCCTAAGCAGAAATTTTTCTTTTTTTTTTTCCCCCTGTGCAGAAATTTTTCTTACTGTAAAGCTCTGGGAAGGATCTTAATCCTTTGTCTGCCATTGATATTGGAGATATTTTGGGTCATTTGTTTGAAAACATTGTTTATAGCAATATGGGATTTTCTTTTGGGTGTTAGGAGGGTTTAAATGGAGAATTCTTTATTTCTATATAGTAAGATGTTAGTCTTTTCCTTTACAATATGTGGCTTTGATGTCAGAATGTCCCTCCACCCCTACCCCAACCCAAGATTACAAAAACATTCCCCTAAATTTTCCTCTAGAATTATATTTTCTTTTTATACTTAAATCTGCACTCCATCTGGGGTTTATTTTGGTGTCAGCTTGTTTTCCCCCAGTGGCTATAGCCTGTTATCCCCGAACGATGGTTCTTCTTTTATTTTTAAGTTTTAAATGGTTTTCATTTCAGCAACTTTAAGTCATCATTTATAATTTTCAAACTAAAATTAAATATTTATGAATAAGATCTTTCAAATAAAAAATAACTCCTATAGACTTGAGAGTTTCAAGGACTAAAACCTCTTATATTTTCATTAGCATTCTCCTAAAAAATTAGTCTAAATAAAAAGCTTTCCAATTTTAGCAATAGTATAGAATTGCCCTTGGTAAAAGAGCCTTTACTTTAAATATAGGTCAGTGGTAATCCTCAACCTCTTTAAGGTTTTAAAAGAGAGTCTTAGACACACGGACCGGTATTTTCAAGCTTCCGAATGCCATATCCATGGAAATAAGTGTGTAATAGCATGGGTTTGGAAGCCATGCTTCTCTCTCAATCTACTCGTCAAGTTGTTAAGACAAGCAGGGGACAAAGAGCAGCTTACAGGAACTTATAGCACAGGAACACAGTCACAATATCCAGACTGTGGGAAGTTCTACAGGACAAATAACCCAGTTTCTCCTGGGAGAAAAAAGGTAGCCCAAGAACCTATAGACCAAAAGACACTTATGAAACAATATTTACATTTGCTTGAATTCTGATTCAAACAAATTCTAATTTTAATTCTATTTATTAAATTCAAACTCTGAGCCATACAGATGTAATTGTAATTGTAGATATATACATGTGTGTGACACAGCTGGAGAAATCTGAATACCGTTTGGCTACTGGTGATATAAAGGAATTACTACTAATTTCTTTCAGGTGTGATCATGGTGGTGCGATTGTGGTTTTAAAAGAAACTTTGCCTTTTAGAGATACAATGAAATGCAGACATAGAACAAAGTTAGCACACAATTTAAAGAGTCACAAAAAACCAGAATGCTTTGCAGACTTTTCCACACACATGAATGCATGCCTCCAGAAGCTCTAGACACAAAGCCCCAGCGATTCTGTAACAAGCATAAAGTTTATTTGGAGTCTCCTGATTGCCTTAGAAATCGATGGCCTTTTGGGGCGCCTGGCTGGCTCAGTCAGAAGAGCATGCAACTCTCCATCTCAGCATTGTAAGTTCAAGCCCCACATTGGGTATAGAGATTACTTAAAAACAAAATCTTTAAAAAAAAAAAAAAAGAAAAAAGAAAGAAAGGAAATCAATGGGGTTGTATCTAATAAACATGAATGTGGCTATGATAATATGAAAAAAATTTACATCACCCCCGTTGAATAAAATAAATACACCGGGAGGCTGCTTCATATAGTCTCCTATGGCTAGACTACAACCCAGTCTTCCTCACTGGGTATGCAGTCCCTGTCAGAAACATACATGACTTTAATTAAAATAGAGCTTACCCAGTGGCTTAGCTTGGTGTTGCCATAACAGAATGCCTCCGATTAGGTAGCTCGAGCAACAGAAATTTATTTTCTCACAGACTGGAGGCTGGGAAGTCCAATACTAAGATGCCCGCAGTGTTGGCGTCTAGTGAGGATTTTCCCCTTGGTTTGTAAACAGCCACCTGCTCTCTGTATCCTCACATGGCCTTCCCTCCGTGAGTGTGCTGGGAGAGAGAGCGCGAGTGCACAAGCTCTTGGCTGTTTCTTTTTATAAGGACACTAATCCCATTGGATCAGGACCCCGCCCTCATGACTGCATGTGACTTTAATTACCTCCATAAAGGCCCTATCTCTAAATACAGTCACATCGGGAGTTGGGTCTCCAACATAGAAATTTTTTTTAAGATTTATTTATTTGAGAGAGAGAGAGAGACTGTGTATGCGTGCTTGGGAGCAGGGGGAGAGAGAGAGAGAATCTCAAGCAGACTCCCCACTGAGGGAGCCTGACGCAGGGCTTGATATCACAGCCTGAGCCAAAACCAAGAGTCAGACGCTTAACCAACTAAGCCGCCCAAGTGCCACAACATATGAACTTCGGATGCACAAAACATTGAGCCCCTAATGCAGAGTATTCATGTGGGATAGGATTCTGTGGCAGCCAGCCAGCATATACAATTCCATTTAAAACATAATTCTTGCAAGTGTTTTATTTAGGAGATCTTATTGTTTTACTTTTTTCTCAAAATTTTATTTTGGAAATTTCAGATCCAGAAAAATAGAGAATAATACTGTGAATGTCTAACATTTTGCCACATTGCCTTTTTCTTTCTCTCGATTTCTGTCTTATGCACACTGTCTGTGTGTATGTGTACGTATGTACAGGTACATACATATATATGATATAGATACGGTCACAAACACATAGATATATACCTTTAAGTGTGTAAATACTGTTTGCCACACCATTTGCAAACAACTTGCAGGCACAAAATTTTTTTCAACACAAGTTGATTCCTGGGTAATCAACTAAAATTGTAAGATATTGATTGGAGTTAAGAAAGGCTAAAGTTTGTCTATTTCCGCCTCATCCAGAGCAGGGATCTTTTCTACAAGGTCCCTGATCACCAGTCTCCTTTAAACACTTCTAAAGATGGAGAATTAGTTTTTCTACCCGACAGCTTGTTACATTACTATGCATCAGAAAGCAAGAAAACTGTATTTATAAAGGTTACTTTCTCATATGTAGCTACATTCATTTCTGTTAGGAAGTAGGGTAGAATTAAGAAGTAGAATATGTTTTAGAAAACTGTTTGGCAGTGTCCACTGAACATATACAGACCAAATGACCCAGCAGTTCATCCTCAGGAATAAACACAAGAGAAATTCTATTATTATATTCCAAAAGATGGGTATAAGAAAAAATATGTAGGGTGCCTGAGTGGCCCAGTCGGTTAAGTGCCTGCTGTTAACTGAAGTCATGATCCTAGGGTCCTGGGATTGAGTCCCACGTTGGGCTTCCTGCTCAGTGGGGAGCCTGCTTTTCCCTCTGCCTCTCTCTCTCTGTGCATGTCTCATGAGTAAATAAACAACATCTTAAAAAAAATTTTTTTTAAATATATAGCATGTTTTAAAATGCCCCAAACTGGAAACAAATCAAATGATCATCAGTAATAGAAAGGTATTCTAGTCTGGGCTCCCCAGAAAGCAGAACCTGAAACTAAAGTATGTCTCGTCTTGTTCCTAAAGCGCATAATCCCAGGAGCAGGAAGAAAGCAGAGAAAGAGGGATTGCAGATGGTTCACATCTGTTGTATAGTGCAGCTGATCCCTTGAGTTCATGAACCAAGACCTCTAATGAAGCAAGCTCTAAGTTTGCAGGGACAGACACGTGAATTTTATAAGTGGGCCATGTACCCATAAAATCTAGATATGGGGGCAGTACGTGGGTGGCTCAGTCAGTTAGGCATCTAACTCTTGATTTGGGCTCCTATAATGATCTTAGGGTCATGAGATCAAGCCCTTTGTGGGGCTCCACGCTGGGCAATGAGACTGCTTAAGATCCTCTACCTCTCCCTTTGCCCCCCACCCCACCGATTTCAGTCTCTGTCTCTCCCGCCACCTCTTTCTCTAAAAAAAAGAATCTAGATATGAGGACCCAGCACTAGCTGATGGTTCAGTCTGATCCTCAAGAACAGAGCTCCGACCACAGGGCATTGTCCTGAGCAGGGGCCTTCACTGAGTTTTTCATGTTCTAATAGACCATCCAGCAAGCAAGCCCAATTTCCCTTCTTCCTCCGTCAGTTGGTCATGGGGAACCCTTCCTCAGTGAGGCCGCTGGTTTGAGTTAAGAATGTTGAGGCCGCAGAGATGGGTAACGCACACCCACACCCATGGATGTGACTTACTCCTGCCTTCCAGACCTCCTGGGGCTGGTTCTCAGTGTGCCGTGTCCACAATACACAGGATCGCTGCTGTGACTTTGAGTCAGCGCAGCTGCTGGTCCGGGCACACGATGCAACTGGTCTTGGTATCCTTCCCGTGGGCACACATGGTCTGCTAGGAACCAGTAGCGTCTAGGAGCTATTTCTCAGAGAGTAGTTCTCTGCCACGGAAGGCAAGAACCCCACCCCAGAATCCTTTACATCTGCCCTGCGACTCCTCTCGTGCACTTGCCAGAGATGTTGCACAGCATTCTTACCCCTAGCACATTCAAGTCAGCCAGATCCGATGGCCTCGGTAGGAAGACATCCTGTGTTACAGCTGGGACCTGCCGCGGAACTCCTTGACTCCAGGCCGCACTTGAAACTGGTAGCCTTCCCAGTCACTTGATAAATGGATTGGAGCGGTTTTCTTGAGAAAGCAATATATGCTGTCACCAAAGTCCCAAGAAGCCCACTACATCCTATCCCTCTTTCTCAGCAGTACAAGGTACAAGCAGTTTGTCTTTCAGGGACAAGGCTCTGTGCCCCTAACCAGAGGACCTCTCAACCCTTCACCAGTGTGACAGTCCCCTGAATGTTTGTCCGGTCTGTCACGCCCGCTCTGCCATTCGTGCACTTAGAAGGCATGTAGGACACTGCTGGTTCCTGCCCACCACGTCTCCCTTCATGAAGACATCAATACCAAGAGCCAGCATGGGGTTCTTGAGAACGCCAGAATGGTCAAAGTCCTAACAGGCTGTATGAGAACAGAGCTGGAGAGTTCACATAGCTCTTGGACAGCACAGGGTATGCTGTCCTTGCCATGTAAAGACGTGCTGCATTGATCTTTCCTATTGGTAGAAATCAAGAAGAATCTATTGACCAGATAAGTAAGTGCTTATCAGTGCCAGCCCCATACTGACTTGTACCACATTCAGCGTGGCCACTCTCCCAACTGGTCCCTTTTAGCCAGGGCCTGCAATGCCTTTGGTGTGGACACTGTTCCCTGTTCTCCTCAACTCTTCCTCCAAAGGGACCACACTTCTTAATGCAGTTGTGTAGTAGCCTTTACTTTAGACTCTGCTCCCTGGGAAACCCAGGCTAAGATAGTTGGTGCCAGCAGTGATCTAGAAGGTGGACCTTTAGGAAGGGACTTTAAAGTTGCATGACTCACGAATGGGGTCCCTACTGCCTTCCAACCAGAGGAGGAGGAGGAAGGGAAAACAGGGAGGTTGGGTGGACTGCTGAGCAGCTGCTGCTGTTACCAAAGGCAATGGGTTGCTCCATCCTGTCACACTGATGATAAAGATGAAGAAATAGCCTCGGAGAGCTTAACTGATTTGCCCAACCTAGTAACGAAACAGCTAAAAAATAGAAGCTAGTAAGTAAAAAAGCAGAAAGCCAGGTCTGACTGACTCAAAAGCTCATGTTCCCCTCCTGCCATGGATCTTCTCTCTGGAGTAAGGATGGCAGATGGCGGAGGCCCTAGTCACACATCCTGGAAAGTTACACCGGAGCGGGGGTGGGCCTTTGTCAGCTCGAAAGAAAATGACCTTCTAAGGAGACTGAGTAACTGGAGCGCCGTCAGGGAGGCCAAGAAACTGTTGGTGTGGAGCACGGGGTGGGAACCCCAGGGGCCTCACAGGCTGGGCCTGGTGGGCGAGGTCAGAGCCTGAGAGACACCAGCGAGGTGGGTCCCTGTCGGGAAGCCAGTGCTGGTGTCTGAGGAGGGAGATGTTGGGGAAGTGCTGAACGTCACTGTGTGTGCATGAAGGGTAAAGGCGAGAAGATTTAGGGAGGGTGTTGGTTTTCTTAAATTGTGTTGTCATTGTTCTGCCGGTGTCTTCGCATTTCCCTCCTTAGAACACATATCTTCACGTCGGGTTGCTCCAAGTCAATAACGGAGGTCTCTTCTCCTCGGTGTCTTCAATCTTCACACCCTCCGTCCATTATTCTCTCAGGCACAGTTTTCTGGTACACAAAGTCCAAATTCACCCAGAGCCTCCTGGTCTCTGGTCACCTCATAGGAGCCAGGTGTCTTCTCCATTCTTTCTGGGGCTTCGTTCCTTTGTGTTCAGTCGTCCTCAGCCAGGGTTTGTGGAACGCCCACCTACTCGTATCTCCTGCTTTCCCCTTTTGACGTCCTTTTTATTTTCCTGTCTGGAATCGTCCATCTTTTGTGAGAGCTGGTGTGTGAGAGTGGCATCACCATCTTGGCATCATGAGGGTGACCGTGCTTGTCAGACACGTGGCCAGGAAAGAGAAATGGCCGAGTCCTTTCAGGTCACGGGGACTTCTCCCTGGGTACACAGCTCCACCTGAGGGCCGGGCTTGAAACAGAGACCCTCCTCTTTGTGTCCCTTCGAGAGTAACCGCCATGGTGAGCTGGCTCGTACTGACACCACCGCTGTCTCCTCAATGAGTGGCGCTTCCATGGTGTCTGTGCTCGGACACTGTCACCTCACTCCACCATTCTTGGCCGTCTGTCACCTCCGCAGGCCTGTAAGTCTCTCAGCGAGCAGAGAGAAAACCCTCCAAGAAGTTTAAAGTTTTAAATTTAGTTTCTGATGCACAGACAAGCCTTACTTAGCTTTCCAGTTTTTCTGTTGACTTCTTAAAGGGCAAAAACCTTAAACATAAATCTTCAAACACATGGCTACAGTGAAAACAGGTGGTTTTAGAGAATTCATTCCATTTAACTCCACAATGAGAAAAATAAAATGAAAGTGGTAATTACAACCAAAATAGGAAGGCCTAAATTAAAATGTTTGAAGCCCTTAACCACAGTTAATGTCCTGAGGAAAGGATGTGTAGAACTGAATAAAGAAAAAAAAAAGTTAATGAGGGGTTCTGCTATCTCTCAACTTTTTGTTAACAGTAGCACTGTCTTTTCTGAAGTAGTTGGAATGCCCTTGTTTTGTTCTTCTTGCTCTTTAAATTTTGATCTAATAAGCTGTCTCACTTTATTTACAAGGCTTTGAAATGTTGAAATGTTGCTTCCTTGATAGAAGAAGGCTATATAGTCTTTTAAACCCAGTAATGCTAGTTGTCGTATTTGGTAAATTATGCTGATGAAGTTGGTAATGAAATGACTATCATGGCTTTGACAATGACTTTGGCAGACATTCTCATTTGTTTCTTTTTCTTTTCTTTTTTTTTTTTTTTTTCTTAATAGTATACAATGTTGTCAGGGCAAGTTCCATTCCAATCTCATGACAAAAGTTTGACATGCACCAGTGCGGTGGAAATCATGAAGAAAATTAAAAAGGGAGATTTCTCCTTTGAAGGAGAAGCCTGGAAGAATGTATCCCAAGAAGCTAAAGATTTGATCCAAGGTAAGACTCTAGTGTTACATTGCATATGATGTGTAGTGATTGAAGTGGAGGCATACCCATTCATACGTATTTGTTAATTAAAGAATTCATGTATGTTCTAGAAGGTTTCCGATTACTCTACTGAGCCTTATTTTTTTCTTACCGGAACACTATCCCTTGTAATATTGTCCACATCTGCAGGGTCCACCAGCATCTCAATCTAGCACCTCCAAAGTGAACTGATATTATTTTACTATCCTTTTCCCAAAAAGATGCCCCACCCCATCCCCCTCTTGCACTGCCAGGAAGCCAGAATGGGCGTCACCATCCACCCCCCACCTTCCTCACCTTCCACAGCCAGCCACCCAGTCCTGCAGTTCACCGTCGTCCTCACCACCCCCTCGTCCCCATTCACATGGCTGCCCCCAGTTCCTGCCATCCTTTCTCTACTAAGAGCCCATGGCACCCTTTTGGTTTGTGTCACTGCCTCTGCCTTTACCTCTCTGTTATCAGTTGTCAGAGTGACCTTCCTCATACAGGTGTGACCATGCCTCTCTTCTGCTAAAAGTCCTTCAGAGAGGCCCTGTTAGCTTCTGGCCAGACTCACATATGGGAGCATATGAAATCCAGAACCCTTGAGGAACTGGCCCTGCCTGTCCCTGCCTCCTGTTCCCCTCAAGCTGCCTTTGAATTCTTCCCATGTGTCCGTGCTCAGATTCCTGCACGACTTCACATTTGCTCCTTCTAATCCTGGGGAACCCCTCTTCATCGAGCCCACTTGTACTCATCCCCCAGGACTCATCTTCTGGAAGCCTTCCAGGGTGTCCACACTGCAGTCAGAGATCTCCCCGTGGGTCGCCAACACGCTGTGCATGGGGGTGTTACTCTTGCGCTTATCTCCCGGTGCTGTCACGGTTGGTTTTTGTCTGTGTGTCTCCTCATGGCTCCTCTTTGGGCCTCCATCTCTAGTGGCTCACTGCACTTGCTGACTCGTACAAGATGTTTGCACGCGAATGAAGTGCATCTAGGTACCCTCTGTTCATGTGGAGCTTCCTAGTCGCCAATAGGAGTCTTTGTGTTGGGTGCCAGTCTCTTCTCAGGAGAAGTCAATTAGCCTACGGTAGACACGGGCTATTGTGGGCCTAGTCGTTAGCATTCAGGATTTACTGAGGGGTGGAAATGTATATGAAAATGTAATGACTCTGTAGGAGTTTGAATCCTTCTCAGAACCATTGTGTCATGTGAACCTCATTGAAATTTATGTTTGAAACAAATCATGAAATAAAAATATCTTAATTATTCCTGTAGGACTCCTCACAGTCGATCCAAAT
The DNA here is from genome assembly GCF_009829155.1 of Mustela erminea. Lineage (NCBI taxonomy): Eukaryota > Metazoa > Chordata > Mammalia > Carnivora > Mustelidae > Mustela > Mustela erminea. The sequence continues at coordinate 118,283,876 of NC_045618.1, forward strand.
AAAAGGCTTAAAATGTCGGGCTTGAGATACAACGAATGGCTTCAAGACGGCAGTCAGCTGTCCTCAAATCCTCTGATGACTCCAGACATTCTAGGGTCTTCAGGAGCTGCTGTGCAAACCTGTGTGAAAGCAACCTTCCACGTAAGGCCCTGTGCTCCACACATGGCGGGCAGGTTTGAAAAGGAATCAGATATGTTTACTCCATAACCTCCAAGACACGCTCTTGGTACATTTAAAAGAATGTGTTATTTTCATTCTAGAATAGAAATGAACACGTTTTTCATTTATAAAAACGTGTGTTTTTATAAATCCCTCCGTAATAAGAACACATTTATTAACAGAAAGTATGTGGGGGACCCGAGTCACTGCCAACCCACAAAATACTTACTTGACCTTCCGGATGAGTTTGTGAGATGAGGCAGTAGTTTGATATTTGAAGAGTTGAAAATGTTGAGTAGATAATGAAAACAATATGCATTATGTTGGAACTTTTCTCTCTCATATAGACTAAATCATTTTCTTTAAAAGCTATAAATAAACATTAGGAACTAAGGCACATGTGAAAAGTCCATTCACTCAGCCGCCATCTGTACCTAACATAGCCTCATGACCGTGAGGGATAGGGAAGAAGAGTATGCTGTTCCAAGCAGATGCAAAGGTTTTAAGAGAACTGTGTAAGAAATTAGATGAGTTAGGGAGAAGTGACGTACCTCTGAAGGGATTACCATGAGAAAGGAAAAGGGCTAGCGTTTCTTCTCCAGTTGCAGACATGGATTAAAAATTAATGAACTAGGATATGTTGAGGTGTGAAGAGATTAGCCACAGGTTTGTTCAGATGATCCCCAACTGCCCAGTGACATTGGATGCAAAGCTATCAAGAGTAACCCCAGTGACACCCAAACTTAAGGCTGAAAGAAGTGGAGCCAGGAAGCCGTGGGGAGAAAGCCAGGCCGAGGCAAGTGGAGCTGAGCCTCTCTGTGCAGACGAAGTATCCGAGATATACCCCAATTACCCCGACCTCGAAGTGGAGAGGAGAGCCCTAACAGATCCAGTCTGCTGTGTTTGGGGATTTTATGGTCAGAATTTTAAATCTCAGACACAGAACTAATAAAAGTAATGATGTGTTTTTTATTGAAATGTAACACCGACTTCTTCAAAAGATTTATGAGAACCCTAACTCCTGAACAGCCTGGCTGGTGTGATTTACACAGAGCCATTGAGACTCGAACCCTGAGCTTCCAGACCCTGCCAGGAGGTTTGTGAGTGAAGGTTTTCAGGACCTTGTTCCCAGAGCAATTTGGAGCTGTGACTGGTGCCGAACGTTGTCTTCTGCTAGGAGCCCTAGCTGCCAAGAGAACTTCAATTTCTTGACCTTCACAGGACCTCCCTTTCTTTCTCCCCTAGGCCTTTAACAAATACAAGAGAGAGGGCTTTTGCCTTCAGAATGTCGACAAGGCCCCTTTGGCGAAGAGAAGGAAGATGAAGAAGACCAGCACCAGTACAGAGACGCGCAGCAGCTCGAGCGAAAGTTCTCACTCGTCCTCCTCTCACTCTCACGGGAAAACCACGCCCACTAAGACCCTGCAGCCCAGCAACCCCGCGGACCCCAGTAACCCGGATACGCTCTTCCAGTTCTCAGACTGAGTGGTGCGGGGACGGTAGGAATGTCATCAGTGACGACCCATCGCACCTTGAATGCCCTCAGCGTGTGCCTGAGGTGATGTCTTACGCTTTTCAAACTGCGTCCTGTTGGTCTTTTTGGAATCTGCCTCTTAGGGAATTTTTTTTTCAGAAAAGCCCAGTCGGTTATCCTTGTCCAAAAGCACTGGACAGAGAATGTTACTGTGAATAGAGCACCTGTTATACTGTTTAGCGACCTAGCATGATGCCAACAGGACTGTTCTGGAAAGAGCAAAGGTGTCTGTCTGTAAATCTAATTAGGGACCGGGTAGGTTTGAGCGGCTCACGGAATGAGTCGAGGGTTTTCCAGATGTCAGCCAGCAAGAGTCACTTGTACTGTGATGACGATACCTTTTGCTTTGCCTTGTGGACAGCCTGGGTTTTTAAGAGATTTGCACCCCTTGAACAGTGATTTCTCAGAGAAAAATGTCTGAGGGTCTTCAGAATGATACTGTAGTGAATTGTGTGTGTGGCCAATGCTTATTTCTTGAGAGAGGATTTTAACTTATTGTCTTTATTTTATGGTTACATCTGATGGTAACCTGTTATTAGTAATCTTTTTCTAAAAAGTAAAAAAATAAATAAAAAAATAAAAGTACAGGAACTTAAGGTCCCATGCTCTGCATTTGGGATCTCTCTGAGATGCATGCTAAGCTACTTACGTTTTTAATTTTGCACTGCTCTTTCCTGGTGATTTGTTTTCATGGTTATTGCAAAATAATAAGGTACAGGTCTCTGTTTTAAGTAATTTTGCACTTTATAAGAGAATATGAATAAAGCAAACTATTTTATAAAGTGCACTGTTTAAAGCATATGTACTGCATTTTTGCCAGTTTTTCCATTATCCCCTTTAAATTTGTTCTCACATCCCCCTTTCTACCTTGTTTGTGCAAGTGGAATGGGCATAATCATTAGCCACTTAGGCACCAATGTGCAGAAAATCTAAAGGGAAATTCTATGAAACACTGTGCTTCACATTCGTACACTGTGTTGTCTGCAGCGAGGCATGCCCTCCTGTAGTCGGATTTTATGTACATAGTATTTTAGAATCATGACTATGATTTGTCTTGAAATTTTTCTGTTAAATTTTAAATCCAGAAGGCATATTTTATAAACTTATGCAGAGCACTTTTAATTGCTCCAAAGTTCCGAATTCCTAGAGAAAACAAGTGCTATGTGATGAAGACATTTCACTGAAAGTTTGCTGCATTTTCAAATATGATTAATTCATTCCCTATGCAAAAAAAAAAAAAAAGAAGTGATAGGATTTATATGCTGTGTTTTCTTTTAAAGCCATCACACAAAATGGCAGGACTGAGAGAAGTAATCTTTGCTATGTTTACAAGAATCATGCTTAAAAGATGATGCCCGACCTGTTTATTTTATAGTTTTTGTTAATGACAACTTCTTGAGCATTGGTTTGGAACTTGGGCATGATATTTATTTATCCCTTTCTTAAGATAATAGCAGCATTAATTTCAACCAGTTATGAATACTAAAGATATTGCACTCTATGTAATGGTAGCATATTTATTACTAAATCCATGTATATATTAATAGCACAGGCAAAAAGTGGCAAATATTAAAATATTTTCAAAATATTATATGATTCTCATCACATTTTTTGTCCACAGTGGTTATTGGAAATAACTTTTTATACTTTTCAGTGGCCCCGATGGCTCCACGATTGTCATGAATCAGTGAAAGTTTTGTACGCCTAGCTCGCAGTCTTTCATGGTGATGATGGGAAATCTTTACATGAATGATTACCAACCTGTAGCAAATCCACAGAATGTGATTCCATCCAGGCACAGCGTTACAGTGACCAAGAAAATGTCCGTTTGTGTCTATAGTTATGTTGAAGAGATTTGGAAATGTCTAAGTTAGCTCTTCAGTTCATTTGTTAAACTACGCATCCTGGTAGAAAACACTAGTTGTAAAGTATGAACTGAAGGGACTTTGTTGTTCATGGAAAATGACCTAGAAAAAGAGTATACTCTAAGGACTGATGATGTCATTGACTCCTGGAGAGTGAAATTGAGGGGTTTCCTTTTCCTTTATTCTCAGTGCCTCTTCTTCTGAAGGACCTGACAGAAAATTGAATGGGTGAAAAGGCAGGCGGGGTAAGAGGAGGATGGAAAGAGAAGGCTAATCCCTCACAACGAGGCTCCCAGAATTGCCTGGAATGGGCTTCTGGAAGAACCTCGGAAACACTCAGAGTGGTGCCCCCTTTTCAAATGAATTCATGCTCACCCTACTTAGAAATTCCAGAGAGACAGCTCTGATGCTGAGTCTGCAGCACTTAGACTGTGCGCAAGCTGTTCGTGGCTGGTGACTTGCACTTGGAAATTCACAAAGCTTTCACTGAGTCATAGCGGGAGTAAACTGAAAAATGCTTCATGTGACAATGTTCAGCAAAAGGACTCTTAGTGTTAGGAAAGAAAAAGGAGTAGATCTTAAAAAAGCCAAATATATACATTAAATTCTCTTTATAATATTAATTTTGGAGGTAAAGCCAAATCGCCCCTCCCCTTTTTCCCTGATGGATTTTATTTGCAAGTAGTTTCTGACCGTCATAAGTCCTGATGCATGTATTTTGTGACTACATAGGCCTGATTGAGAGTCAAGCAGGTAATAGAGGAAATACATTTTAAAAGACCAGTTTTTCCTACTTCTTATGCCAGGTCTTGTGGCTGACTTAGTTAATTTAGCTCTTTGGAGTTCATGCATTCTTCCCAACCTCTATAAAACAATGAGTCCGTGAACCCCCTGGAACCAAAAATCAAGCTTCCTGGAGTTAATTTCAACATGCTTCTTTGTGTTGGAGTTGCGGAATCATTTACCCATGAAAAAAAATGCCTTTGAATGTTTTTCTATTGCTGCCGATTTCTTAAATAACTCTGTAAAGGCCACATGTAAATTACAAGGTAAGTTATTTTAAGGAAGACTATAAGAATGATAGTAGCTATTTTTCTATAAGGGAGTTTCTTTTGTATCTCACTTTACTTTTTTTTTTTTTAAATATACAATTGCTTGTCTACTTGTTTCCCCTGCCCCCCATTTCAGATGCTGTCATTGTCATATTTATGAGGATCAGGGTACCTCAGAATGGTGAAAATCTCTACATTACTGGCCGTGTTTGTGCCTTCGATTGCCTGATTACTTTAAGTTTGTGCCTGGTGGCCAATAATAAGAACAGGATTTGGGTACTCATTTTATCACACTTGTAATATTCTTTAAGACCTAAATAAAGAAGTAAAATTCTGATACGCCACTTACACTGTATAAGAATAATTGTCTTATAAGTGAATTATCGTAACATAATGAAATGTTGTACAATCATATGACTTTAGGCGCCTCCAGTGTCCTTCACTGTGACACCTGACTTCTGGCCTGTCATCACTTCTGTCCCCTCCATGAATACCCATCTGTACCCGATACCATTGCCTGGCACTAAAAAGAATGTAGCAGGCGCCCACGAAATTTTGAATTTAAATGCAAGTCATTCTAAAACTCAAAGAAAGGGAAAGTAATCAAAAGATAACACAAGAAGTATGCATAAATAAATATTTTAAGTCTCATCTACCCAAAGGAAATAGCTGCTACAGCAACTTAGAGGTTTTCTTTGCTGTTTGGTTAAGTGACTTCCCTCCAAAGTTGTGACATTCTTTGGGGAGAATATTTTTCTTGAGAGCAGTTATTTAAATCGTGTATATGAAGACAACATGTCTTTTCAAGGGGGCAGTATTCTCCATCCTAAGAACCTGGGGCTGGCTCCGTCTTCAGCATTTCTTCCTTCTGAGCTTTCAAGATCTCGCTTCTGAGCCCTGTCATTTGGCCTCTCAGCTCTCTGTTACGTTAACTCAGTAAATGACGCCTCGGTTCCCCAAGGGCATTGTCCACCTTCTCGTTCATGAAATCATGAACAAAGCAGGTGCCAATGCTTTTTTACTAGTAGACAGAAAAGGAGGGTGGAAACAAGTATCTCCCGGTTCCATCTGTCTTGGCTTGTTTACACTCATCCAGATAGGTCCTGCTGACTGCCAGCCACTTCCTTTCTGCGATGACTTCCGACCACATGGTTAAGAAGTTTGGTATTTTGCGTCTAGAAAGCTTGGATGAAAAAGACAGGATTCTTGGTAGTTACTCATCAGGCTTCATTTTCCTGGCGTATTTCCGCAGGGATGGGTGGAAGGACATTTTGTGATATTTTTCTCGTTGGAGTGCTGCTTCGGTTATGAAGAGTTGAATGCTTCGGACAGGTCAAGTTGGTATTTACCACAGCAACTTCTCCGGAGCCCAGGCGACTGGGAGGATACTCAGCCTGGTGTCATTTCCATTATTCTTTTCCATTGCTTTACAATTTTAATTTGCATGGTTTTACAAAGGTTGTCTCTTCTCTAAAACAAATTCCTTTTTGTTCCTTCCAGTTTCCTCCTTGTTCCTTCCCCTAGGGAGGAGTTTTTATCTTTTCATTGATGTTTTACAGCCCTCTACTAAGAAGGGCCCCTGGGTGGCATAGTCGGTTGAACTTCAGAGTCTTGGTTTCAGCTCAGGTCATGATTTCAGGGTCATGAGAATGAGCCCCCATGTCAGGCTCTGCATTGAGCAGGGAGTCTGCTTGAGATTCTCTCCCACTACCCTCCATGCTGCACACACACACACACTCTCTCTCTCAAAAAAGAAATAGAACAAAAAAATGTCATGACTTAGAAAAGGAAATTTAAGTATGAGCAGAATACTATAGATTTATTTTTCTACCATTTCTGCTCGTTAGGTAATTGGGAAAACCATTGTTTCTCTTGTTTTCTTTGTTTAAAATCCAGTTAGGTTAGGGGCGCCTGGGTGGCTCAGTGGGTTAAGCCGCTGCCTTCGGCTCAGGTCATGATCTCAGGGTCTTGGGATCAAGGCCCGCATCGGGCTTTCTGCTCAGCAGGGAGCCTGTTTCCTCCTCTCTCTCTGCCTGCCTCTCTGCCTGCTTGTGATCTCTCTCTGTCAAATAAATAAAATCTTAAAAAAAAAAAAATCTTTAAAATCCAGTTAGGTTAACGAACTTGACATTTTTTTTTTTATTTTATTTGTTTATTTGACAGACAGAGGTCACAAATAGGCAGAGAGGCAGGAAGAGAGAGAGGGGGAAGCAGGATCCCTGCTGAGCAGAGAGCCCGATGTGGGGCTCGATCCCAGGACCCTGGGATCATGAGCTGAAGGCAGAGGCTTTAACCCACTGAGCCACCCAGGCACCCACGAACTTGACATTCTTAACTGCAGTTTTATTTTTAACTTTCTAAGAGCCTGGTCACGGAAAGTGTGCACTGTTGTGTTGAAAGGATGTGTGACAATTATCCTCATGAAAGACTTGCTGGCTGTGTAGACATTTGAGCATTCATAACAGTTTATTTTAGGTACCACAGTGCTGGCCTATTTGCTAAAGTTATAAATACCAGTAGAAGGAGAGATTAAATGTACAATCATTCTTGTTCTTTTGATGAATAAGAAGGGAAAATACAAAGCCACTACATTCCATATGAAGTTAATGCTTTAGTACCCAAGTTCTGAAAAATACCCAAAAGAACTTTAGAAGAAGAGGAAGCCACATTTATACATACTCAGAAGAATTTTTGAAAGACTGGCATTTTAATGCATAGCGGGTATAGTTCTGTCTAAACGGATATGTTTCCTTGGGGACGGAATCACTGAAAATAATCAAAGCTACAATAATCCACGTAACTACATGCATTCTTCCTCAGCTTACAGAAAGCCAAGAATTTGCTTTCCTAGAAAGTAAATGGAACAGAACAGGATGAAAAACTTTGTTTTTCTTTTGGGTGAACGATGAAGAGGCAAAGTATAGCCCCGCTGTGGTTCCACGGAACGCAGGCCGCCCATCGCCATCTGTGCTGTCTTCACTGCCTGCAAGAATTGTGCTAGTTCTTGCTTTGTTTTCTTGCTTTCCAGTTGTACAACCGCACACAGTAGTGTCTCCCCACACTGACATTTCCCGCACCGCTTCTTCACATAACTGTGGATTGACTACTGTTTATAGACTGTATTTAAGATCAGAGAAGTGCTTGATTGGGAGCCCTGGGGATGGAAAGTATGTAGCAATAAGGCAGGAAGGACCCTGTGTAAGAAAGTGAGCAGCCCTTCATCTCTGGAATGCATTGAGAACGTGGAGAGGGCTACTTTATGAAATGCCATTTCAGTCACCATGTATGTAAAGGTCTTTAATAATTTCGTCTGCTGGGTGGGTAGGGGAACTTATTTAACATGTCTCTACAGGCTTTGCAAGGGGGTTGTTTTTATTCTAGGAGGCCCATGTGATTGTTTTCTCCTCACTGTTTCCCTACTTCCTCCCCAACTTTCCCCACTGCCTTCTGTCCAGACCGTTGCCATCCTAAGGCCAAAGAGAGCGGTTCAAATGGAGCACTAAGACTACCTATAGGTAGTGATCATATTCTTTAAAAATGTTAACGCAGAACAGTGTGTAAAGTGTACAGATCTTAAGTGGGCAGCTCAATGAGGGTTGACGTGGGTATGCACCCCTAAAACCGTCCCCTGCCTCAGGGTGAGACTCCCAGTCCATATTCAGATAGAATCCCTGCTCTGACTTCTGTCTCCACAGATTGTTTGCCTGTTCTTGATCTTCCTATAAGTGGAGTTGTAGTCTAGCCTTTCGGGTCTGGTTTTATTCGATGATCATGATGTCTGTGAAATCCATCTCGTCCTTGCACACAGCATAACAACAGTGGGCTCTTTTTCATTACTGTGTGTTCTCCCATCAGATGAGTATATCCCAGTCTGTTTATCCAGTCTACTGTGGGGGGCATTTGGGTTGTTGCTAACTTTTTGCTTTGATGTCTAACGCTGTCAAGAGTATGCCTGTGCGTACCTTTTGGTAGATATGTACATTCCTTTCTCCTGGGTTTGTACTTAAGAATGAAGCTCACTGAATCATAGGATAGGTGTATATGTAGCTGAAAGGATATTGCTAGATAGTTTTCAACAGTGGTTGTACCAGTTTACTCCCATCCAATTGTGGGTGAGAGTTCTGGTTGCTCTCTATCCTCATCAGCCTTGGGAACCATCAGCCTTTTTAGTTCCAGCCATTCTGGCTAGTGTGTATTCATTGTGGTGCTGGGCATTCTGGCAAGTGTGTATTTCATTGTGGTTTTAATGTGCATTTCTCTGAGAAGTAACGATGAGTAGAACACCCTTTTATATCTCTATGGCCCATTTGAGTATTCTCACTTGTTGAGTGTCTATTCAAGTCACCTCTTTGAATTTATTAGGTTGTCTGTGTTTTTCCTATTGCTTTGAAGTTTCTTTGGAGTTGGTTGATATGAAGTTTTGTCAGTTATATTGTTATAAATCTCTTCTCTTTTGTTGGCTTTATTGCTTTCCAATTGATGTCCTTCAATAACCAGAAAGTTTGAATTTTTACGAAGTTCAATATATCAGTTTTTTATGGTTAATGATCTTTGTGTCCTCATTCATCAGCCTTTACCCAAGGTTGTTATGCTTCTAGAAGCTTTATCATCTTACCATTCACATTATATCCATGATCCATCTAGCGCTGATATTTGTATTTGGTATGAGGTATAGTATTCAAAGTTCACATAGTCTGTGAGTGTTCACTTGATTTAGCACAATGTCCTGAAAACTTCAGTGCACTGTGGTTGTAATTTTTATAGTCTTCCCATCTGGCAATGTAAGATTTCTAACTCTGATTTTCTTCCAGATAGTCTTGGCTACTCTTAACCCTTTTCATTTCCATATACATTTTAGAAACAGGCTGTCAGTTTCCTGGGGGAGGTTATCTATTACTGTTTAATTGATATGGCATTGCATATATAAATCAATTTCAGGACAATTTATATCTACTCAATTTTGAATTTTGTGACCCATAGACATGGCATATATCTCTCTATTTAGGTCTTTAATTTGTGTCACCAAGGTTTTAAGATTTACATGGAGAGGTTGGATTTATTTTTAGATTGTTGACATTTATATTTTATTATCTATTTTTTGTTAATGTGTAGAAATATAATTGGTTGGGGTGGGTTTTTTTTAAGATTTTATTTATTTATTTTGAAAGAGAATGAGTGCAGAGCTGGGGGAGGGGCAGAGGCAGAAAGAGAATCTCAAGCAGACTCCATGCTGAGCAGGGAGCCAGATGTGGGGCTCGATCTCACAACCATGAGATCATGACCTAAGCTGAAGTCAAGAATTGGATGCTTAATCAACTGCACCACCCAGGCACCCCTATATCTGTTTCTTTATACTACCTTCGCATCTAGTAACCTTACTAAATTCACTTTAATTATGCTAATTCTATAGCTCCTTTTGTATTTCTTCATGTATATATTCACATCTTCTACAAATAATGATAGTTTCCTTTCTCCCTTTCCAGTTTTTCTTTTATTCCCTTACTGAGCTGACTGGGACTTCTAGCAGAATGTTGCATAGAAGTGGTGGCAGCAAACCTCTTTGACTTATTCCTGAACTCAAATTAAGAATTCAGTATTTTACCATTCAATATGATGTTTGCTGCAGATTTTTTAAGAGATAACACTTACCAAACTAAGGTTTTTTTTTAATTCCTCGTTTTCTGAGCATTTTAATTAAATACTTTTTCTACCTCTATTGAGATGATCATATAGTTTTTCACTTTTGTTTTCATACAGTGATTAATTACACTAATCAATTTTCAAATGTTGCATTCTTGAAACACACCACATTTGGTCATGGTATATTATTTTTATATATCAATGCATTCAGTGTGCTAATATTTTACCTAAGTTTTTTTTTTTTTAAAGATTTTATTTATTTATTTGTCAGAGAGAAAGCGAGCGAGAACGGGCACAGGCAGACACAGTGGAAGGCAGAGTCAGAGGGAGAAGCAGGCTCCCCGCGGGGCAAGGAGCCCGATGTGGGACTCGATCCCAGGACGCTGGGATCATGACCTGAGCCGAAGGCAGCTGCTTAACAACTGAGCCACCCAGGCATCACTTTACCTAAGTTTTTTAAGTTGTCTTTTATTTGGAATATCTAGCCCATTTATAGTTAATTTGACTGTTGACTCCTGTCCCACAGTTAGTTTTCCATTTGTCCCATTTCCTCTTTGTTCCTCTATTTCTCCTTTCCTGCCTTTTTTTTTTTTTAATAAACCAAGTGCTCTCTATTACCCATTTTTTTATCCTACCAAGTGAGTATATTGGAGATTTTTTAAAAATTCATTTAGCTGTAACTTAGAGGTCACAACATGCATCTTTGACTTACCAGAGTCTACCTAAAGTTGGTACATTACTAATTCCCAACAATGTAAGAATTGTTTCACAATGTAAATCTGTTTACCCCTCCTTGCTTCTGTATTGTCGTCATGTGTTTTACCTCTAACTTGTACGTATGTTTAAACTTTACAACTCATTATTTTATTTATCCTTATTACTAACATTATCTATTTTAAAGAATCAGTATTCAGTTTTATCTACATATTTACTCTTTCTGAAGTTTTTGTTTTGTTTTGTTTTATTTCATCCTACCCTTTCCTACTTCTATCTGGGATTGTTTTCCTTATGCCTAGAGAATTCTCTCTCTCACTCTTTCAAGATTTTATTTATTTGAGAGAGAGAGCATGAACAAGGGGGAGGGAAAGAGGGAAGAGCAGACTGCCCACTGAGCAGGGAGCCTGATGCAGACTCAATACCAGGACCCTGGGATCATGACCTGAGCTGAAGGCAGATACTTAACCGACTGAGCTACCCAGGTGCCCCTGAAGAGCTCTCCTTAGTATTTATTTTAGTGCCAGATCTGCTGTCAATGATTTCCCTAACTTTTGAATTTTGAAAACTTTTGCCTTCATTTCTTTTTATAACACCTTTATTGAGATAAGATTCACATAACATATTGTTCACCTACATAAAGTGTACAATTCCTTGTTGCCTTTATTTTTGAAGAATATTTTTGCTGAGTATGAAATTCTGGGTTCAGCACTTTCAGGATGTCATTCCATTCCATAAGTTCTGTGGAAAAGTCAGCCATCAGTCTTACTGTTACCCCTTTGAAGGTACTGTTACTCCTTTCCTCAGGTCACTTTGAAGATTCTTTCTCTGTCTTTGATTTTTAGCAGTTTGACTCTGACATACCTATGTATGGTTTCTTTATCTTCCCTAGGGATACTAAACTTGTTTAGTCTTTTGGTTGATGTTCTTCCTTAATTTTGGCAATTCTTAACCATTCTTCAAATAATTTTTCCAATCTATTGTCTCCCTCCTCTTTTCTAGGATTCTTCCAAACCTTTCACCATGTATCTTCTATATATGTATGTATGTTCTATATGTATCTTTCAGTTTTTCTGTGTTTTTCTGTTTTTTTCTCCCTATCCTTCAATCTGCATAATTTTTACTGATCTGTCTTCCAATTCATTTATCCTCTGTTCTGCTAGATCTAATGAATTTTAATCTTAATTTCATATATTTTATTTACAGATCTAAAATATTTAGATCTGAAATAGATTCCATGTTTCTGCTGAAATTCTCAATCTTATCTTCTCAATTCTTGAGCATATTAATCACAGGAATTTTGAAGTTCTTGTTTGATAAATCCAATGTCTGAATTACTCCCTATTGGTTGGTTGTATTATTCATATATTTTTTTTTCTTCTGGTTTTCAGTCATTTTGTCCTGTTTTCTAGGATCTCTCAGAAGTTTGGCTGAATACTATACATTGTGTATTAAAGGTTATAGAGGCTCTGCATGGAGTTATCTCCTTTTAAGATGGTTATGCTTTCTTCTGGCAGGTAGGTATAGGCAGTTACCATGATCCTCTTGAAGATTGACTTTAGACTTGGCAAGGGTTAGTTTCGGTTTTGCCCTTACTCCTGCACCAAAATCTCAGGACCAAGAACTACTAAAAGCTCTCTTCTCTTCAGCCTCACAGCTGCTGCTGTTTGCTGGGTTTCTGGAGGCCTCACCTGGCATACATGATTTAGGGACAGCAAACACCTCAAGGAAATCAAGTGACAGCATTTCTGGCTCCCTTCCCTGAGGTTTCCTCCTCTCTGGGATTTTGCCCTTCAAGTCCTAGCTGCTTTAGCATCCCAGACTCCAACCTTTGTCTCTTCAACCAAGTAGGATTGCTGCTTTCTACTAGGTATATATTTCCCTGTGCCATGAATTTGCAGTGACTTCCAAGGAGTCAGAATTAATGTGGAGCTCACACCAGTGTGCTTCGCTTCTTTTAGGGATTAAAGCTTCTTTGAGCCCCTGTGTGAGTTTGCCCGGATGCTACATATTAATTACTTAGCTTTCCTGTAGTTTCCAGGAGGAAAGCCAGTTCTAGTTACTCTATGTACTCTATTGTGGCCCAAAGTAGGAATCTGGTGGCAATCACTTTTAATCACCAAAGTCATTTCCCCCCAGTTGCTTCTGGCAATGTGAACTTGATGGTCATGGGTTCACATAAGAGGGCACACGGTTTATTCATTTGTTCTTTCACACACAGTTTTTGAGCTCCTACTAAGGCCAGCTGTTGTTCTAGACACAGGTAATACAGCAGTAAATAAGATTTCAGCCACTTCACGAGGTAGAGCCTTTTACTTCATAGGAGGACTGGCTACTAAAGGGTTTCTGTGTCGTGCTTGTACTATTTAAAGGTTTTTTTCATATGTGTGGGTGAATGAGAGACAGACTGAGCTCAAGACCTTTAGGATGACAACACCTTCCTATTTTATACAAGTATTTTTAGCCTTTAAAAAATTCTGCCGAGATTAACCTAGTGCACAATTTACACACAGTACGTCAATACAAGGCCACCTTTTGAAAGCTAAGGCGTTGTGCTTAATTCTCTATCTGTGAGTTTCTACATCATACAGCCAAGACAAACACATGAAAGACTTAGTTTGGAGCAGGAATATATGACAGTTTGAGTTAAAATTCCCTAGAATTGATTCATGGAGAGCAAATTTACTTCTGAAAGTAAATCAATCCATGAACATTAACATGAGCTCTAATCAGCCTACCCGTGGTTTCTCATTTTAACTTCAGTTTTTAAAAAACATTTCACACGTTACAAAGCACTTACTTATATTAAGTGCTTTGAGATACTAAAAAAATGATTTGGTTTTCCCAGTCTTCCAGAATAGCTTGAATGTCACTGGTACCAAGAGAAAACTCTAACCTGAACACATGTTACTGTTAAGAGACTGCAGTCAAATTAAGAATTTTACTCTTCTGTTCTTTGTTACTTTTTCCCACGTTAGAAATTTCACATATTCTAGGGAACGATAATTTGCAGTTCCAATTCTAATCCATTTTCCTGGGATCAAAAGGCAGTCAAAGAACTAGAACCTCATATATAGAAGCTCCGTAGAAGCAAAACTGTGCACTCATGAGGACAGATCAGAATCCTGAGCACTGTGGTTTGGTGTCCTTGGAATTACAACCCCTTTGGAATGGTTTAAGAGCTACCAGTTAAAACAGACAAAGCCAGACACAAAAGACCCCTTATTGTATAGGTTCATGTATTTGAGGCTTCCATAATAGGCATATCCATAGACACAGAAAGTAAATTATAGGTTTCTAAAGGACAGTGGGAGGGAGAAATGTGGAGTGACTGCTAATGCAAGTAGGTGATGCACAGAGGTGAGGTTTCGGGGTGATGAAAATGTTCTGGAACTAAATAGGGTAATGGTTGTACAACATGGTAAATGTACTAAAAACCACTGAAGTGTACACTTTCAATGTTATTATGTGACTGTTACCCTAACTTTTTAAAAAGCACACACACGAACTACCAGCTAGAAAAGATTAGAGTTACTTGGATGGAGCCAATTCTATCTCCTTGCTATTCTGAGAATACCATCCCCACTTGTCATTTATTTGGCAGCAACTCTGAAATATAATTAATTTTATTATGGTTGGAAAATCTTCACTTACAAACAGAAATTAACTTTTGGGGGATAGAGTGAATATGTTTCTTACAGATAACACCAAAATTGCAGCCTCATACAAAGGGCACCTCCTCGGGACATATTTTGCCCAGGGCTTGGTAATGTTTGGGTAGATATCAAAGTGTGTGTTTTAGCGATGGTCTCATCCAGCCTGTCGTTACTTTTATCTCCGCACTAAAGGTTCTTCTCTTGCTTTTGGCCTGTTTGTCCTTATGGGACCATTGGGCTCTTGCTCTGCACACATTTTTCTTTGATGAATACTTTTCTCAAAAAGTATTTCTTATCAATACTAACTTTCGTTCAGAAGCTGGTTCATGTGTGCAGTTGAATGAAGTATTATTTTATTTATCATGAAATCATTTGTCTTTTTTCTCAAAGATGGTGCCATCGAAACCCCAGAAAGTCATGCTACTCAGGACTTTTCCATCTTACTAAGTCGTCTGAGGCTGTACTGTCTTCCTTAACTCCACTGTATACTGTGCAAGTATCTTTGTCCTCAGTAAATTATGTATACTCATTAAACATAAAAGTGTCATCAAATGAGGGGGAATTTAGAAATTTCTTTTTTCACTGATTGAGACATCACATGAAACTTTGCTTTTGTTTCTGGCAGTGATGACCTGTCCTGACAAAAAGTAATTAGACTTTGAAATTTTCAAGATGCTTTTATAGCCAATGTAAATAAAGTTTCAAACTGCAAATTATTTCACCTAAAATTTTTATGAAAAATATATGTTGTAACACAGTAAAATCAGTAATTTTTATACATGTTGAATGGTAAATGTTTTGAACGTATTTTTCAGTAGTAACTAGCTATTGAAAATTCTTTTTAAAGGGGCACCTAGTGGACTCAGTCAGTGGAGCATGTGCGACTTTTAATCTCAGGGTTGTGAGTTTGAACCCCATGTTGGGTAGAAATTACATAAAAATAAAATCTTAAAAAAATAAGATAAAAGAAGACATTTCAGAATCACTCAGTAAAATAATGCTATAAACAAATATTTATCTTCCCAGTCCATTCTTGTTTTGAAACATATATATCATTACACTAATGATGCAACATAGTACTTACACTAGCTCATACATTTTAGCTGGGCTTTATTCTAAATATTTTAAGGAAGAATTTTTTTAAAGATATTTATTTATTTATTTATTTTTTATTGCACATCACTCCTTTATTATACTGACCTAGAAAAAAGATATAGCACCATTACACTCAGAATGACTACTGGGCCCGTGGCAGTGCCAAGCAACTGGAACATGATCAGAAACAGATACAGTGGAAGACACACTTGGACATGGTCAAGAGGCATCTCACTGCCATAAAACATTAATGAGATTTTTTAAAAATATTTTATTTATTTATTCGACAGAGAGAGATCACAAGTAGGCAGAGAGGCAGGCAGAGAGAGAGGAGGAAGCAAGCTCCCCGCTGAGCAGAGAGCTCGATGCGGGGCTCGATCCCAGGACCCTAAGATCATGACCCGAGCCGAAGGCAGAAGCTTTGACCCACTGAGCCATCCAGGCGCCCCGAGTTTTTTTTTTTTTTTAAGTCATCTCCACATCCGGTGCAGAGCCCAAACACAACCACGAGATCAAGAGTCGTGCACTCCACCATCCAAACCATCCAACTGCCCTGATTCTGATAAATCTTTTAGGTAAGGGAGTAAAGTCTACTATCAAAGTATTCAGACTTTTTAACTTCACTTTGCTTTTGAGCCTGGTGTTAGTTTTCTAAAGCCAGAAAAATCAAATCCTACTTACTTAAAAATTCAGAAAACTTGTTCTACTGGCATATCTAATGTTATATTCAGTGAAAACCTTGAGTGGTTAGAAGTTCTAATTAGAGTTGATCTCTTTGTGCCCTATGTGTATTATGAAACTTAAGTATTAAGACTTAATGTATCATCTTCATTATGTACACTTTTTCTTTTAATAAGTTTCTACACTGGTTTCATGTGATGTTTTTCAGATGTTAGCAGACAGAGGGCTTCGTTTGCAATATGGCAGCATATTCAGGGATTATTTTAGTATCAATTACAATGTCAGATTTTCATAATTGCAGCATAACTACTTGAAATTATCTATCTGTCCTACTGTGATCCCTGCCTGTACTGGAATATTCTAATATGAACTCTCAACCAACCAAAGTGGGTGAGAAAACTGTGTTAGTTTCTTTTAAAAGAAACACTACCGGGCACCTGCGTGGCTCAGTTGGTAGAGCATCGACTCTTGATTTCTGCTCAGATCATGATCTCATCTGCTCAGGGTAGCCTGCCTGTCTCTCTCCCCACCCCACCCCCCGCCTTTCCCTCCACTCCATCCTCTCTCTCTGTCTCTCAAATAAATAAATAAAATATTTAAAAAAAAAAAAAAAAGCTATAGATACAAGTAGTTCCAACTAGTAACACTGGCTTGGTCCCCTAAAGAATTAATTCAGTTGTATCAGGTGATAACATTCCAGAGTTCCAGGATTCTTTTAATGTAGATTTAAGGATGATCAAATTTTGATTTAATATAAAAACTTCAGAGTGCTAAATTTTGCGTATTTAAAACATCCAGTGATAGCTGGTATTTGTTTTTTAAACTTTAAGTAAGGAATGCATTTCATTTACTTGGTTGACTTCCTCTAGACATAAATGCGATGCTTATTTTTTTTTTTAATTGACTTCATTGTTGCTGTCTTAATGGGAAGGTTTAGTTTGATTAGTCAGCTCTTCCTGCTAGGTTTTGGATTTTTTAATTTTTTGGTTGGTTGGTTTTGGGTTTTTTTAGGGCGGTGGGCGGTGGTACCCTAAGAAATTCCTGCAGTAGAAAATACCATGAAACCGTATATGTTCCTTATATAGTTGTGGCATTTAGAGGAGTTTTTCAAAGCTTATGTTGGGAGATAGGGAAGATAAGCAAAGCATCATGGCAAATTCTTTTATTTTTTCATAGTAAATTCATCTTGCATACAGAATGACAAGCATATTTAGCCCTTTTTGCTAACACTGGGCTTCTTTTCGTTGTGATTGCTTTACAAACTTAATAATGTTCCTCCCTGATAAAAGCCTGACTGGAACTGATATTTGTTTAAAGATAAATATGTTTAATACAAAGAAAATAAAGACTGCACATATGCCCGTCCTGTAGCGAACACCCCTGCAGCACTGGCTGCGAACCATTCCAACAGCACACACAGGCACATTAAACTTGGCACTTGACATGGAAAGTGCTTTCAAATCAGATCTTTGCTCGGTGGGTTTCCTGTGATTGGACTAATGCATAAGTATTTGTTCCTTTGGAGGCATTTAGACATTGGAAATTAATTATTTACTTATGAACCACAGACTTGAGCAACAGTTTTAGGTAAAATTTCCATTTTTAACTTTTTTGTCAATGGATGGCTCAGGCATGGTGTTCTGTTTCTATATTCTAAGACTGTTACTGAATTAATACTATGTATTTCCTTATATCGACCAACCTATTATTTAATTAGCTCCCTCATGTTCAGAAGAGCCTTGTGGTGCTAGAGGATACTGTGTGGTGAAGTTAGAGGCCAAGTGACCTATGTGCAGAGAGCCTGTGGCAAGAACCAGGGCGCCAGGAGGCTGGGCAGTGAACACGGAGCCCGCCATTCACGCCTGAGGTGGTCCATGCCTCAGCTTTGTGTCTCAGCACTCTGTCTTTAACAATTGTACTTACCAGCATCTTAAGAAAAGCACATTTGCCCTCTCAAAGGAAACGGGGTTACTGGAAAAAAAAGAGAAGCCTCACATGATTCCTTCTGTCTTCCCTGCACCCTTGGCTGTCATTGAGGAGTAAGATATACTATATGTGACACTTCCCATGATATTGCTGATGACTTTACGGGAGGAAGTAGGGAGGCAGTTGGTCCTACATTTCCAGCCTGGCCACAGACTTGGCGAATCTGAGCAAGGCACTCAGCCTCTCCCTGCCTCCATTTCTTCAGCCATGAAATGGGAATATTTGTTCCTGTCCTTTCCTGCCTCACCAGCAGGGGTCAGGTAAAGAAGAGGGGTCAGGTGAAGAAGAGGAAAAATTCTATTAAGATGCGATCCCAAAGATGGGCAGAATATAGAACAGTGACTGTTCTTTAATAATGAAGGCTTTTTTTTATATAGCAACTTAATTTTTTTAAGATTATTTATTTATTTGCTTGTTAGAGAGAAAGAGCACAAGCAGAGGGAACAGCAAGGGGAGAGAGAGAAGCAGGCTCCCCTTTGAGCAGGGAGCCGGATGTGGGGCTCCATCCCAGACCCTGGGATCATGACCTGAGCAAAAGGCAGACGCTTAACCCACTGAGTCACCCAGAAGCCCCTATAGAAACTTAATTTTTAAACGTGTCTTTGCCTGGTTCTGTATAGTGAATAATAACTGGTATTTTGAAATAGAAGTTGAGAAAAAGTAGGTTTAAAATTAAATAGATGTTTAATATATTCAGCTATCAAATAGTATTGGGAAAAATTTACAATGTATATTATGGTTCTGAGTGTGGGTTTAAAGTAGTAGATCATTGCGCTCAGCACATTTGTAGAAGGTCTTGTCATTTGAGCCAACTTTGTTTTTATCAGTGGGCTACATAGTGGATCAGACCAAACCATGGTCTTAGCAGGATTTTTAACATCTCTAGAATCTTAAAACCGCTCGCCCAGTGCCATCTCCTGCCAGATGCAAGGTCCCACCTCTTGCCATCACTGGTAGGCGCTGGGGGGGCCTCTTGCTGAGTGAGGACTCTGGAGCAGGGAGCAAGCTGCTCCCTCGCTTGTTTGCTGTGTACATTTTGTTCACGGATTTCCTAAAACTTAGAAGTAGTCATGTTACATTAGAACATGCAAGCATTTTCAATTTTTTTAAAAAGATTTTATTTATTTGACAGATAGAGATCTCAAGTAGGCAGAGAGAGAGGAGGAGGAGGAGGAAGCAGGCTCCTCGAGGAGCAGAGAGCCCGATGTGGGGCTCCATCCCAGGACCCTGAGATCATGGCCTGAGCCAAAGGCAGAGGCTTTAACCCACTGAGCCATCCAGACACCCCATTTTCAATTTTTAATGGAATACCATCTTTTCAAAGGGCCTAGGTTTCTAATGTTTTCTGGGGTCCTTTTCATGGTTTCTCCCATTGATGTGTTGTTTTCTCTATTGTCTTAATAATTTGAAAATATTCTCTTTCCTTTTTATGTGTACCTTCTTCCATTTGGCGCTTATGGTAACAAGAAGGGGAGGACTGTTTATTATTATTTTTTTTTAGTTTATTTCAGTCATCTCTCCACCCAACATGGGGCTTGAACTTATGACCTTGAGATATAGAGTCACACTCTCCACCAACCGAGCCAATCAGGTACCCCAAGAGTTGTTGATTTTTTATTAAAATAGACTGAAATCGTGACTTTTGTTCCTATCTTATGTGGCTACTGGATTACTAATCTCTTATTTAAATGTCCTTCAAAACTAGAAACCATTCTTTTCAGGTAAATGCCTGGTAAGTGGCCTGGGGCTGCTCTGAGGAGGGGGAAGCCATGGGACCAGAAGAAAAGTGTCCCAATGCCCCACAGCTGTATTTTTTTCTAAGGAGCACATTTCCTGGAGACACCGCGTTCCAGTGGAACCAGCTTTTGGGTAGGAAGGATGTGAAAGAGTTTGTTAACTTTCCTTCAGCAGGTCAAGTGCAGGGGCATCAGCCAGCCTTGACCTTGAACTCCACCTTTGGGAAATGAGGGTACCTCAGTTTTGCTGACTTGTCCAAATTTGCATCAACAAAGTAAACCGCATGACTCGTATCTTTCCTTTTGGTTTTCATTCCCCTGGTCTCCCTCTCACCGGGGGTTCCTCCTGCTTTCTCCCACCTTCCTAAGGGAAGCTGTGCTTGATCTTGCTCAGTCCAGGTTACCATGTGAAGATGAATCAGTCTTAGACTCTAACCCCTGTAACTGTGATTATCTGTGTGGGGACACCAGATAACTTTAGACCATTTGCAACCGCTGCCTGCTGTCCAGTCACACTGGCTATGCAGCATCCAAGATGGCCTGCAGGGCAGGAGAATCACCAGCCAGAGTGGATATGTTTCTAAAATAAAAGACCTCTCTTCAAATGCCCCTTTTAATATCTCTTTTGACATACATGGGTGCTTGTTGTCTCTGTCTCTGGCCAAGCTTGTTTCTGGTTTCAAAGGGCTAGTTCTGAAGATGTCTTTGTAAGTTGTTTGTTTCTGGCTGTGTTCGTTGCCTGAGAAACAGTTAGCTAAACCCTTTTGGCCTGAATTCTAGAGGAGAATCTGTTACATTCTGACCCCCCAGGCTGCCTGTCCCCCAGGGTGCCTGCTCAGGTCTCCTGCCCAGGACCAGGTACTCACCTGCCTTCCAGGAGGGGAATTACTCTATTTGCAGAAACTTGCTTTTCCTTTCTTTGATTTTTCCCATATTCTATCCGGCTTGATGAGGTCTTTGACCCTCATAGCTTATCTCTTTCTCTCCTGCTCTTACTTGCAGTTTTCCAATATGGGAAATTCCCTTCTATTCAATCAAGAAGCAAAAAGTGCTCTTAAGTGAAATGTCTAGATAGGGTTTGCTTTGGAAGTAGGTGATGGGTTATGCTGGTTGTAAACGTCAATTTGGATAGCAATTAGGACAGGTTTTTAACCTCTATGAAAAAGCTCTTCTGGAGCAAACCTTTGACAAAGTCACTCAACTGGCATGTAATTAGAATTTTATTTGCATGGGTTTTTTTTTTTTCCCTAAGCCTCTCTAGAAGAACATAAGACCTTCTTACAATGCAAGAAATAAAATTATTCTCACATCAAGGATCATCTTTATTCTCTATCTGCCTTTTATGCCATCTTATATTATTTTTATTCGTATTACTCCAGCATTAATTCTCCCCAAAGGGAGTAGCATTTCTTCTTTTTTTGTTTGATGCCTCCTGCATTTATTAAGTAGTAGCTTTTTTTTTAAGCTGGTCTCTTGAATCCCATATTTATAATATTTTATGGCTGATTTTTAAAAATTGATTAATTCTAGCTGGGCTAGAATCATCAAATATGAATTTATAGAGAACTTTCCCTTTTCTGGGATTTATGTAGAAGAAGAGCTAAAGGTTACAAATGTTTCTTTTATTGCTGTAAATATGCATAGTTATTTTAATGTCTTTTAAATGCTTTCTTATAGGGATAGTTGGTACTGCCATTGATTAAACATAAACAATACAGAGTTAAGAATTTTTATACCATGAACTATTTATTGAGAATTTTCAGAATTCCATAGATACTTGTCCTTAACACTTATAAGAGGCATGTATTTTTTCCCCTTCATGGTCTTAAAGTTAGTTTTCCCTTTGTTGAGGCAGGTCTGAATGAGTTGTATCGACTGGAAAACATACACATACCCATACATGGATGTATTGTCGAAATGTGATGTTTTCTTGGTTTGGGGTCTTGGCCAGAAAGGTTTGTGTATGGATTTTATTTTTAACAAAGCAGTAAGGGCTTACTTTTTACCAACTTTTGTGTCCGTAAAGATGTATTTGTTCAAGCTTTAAGAAAAGAATAAACCTGTCAATGTACAAACACCTGACACCTGATTTGGATTTGTGGGGGGAGGGGGGATTGGAATTACATAAGATTCTTAAAGAAACACAACAGTATGTATCAGTACTTCTTTGAAGAACGACTCACATTGACTCGTACTAAAACTGTGTGGAGCTAACTGAATGCAGATTTCTTTCTCTGTCTCTCTCTCTCTCTTTTTTAAAGACTTTTTTATTTGTCAGAGAGAGAGAGCGTGTGCATGTGCACAAACGGGGTAGGGGAGTGGCAGGCAGAGGGAGAAGCAGGCTCCCCGCTGAGCAGGCAGCCTGACACAAGGCTCAATCCCAGGACCCCAGGATCATGACCTGAGCTGAAAGCAGACACTCAACCGATTGAGCCACCCAGGCATCCCTGAATGCAGACTTCTCAAGCACACTTGTCTGCTCTGCTCTGCTCTGCTCTGCAGAGTCCAGAAAGAATGGAAGCTCCTCTCTCCAGAGACCTCGGCTTCTACTTGCCTGTCCATCATTCTTCCCAGAGAACCCCTGTCATGTGGCCCGAGGGCTCCCAGAGGAACCGGCCCCTGCAGATGGTAGCGGAGGTGTGCCTGGACTTTCATTACTACGGTGCTTAGGCGCGGGTTCCCTGGTCCCCTTGCTACCACTCACCCAATCTCCTGGGACTCAGGCCCCCTGAGAAGTGACTCTCCCCCTCTACCCTGGCCCCTTATCCCTCCCTTTATCATCTGAAACATCCACCTTCCATCCCTCAAGGCCAGCTGCTCCCGGTTTTCCAAAGAAATCATGACCCAGTTTGATTATTTTGGTGGGAGCAGGGGTTGATGGGACGAGCCTAAGCTCAGGTGCCCCCGTGTGGGTTATCTGTTACTGCATCACAACAAACCCCAAAACATAGTGGCTTGAAACCATAACCACTGATTGATTTGCAGTCCCTGCAGGTCTGCAGGGGCCATGTCCAGAGCAGCTTGCTGGACAGTTCTGGCTCAGATCGGGGTCTTCTGTGTGTTTCAGCCAGGACGAGGATGTTGCCCAGGGCTGCTGTCTTTGAACACTCCCTAGACTGTCCCCCGGTTCTAGGAGTTTCCCAGCAGCCACAGGCTCAGCTTCTCCCTCCCGGGGCAGGGAACGAGCCCAGCTGGACACTCGAGGAGAGTACCAGCCTCTGAGCTGGAGGGTGCTCTGGCTTTCCTTCTGCTTCACACCCTAGTAGACAGAAAAATGGCCATGTCCTAATCTCAAAGTCTGTGCAGATGGCCACTTACATGGCAAAGGAACCATCCTGGTGGGATTAGGGTGAGAGTTTTGAGATGAAAGATTATCCTGGATTATCTGCGGGAGGCCCCTGAGAAAGACAGGAGGCCAGAGCGGAGGGGAGATGCTGTGCTGCTAGCTTGGAAGGTGGGGGAAGGACCCACAAGCCTGAAGCTAGGGGTGGTCGCTGGAAGGGTGAAGCCTCCCAAAAGAGCCAGCCCTGCTGACACCTTGATTTGGATGGGTGACATTTGATTTTGGAATTCTGACCTCCAGCTCAACGAGATGGAAGCTCCCCTCCAGAATGGTGCCGCCGAGAACACAGAGTTCCTGCTCCCCCAGCATGCAGGTGGGGGGCTCTCTTCCCAGGAGGGGCAGGATGTCAGCATTTCTCAACCTGACCCAGTGACCTGGTGCTCTGGTCAAGTCCTGGGCAAGTGCAGGTGGGAGTTGGGGGCTCCCTTCCTCTGCCTGGCCCCTGCTTGCGGGATGGAGGCCCCACCATGGGCAGCGTGCACTGAGAACTCGGGGCCCCAACGGCCCTGGCACCTGGGGCAGGAGCTCCAGGCCAGGGGAGGCAGGCTTAGGAGACCTGAGGCTGCGGCCCACCCCCGACCCACAGTGTAGTCAGCATCTAAGACCAGGCGTCCCTCAGAGGGAAGCACGCTGTCCTCTCCAGTCCCACACAGACACGGGGCTCCCAGTTGCCTAGGATGAGGAGGGGTGGGGAGGGGAGGGGGTTGACGGGGTAACATCAGAGGCTGATGACTAAACAGGTGTGGCAGGGTTTCCTTTTAGTAGTGCAGACCATTTGGAGAAGATGTATTTTTTTACTTACCTTGGGAGAGACAACACTTAAAATCCCACACCAACACAGAACACTAAAGAGGCTCTGCTTAACCACCAGGACACAAGAGTGCCATCTCCCGGCACCCTTCCAGGAGCACATCCCTCCCCCTTCCCACCTGCCTCGGGCATGACCCTGCTTGGGACCAACACCCCGAGAGCTTTTCTCAAGACATTCTGGTCCTGAGTTCAACCAACTAGAACAAAACACTGGGAGTGAAATAGACGCCTTCAACTCGGATGCTTAGTTTATTATTGGGCCTGAGAGTAAAGCTTCATTGTCATTGGCTGACCCTGGGGTCGCTGGGGCCAGGCTGCCTCCTGGACACTGTTCCTGTGCTGTCCCCAGCTTCAAACTGCAGGGTGTCTTTCCCCAGGCTTTGTTTTAAATGGGATGCATAAAAAAGAGCAATTTTCTGGATTTTTTTTTTTTTTTTCTTAAATGAAAGTCTGCTTGTCAGGCTGCCTGGGTGGCTCAGTGGATTAAGCCTCTGCCTTCGGCTCAGGTCATGATCTCAGGGTCCTGGGATCAAGCCCCACATGGGGATCTCTGCTCAGCAGGGAGCCTGCTTCCCCACCCCCCCACCCCCCCGCCTGCCTCTGTGCCTACTTGTGATCTCTCTCTCTGTCAAATAAATAAATAAAATCTTTAAAACAGAAAAAAAGAAAAAGAAAGTCTGCTTGTCCGAAGAAAAAGAAAAAGAAAGTCTGTTTGTCACTTGTTCATGACTTTGCCACCTGGGTCTTTTTGCACTGAGTTTTTTGGTATTTCTTGGCACTGATGAGCCCACCTCCTGCTTCAGGAGGTCACCTCCCTCTCTCTGGGTCTCAGACCTCCTGATGAAACAGGAGAAGTTCACTTTCACCACTGAGGGGTCCCAGGGGGAGGAGGGCGTTTCTACAGCCTTTGAGGCCCGAGGCCACGAGGAAGTGTTGTGAGAGGAATGATGTCAGCAGGATGGCTGTGCGAGGACACTGTCCTTCGTGTGTCTCACTCTGATCAATTCTGGGAACCAGCCAGAGACCCAGAAGCGCAGCCTCATACCTCACAGCCTGTGTTTCTGTACCTCGGGGCAGGGGTGCTGTGTGTGGCTCTGGGCTCGAGCTGGGGTGGACAGGATTCCCCAGTGTCCATGCCGGCGCCCTGGATGAACAGCCAGTCCGGGCACGTGTTCGGCTATTTATAAGACAAAGAAGAAATAATCCCAGGGTAACACCAGGTGAAAGCAGAGACCACGGACTAAGCTGCCCCAGAGGGCTGTGGGGTAAAGGGTTGGCCTGGGACCACGAATGGCTCCAGGAACCCCATAAGGGCCCTGTCTGCGTGTTCACTATGTGGGGGTTCAGCTGCATGGGACACTGAGTCACAAGACCAAGTCAAGAATCTCATTTTTGTGTAATAATAATGTATTTCCCTGGCAAGCAACACCGCCGGGCAGGACTTCCCACACTCTGCCCCTGGGCGAGTGCGAGGTCGGGGCTGGTGTCAACGTGGAACTCCCAGGAAACCCGGATGAAGGCCACCCTGGCTGCGTCCACTGAACACTGCAGCTTGAGCACAAGTGCCTGGTCTATCCCAAAGAGTGGACAGAGCAGGCAAGCAAAACCCAGAAGCAGACCGCGGTGGGAAGCCAGGGAAGACCTCTGCCTGAGACCCTGACACCACCGCTGGGCACCGCCCGAGTTCTGCCCACCCCTGAGGGCCAACCGCTCTCTGGGCCTCAGTTCCTTACCTACAAAACAGGGGTGACATTATTGTCGTCCTTCTGTCTCAGGAGCTGGAACATTTTCTGGGGGTATTTCTTGGGACTGTCAAGTCTATCTGAAGTGTCTTGATACTTTCAGACTGTTACAAAAGTTTACAAATATTGGCGGTGGGTTTAAGGCCAGGGAGACACCCTCAGCTCAAGGTGGGGAGACTTCTCGGGGGCAAGCCAGCTCCTTTGGAAGGTCTGGGCATGGTGGTCTGGGCTCGAGCCCAGAACCACACCAACACTGGGGTTGTTACTAGGATGAGAAGGGGCCACGGGGCCCTGGAGTCAAAATTTCAGCTCACCCACTCTGGAGGCAGAAAACCCTCACTACAGGGGCAATCATGGCGATCTTCTAGATCCACAGCGATGCCCCCTGTCTTCCCAGATCCGAAGTGGAAGCTCCGGTTCCTTGTGGCCTACCTTGAGTCCCACACTTTGGAGCAGGTTCCAGACAAAGTTCTGCTTCGGAGCCTGTAGCCCTTCGGGGCAGGCGCTTGCTGGGGCTGGTGTGGCGGCGTCTGATGTTTTATTTGTGGCCTTTACTGCCAGCACACAGGTGATCGCTGTCATGCTCCTTATGCGCTTCTGCACGTCAGAAGTAGTTCGGAAGGATTTTTTCCAAGACAATGTAGGCCTCGTGCCACCAGCAAGGAGCAATAGACACAAGGAGAGAGGCCGCTACCAGTGACCGAGGCTCCCACCAGTTAGAAAATATTTCCCTCAGCCACTGGTAAGGAAGACAGTCCACCCTGAGAATGTTGGATTATGGGGGGAGACCACCCAAAGACTAAAATTTTCACCCCAGGGGCGCCTGGATGGCTCCGTTGGTTGAGCGTCGGACTCTTGGTTTTGGCTCGGGTCATGAACTCAGGGTCGTGGGATCGAGCCCCATGTGGGGCTCTGTCCTCACCGTAGAGTTGCCTTGAGACTCTCTCTCCCTCTGCCTCTGGCCCACTTGCTTGTGTGTACTTGCTTGCTCTTTCTCTCTCTCGTAAATAAATAAATAAATCTTTAAAAAAGGTAAAATCAAATTTTAACACAGATGATTCCCAGGGTGACTGAGCAGATGGTACAAAGTTCAGTCTGAGAAGCTGTGTGCGCTCCCTCAGGCGGGCCCTGGGGCCTCAGGGCCACGGGCCTGGCAGAACAGTCAGTCATCCCTGGAACGGAACCCATCCACAGGTCCCCGTATGTGGGACGTCCTATGCTAAGCATGCAGGGGGGAGGGAGAAGAGCAGGGATGAGATGTTAAAATCTCTCTGTTCATCTGACCGACACAGGAGGCTCTCTGTGCTGCCCATAGTCCAGGCAGTCTTCCTTCTATTCTCAGAGCTCGCAGCCCCCAGGACCAGCCATTTTCGGGCTGGGTCTGGGCTCTGGATAGTTCTGTCAGTCTTCCTGGGGCCTGGGAATGTTCTCTAATCTTTCCCAACCCCTGAGGGATGTATATAATTTCCCAGCATCCCACTTGGGTTCTTTGTGTGAAAGCAACAAGAACTACCCCTGAATAACTTAAGCAAAAACGGAAGGGATGACAGGAAATGGGAGAGCCCCTTGGAGCCAAGGAACAAAGAGCCGGGCTTGGCAGAGGCTGGGACCTGCTCTGGCCCTGGGGGCCTGAGAACAAATGTTAATGGTTGCTTCATCTGGGCCTCAGTGCTAAGCAGAGTCTGAGCTAATGTGGAGGGTGCACAACATGTGACTGTGTGTGTGTCTGTCTGTCTGTCTGTGTGTGTCTGTCTGTGTGTGTGTGTCTGTCTTTATTTTTCCCTTCATCCTTGTGCCACTCCAGGCAAGACTAAACCACCCAGGAGGGAGGGTTCTATCTGCCCCAACTAGAGGAGGGCCGGGCATCTTCTCTGACTGGATACCTGTTAGTTTGAGGTCATTCCTCAAAAGCCAGTGGGAGCATAACCAGAAGACAGGAGTTTGGACTCAGGGTGGAAACAACATTGATAGATCCAGCCTCACCCCATGTTTGCTCTGCCTCGTGGTTTTCGTCCAGACTTTTTCAAAATCCATCTATCTCCCCAGCAGAGCCCAAAGTCAAGGACAGGGACATTTTCCTGCACTTCTATTTCCCTCCAAGGGGTGGGGGTGGGGTGGGGAGAGGGGATTCGACACCGGCCTGATCACTTAGTAGCCATCAGTAACTACTGATGGGAATGAGTTCAGTCAAATCAAAGAGAAAAGAAATGAATTGCGGATCTTTTTAACATACTTTCTGGCAGTTCAAAACATCTTTGCACTCTAAGGTAAAGTGGTAAGGATTAAACATATCAAACTGGGTTTTCTCTCTGAGGCCTCTGGAAACCCCTCTTGCCCCCCACCTCCCCTGGGCTGGACGTTTCTCTGTGGTATTGCAGAATACTAGAATGATTTTGTCTTTTACTCTTAAGACATTGCATCCAACAATGAGGTTTTATTCTTAAAGTATGAAAGAAGGCTCATTAGATGCCAAATATTCATTTCCATCCTTGAGAAAGAAAGGAACACCAATTACAGCAAAGTCTTGTTGATTTCGTCAGTCCACTGATGACAGGGCTCCTTGACTTGGCTCCTCACCTCAGACACAGGTTGCCTATGTTCTCCCAATAACCAGTGCACCTTCCTTTCAGAGATGTGATGACTTAGCCATTGTGATTTCTCCAAGAAAGGGGCCTGCCATCACAGGAGCAAGCTGGTCTGATTCTCATGGTCCACGTGCAACAGGCAGCTTTTCTATTTTCTATGGAATAAACATCAGAGTTTAGAAATAAACATTGTATGGTCAATTTATGGTCAACTGATTTTTTTATAAGAGTGCCAATACCATTCAATGGGGGAAGAATTGTCTTTTCAATAAAAAGGGTGCTGGGACTGTTATGGCCCCCCAAAATGGGTCCGTGATTAAAGGAGCGAGACTGACATAAAGCAAAGGTCAAGCAAAGCTTTATTTCGCGCCAAGCATCAAGAATCAAACTGACTAGCCAGGGCCACACCTCTTACAGAGAGGGCGACCCTTCTCTGTTTCACAGACTAGCTTTTAAGGGCAAAGGCCATGCGGTTGGGCCTGGCCACGCACAGGTGGCCAATGAGATTGTAACACACAGAGAAAGTTGCACAGTGATGCACCTAGTATGCTAGGTGACCAACTGAATTACAATTTACCCTATAGTAGACATTTGACCTAGCCTGTCACACCTTGCTTAGAATTGACGCCCAAAGGCTCCCAAAGGGCGGGGCCCATACTCCTTGGAGACAGTATGCAACCCCCCCACTGATGAGATGTCTCCACCTGGCCTGACCCACCCTTGTATCTGGGCTTTGTTACCTGGGGCTGGTTTCCAGGACTCATTTTTTTTTTTAGTCAGTCCCCTGGGGGAAGGGGAGCAGGGACAGTTTAAGCAGGACAGTTTAACAACCTTGTTGTTTAACCTTAATGGAAGCCTCTGGTTAAATAGGTCCTTACAGGGACAACTGGAAATTCATCCTTTTGCATGTGGATATCAATGAATTTGAACCCCCTACCTCATACCATATACAAAAGTTAATTCACAAATGGATCGTAGGCCTAATCATAAGAACTAAAATTATAAAATTTTGGAAGAAAACATAGATGCAAATCTTCATGACCTTAGGTTAGGTATCAGTGTCTTAAAAACAGTATCAAAAGCACAGGTGACAAAAGAAAAAATTGATAAATTGGATTTCATCAAAATTAAAAACGTTTGTACTTCAAAGGACACTAACCAGAGAGTGAAAAAACAACCCACAGGATGGGAGAAATATTTGCAAATCATATATCTGATGAGATTTATATTTAGAATATACAAAAAACTGTCATTACTCAATAATAAAAAGACAAATTATCTAATTTTTAAATGGACAAAGGATTGAAAATGGGCAGAGGACCTGAATAGACATTTTCCAAATCAGACATCCAGACGGCCAACAGACATATGAAAAGATGCTCAATATCACTCATCATCAGGGAAATGCAAGTAAAAATCACAATAAGATAATCATTCACACTTGCCGGAATGGCTAAAATAAAAAATACAAGCTATAACAAGTGTTGGCCAGGAAATGGAGAAAAGGGAACCTCATGCACTGTTGGTGGGAATGCAAACTGGTGCAGCCTCTATGGAAAACAATATGGCGGCTCCTCAAAAAGCTAAAAACAGAACTACCATATGATCCAATAATTCCACTACTGGGTATATTTACCCAAAGAAAATGAAAACACTAATTCAAAAAGATACATTCACCTCTATGTTTACTGCAGCATTATTTACAATAACCAAGGTATAGAAATAACCCCTGTCCATTGATAAATGAATGGTTTAGAAGATGTGGTGTATATACATGATGGACTATTACTCGGCCATAAAAAAAAAGAATGAGACCTTGCCATTTGTGACAATATGGATGGACCTAAAGGGTGTCATGCTATGTGAAATAAATCAATTAGCAATAATCGCGCCTCGGATAAACCTCATTGACTACGATACTGCCACTGCGCAAAGCTGTGTGTGAAATAAATCAGAGAAAGAAAAATACCACATGATTTTACTCAAATGTGGAATCTAAAAAACAAAACAAATGAACAAACAGACTCATAAATATGGAAAACAACTAGTGGTTCCCAGAGGGATGGTGGTGGGGAAATAGAAGAAATTTGTGAAGGGGATTAAAAAGTTCAAAACTTGGGGCACTTGGGTGGCTCAGTGGGCTAAGCCTCTGCCTTTGGCTCAGGTCATGATCCCAGAGTCTGGGATCTAGCCCCGCATCGGGCTCTCTGCTCAGCAGGGAGCCTGCTTCCTCCTCTCTCTCTGCCTGCTTCTCTGCCTACTTGTGATCTCTGTCAAATAAATAAATAAAATCTTTTTTAAAAAAAAGTTCAAAACTTCAGTTATAAAACAAGTAAGTGACAGGGTAGAAAAGTGCAGCATAAGGAATATAGTCAATAACACTGTAATAACTTTATGTGATCACAGATGGTAACTGTACTTAGAGTGAACATCTTCTAATGTAAGCAATTGTCAAATCACTATATCATACACCTGAAACAAATATAATGTTATATGTCAACTCTACTTCAATTAAAATTTTTAAAAACTAAAAATAGGCAAGGGATTTGAATTTTCCATAGAAGACAAAGAGCCAATAAGCATACAAAAAGTTGGTCAACAACATTATTCATCAAGGAAATGTAAATCAAAACCACAAAGAGATACATCTCACATCCACTAGGATGGCTAGAATCAAAAAGACAGATAATAACAAGTGCTGGCAAGAATGTAGAGAAATTGGAACCCTTACACATTGTTGGTGAGAATGTAAAATGGTGCAGCTGTTTTGGAAAACAGTTTGATAATTCCTCAAAAGGTTAAATACAGAGTTAACATATGACCTGACATTTCCATTCCTGGGTGTATACCTAAGCAAAATGAAAATGTGTGTCTACACCAGACTCTACACATAAGTGTACACAGCAGCATCATTCACAATGTTAAAAAAAATAGAAACAACCCAGTGTCCACAACTGGTGAATAGATGAATAAAATGTGGAATCCACACAATGGAACACTATTTGACCGTAAAATTGAATGAAAAGCTGATACATGTACAGAGCAGAGAAATCTTGAAAATACTAAGTCAAAGAAGCCACTTTTTTAAAAAACCATATATTGTGTGATTGCCTCTATATGAAACGGCCAGAATAGGCAAATCCATAAAGACAGAAAATCAATTAGTGTTTGCCAAGAGTTGGGAGAGAGGATTTAAGAGTGACAGCTAAGGAGTCCCAGATTCCTTTCGGGGGATGATAAAATGTTCTAAATTGATTTTGGTGATGGTGGCACCACTCTGTCAATATATTGATAACTATTAAATTATATACTTTAAATTGAGACCATATGCTGATTTACATCTAAAACTTGTTTTAAGTGACACATTCTTCCACACTACCCAGATGTCATGGGGGTAGGTGGCTTCTTGCATGACCATTCCATTTAATGAATGTTCCTTCATTCAGAAACTCCGCATGCCAACCATATGCCAGATGACGGCGGGGTTGTTGAGGGGACCAAGACCCAGTCCTGGCCTTTCTCACACTCACAGTCTCTCCACAGGAGCGAATACACGCCCAAATGCCTCTAACAGGAGAGGGACTGTGTGTGCCTGTTAAGATAAAAGCACAAAATGTAAGGAAGTGACAAAGGAAAAAACTGAAAATCCAACTCTTCCTTCCTCTTGGGGAGGGAGATGGGCCTGGTACCAAGGGAAACAGGGTTCTACAGAAATTTCCCTTCTCCTTCCTATGGGGGTCCTCCAAGCCACCCCTGCTGGCTGGATGGGTGAACTGATGAGTACCTGTTGAGTTGGGTGTCCTGGGGGATTCAGGGGGGGACTAAGGCATGGCCCGTAGTGCCGGGACTCCACAGCCGCCCAAGGCAGAGACACTGTGAGAAGGTGACAACAGAGCCCATGACCTGTAGAAGGCAGCATGTGACAGCTGCTGGTTTGAGGGCCCAGGATGGTAAGTGCTGCAGGAGTGCCCGACTGTCCTGCTTTGGCTCTTTTCAGATTGTGCTCCTTAAGTCCCCCTGTGTGGGCAGCTGCCTCCTCAGCCTGTCCATGTGGACTTGGACTTGTATGAAGCGCTGTGTGGCAGTTGGTTTAAATTGGAGTTAGGAATGAGATGAGAGCAGGAGAGGGAGGTGATCTATGGAGCACCTGACTCTGTTCCCACCTGTTAGAGGCCTTATCCTCCTCCTCTTCCTCCTCCTCCTCCATGTCCAAGAGCCCCAGCTACACCTTGCTCATTCAAACCCTACTCCCAAGAAAAGATCTGATCCCTGGGCCCTGCATTGTGCATCAGCTCCTCCCCACGTAGGCTGAAGCCCCACTAGAAGGACACTTCAGCAGCTCAGGAGTGGAGCCCCCAAACCCTTCCTGCCCCGCCCCCGCTTAGACCCAGGGGCCCATTCTAATGCGCACAGAGTTGCAAGGGCCCAACCCACTGCGATTAGTTGTTCCCATCAAAGGCAGGCAAGTATGAGCTGTGCAGGAGATTTTGAGCTGAGGTGGGGACAGGGAGAAGTGTTTTAAGATATTCTTTTCCCTGTAAAGAGAAAGTCCACCCCAAGTGAACACAGGACCTTAGGTGAAGGCTTGGCTTTCTGGGCTCCAGGTCAGGGCGCACACTGAGGCTTGTCAAATCTGAGCAGCCGTCCGTGATGAGGATGAGGTGGCCCCATCAACTACCTTCTCAAGTGAATGGCTCAGAAAGCAGCAAAGGAAAAGAAACCCAACTTTCAGGAAAACCCGCCAGCCCATGGAACTCTGTAACCTGAGTGAGGAGCCAGAGGACCTTCCTGCCCCCCAGGTGACTTACTTCCCTCCGCACAACCTGGGACTTGGTCTCAAGGACAACAGGGCTGCTATACCTCACTGCTGAAATGCCACTTCCTCTACCGGAGCACCGGCACCCTCTTCTTCCCCGCCGGCACCTGGTCCTCCTTCTGGAACCCTCCTCCCTCAGTCTTCCACAGAAATCAGCTCTGGGTGGCTTAGACATTAACGGAATTAATCTCAGATGGCTCACAATCTCTGGGAGGACGGTGACCAAGATAGAAGTTGCTGGGCAGCCCTCTACAGAGGTCGGAAATCCTCCTCAGGACTGGTTTGGAGAGGAAGGAGCATGGACGCCTCGGCTGGGCATGGACGCATGGGTGTGCCTGGGCCAACTACCCCATTGTTGCCACAACAATGTCCACCAGATGGAGATGAAACTGACCCCAGGCTCTAGAGGTGTCCGCCCATCAGAGCTGAGGTCACCCACCCTCACTGTGGCCACAAGGGAGCCTGGCAGTGAGTACCTGACATTCTCAGCTTCTCGGGTGGGAGGAGGGGGTGGCCTCATCACGTGGGTGATCTCTCCAATACAGGAAGGAGATAAAGATCACAAGGCATGACAGATGACCATTTATCTTCGGATAAGTACCCAGAGTAAGGGTATCCAACCCCCACTCTCCTGCTCCCTGCCTTCCTGAGCATGATCGCTTGAATTTGACAACAGTCACTCAGGCCGCCATGACTGAGGCAGCTATGCAACACATGTGTATTGAGGTCCCAGGCCAAGTGCAAGGGTCCCAGTACTTGGGAGAGCTCCCTAGAACAATGTTCTGCACCCAGCAGTCACAGCTACTTCCTCTGGGCTGAAGGCTCTGCTTCCCTGGACTGCAGTAACCTAGAGGCTGGAATATACAGACATCTCTAATAAGACGTCCTTTTACATTTCTTTTTTCAATTAAGGTATAATTGACATATCACATCATATAGTTTGTACACGTTGTAAAGTGAGCACAGTAAGTCTAACCTCCATCACTGCACATAGCTGCACATTTTTTCTTATGATGAGAACCTTTAAGATTTACTCTCTTGACAAATTTCAAATATTCAATACAGTGTTATTATAGTCACCACGCTGTACATTACATCCCCATGCGTTTATTTGTGACTTTTGACCCTTCATCTATTTTGCTCATCCCTCTACCCCTAGCCTCTGACAACCACCCATCTGTTCTCCATATCTATGAGCTTGTTTTTATTTCAGATTCCACATATAAGTGGCAATCATACAGGACTTGTCGTTCTCTGTCTGACTTATTTCACTTAGCACAACGCCATCAAGGTCCATCTATGTTGGGGCATATGGCAAGATTTCATTCCTTTTTAATGGCTGAATGATCTTCTGTTATATACACCATGTCTTCATCTACTCACCTCTCTGTGGACACTTAGGTGGATTCCATTTCTTGGTTCCTGTAAATAATTCTGTACTGAACATGGGGGTACAGATACCTTTTCAAATTAGTGTTTTTGTTTTCTTTGGATAAATATTCAGAAGTGGCACCTTGGATCATATCCTTTTACATCCTAAAAAAGGGGAACCTGGGTGGAGTGAGAACCAGTGTGACCTCTGTCATGCTCCTGGAGCAACAGAGATGTTCAAACCACCCAACCCACTAGAGTTCATCAGAAAATAACTTCCTACAGCGGACAGTACTGACAGCATCTTTCTGCAGACCACACACTATTCTGGGCAGCGTTTTGAAAATGAAACTGATTTATTAAAAGTTTATACAAGGAGACAAAAAGGGCTGAGGTTGAGTTGACTGTTCTACTGTGGGGAGCAACCCCAGATCATGAGAAGGAGTACCCTGGGGACCCAGCAGTGGCCTGAAAGCTTAGTTCTCCTGTCCCCCTTGTCCCATTAACTGGCCACATAATCCCCTGTGCAAGTCACTTGGGCCTCAGTTTTTTTGCCTGCAAACAAAGGTGAACCCCTCTGGGATGCCTGTGTGACAAACATCAGGAATCCATATAGAGGGGTGTGTTGAGATCAAGACTGGGGAAGGGGGCCTGGGGGTCTCTTGCAACCTGAGGACTGGAAGCTGCTGGACCTCAGGAAGGTTGGGAAAGTGATCTTTTCTTCAACTATCATTTACTGAGCTACCATGCTAGGTGCCGGGCCATTTCAAGGCCCTGGGATTCAGTGATGAACAAACCCCAGGATCTCTGCTCTCAAGGAGCTTATGGTGAGCTAGTGAGCACGTGAATACCTGTGATGGCACACAAGATAGCACATGCAATAAACACACGAAAGGAGACTAACATGATGGAGTGCAGCTGTGGGAGGGGTTCTTTTAAAGCGTCACTCCCAGAGGAGGTGACATTTTTTTAAAAAAAGATTTTATGTATTTATTTGACAGAGATCACAAGCAGGCAGAGAGGCAGGCAGAGAGAGAGAGAGAGAGGAGGAAGCAGGCTCCTTGCCAAGCAGAGAGCCTGATGTGGGTCTCAATCCCAGCCAGGACCCTGGGATCACGACCTGAGCCGAAGGCAGAGGCTTTAACCCACTGAGCCACCCAGGTGCCCCAAGGAGGCGACATTTAAGAACTTTCCTCGTTGTCGGGAATGAAGGAGCTTGGGAAAGATAAAGGCTAAGAATTCCAGGTGGAGGGAGTGACATGTGCAAAACCTCAGATGGGAACAGCTTATGCTTGCTTGTGCCCAGTGTGCCCCGAGTTCCATCAGCCAGAGCAGGAGGTCTGCATGAAGTTGGAGAGGGAGGCAGGGGCCTGGAGGGCATCTTGGTTCCGATTCTTTTTCCACCTCCACTCCTTATGTGTCTTTCTCCCTTCTACATACTGG
The DNA here is from genome assembly GCF_009829155.1 of Mustela erminea. Taxonomy (NCBI): domain Eukaryota; kingdom Metazoa; phylum Chordata; class Mammalia; order Carnivora; family Mustelidae; genus Mustela; species Mustela erminea. Next base: position 118,320,104 of record NC_045618.1, read on the forward strand.
TTTCCTCTGCTGACCCGGCCACACAGCAGAATAGGACTGCCCTTGGGTACCAAGTTCACCCTTAGGTGATTCACTCATAGGGACTGTCTCAATCTCGAGGAAAGTGCTGGTCACATGGGCATGGCTGGTCCAGTTACCTGTAGCCCAACCACGGCAGATGCCTAGAGCCCAGCTGGACCCCAGGAGTTCAATGGTGAGAACGGGAAAGCACTCCAAAATTACCTCCCCAAGATGGGACTGGACTAGGGGGCCCTCTCCAGCCATAGGATTCTGAGAGTGAAGAATCCACACTGTTCTGAAGCAGTCTCACCGTTTGAGGGGAGTTGATTTAAATCCGTTCTCACACCGAAGTGAGCCCCAGAGCTACCTGCTAGAGTGCATTTCTAACAAGTTCTGATGATGCTTTAAATGCTTTGGTTACCAAAGCGGGGTACAGCTCCCTGGCCCTGCCAATTTCTTCAACCTGCAGGTTTTGGAGCCGGCAGGACTGGAGTCAGGGTAGGCATGGGCAACCAATGTTCTGGATTTCTCTGGACACCAGGGTTTGGAGAATCATGGTTTTAAAATGTTTCAGAACGCCAGAAAGGTGTCCAGCCACTAGAAGTTGGCTCAGTGTCTTTAAATGGTTAAAATGGTTAATCAACCAGTGTGTTTGGATTGAAACAAAACAAGTCCTCCACTTTGGAGAAAATGGCTTTGTCAGAATCTAGCTTCTGGATGGGTAAGAGCCCTTTTATTTTATTTCTTATTTTTATTTTTTTAAGAGTCCTTTTATTCTGGGCATTTTCAGTTCTCCCCGCAGGAGGAGACCGGGTCCCACTCATGGCAGGGCTCGCTCACTGCTCAGAGTCTGTAAATACCCGGAGAAAGTTTGGGGACGCGCCCTCCGAGCCCTGGCTCCCGGGGTCCCGCTAGAGGCCCACCGCCTGCTGGGAGGTCGGCGCCGAAGCCTCGCTGGGGGGAGCGGAGGGGGGTCCGCCAATGAAGCGCCGAGGAATTCCATGACCTCATCGGGAGGCTCTCTCACTGGCTGCCGCCGCCGTCCCAGGCCCGCCCCTTTCTTTAGAGCTCGGGATTTCTGCGTGGGCCCCGCCCCCTAGAGTGAAGGCCCCTAGGGTTCCTAACCAGGTCTGCAAGCTTTGCAGGCTTCCTTTCAAACAGATTTCCCAGAAGAAAACTGCTTCCTGAGAAAGACTTGAGTGTTCTTTCAACCTGCCAAGAACAGGTTTTCTGCGCTGACTTTTCACTGATGTTACTGGGGTTTGGCTCGTGCTCGCATCCTTTCTAAGCACCTGACACATCACACTTACTTCCCACTTACTTTAATCGTGTATTCTACTGAGCTTTGTCTTCCTTCCCAGTGGATGAATTTCTCAAGTCCAATCATACTGCGGAATGCTAGTGATCATCTCTCCCACGTTTAACCTGGGAATTAGCTGACGTTCAGAGAGGGAATAGGACTTTTACAAGGTCACACAGCAGGTTAATTAAAGAGATGAAAATCTGATCTGGGGCTTCTAACTCCAGCTTCGGCATCACACATTCACCACTTTGGCAAGCAGACCAGACCAGAAATCATTTTTAAGGCTTGGCTCAGGTGTTACCCCCTCCAGGAAGACTGCATGTCCTGAAGCCCCACAGCAGGCCAAGGGCTTCCCCAGTCCCAGGCAATCCTGCGAGTCCCAACTACAAAGCTATCCTTGACCTCTTTGTCCCTTTGCCCAACTGGAGTGTAAGTTCCTTGAGGGGTGGCATCACATTTTATAAACTTTGTATCTGCAGAACCTAACACTGGCATACAATAGATGCTTAATCAATGCTTGTTGAATTAAACTGTGGAAACTTTGCCTGGTAGTGGCATTGTCCAGGGAGAGATCACTCGCAATTCGTAACAAAAGCAGATTCTGTGTTTTTGAGGCTCTTTCACACAGAATGAGAATTAGCTTCTTTTTACTAGTAATGTGTTTGAAATGAAAATGTCACAACTGTTTGCTAATACAACTCTGTAGGAACAACCAAATCCTTTGTGCTCACCGGGTTCCTGATTGCCCTTTCAAACTCCAGATGTGTGAATCAACCATTTTTCAAATCAAACCAGCCCATGTGTTTTCCTCTGTGCAGGGTCTGCCAGGAAGCATAAAAATCATTCTAGTTACACTCTTGACTAGGTGACAGGTACAGTGTTCTCCGCCTATATCCATGTAGTTTCTGATCTTTACATTGCTGTCCATTCAGACATATAGGTGGGTGTTTTATCATCAGCCCATTCTTTGCCTTTCTGGAATAAGGTAGAACAGGTTGTATACTAGGTACCAGGAACTCAGAGTATGAAAAAACATTCATGAGGATAAGGGGGATAAGGGATTCCTATCATACAGCCTTAAATGCAAACCAACTGGTTGTTATTACGGTGTCCAAAGCCTATGCAAGGTCATCATGGATGGAGACGGGCGGTGAAAATTCACAGAACTGGTCCAGCCTCACCCTGTGCAGGAGACACAGACCTGGGACATGTGGATATTCTCAGCCTTGGAGAGGTAGGCTCAAGAATGGAACCAAGACAGTTCTCAGCTCTTTTCCAGAGCCTGAAGGCTGACCTTTTAAAAACTTCCTCTTCTCTGATTCCAAATCCAAGCTCACCAAGCAATCTCTTAACAACAGTTTCAGCTTGCATGCTTTCTGACACTGGGCACAGGGTAGGAATGGCCGCCATCATAGATAAAAGTTGTCATGGGGGGCGGGTACACGTTGGTCTTTGGTGAGCTTCACTCACCAAATGGAGCAAACACCTGGGGCACCCACGTGCTTCTGGACTTGCCAAAGCTGAAGGGCAGCCTAGGCACATGGTTTCCACACACAGGTCATGCCAGGCCTAGGCCCTCCTTGAGCCACCAGCCAGCTTCCTGTCCCTGGCGATCTGGCTAGCCCTGTCAGATGGCAACAGATGGAAAACTAGACACACCGGCTTCTGTGTTCGCAGTGGGGCTGCGAGATTCCCACTCGTCTGTCCCTATAGCGGGAGCCATGACTCCAGGCAGCAGCAGGTGGCCTTTGGGAAGAAACTCAAGAGGCCCTTAGGACACTTCAAGGGGGAGGGGCCCAGAGTCATCTTGAGTCATCCTTGGAAACCCTGCTCATCCCAACAGCACGGATGCGGCCTTGTTCATCACAGTGTGGGCGCCGGAGGGATGATACACTGACGGGGACCGACAAGGATGTTGCCAGCACACCCCAGAGCACTGCACACCAGAGACAAGGAAGGAACCACAGCCTTCAACAAAGGCTGCAACAAGGAGAAATCCAAGAACACCAAGAGCAAAAGAGCAAGTTACGAAACAGGACAGCATCTTTACAGAGCATGAAACCAAACAACATCGCAGGCTGGGCTCCGTAGAGGACTCACAGCCCAGGGGCAGCAGAAGGCTGCTCCAGAAACAAAGTGAGGGCATAATAAGCACAAATGGTGGTTAACTTTGGGATTGATAGGCGGAGTCCTGGTATTCTTTTTACTATTTTATTACATAGGTGCCCCCTGATTATATGTTTTGTATGTATTAAATATTTCATAATTACAAACCATCCCAAGGCGCGGCAGCGGTTATTACTCAAGCCCCAAGCCCACAGGCTCTGGCGTGCCTCCCAGGTTCCTCCAGGCATGGCTGCAGTGCCGTGGCTGCAGAGCTTGCATGCTTTCTGACACTGGGCACAGGGTAGGAATGGCCGCCATCATAGATAAAAGTTGCAGAGCGGTGGCTGCTCATGGCTTGCACCTCCTGGGGTGCAGGCCACCAGACCACAGGACTTCCACCCAGCATGCTCAGGTTGAAGGTTAGAAGAGACGTTCTGTCAGCATGCTGAGGCCTTGGTCCTTTGCCCCTTCTGGATTCCCATCGGCCCCTTCAGTCTGAACCACTGGCTTTAGCAAGAGGATTCCCACTTCTGCGGGCCTGTCTCCTGGGATGTCCAGGCCTCGAGTTCACCCATCCAGTGCAGCCCCACTACCTTCCTTCTACTCATTCGTCTTCTCAGCAAATATCTGTGAAGCACCAACGACAAAATCCCACAAAACCCTCTGCCCTCATGGAGCCTACATTTGAGTGATGGGAGAGTGACAATAAACACTGAATTAATACCTAGAAATCAAGAAAGAAGGCAAAACCCACAACAGAACAGAAGGATAGGGAGTGAAGGGAATGGCAGGGAGTGGGTTTAGATAAGGTGGTTGGGGAAGGCCTCCCTGAGGAGGTGACCTTGGGACAGAGACAGGAGGAAGGGGGGAGGACCACATGGGTCTCTTGAGAAGAGCCCTCCTGGATGAGGGAGGTCCCGGGCACGGGCCCTTGCCCCTCTTCTTGACTTCTCCTCCTGGAAGAGAAGCTGAGGGAAGCCACTAGAGCTTCCCCCAACCCACCCCAGCCCAGACCTCAAGTGCTTTGCTGCTATTTCCTCCCTCGCTATTCCCTCATCTCCTATTCTAGTTGCAAAGGAGACCCAGGCTTTCAGGGGGAAGGGGACTGGGAGGTTTCCAGGCCCCAGAGGCACCCCCATTTGCACTGACCTTTGTTGCTCTGAGCCTTTAGCCTGTCCCCACGGCTCCTGGTAAGCCAGATTTGCTCTAGGGATTAGCACGAGTTATACTCTCTGAGCCATCTTCCACTTCTGGGCATCGGCAGGCCTCAGGTCCGCGTTTGACCTCCAGGCTGTGATTTTTCACACCCTTGTCAAACCTGTAATACCAGTGTCTGGAAAAAAGGTGTTGGCTTAATTACTATTATTAGCACCAATGACTTCCTACTCCTGAATTTCCCTGAATGCCACCTGCAGGTAAACTTACCTGGAAAACAGTCTGGGCAACTTCTCCACATGCCATCTCTTGAATGCCTCCAGGGCGGTCACAGAAGCTGTCAGAGCCGCCCGGGCCGTGGGTGAGGACCAAAACGGTACAGAGGTGAGACTGAGTCCAGGGACCGCGGGGCCCATCCAGAGCTCTGAGCGGTTCTTTCTCTGGGCAGGTCAGGCTGACAATATTTGGTAGCTTCTCCTCCTGAAACCTCTGCCCCAGCGACATCAGGACTCAAGCAAATGGCCTTGAGTACTCTGTTGGGGTCTGCTATTCCCAGGGTGGCTGCCGTGAAGATGGACGCCTCAGACATCATTACAGATTCTAATTGTTCTGTGGAGTCCTAAAGGAAAACGTTTGCAGGCTGATTCCAGACCTTGGAGATCTCCTACTTCATTCATTCACTCTTTCACTCAAGCCGCTATGTTGTGGGCGCAAGGGGGACAGAGACGCAGAATGAGAGCTCATGTTTTTTGTGTTCTTATGGTGTAGTAAATTTCAAGTGCTTTGCTTGTATTTCCTCACTGACTTCTCAACCACCTCTGTGGGGGTAGGTGTTCTACCTGAAGAGCTGTGAGCAGGTGAGGGACAGAGAGGTTAAATGCCACTGGCCAGGAAGCACCTGCTGAGACAGGGTTCAGGCTCCATTCTGCCCTCATGAAGACAGAGGCCTTGTCTTGGAACCTGTCAGCTGGTGGGGGCATGGAAGAAACAGCAGCAGTCACATCACAGCGTGGCGGCTGAGGCTGAGTGACACTTGTCACTACAGAGCCCTATCACAGAGGGAGATAGCACTTCTGGGGGGTCCCACAGGATCTGTCAGCCGTGGAGCTAGGCTCCTGGGCCTCAGTCTCCAAGAATGCACAGAAATGTCCCTCTTGGATCAGAGGGGAAAGAACATTCCAGGCAAACATCTAGAAAGACAGATCTCCATGCGAGAGCTGACAGGAGAATATGAGGCTTTTGAGAGGGAGGGGAAATAGTTACTGTGGAGATTCCTTTTCCCCTTCCTCCTCTTCCCTCTTGGTGGAACCAAAGGGACCAGGTACAAAAGGGTCCCTGCTAAAACTTTAACATAACCCCTTCCTGCGCTGTCCCCGGCATCTGGACCCTTCGGGTCAAACTTTGAGGTTGGGGGTGCCTGAAGGTTGTGCTGGTCATGGCAAAAGTTATCTCCTAACCTTCCCTCCTCACATCCAGTATCTCATTTCAGCTTCCTCATGGTGAACCGCCGTCCACAAGGTCTGTTCTCCCGCAGCTGCTGAGGAGATAAGACATGGACGAACCTGAGTGAAACTCTTGGAAAGCTGGAGTGAGGCACCCGGAAGGGGCGATGCTGATGATGACAGTGCTTCCTCACCCTTGGTGTTGCAGAGCTCCATCCTTGAATGCGTGTCCAGAATCCAACATCGTTACCCAGCGCCAGCTATCACCCTGGTGTATCCACAACCATCCCTCTCCTGAGCTACTGGCAGGATTCTCAGCACAACAGCCGTAGTCATAGTCCTAAAATACAGGTCAAGTCCTGCATGGGCCTCCCACTTCACTAGATCTTTGTAATGTCTTTATAAAGATCTTTATAAAGGTCTTTATAATGGCCCACAAGGCCTGCCAAGAACTGAAACTCCTCCTCCTACCTCTGAGCTCTCCTGTTTCACCTCGCCTCCCTCACCACACTCCAACCACTCTGGTCTCTTTGGTCTTATGCTCTCACCACAGGGCCTTTGCATGGCTGTTTCCTCTGCCAAGAATGCTCTTCTCCCCGAGATAGCCTCGTGGCTCTCTCTCACCCTCTTTGAGTCCTCATCAAATGTCACTTCCATGAGGCTGTTGCTAACATCCCATCGAACACTTACCCCCCTCCGCCCCCCTCTTTATTCTCCTCATTGGACTTTGCTCTGTTTCTTCAAGTAACCATCTTACTTTCCAACTTAGTACTTTATAATTTATTCCCCTGACTGGCATGAAAGCTCTACCAAGGCAGACATTTTGTCTGTTCACTTCTGCCCTGTATTGCCAGCATCTAAAGTAGTAGCTAGGACACAGCAGGTAATCCCTACATAGTTATCAAGTAACTGAAAGAATGCACACCTTGGACACCTGCCCCCAGCTCTCAGTCTGCGGAGCCCACTGGTGATTCTGCATCCCCCTCAGAGCGCCAAGGGAGCGGGCATCTCAGCTGCTAGCAGTCCTTGCCAGGCTCAGTGCAACTCGGCAGTCAGTTGGGAGCCCCTGTGCAGGTGCTGTGCGGGCCTGAGAGGGAGGACTCCCTGCCCACCTCATCTGGTTGGGGGCTGAGGCCGTCAGGAGCATGGGGGGCCTGCTCAGGGGGACCGGCCAACCCAGGCCCAGGGGATCTACTTGAAATCTGAGATGGCGGGACAAGCTCAGGCAGGCCTATCCCCTCCCTCCCCGCCGCCCCACCCCCACCCCCACCCCGCACCGCCTGACACCAGGCCCCTGGCGCACTAGTTCTGCCTGGTCTGTGACCTTCCCCAGGGTCACCGCCCCTTTCAGGCCTCATTCCCATCCGCCCCCTCGCATTTTCTCCCAGACCATCCTGCCTGCGGGGCCCTCACGCCTCACCCCCGCCCCTCCTCACCTGCCTGCACCGCGGCCGCTCCCCCAGCCCTTCCCCCTCGGGTCTCGACCCAGCCCCCGCCCGGGTCACACACCACGTTCCTCTCGCGGGCCTCCCTCCCCTCCCTGGCCTCAACCACACCTCGCCCCTCCTCGGCCTCCCCCTGCCCCCAGCCCGGCCCCGGCCCCGGCCCCGGCCCCGGCCCCCGCCCGGCTGCCGCTCCGGCCCTGGCCGGCAGGGGCCGCTCCTCGCGGCGCCCGGGGCCCCCGCCGCCGCCCGCCGCCGCCGCCCGCCTCCCCGCCCCTTCCCCAGCCGGCGCTCCCGTTACGCCGCGGAGCCGGGAGCCGGAGCCCGCGCCCGCGGCGGCAGCGGGAGGCGGCGGCGGGGGCGCCCGGGCGGCGGCGGCGGCGGCGGCGGCGGCGGGGCCTGCGGGGCCTGCGGGCGGGCCGGGCCCGGCCAGGCCGCGATGGCGACCAGGAAGGCGGGCTCGCGGCTCGAGACGGAGATCGAGCGCTGCCGCTCCGAGTGCCAGTGGGAGCGGATCCCCGAGCTGGTCAAGCAGCTGTCGGCCAAGCTCATCGCCAACGGTAGGCGCCGGGCGCGTCGGCCTGGGCTGCGGGGGACACCGCGCTCTCCTCCGGGCCGGGCCGGGCCCGGGAGGCGCGGCGGGGTGAGGGCAGGGGCGCGGCCGGGATCGCGGGCGCCGCGCCGGTTAGGTGCGTGGGGCCGGGGCCTGGGAAGCCCGGGTCCCGGGCGTCACGCGGTCGGGAGGCCGGCGGGCCAGGGCAGTGCCCCGCGTCCCAGAGTTCCGGCGTGCGGGCGGGCTCCTGCGGGGTCAGCGCGTCCGGGGGCTCAAGGAGCCGGCTGCCCCAGCGAGGTCCCAGGGGCCCTGGCGGCCTTCGGGTCCTAAGAAGTTGGGGGCGATGGGGGAGAGTGCTCCCCCGGGGCACGGCCGGGAAGTGTGCAGGGGATTACAGGGTGTGCGTATGCTGTACTGGGGGGGGGGGTGTCGAACAGAGACCCCTGGGAAATATGGGTTGTAAACACATGACGTTCAAGGGGCTCCAGGTGGAAGCTCAGACTTGGGGTGAGTATAGAGGATGGTGGGGGAAGGCAGGGGAGATGTGTGCCCTGGGGTTCAGAGAGTGGAATGTCAAAGCTGTAGATCTAGAGAGGTTGGGTTTGGGAATATAGGGGAAACAGAGTCAGGAGAGTCAGAGAGAGCATATGGTAGAGAGAGGTGGGAATGTGGTTGAAGAATGGGGTTGGAGGGCCTAGGGTTTTGGTGCCCAGAGGGGGAAGGGGTCGGAGGGAGCCATTGAGTAGGAGCCTGCTGCTTGGAGTTAGTCTATGGCCCAGCTGACTGAATTGGTTCTTGTACCCAATCAAATCAAAATTGCATCCAAAATCCCATTTCAGAGCGCAGCTCCACGTGGCCTTATTTGTTTTGGAAGCAAGTATCTTTAATATTTGCTGGCCTTTCAGTACCCGCCAAAACTGTGGGCACCAATGTACTGGTGAGAGGGCAGAGGTTTTGTGTTATTTCATCCCTGGCAGCTCGAGGCTGGGTGAGCAAATGTTGGCTGAACAAACGAATGAAAGAAGGAATGAATGGAAGACACTGCTCTAAGGAAGGACATCGTGCTATTTTCAACCTTCTAACCTCAAACTACCCAGAACTGGAGAGGGATGTCAAGTGTCTTGTTCAAGAGTGGTTTATGATTGTGTCTTTTATGGTGTTAGTGCCTTGAAATAAGAACTTCATTTTGAACATTCTCAACTATGGTACCTTGCTTTGGGCAGAGGTTCCCCCCAGAGGCGGGGGGTGGGGGGCTGGGATGCAGGTACCATAACTCTCCTAGGGGCATGGAGGGAGGCATAGATAGACCTATCTGGGTTCAGTTGGGTAGAAAATGTTGCCTCTTCTCTAATTAAGCATTCAAGGAAAATGGTGTGCAGGCCCATGGGCCCTGATGGCAGCTTGACCCTGTCCTTCCTCTAAGGCTCACCAGCTTGTCCTCTTGCTTCTCCTCTCCTTATCTGCAGGATTTTCTCATTTCTTTACGGAGTTGGGACAGTCCTGGGTCTACTTTGTCACTTCCCAGCTGTATAGGTATAAAATACCTTCCGGGCAGGTTGATGTTAGGGTTAAATGGGTTCATTTGCAAGCCTCCTGGTCCTTTTCCTTCAGAACCCACTTATTTTCTGTTTTATTTACTCCTTCATTCAGCCAACATTTGCGTGCCCACCTGTGCCGGGAACAGAACAGGGCTGAGTGAGTAGCACTGACCAAGCTCCAGCCCTCACGTACTGAACCTCTTCTGAAGAGACCGGCAATGGCAAATACAGAAATCAATAAATGGGATAGCTTCCTAGTGAGAAATGATTTGAAGAAAACAGGCGAAGAAATGGGATTGAGAGTGATGAGTTGAGGAGGAGGAGGAGGGACGGCTCACACTGGGGTGGCTTCTAGATCGGCTTTGGTGGCCCAGGCCCATCTTACCTTCACAGCCCCACAAACTTGGCTTCCTTCCCAGGGCCTGGTCCCTGGGGCCTGAGCCTCAGTCATTATGCAGCTTTTGGGGGAGTGGGTTGTGTGTGGCACAGTGGTCTATGGGTTCGTGTGCAGGTTTGGTTTTGGGAAGCTCATGAGAGATAGATTCTGCCCGAGAACCCACATGGTTAGTAACTGCCATCGCTGGCAAAAGGTCACACGGACTTGAAAAGGTCAGATAGATTGGTCAGGAACATAACAAGATAAAATAAAGAAAAAGATGAAACAAAACCAGAATTACTGTGGCTCTTCTTTGGGGTTCAGAGAAATGTTTGAAGGAGGGTCCTTCCCTTCCTTTGGCTGACGGGGGGCTTCCTGAGTCTGGTGTTGGAATTTCTTCCTGGCTTTGAGGGCATCAGCTCCCCCTAGACCCTTTTGGGTGAACTGGACCTCAGATTCTGGGCAGATTTGGGAAAATCCTTAAGCAAACGCATTTGCTGGTTACAATAAGGAAAGTGAGTTAACGTCACGTTTGTCATAGTAAGACAGTTTGAAGGCAGCCACAGGCAGAAAAGAACAGTCTTTGGAACTGGGAATACTGGTGCCTGAGCCTAACTCTGCATTCTCAGCCAAATTCCTTAACTAATCACTCAGAGATTCAGTCTCCTCATCTTAGAATGGGGAGGAAAAGACTGAGTTTGCAGGGGTTGTTACAAGGATCAGAGGAACTGACTCCCAGGGCTCATCAGTCTGACCTGTTAGCATGTAGGCCCTTCATTCATTCATTCCACAGGTATCGAGTACCTGCTACATGCTAGGCACCGTTGTAGGCACTGGGGATATACCAGTGAACAAAACAGACAAAAATGACAAATGTCCTTACCTTTATGAAGTCCACATTCTAGTGGGGAAGGGGCAGGGAGACATAAATATCATAAGTAAAATTTGTAGGCTGCCAGATGATGCTAAGTGGTATCAGAGGGGAATCAAGTGGGAAGAGGCAGCAGTGCTTTGGGAGTGGGCTGGGGGTGGGGGCCACAAAAGTGTCTGGTTTAATACGTGGCCGGGGAGGGCACCTGGAAGGCAGCATTTAAGATAGGATCCGAGGCTATGGAGGGGACAAGAGCCGAGGCCTGATGAGGGCAGAGAGGTGGCTAGGCCAGATCACCTGGGGCCTTAGAGGTCATGGTTAAGCTTTGGCTTTTCTCTGAATGAGGTGGAAGCCAAGGGAGGGGTCTGAGCGGAGGAGTCACATGTCCTTAGTGCTCCTGCTGCCTGAGGCCTCCCTACTCAGCAGCATTTGCTTCTCCTGGGGCAGGCGCATAGCAGCCCCTCCCAGTAAGGACTTGAAATAGTGGACATGTTCAGAGCACGCTGCTCCAGCCGGACTTCTTTGAGATAAATTAGTTCAGACAGCCAAGAGGTGAATGAGGAAGAAAAGCGCCAATGCCAAGCTGAAAACAGACGCCGGGAATCCATTTTCTGCCTCATACTCCACTGTGGGTACCACTTTAATCACTCCCATCTCAAAAAAAAAAAAAAAAAAAAAGGCAAAAAAAGTCCCAAACCCCAAATGTGTAGCAGCTACATGCCAGGCCTCTGTGAGTTCCAGCTAGGCAGTGATCGCACAAGTTAAGAAGGGTGGGGTGGGGTTCGAGAAAAGTCGACTCAAGTCTAGATTGTCGCTGCCTGAGGTGTGGTCAGCGAAGCAGCAGCGTGGGTATCACGTGGGAGCGGGTGAGGAATATAGACTCTCGGGCCCACCGCAGACCTGCTGGGTCAGCCCCTGCAGCTTAACCAGGCATCCAGCAGGTCTGTTGGCACGGGGGCCTAGAACTGAGGTGGCGGCCTGAGGGGATGGGGATAAAGACGGAGAATAATGGCATGTCAGCTCCCTGTTGGCTCACAGGTCAGTCCTGGCCCTAGGAGGGCAGTCTCAGCTGCTCTCTCTGGAGAGGGTCCCTCTATCCCCAGAATGTCACCCTTCAGCCTCCCAATGATGAGGTTCACTGCTGTGTGACAAAGTGCATGGCCTCGCACCTGGGCTTCAATCCAGACTCTACCTGTAGCTGGGTGACCCTGAGCCAGTCAGTTAACCTCTTGGAGCCCGTGTCCTTCATCGCCCTGACAGGGTTCATAATCGTCCTCCATTCAGGTGGCTGTGAGCTAGAAACGGGTTGATCTATGCAAACTTTGCTCCATGCAAACTCTGGTATTGACTCCCTCCAGCTGACTCAGTGTAACCCTGGGCAAGGCAGGCCATGTCCTGGATAACACCTGGCTGGGACAAAGAATGGGAGCCCTGGAAATGACACATGAGCTTGTGCCTGGTCAAGACTCCCACGTCTTTCAGTAACAGAAGTGGGCCTTTTGGAGCCTGCACCACGGCTGCCAAACAGCCAGCCACTCCCTTTCTAAGGCAGTGTCTGCTTCTCCTTCCTCTCCCAGTCTGTTAATCTTCTTAGGTAAGCTCAGTTACTGAGCTTCCTTAGAACAATTAGGCCCCAGATGGTGGTTTCTCCTTTAAGGGATCATCACTGTTCTGATTGGGTGTGATTTTGAGACATTTTAATTACCTCTTTGTGATGGGCAGGTAGGGAAATGGTGCCTGAAACAATATTTCTGGGGCAAAATTTGGTTACAAAATGTGTGTAGACCATTGAGTGGGAGTGAAGTTCTTCGTTTGCCACTAGCTGTTATTCCCAATGGCCTTGGTGCCTCCAGACTGGTGGCGTCCCCCTCTGGAGATGGGCTGAGTTCCCCGACAGCTCTCAGGTCTCAGTCCTCTGGAATCCTTCCTGCCCCTCTAGGGGCTTCTTTGGAAACAAGGCTGGGGTTTAAGCAAGAGTCAGCTGTGGGGTAGGAAAGTGGCACTGTTGTTTAAAATGGCTTCTTTGGTCATTCCCAGGGTACTGCAGACTGCTAGGAGTCAGACTCTTCCCAGACAGTGGGGAAGGACAGTGAGACCTTGACGACACTCCACCCCAGCCTTCCCAGGGCAGCCATCCTGTTTTTAAATACTCTGTCTTGTTGTCCTCTGAAGGACACACCTTTGTGGCAGACCATATGTCCTGATTTTTGGGTTCAAAAGAGTCACTCACTTGATAGCAACATATTGATAGCTCTTGAGCTAAGCACTGGGGCTCATGGTCACTGTAGTCAGGACAGAAGGACCATGACCTTGTGGCTGTATACAGTGGGGCCAGGACTGTTCAGCTTTTCTCTGGCCGCCTGCTTGGAGGGATTTCAGGTTCTGAGGATTCCTGACATTGATCTGCTTGGTAAGCCAGCCTCTCTAGTGTGTCCTCCCGTTACCTGGGCTTCCCCCTCCCTGCCCCCACCCTGCACCCACTGGCTGGTGGGGCCTTGTGGAGCCTCTCATTCACCTTGCTCATTGTCTTTTCACCTGTGCTCATGCTGTTTGCTCCGAAGTCTTCTCTGCAGGCCAGAAGCCTACCCGTCTGTCATGGTCTGGTTCAAGTTCCTCCCATCTGTCCTTCCTTCCCCAAAAAAGATGTTTGCCTCAGAAAAGAACAAGGGTACAGTGTTAGAACCAGATGGGTCTGAGAGATCACGCTACCATTTTCAAACTGTGTTGTTGAGGAACCCCTCTGGGAACATGCATTAGGGCCTGGTGGCTGGGTAGGCAGGGCCCACTCACTGGAACAGTGATACTTTTTACTAAGGTTTCCTTGGAAGGAAGGCCTAATGTGCTTTTGGAACACATTTGAAAGCCACTGATCTGGTTGTAAGCTCCCCATTTTATAGATGAGAAAATAGGCCCACAGAAGTGTCCTCCCTTAAAACCACCAGCTGGCAAAGTGGCAGAAGCAGGCAGGGTGGGTCAGAGCTCCGGCCTGTGAGTGCAGTTGCTTAGTTCAAAGTGAGCTGCTGCTGCTTCCTAACTCCTAACTTCCTAACCTCTACTTCCTAACTGCTTCCTAACTTCACCTGTGAAGCCCTGGGTGTAAAGTGGTGATATGCATCCAGAATCCCTCTTCTGAAACTCTTGGTGCCAGCTCTGTTTCTGAGTGCAGAATTTTCCAGACCATGGTGCCTATACCAGCCAGGATGTGACAACTCAGTGGCTCCAGGAGCGGCACTTCATAATGAAACAACACGCCACTATTTTCTGCACCGAAACATGCAAACAGGCCTTGCAAAGGGACAGATAGATTATAAATAGCCTCATGTTGGTTCAGTTGAGGTTTTATTGCCCAGTAAGTTAACAAAAACAAAACCAGGTTTTGGTTTTCAGAGAGTTCTAGATCTGGGAAATTATGCATAAGGGATCTCGAACCTGTAGTAATAGTGCCAAATGTGTAGGGCAGTTTTAAGGACCAAATGTGAAAACAAGGAACAAAAAAACCGCACCTAACAGTGCTTAGCTTGCTGCCTGCACAGAGTAAACCCTCAGTGTAGGTCACGGTGGTGGGTTTATCATCTCCCAGTTCAGGGCTGTTTCTCCTCCCCATGTGGCCTGTCGTGGCTCGTGGCCTGTCGTGGCTCGTGCCTTGTCTCCTCCCCCAGGTGGCCAGCCACTAGAGGCTCTGCTCGGAGGAACCGTCAGGCTCCCAGTGTGTACTTGCTGTGCTGTGTTGAGGGGAGGCCTCGGAGCAACTGGAAGCGGCCTCAGGAGGGCAGGCCCCGGGGCCTTCGTAAGTGGGAGCGAAGGCCGCAGGACAAGCCCTGACTGGGGCTCCCACCAGGGCTGTTCACCTGTGTGGCTGGTGGTGTCACATGACTTGGGGCCCGCCAGAGGGGCCCCGGTTGTCAATCCAGCTTGCTGCACCTGAGTTCCCTTTCCTCCTTGCGCCTGCGCCCCAATTTTGTCCAACTGCCGGCGCTTCCCGTGTGCCCCGTGCTTCGCTGAGGGTATGGGCCCTGGTGGGGCTGCTCCCTGACTGTGATTGGTTGAGATCTGAGCATGTGACTTAGTTCTAGCCAATGAGGCATCAGGGGTCTTAGCTGCGGGAGGGGCTTCTGAAGAAGATTTCCTCTTGCTCGGTAGTAACAAACGAGCCTTCCGGGCGACGGGAGTGGTCTTCTCCCCTTGGGAACTGGTGCTTGGCTTCTGAGGCGGGGAGCTGCAGCCGTCTCGTGGCGGCGAAGCTGACGCTCAGAGCGCGGCAACGCAGAGACGCAAGACGGATGTGGCTCCATGCCTGCAGCGGCTCTTGTCTGGACATCATTTATGTGGAGCAGAAAATGCCTTCTTGTTGAAGCCACGCCGAGTGAGCGTCTGGTGGCTACTTGCCGCTACAGGTTTTCCTTCCCGTGCACCTCCTCGCTTACTCGGAACACCCCCAGCTGCCCCGCCGGCTTGGCACCGGTGCATCATCAGGAATGGCCTTCGTCCCTGCTTCCCAAGTGACCTCACTTGGGTAGATTCCTGCCCCTCTGGGTGACCTCATGCTTGGCAGGTGGCGGAGGCTTGCAGGCCTTTCTGTGAAAGCCAGTGTTTCCCATCTGAGAAGCCAAGGAAAGGGAAGAGGTTTTCTGAGCTCTCTCGAAACCATCCCCATCAGCTCCCAGGCAAGGATGAGCAGTGTTTGGCAGACGGGTCGGAGGAGTGCCGCATGCTGTATAAAGGGCAGCCGCAAGCCCCGGGAAACCGACCAGTGTGGCTGCAGCCCCTGTCTGTCTGCGCAGGTGCGTCAGGTGCGGTGGAGGTGGAAGTGCCAGAGTGAGGCGGGACCCACGTTTTTTCGTCCTTTCAGAGGCCTGCCAGACCTGGAGTCAGAATCTCCATGCATTTGCCCTCCCAGTGACCTTGTGCGTCTCACTTGATTCTCTGAAACCTTAGTTTTCTGGACTTTGCAGGTGTTAAAACTGCTGGCAGGGAATGTTCATTGCTTGAGCTTTTGCCGTGTGTCATGTTCTGGGCATGAACTTTTACGTGGATCTCAGTTCAGTTAATCATCACAACAACTAGGAGCGGAGCAGGGTCAAGGGTCACAATTCTTAATCAGGGGTAAGTAGACTGAGGTTTGGAGATGTTCTCTGAGCTGAATTCTAACCTACTTGTAACTCCAGTTCCATTATTCTTTACACCAATAAATGGTTTTCTAAGCTTGTCGGATGGAAGAATCACCAAGTCGGCTCCTGGGGCCCCATTCCTAGTGATTCCAATGCAGCAGGTCTGGGGCCTGCGCTCCTATAGGCTTGACCAAGCTTCCCTGTGATGCCAATGCTGCCTGAGTAGCCCGGAGCTAAGGGAGCCTGCACATTATGGGTTCCCAGACCACTCCTGTGGGGTAGTGGTCTCCCTGCCAATATAGGGGCTGGAAATCTGCATTTTAAAATAGAGGCTTAGGGGAGTTATGTGGTGGGGCAGGTCTGAAGCTGTCCCTTTAGCCATAATCTTTAGCATGTAACGAGTACCTCCTGTGTATGAGGCCTGCACCAGAAGAAAAAGACTGAGTGGGTCAGCAGCCACAAGAAGCTTATAGCTCAGAGCAGTCACACAGTCTCTGGGCAGCTGAGTCACCTGGGGCTGGTTAGCAACTCAGATTCCTAGGCTGGGCCGGAGTCCTGCTTCAGGAGGTCTTAGTGGGGTTGGGGTTCAGAAAGCAGGATTGTTAACTAGCATCATGGTTGTAGCCCAGGAAGTTCTAGGACCAGATTTTAGACACGATTGTCCAAGTGGTGGGACAGTGTCACCAGTAGCTTGGGCAGAACAATGACAGCGTTATATACAATGCCCCAGGGTGCCACTGTGTTACTGGGGCCTAAGGGCAGGGTGTGCTTAGGTGACAGTGGGTAAGGCCTTGCAGAGCGCCAGGAGGAGGATCTTGGGCAGAGTTGTGGCTTTGTCCCAGTTGGCCTGAGAGTTTGAAGCACTGAAAATCCCGTGTCCTGGGAACTCCCTCAGCTCTGGGCAAGCAAGACCGTCGTTTACCCTGTTGGGCAGATGGAGGCATTTTTGCAATGAGGAAAGGAACCTGGTGCTGGAGAAAGCAGTGGGCTCTGTCCTGTTAGACATGAGATTAGATCCTGGGTCTAGCACTTACTGCTTGTCTGGCTGTGGGTGTGTTCCTCCACTCCCCAAGCCTCCCTCTCCAGCTCCAAGGTTGTTCTGAGGAATACAAGGGATAATGCAGCTAGTTTCAGGCGCCAGCAGTCATCTGAAGCTGCCCAGATCAGGAGTTCTGTGTGTGGCAGCAGGGGAGGAAGGCTCGGATGGATGCTTAGCCCCTGATGGGGGGCGTGTGGGGACGAGCAGGCTGGGTGAGGATAACAGCGAGGATAGCAGAGCTGTGCAGGGGGCTTGGGGTGGGCTCCCATAATGCTGAATTGTGACTGAGGCCCAAAGCTGATGGCAGTCGCCGTTAGCCAGCTCCCAGAACTAGTCAGTGCAAACCTGGGGCCTCTGCTCAAGTCTGACACACTCCTCAGTCCTCCTCCTGCGGCTGTTCATTCTGTACTTCTGTGTGGGGGTTCTGGGACACAAATTGGGGACGCCACAAAGAACGTGACCACTGGGCTGTCGGCCCCACAGGGGCAGGGCTTTTTGCTGTTTTGCCCATTGCTCCGTCTCCAGCACCATGTCTGACACACAGCAGTTCTTTGACATACCGACATGCTCAGTTCATTGTTCAAAGAACAGCTAGGGTGTTGCCCTTGAGGAGTCAACTTAGATTCATTTACTCCTCAAACACCTAGTGAGTGTGTGCTGGGTGCCAGCCCCTGCCTGACAACCTGGAGTACAGTGCCATTAAGACCATGGTCATGCTCGAGTCTAGTGCGTGGAGAGCCGGCATCTATGTGCTTGGAGCTGGGAATGGTAGAGGACAAGGGCGGCGGGGATCCAGGGGAGGGAATGTCCACCTGAGTCACTGAGACTCTTGGTGCTGTCTCTCTGGTGACTGGATGGCCCTGCCGGCCTGGGGTTCTGGGCGAGTTCTGGCTGATGGATTGCTGTTCAGGCTGACTGGATGTCTGTGACCTTCTCTTCCTATGTCTCTTGTGCAACTGAAGGGTCGATGGTTGCCGAGTGGCCCTTCCCAGGGAGGGGTTCTGGGTCTCTCTGCTGCCTCTCCCTGTCCCTCCAATCTCCTCACATTCGGGCTGGCTCAGCGCCCCTTGGCTGTGAGGCCTGCCTCCCCTGACTAACTGCCTTCTCTGGCCCTTGCAGGTTCGAAGCCTAACAAGAAGCAGCTTTTAATTCTCAAGTAGGAAGTGTTGAGATGGAGAGGAGAAGGGAGTTGAGGGAAATTGGAAGGGGAGGTGAACCATGAGAGACTATGGACTCTGAAAAACAATCTGAAGGTTTTGAAGGGGTGGGGGTGGGAGGTTGGGGGAGCCTGGTGGTGGGTATTAAGGAGGGCACGGATTGCATGGAGCACTGGGTGTGGTGTAAAAACAAGCGTAACAATGAATTCTGTTACGCTGAAAAGAAATTTGGAGAAAAAAAAAAAAAATGAAGTGTTGAGTTGATGAGATGATATTGCTGGGCATGCCAAGCGCATGCCTTTCCTTTCTCTGGCCCACCAGGCCAGGGGAGTCAGATCTCCACGGAGTCTTGGGCCTAGAGTCCTTGGGACTGTGTGTCCCTCATGCCCTCTGCAGCTGCCTCATGTCCTGTGGTAGCCTCCTTCCTGCCTCTGCCCGGCCCCACACACCAGCTGTGGTGTCTCCCTTCTGCCTGGACCCTCACTTGGGGAAATCCTCTCTCACTTGGAGAAATTCCTGAGGCTCAGCCAGCTCGGACCTCTCTTACTTCTGACAGTCTGAGTGTGCCTGATCCTCTTTCCACCCCACCATGCCAGGACTCGATAGCCCCTGGCTCCCTCTACACTGTCCTCTTTGAGGGTAGGGCGTGGATTAGCACTTTGAATCTTCAAGAGATGCTTGCTGACTCTGTGGGTATGCATTCAACTTGTCTGGGACTGGCTTCCTGAAAGAGCCATTTCCAAGCCTTCTGGGCTGGCCTGATAACATCCCCCTACCCTGTTAGAGTCATTTCCTGCCCTGCTGGGCCCTGGAGACAGGCCAGACCAACTCCAAGATGGCTTTCAAGTTACCTTCTCTCTTATTAAACAAGGCTTTTTGAGGGGAAGTGTCTGTGTGCGTGCGCTTGTACACGCGCACGTTATGTGTGCGTGTTAAACCAGTATGTTTCTCTGTTCTGCCAGTGCAGAGCAAGTATTGTCTTCTGTTCCCACATTTTACTCTCTCATCTTGTCTTTCCAGCCTCTGCACTGTGTGTGAACATGGGGAGGAGGCTTTGGCATGACACCTGGTCTCCGAACTACCAAGATTTTCCCAGAGTATCATTTCTGCCAATTTCTTTGAGCTCTTTAATTTTTGACTAATGGCACCTTTGCCTTTCAGTCAAGATCCAAATAGCAGGTCCTCGGAACTGGGTCATAATTTGAGCAGAGATACTAGAGGGGGAACAACGGAGGGCCTGAGGTAGAAACAGGAAGGCTTGGTCTCTGGCAACAATCATGTCCCAGCCATGTGCCAGGCACCTCGGGGAAGAGCTGAGTGTCCAGAGGCCAAGGTACTTGGTTAGGTCCTCTCCGTGAAAGGAAGATCCATGGATTGATCTGCTCGTTTCAGAGATATTTACAGAGCACCTGCTTTGTGCTGACTCCTGGAGATGGGGCATGAATGTGAGAGGGACAGGGTGGAGGTCAGAGCCAAGGGCGTAAGGTACAAGGATTTTCGCTTTCACTTTGCATGAGAGGGGAGCCACTGGAAGGTTATGAGAAGCAGGGTGACATGACCTTGTCTTCATCCTGCTGCTCGGCAGCAGCCCTACCCTGATGATACCCAGTTCTCTGCCTGCTCCTGTGTGCTGCTGAGAAGACAAATGTCGTAGGTTGTTTGCGCTTGATGACCAGTGACCTCAGAGGCACTGCCACGCTTCAGGAATGTTCGTATCCCTGCTTTCATGTACTCTTTCCCCTTCTTAGGTCTTTTCTTGGAATTCCATGCTGTCTCTCCTGGGTCCTGAGTTGGTATGAACTTTACTGAGGACACAGAAGCTGTTACGAAAGCCCCTTGTTTCCCACCACCAAGTGTGCCTGCTCTCCTGCCTGTCACTGCGGAGGCTCCAGCCCCTTCACCTGTTCTCAGAATCTCTCTGTTCATGCCTCCTCAGGACTTCAGGCTGCTGTCATTTCTCCTGTCTTCTGGATCAATTCCTTGTCTCTTTCCTAGGTCATTCCCTTCAGGATTCACAGACACCCTAGACACTCCTATAAAAGCCTTCCCTAAGCCCACATCCCTGTGACTTACTGCCTGCCTCTCTGCTCTGTCTCAGCAAAGCCTCTTCAAAGAACCATTGTCTCCTCGGCCTGCTCCTTTGAGCTGGTACCTCCCACACCCCCCCAGACTTCCCATGTCAAGGTCGCCCTGTCCTATTGCCAAATCCAACGGTTCTGTTTGTGTTTTTACCTTCCTCCATATTCCAGCTGCCTTTAACCCACTTGGCCACTCCGTCTTTCCGGAAACTTCTAATCTGTTTCTGTAACAAACACAGTCCTGGTTTCTTTAACTGGGTCCTTCTACTCACTCTCTTCCAGCTTTGATGCCAACCTCCATCCACCAACTTGACTTGTCTACTTGGGTATCAGATGTTATTTAAGTTAGAACAGAACTCTTGGTTTTGTTTCTGCTCACCTCACTAAATGGCAAGATCCAGTCTAGTGTGCCACCTCAAAGCTAAAAGAATTTCTCTTTAATCCCTCTCCATTCCTCATCCCTCTTGCATTTGTTTCCCATCACTGCTGTAACTAATAGTAATCACACGTTTATTGGCTTAAAATAATGCAGATGTGTTCTCTGGTAGTTCTGGAGGTCAGAAGTTGGAAATGGGGCTCATTGGTCGAAACTCAAGTGTCCACAGCTCTGTCTTCCTTCTGGAGGCTCTCGGGGCGGATCCGTGCCCTTGTCTTTCCCGGCCTCCACAGCTCCCACGTTCCTTGGCTCTCGGCCCCTCCTCCATCTGTGAAGCCCGCAGTTTAGCTTCCTCTGTGACTGTACATGCTTGTACCACCACATGTCCTCCGACCCTGACCCGCCTACTTCCCCCTTCCAAGCACCCCGGCATGCCCACCCACATAATCTAGGATCATCCTGTCTCAAGGTCTGTAACTTAATCACACCCCCAAAGTCCCTTCTGCCTTGTAACGTGACAGGTTTATGCCACTCACAGGTTCCAGCAAGTTGGACAGAGTCATCTCAGGGGTGTGGGGGGTATTCTGCCTGCCACATCTCCAGTCCAACCCTTAGAAAGTCTTGTTTCTCTTACTACAAATTGTGTCCTCCCTCTGCCTGTCTCTCCCTTTCTGCACTCTTTCTTTCTCACCTCTGCCCCCTTGTCCCAGTGTCCGTCATCCCCCGGCGGACTCCTGCAGTGACCCTCCAACCATCCCTGCCATCGCCTCTTCCTCTTCAGCCCTGAGTTCATTCTCCACACAGTGGACGGAGGGGTCTTTGCACACCTCAACCGGATCCTTCACCCCTGCTTGCACACTCCCAGCCCCCTCCAGAGGCTTCTAGGTGCGCTTCGGAGGAAAGCCACCCTGCCGACCACAGCCTGCGAGCGTGTTCATGGCTGCCCTTAGCTGCCCTCTGACTGCCCTGATCCGTCCCCGCTGCCGCAGCCACACGGCCCTCTTGCTGTTCCTCGAATGTGCCAGCTGTGTTCCCACCCCAGGGTGCTCTTCCCTCAGATCTTTGCATGGCTGACTCTGTCTCGTCATGCAGGTCTCAAACTCAGACTCCTGGGAGACTCTGGCTCTGATCTGACTCTGCAGCCTCAAGTAGCCACCTGGTCACTCCCTGCTACGTCCCCGTTTTAACTCTCCGCTGATCTCGTACCACTAGCTGGCCTTTTTCTGGTTTGTCTCCCTTCTGGAATATAAGCAGCACAAGGGCAGAGATCCCTTTTTCTCCTTCAGTGCTGTCCGTGCCAGATGCTGGCTGGTGTGTGACTGTGAGGAGCACGGGGAATGTGGGGAGCTCGCGCTGAGGGAGCAGGAGGTCTCCTCCAAGGTGACCCGGAAATGCATCTCATGTGATGCCTGCGTTTTGGCAGGGGAAGGGAGAGAGGTACAATGTGTCCAGGCACCCTCAGGTGAGACAGATTGCCACAGCCTCGGAAGGATGCGGAGGGCCTGGAGAGTGTGCACATGGGAGGTTGGTGGCCTAGGGAGGGCGGGTGACAGGTTCTCAGTCATAACCACAGACTCAGACCTCCTCCCCCAGCTCTGAGATGATGGGCCAGGTTTGTCAACCCCCGTGGGAGACCAGACAAGGCATTCCGGAGTCAGAGCTCACTCCAACACAGGCCATCTTCTTTTCCTTTTAAATTTTAAATTAACTACTTAATGTTTTGTGCAGGTAAGGAATGCACACAGTACTAAAAATCAAATAATACAAGAGGGAAAAGTAACTTCCTTCCTACGTCTCCCCTGTGTCCTCCTGCTCCTTTCCACGGGCGTAGCCACTCTTAGGACTTTCCTGGAGGGTCCTTTCAGTAATCTTCAGCATATCTGGAGCTTTATTAGAAAGCATGTTTTCGGTTTTTTTTTTTCTTTTTACACCCAATGGTAACGTACCGCACACTGTATTTTTTATCTCTCTGACATTGTTACCTATTGCTGTGTAATAAACCATCCCAACTTCAGTGTCTTAAAACAGCCACCTTTTATTATTTGTCATGATTCTGGGCTTGCTGTGGTTCGCTCACGCGTCTGCAGCCAGCTGCAGGGTGGCTCCGTGACCTGGCTGCCCTGGGCTGGCTTGCTCACGTGGCGGGGCCTGGCTGAGACGACTCTGCTGTGTCCCCCATGGCCTTTCTTAGATCCAGGCCAGCGTGGCCATGGGCTCAAGGCGGCCACAGAGAAGCAAGCAGGAAGCAGAGGGAGAAGTCTGTTTCCCAGCTTCTGTATGTGTCAGATGCGCTACTGTCTGATCAGTCAGAGCAAGTTGCGTGGCTGAGCCCAGGGTCAGGGTGAGCGGCCACAGAGCACGTGGATTCAGGGAGGTGTGAAGGCCTGGAGCGGTGTGCATAGTCCGGCTACCACGGGGCTGCAGGTAGACCCATTTCTTTCGTGTAATGGACACACTGTGTCCCATCATGTGGGGTGAGGTGTAATTCATTTCACAGGTCCCCAGGGAGGATGGTACGGGTGTGTTCTGTCCTTTGCTTTCAGCAGTAGGGCTGTACATGGCAGACATCCCTGGGGGTAACCATCGGTGCTGGAGAGTGCTTGTGTGTAGGGAGACGTTCCTGAAACTGGGCTTTCTGGGTCACGTGGTCTAGGTACATAAATCACGTTATCGACGTTGCCCTCTGTGGGCACTCATACCGACGATGCTCCTACCAGCACTGTCCCAACAGTGTCTGTGTTTCTGTCACTCCTTCGTGGGAAAGGGGATGATAGGCACTGCGAGTGCTGAGGGACCTGGGACTTACAAGAAGTGGCTAAGTGAGGGGATGACATTCACAGAGGTCCTGCTGAGACCAAGAGACGGAGAAGCTGGCTGTCCCTGCTGGGTGGCAGAGGAGACACCGAAGAACCGGCCCCTGCTTGAATGGGGCTTTGTTTTTCCTCTTGGATCACTGCCATGGCAGGAATGGTTTGAATAGACCTAAATGCTTCTCGATTGACAAATCCCAGTTGTTGAGATTTGGGTCTTTGGTTTTGTTTTGTTTTTAGTATTGGTATCAAGTATTCCCTGGAATTGAGTAGAAACCCTAAGCTTTTTCTTCCTCATCTGATCAGATCTCTCCGTGTCAGTGGTTTATCCCATGAGGAAGAAGCCTGGGAGGAAGGGGCGGTCACCTCAAGTGGCAAAGACCACAGCTCCCGGCCCTTCCTCAGGGGGATCAGGGAGGCTGCAGCTGCCTGGGCATGGAGCTGGGCCAGCTTGGGGACTGGGGGACTGTCTGTTTGGAGACGAAGCATGGCACCAGAGTGCCCTGCCGGGGCTGATTCCCCATATTCTTCTCAGTGACGGTCCCCAGGAGTAGTCTCTTTTCAGCTTCAGGCTTTAGCTCTATGTAAATTACTGGAGAGCTGGTTACTGCAGCCTCATTTAAACCCAGAAAAATGCTTGAGGGAAAGGTGGAACGAGCCCTGGGCACCCCCGAGTCCCTCCTTATTCCTGTCCCGAGAGTCCTAGCAGGTGGAGCAGGAAAGGGACATAGGAATGGGCTGCTCAGCCCCACAGCAAAAGGATGAAGTGCCTTGGCTGGGATCACATGGCTGGTTAGGAGGGAAGCTCAGCCCCTTTTCCGGAAGCTGATGTCCTCATGCTGGGGTGACAGGCAGAGAGACGGCCTGGGTTCAAAATCCCAGCTCCGGGATGTGCTGGCTCTGCGACCTTTGGTGCATTGCTTCCCCTCTTGTGCCTGGTTCCCCATCTGTGAGATGGAGGGGCTGACAGGTCCTAGCGAGGTTGGGAGGACTAACAGGATTGTGAAGATGGCTTAGGCCACTGCACGGCATTTAGTAAGAGCCCGGCATGGCTTGTCTAGTAATAAATGTTGCAAACATTCTTATCTTCCTACTGAACTGCAGGCCTCCTGAGCACAAGGGTTGTGTCTCATAGTGCTTTCTGACCTCATTAGATCCAACATATCCGTTCTGGGAAATACCAAGTCCAAAATGAATGGCAGGAAAAGGAACAGGAACTCATATCTATTCAGCACCTGCTTTGTACTCTCTGCATTACATACATTATGTCTTCGCCTCACAGTAGCCAGGTGAGGAAACGAAGGCTCAGAGAGGTTAACTAATAATTTGGCCATCGCCACACAGCTAACAAGCAGAGGAGCTGGTATTAAGCCTGGGGCTGCCTGAGGCCAGAGCTCTGTCCCCTGTGTTGTAATCTTGGGCTTTTGCATTCTGGAAAGTACATGCCTGGCCCCACTTTGCAGTCCTGCCTCACCCTCTGCAGTGTGGAATGCCTGGATGTGCCCTGCTCTGTGCCTGATGAGTGTGAGCAGGCAAATGAATGGGGGGAGAGATACTTAGATTTAAATCTTTCATGAGGCAGAATCCTAAAGTAAGGGCTCCCTGCTCCTGTGGGGCAGCTGGAAACTCTCAAGGCAAATCCCAGAGCTCACCTTGTTTGCTACCTGCTTCTCAGGGATCACTTTTCTCTGTGGTCCTACATCCAGTGTCATGAGAATTGTAAAAAACAATTTATGAAAACAATATATGAAAAACATATATTCTGTCTTGCGTTTGTGGTTGTTTTATCCAGGAGGGTAAATTTGTTCCATCTTGGCTGAAAGCAAAAGTTCTATTTTTATCTTTTTATCCTCTTTTATTTCATATTTAATTCTTTAATCCAGCTGGAATTAATTTTCTTGTATGCCCGAGGTGCCTTTTTTTCCCTTGTACGTCACTGCCCTAGCATGTAAGCACACACACTATGGGTATTAACAGCTGGCTAGGTGACCTCTGTTTCTTTTGTCACTTGTGGACTCTGAATTCCTCAACAAGAGCAGTGGAGCGTTGGTCGGGCTGCTGAGGATGACCTCGTGAGGACGGAGCCTTGCAGTCTCTGTATGATTTCTCCGGCCTGAGTTCATTGGATGTTTTTCCGATCTTTAGCCTCCTGGTTGAGAGAGTGAGTGGTAGGGAAGTCACCTTTTTTAAGGAGAGCAAAGAAAATGTTTAAAATTGCACAAATGATTTTACAGCCAGCATGCTAATTTCCAATTGGACTGTAAGCTCTTCCTCAGAATGCACAGCTCCTTTCAGACCTGAGGAGCTGATCCTTGCCTGCCTGGCAGGAAAGTCCCAACTATGGCCATCTCCCTCTCTCTGCCCTTCATGGTTCAGCTCTAACAAATGACTTGGAGTTCCCCAAACATCTAGGCCATGTTGTGCCTTTGCATAGTCTGTTTTTGCTGCTTGAAAGACCTTTCCCCACCTTTTCCATCTTGTAAACATGTACCTGTAACGTTTTGGTGAAGGCTTTGTCTCCTCCTCCACCACCCAGAACTACCATGTCCAGCAGAGCCACAGCACGAGGCGTGGTGCTGAGGGACTGGAACTTGCATGAGGCAAGGGGCTGTGTCTCCGCATTCTGTGCAAAGCCTCTTCCTCTCAGCTGAGCCTTTCCCAGCAACCCGCTGCCCCCGTTGTTCTGATAGAGCTGGGCGCTCTGCACATCTTAGCAGCAAGACTCTGGTATGTTCCCCCAGTATCAGGAGATCAAGAAACAAAAAGTCGGTAAATCCTACAAAGCACTAAGGTGGTAGTTTTATACTTCTCTTTGTATGTAGTCCTTTGTTTAAATATTTCTGCAAGCCAGTGAAACAGGAGAGGTGACGTCAGGGGTGTTCTACCAAAGGCCTCAGTTGGTTCTGTGAGATTCCTTCCAGACATGAGGGACCCTGGGAAGGAGTATTGACTGGTAAGGTATTCTCAGGTAGCAGCTCTCAACTTAAAGCCTGTTTGGTAGTGGGGAGCTCTAGCTAGGATAACAGTTTGGCCTCTGTAACTAAGGTCAGAGGAACAGTGACTAAAGCAAGAGCAAGGTAGAAGTCAATGTTTCTCTCTAGTGTGATAATTGATCATAAGCAGTTCTGGGCTGAGTGGCAGCTCCGGGGTGTGGGAGACCAAGGCTCCTAATGTTGTGACGCTCTGGGATCCTGAGTAGATGGCTTCCATCTTGAGGACTAGAATGGAGGCTCCATTTTCCACCAGCTACAGACTCATTCCAGCTAATGGGATAGGGTGAAGAGGAACTGGAGGGTAAGCGCATTCCCTGGGAGGGCCCAGCAGAGAAGCTGTATGCAGAACTTCTGCTCACATCACACTGGCCATAACTTAGTTGTGTGACAGCCTGCACCTCCCAGGAAGCCTGGGAAATAGTCTTTATGTTGGCAGCTCTGTGCCCTGATAAAACTCAGGGACTCTAATAATAAAGGAAGAAGAAGAGAACGAATATTTGGGGGACAACTGACAGATCGTGCCACAGGACCAGGCCTAACCCTTGGCCTGTCATTGAGTTAATTCACCATTTATTGAGCGCTGACTCTGTGCCAGACATTGTGCTGTGCTCTGAGACCAAAAAGTAACACACAGACTCTTCCTTCAGGGTCTCATTACAGTCTTGAAGGGGCAAACAGATACGTAAACGTCCAGGTTGGGGTGCTCGAGGTTCCTGGGGCAGCTGGGGCTGGCTTGGGATAGGGCATGTGGGGGGCGGGGTTGATGACGAGCGCAGGAAGATTAATAGGTCTTTATCAAGTAATGGCGGTTGGTGTTCTCAGCTTTCCGAGTCGTCCCAAAGATATGGAGGAAGTTCACGGGGCCTCTGTGTGGAGGACTGCCTGTGGAAACTGCCAGGACCTGTTTAACGTGGGGATGGGGCTGAGCGGGCAGAAGGGAACCGTTAGTCCCATGTTCTGCTCCCCACTTGAGTCTCCATTCTTGTCTTCTCCTTCGCCCACACCCTCTTCTCTGGCCACTTGGTCCAGTGTGCTTTTGCCTTCCCACTTCTCTTATGCCCTGCTGTTCCCTCAGCCTGGTTTGCCCTTCCTTCCTGTTTGCCAGTCCAGACCCTACTCGTCCTGGGAGGTCTAGTTGAGAGGTGTGGCAGGCCAGGCCACAGCATTTCCCTCACTGAGAACTCATTAGCTCTCATTCAGTCTTGCTACGGTCGTGGTATTTATTGTTCCCGTTTCATAAATGGAGGCCGATGCTTCAAGAGGGTAAGCGATGTGCCCCTGGTCCCACAGCTAGAAAGAGGTGGCAGGCAGCAGAGAGCCTGATCTGCTGTGATCTCTGCTTGTTGGCCTGGGGATTCTGCTTGGAACAGCCATTTCCAGCTGCAAGGTCAGAGGAGTCTGCCGCAAGGAGATCATTGGAGTGGGGGGTAGTGATGGAGGATAATGGGAGATAGCAATCTTCAGCTCAGATGTTCAGAGGGGCTTTCTTAGAATTGTCCCCCAAAACACTGAGGCTAAATTCTAGGGCCATGGACACAGTGAGACAAACTGAGATTTATACCTACGACTCTGAATCTCATGTTATTTTATTTTTTGGAAATTTAATATACAGAAAAGAAAACAAATGTATACTAATAGTCTCACCACTCAGAAATAACCACCATTAATGTCCCAAGGTATGTACTTCTAGTTTTTAAAGAAGAGTCACGGTTTTTGCTAAAGGTAATTTAAAATGATTTTGCTCAAGAAAAATAATTCAAACTGCAAAGAGAGTGAAAAAATTATCCCAGCTCCTATCATTCAGAAGTTTTTATTACTTATTCCTAAATGATACTCATTCTAGACATCTTTTTAGGGAAACAGAATAAAGATAAACAGGCATACTTTTATAAATGGTGATCACATTCCCATCGAATATCACAGCCATTAGCCACGGGTAGCTGCTGACCACTTGAAATGTGGCTGGTTCGAATTGAAATGTGTCATAAGTGCAAAGTACGCTAAGTCAGCTCTGAGCCCAACATGGGGCTCGAACTCATGACCCCGAGATCAAGAGTCACATGCTCTGAGCCAGATAGGCGCCCCTAGATTTGGAAAACTTAATATAAAAAGGAATATAAAACATGTTGATAATTTAAAAATATAGATTGCCTGTTCAACTAGCAATATTTTGCATATATTGAGTTAAATAAAAGATATTATCAAAATTAATTTCACTTGTTTCTTTTTCCTTTTTTAACATAGCTGCTGCAACTTTTAAAATAACATGTGGTTTCCATCCATATCTGTTGGGCAGCAGCTGTTTTAAAAATAAAGTATCAGTAAGTACTAATGGGAAGAAGGAAACAAAAAGTGAATCTAAGGGAATTGTTGAGCTCTAGGTAAATGTGTCACTGCGTGGCATGGTTTCCTGCAAGAGTGCAGTGAAGTTGATCGGAGTCATGTTTTTCTCTTTAAGCATGTATCACCATGTTTTAAAGCACTTCCCAATTTTGATGCACTGTCACTTCTGCATTGGGTTGGTTTATAGCAAGCAGTCCTGTTCTGTTCCGAAACTAACTCTTGTAGGCATTTAGTGTTCTATATGTAAATGTTCTGATTCCCACGGTCAGGCCTTTGCCGACACATCCTTCATCCCTGGATTTCTTTCTTAGCTGCGTTTCATTCTAAGGAAGGGCTCCTGCTTCTGGGAGGAGGCTGCCTGCGGCTCTCGCACCTGACTGGTGTTGGGGCCCGCTCCAGGCCCATTGGCTTAAGCTGTGTGTCCCTGTGTCCTCGCTTCATTGTCTTCTGCTGTTGGATGCTGCTGTGGGTCCAGCCAGAGCCTCCCCTCATGTTAAAGGCAATTTGCTTTTCCTTCTTGGACAACCGAGGGAATTCTTGAGTTCGGTAGCTTAACTCAGCCCTGGTTTGCTGTGGCTTGGCCGATCCTAGGACCCTGGGTCTCATCTCTAAGAGACTATTTTGGGCTTCCCTGTACACAGACAGAGACACTGCTGAGAACTTTAGATTTGGCAGATTTGGGTCACTGGCCAGAGGACTGGGAAGGTTCTCCTTATAGCTCGCAGCCTTCAGTGCACCTACCACTCAGAATCTCAGTGGGTGCTCCATGACTCTTTCTGGAGTTAATTTTAGATTACCTAAATAATAGGCAAATCTGTTCTCCTTTTGGGACTGCAGTGTTAAAGATAAAACTAAAGGCCGTTTTGATCCCTAACTCCAGTTGGGGTCCCCTCCAAATTTGCAGCCCAGTGGTAGTAGCTACACTACGTAGCTGCCTTTTACACTGTGCTTATATTTTAATACAATTAAGTCCTGTCCCAAGTAGGTCAAGCTCAGGCAGGTGTATGAATTGTTCTGGGTTTATTCAGAATGTCTAGATGTGTGGATTCCCAAGAGCAACTTCTGGAGTGAGCTCTTCATTCTAATTAACAAGCCGACACAGACAGTAACGAAATTGCAACTCTAAGTAGAGTACTCTTAGGGGTAAAACCTTCATGGAGAGGTTCCTAGTTGACAGTGTCTGTATAGCTTTGAGTTGTAGGCAGAAACAGACCGGGTGCATGCATGTCATTTTGACACAAACTTGTTTTAAGAATCTGACTGTACAAGACATTGCTCCAGCTCACATCCATTTGTGGGAACACAAAAGAGCTAGGAGATTGCACTGCGTCAGTGTTTGAGAAAATACATAGTATTGTTTTCCTGCTGAAAAATAACGTCAGACAGCTGTTTTCCTACTGAACTTGCACTCTTGCTATATTAATATGTCTCTAGTCTTTCTAGATCCAGTAAATGTGTGACAAAGGAATGAGCTATCCCCTGTCTGCGTACAAATTCTGGAACATTCTTACTTATAAACGAAATTCACTGTAAGCTGGTGCCCACTTGGACTCCCTCTAAGGCTATGAAGTTCCAGAAGGGCCTTGCTGAGGACACATAGCAAGGGCATGGTAGTCCCAAAGTCCTTGGGGGGGCTTCCCAACACGCAGACTGTTCCCGGCTCCCATTTAGCTTCTTACCTGGTTCTTTGTAGATGACATGGCAGAGCTCCTCCTTGGGGAGTCGAAGCTGGAGCAGTCCCTGAAGGAGCACCCCCTGCGGCAGGGGGCCAGTCCCCGAGGCCCCAGGCCCCAGCTGACCGAGGTCCGCAAGCACCTGACCGCCGCCCTGGACCGTGGGAACCTAAAGGTACTGTGGGTGTCTGAGCTGAGGGGGGCAGTGGGGTGCTGCGAGCCTCCCTGGGGCAGTGAGCTGTTGGGAAGGACGGCCCGTGATGGACCGGGCAGTGTTGGGAGCGCACGAGCGTGCTGCCACGGCGAGGCTCCTCAGAAGCAGGCCTGCTCATCCTGCGTGTGTCCACCACCTTCTGGGGGCTTCCAGCTCACTAGGGGCTCTCTTCTGAGTCTTCAGAGACTCATTATTCTGAAAAATCTTCTCCAGGCGCTTGGAAGGGAGCTATTCTATAGGGCCCAGAGCTCAACCTGACACCCGGCCCACTCTAGGAAGGAGAGAAGTTAGTCAGGAGGGCCATTTACCTCTCGATTCCTGCCTCAAATATGCAGCTTCTGAGCATCCCCAGGCCTCTGTGGCCCGGAATGCTTTGGGCTCTTCCTGGCCTGGTGCTTCGGTGTGGGAGGCAGCCAGGCTGGGCCTGTCCCCGCTGCCTGAGCCATGGCCCTAACCCCAAGGCCCAGGAGACCTTAAGTGCTACCCTCCTGCTCCTCCCCGGCCCTGTCTTCCTGTCTCTAGATTCAGCTTTCCCTCTCACCACATATTCCTTTCTTGCTTCCTTTGAATCTCCTTTCCTCTCCATTTCTCTCCCCTGTCCCTGCCGCCTCCCTCACCCAGTACCTTACTTCCTGGGCTCCGGACTCTTCCCCTCCCTGAAGGCCGAGGCCTGTTCTTCCTGCCCTTCTAAGGTCATGCTCCTCACTCCTGCGCCTGCCTGCTCCCAGCCCCAGGCCCATCAGTGTCCTCAGCTGCCCTCCTGCTGTTGTGCAACCCTCACCGTTATCTGTCTCCAGAACTTTCTTATCCTTCCAGACTGAAACTCGGTGCATGAGCCTCCCTGCCCCCCGGTAACCCCCGTTTACTTTCTGTCTCTGATTCTGACTGCTCCAGGTCCCTCAGATAAGCAGAATTGTAGAGCATTTGTCTCTTTATGACTGGTTTAGTTCATTAACCTAACATCCTCAAGGTTCATCCCTGTTGTAAATTGTGTCAGCATTCCCTTCCTTTTTAAGGCTGAGTAGTACTCCACTATAGGTTTATACTGGATTTTGTTTATCCCTCCGTGGGCCCTGAGGTTGCTTCTGCCTTTTAGGACTTTGATAACGCTGCTATAATGCAAACTTTATTGATTTATTTATTTTAGAGGGTGGGGAGAGAGAGAGAAGAGGGGGAGAGGGAGAATCTTAAGCAGCCTCCATGCCCAGTGCAGAGCCTGATGTGGGGCTTGAACTCCCAACTCTGAGATCATGACCTGAGCTGAAATCTAGAGTTGGCCACCCAACCCACTGAGTCACCAACATGCCCCGAATAATGCTGCTATGCATGTGGGTTCACAATATCTCTTCCAGATCTGCTTTCAGTTCTTTTGGGCATATACCCAAAAGTGGAATTGCTGAATCATGTGGTAATTCTGTGTTTAATTTTTTAAGAAGCCTCCATACTGTTTTCCATAGCAGCTGCGCCATTTTACATTCTCACCAACACGAGTTCTACTTTCACCACATGCTTGCCAGCATTTTTTATTTTCTGTTCTTTGGTATTGTTTGGGTTTTGGATAGTAGCCATCCTATTAGTTTTGGGTGAGAGCTCACTGTGGTTTTACTTTGCATTTCCCTGATGATCAGGGATGTTGAACATCTTTTTGTGTGCTTATTGGCCATTTGTATGTCTTCGGAGAAAAATCTATTCAGGTGCTTTGCCGTTTGTTATTTGGGTTGGGCTTTTTTTTTTTGCTATTGTTCTGTTTTATCTCTTTGCTTTTAATCTTAATGATTTCTCTTTCCTTTTTCTTTGCTTCCCATCTCAGAACCTACTTCTTTGGGCTTTGTTCTCATGTTTGTGTACATTCCCTGCCCCCCTCCACCACGAAAAGCCATGTTTCCTTAGCTTACTTTTTGTATCTGTTTTGGAAGCTTGTGCCTATTCTCAAATTGCTGTGTGACCCCAAGGAGATGTCCTTCCTCCTTGTCATCTGGTCACTTCCTTGGCCATGGAGTATTTGGGGGCCTGGGCAACATTTGTATAAGTGAGTGTTAGTATTTGTCACTTATGTGGTTACAGGCTTCTGGAAATGCAGGCAGAAAGCCTCCTTTCTGAAAGGCCTTTGTGTATGTCTGTCTCCACTGGACACATTTCTAGGCCCCTCAGGCTGGCTTGAGAGCATCAGTTAATTTTTTTATTTTATTTTTTTTTAAGAATTTATTTATTTATTTTAGAGATATTGTGAGTTGGGGGTGGAGGGAGGAGTAGAAGGAGAGGGAAAGGGACAAGCAGACTCCGTGCTGAGCACAGAGCCTGATGCAGGGCTCGATCTCACAATCCCAAGATCATGACCTGAGCTGAAATCAAGAGTCAGACGCTTGGGGTACCTGGGTGGCTCAATGGCTTAAACCTC
The DNA here is from genome assembly GCF_009829155.1 of Mustela erminea. Lineage (NCBI taxonomy): Eukaryota > Metazoa > Chordata > Mammalia > Carnivora > Mustelidae > Mustela > Mustela erminea. The sequence continues at coordinate 118,353,079 of NC_045618.1, forward strand.
TGCCTTTGGCTCAGGTCATGGTCTCAGGGTCCTGGGATCGAGCCCCGCATCGGGCTCTCTGCTCAGCAGGGTGCCTGCTTCCTCCTCTCTCTCTCTCTGCCTGCCTCTCTGCCTACTTGTGATTTCTGTCAAATAAATAAATAAAATCTTAAAAAAAAAAAAAAAGAGTCGGACGGTTAATTGACTGAGCCACCCAGGCGCCCCACACATCCCTTCAACATAGGAAGGCCAGTTTACTAAGGGCTTGATAAATTTAAGTAAATTGGGCCTTTAGAACACATGGTCTCCCTTTCCCTATTTCTTTCAAAGGGCCATGCCATACTTCTCTTTGGAGTCAGTTTGTGATGCTGGTTGGTCCTCATCAGTGAAAAAGGGTGGAGGGACAGTGGACACGTGGGCTTTGCTTCCTAGACTCAAGCATCCATTCAAGAGGCCAGAGGGTGTGGTTGTGTGCTGGGGGAGAAAGGTTGAGGACCATGCTCCAGGCCTGACATCTGGCTAGTTTCTTTCTGCCTTCCAGATCCCTGACTTCACTGTGAAAATTAACCTTCTGGTTTACTAGGTGCTGGTGGTTTTTGCTCTCCACCCAATGTAGTAGTAAGAACATGGAATTTCAAGTTAGAATTCCTGAGTTTTGTGTTCCAGTTCTAGATTTGTAAGCTGTGTGATTTAGCGAAGTTACTTACCCTCTCTGAGCTTCACATTTCTCATCTATAAGCATAGGTAGCTCAGGATTGTGTTAAGGCTCAGATGTGGATGGTAGCTCTTTCACTACTTCGCAACACCAGAGACTTGTTTTCTGCAATTTTATTGGTTCTACCTAGAGATTTTTCTCCTGTGGTGGCCATTTTTTAGCTTCCTCTACCCTATAGAGAATGTTCCAAAGTCGCCCAGCTTTCACATGGGTGTGTCGCCCCAATAGCTGGCTAATGTGAAACTTGTTCTCTGTTTGACCTAAACCAGTGCGTCTCCTGGTGGGGCGCTTGCCCAAGCCCAGTGCAGACAAGGTGCCCACAAAATACACATGGACTGAGGCAGGAAGGACCAGAACAAGATAGCAGTGTGGTGGGGCAGAAGGAGCCCAGCCTGGGAGTCAGGAGACCTGCTTCTGAGTCAAGTCAAGAAAACCGTGTCTCTCATGGGCACAGCAGCACAAGCACTGTGCTGGGGCCAGTCTATGCCCTCTGCAGCAAGTGGCCTTTATGTGAGGTCACCAACAACACTTGCTTGGCAAATCTCTCTCAGTGTCCACACTGTGCCTTTGCATTTGGAATTTTGTTCAGACTCTTTTCCATCCAGCCTTGTAGTTTACTCTTCTTAAAATAAAAACTTAAAAATTGTTTTTAAATTGCGTTAAACATCTTTTTTCTTTGGGTAACCAAAAATATCTAATGCAAGCTTTGTCATCATAACCATCTTTAAGTGTACAGTTCAGTGGCATTAAGTACATCCACATTGTTGGGCAGCTGTGGCCACTGTCCATCATCAGATTGTGCCCAGTCAACACTAACTGCTGCTCCCCTCCCCCTTCCTTTTGCTTTTAAGCCAGTGGTCCCAGTGCTGGAAGGCTCAATTAAGGTAGGAAGGAAGATGCAGCCTTGTCTGCCAGGAAGCCTTTTGTCTGGGTAGAGAACCCCTGTGGTGGGTCTTTTTTCATAACTCCTTTTCTCTTAAGTCTGGTTTGATTTCTCTGTTTGCAAATATAATTCTAATTTCTTGCATTTTAATTTCTCTCTCTCTCTCGGGCCACTCAAAACCCTCTTTTTCTGTTCCTTTCAGGGCGCCTGGCTGGCTTAGTCAGACCATGCCCTCTTAATCTCGAAGTCTTGAGTTCAAGCCCCACGTTGGGCATGGAACCTACTTAAAAAATAATAATAATAAAATTTAATTTAACTTAAAATACCCCTTTTGCTCCCTTCATTCCCTTTGTCCATTTTACCCTCTTGTCAATGCTGCCTATTGCCCCTGCCCCCTTTCAAGAACTACCTTATGACTTCACTTATATGTGGAATCTAAAAAAAACAAAACAAATGAATAAACAGACAAACAAAAAGCAGAAACAGACCCATAAATACAGAGAACAAAGTGATGATTGCCAGAGGGGAGGGAGTTGAGGCCTGGTCACAACAGGTGAAGGGGAGCAGGAGATAGAGTTATGGAATGAGTGTGTCCTGGGAATAAAAGGGGCAGCACAGGGAATATAGTCAGTGGTATCGTAACAGCCTTGCAAGATGTAAGGTGACAGATATAAGGTAGCTGCACTTGTGGCGAGCATAGCATAGCTTATGGAGTTGTCCAGTCACTATGTCGTACACCTGAAAAATATGTAACATTGTGTGTCAACTACACTCAAAAAGAAAGAAAGAAAGAAATGCCCGGAAGCTGGAGATCCTGGCGGACAGCCGCTTTGCCATGCTCTGGCTGGCTAGCTGGCATTGCCCACCCCATCATGGTTACAGGGTACAGAGCAGTGCAGTTTCCTGGCATGCTCCTATAAGCAGGAAAATCTAGCCTTGCATAGCTTGGGTTCCAAGGAACTGCGAGAGGCTGAGAAATCTGTTTCCTTATATAGCAGGCTGGGCTGTCTCCTATTTTCCTGCTGATAAGTGCTGGCCAGGGCGAAGGGCAGAGGATGAGGCGGGGGGGTGTGGACTAGGGAAGCCAACCTCTATTGCCTGGAGAGGAATGAGGACCCATCAGAGGGCTGCTAGAGCTTGCAGCCTCCCGGGGCAGAGGGGACCAGGGCTCAGTCCCCTGAAGGAGCAAGAATGGCTCAGTGGGAAAAGTTAGACCCTGGAAAGAAAGCAAGTCCTGGGTTTTGCACCAATTTAGAAAACCTCTCTCTTTGGGTTATTTGTGTTATAGTCTTGTGGCACAGCCCTAGTGCAGCAGGCAGGATGCACCAGGTTGTCCTTTTTTGAGACAGGTATTTGTGTGTCTTGTTCATAAAATGTCCCTTCTGTTCTTGGCCCATCACAGCCAAGGACACAGGCCTGCGGGGAGCCTCGGTGTTCTCTTTTGTTTTGGTTTATGGCAGCTTTCTTGAAGTAGAGCTCATATGCCATGTAATTCACCCATTTAGAATGTGTGGTTCAGTGGTTTTTAGTATAGTCACAGACTCGTGCAGTCCTTACCCAATTTTAGAGGATTTTCATCACCCCCAAAATAAACCTTGGTTTATTTAAAATTTATTTATTTAAAATTTATTTATTTAAAATAAAGCCATTAGCAGTCACCTGCCATTCCCCCCACCCTCCAGCCCTAGGCACACACACTAATCTACTTTCTGCCTCCATAGCTTTGACTGCTCGGGCCATTTCATGTCCATGAAAGCAGATAACATGTTGCCCTTATGATTGGCTTTTTCACCTGCCAAGGTGTTTCCAAGGGTCATCCCTGTTGTAAGCATGGGGCAATGTTTCCTTCCACACTGTGGCTGAGTTATACTCCTCTGTGAGGCCAGACCACATTTTCCTTATCCATTCCCCCGTCAGTGGGCATTTGGGTTGTTGCCCGTCCTGGGGCCATGGTGAACAGTTCTGCTGTGAACCTTCATGTGCGTGATTTCGTGTGGAGAGCCCCAAGGCTCTCTGGCAGCAGGTGGCGGGTCCCTGAGGGAGCATTACTCATAGCATTGTAGGAAAATGTTTTTCTCTCTGCTTTTCCTTCTAGTCAGAGTTCCTACAAGAATCCAGTCTGATCATGGCCAAGTTGAATTATGTGGAAGGAGATTATAAGGAGGCTCTCAACATCTATGCCCGGGTGGGCCTCGATGACCTGCCGCTGACAGCCGTCCCTCCCTACAGGCTGCGCATGATTGCGGAAGCCTACGCTACCAAAGGTGAGCCCACGCCTTCCCTCCTGGGTGGCTGTCCCCCGGGGCCATGCTGCATGGAGCCCACAGGCCGACCCTGTGCCCTGGCTCAGCACCTCCCAGCAAGGCTTTGGGGTTGGGCCCACAGCACATCGCATGGTGTGGGCCCTGCCACACATCGTTCCCTCAGACCTTCAGTTCCTCAGCAGAATTCCAGTAAAGTGTTCCGATAATTAATATGCAATGAAAGCAGGATTTTTCTTTTCTATAATTAAGATACTGCCCAGAACAGGCCAGGATTCTTGTCGAATGGCCCCTTCGCGATGTGGCTGACCAGTGTTATTCATTAATGCTGCCTCTGGGCTAAGTGAAGAAAGGTGGATTGGTCCCTGCGAATGGCAGTCACCGTAACAGCCAGTGATCTGGTGTTCAGTTGTGCGCCTGGGGGCTCTGGGCCTAGAAGGAAGCGTAAACGTCAGCCTGGTTGCCCAGGAGGAGCGTGCAATCCCACGTGAGAGGATAGTCCCACGGAGAGGAAGACGACAGACGCAGGACACACACACATTGTTTGACCTTTCCAAGCTGTGACTTCCTCATCTGTGAAATTGCTATAATCACATTTACTTCATAGATTTATTCTAAAGGTTGAGTCAAATAACGTATGTAAAGCACTGACCACGCTACCTGGTGCATACTAAATGTTTATCAAATGATATTTTAAAATATCAGCCCCAAACAAGACAGCAGGTGGTAAAAGTCGGGCATGGCTAATAGCTTTTTAGAGATGAGAGAGGTCACACAGGCTGGCAGGGCCAGGAAGGCTTCCTGGAGGAGGAGGAGGTTTTGAATATGAATTTAAAGGCCACCTGAAGAAAGGGAGCATCTGAAGCAGCTCTGCTCCCTCCTGCCACCTACTGTCCAAACCATGCATTGTGACTGACTGTGGCTGGCACGGAGGCCAGGGCCCTGGGCACTCGTGTGCCGTGGGCTGTCTGACTGGGTTGTCCTGCGCAATGGTGAACAAAGACCCAGCCCGAGGCACACTTCAGAGCTTTGTGTCAGGGGTGACATATTCAACCAGTTCCCTGGGGAACCTCGAGTTCTGCCAGGTTCGTCTAATTAATCTTCTGAACCTCCCTGCGGCCCGGGGAAAGACGCTGTCACTCTTGGCGGAACGCACTGGCGCTTTGGCGGGCACAGTCCCCTGAGGCTGCTGGAGGGGTCCTGGGGGCTCTGCAGGCTGTGCCGGGCTGTGTGCCACCTTCCTGCTGCCTGCTTCCTCACCTCACATGACTTGGGCTTGTGGGAGTTTGTGTGTGATTTGGGGCCAGAAACAATATCCTGCAAGGAGAGTAAAGCTTCATCGGGCAGTCGCTGGGCACCCGGGGCCCGGTGGGCTGTTGCTGGGAGTGTTTTGCTAGTTGCGGAGGGAGGGGTGGCTCTGGGGCCCACTTCGCAGCAAGAGCTTGGGCCCTCACATCAGCTCTAAGATGGACTGGCCCCAGCAGCCCTTTGTAGGCAGCATAGCCCTCTCAGTCTCATGGCTGCAAGTGGCCAAGGAGGCCGGGTTGCTGGTTGCTGGTTGCTGGGGCTGGGCCCCCGTCATACGTGGCTAGCAGTGGGCCCCCAGCCATGGTGCTGAGGCACTTGGGACACGCTGGCTGTCTTCCGGGAGCCCTGGTCCTGGCTGGCTTCCGTGGGCTCACACAGTGTCACACACATACGGGAGAGGGAAGGGTTGCTTGTGTCAGAGGAAGTGGCTCTCAGCCTAGGGGGGTCCCAGCCCCAAGAGCTGATGCCGGCCAGGAGAGAGGTGGTGCAGAGTGGTGGTTCTGAGCACTGGAGCTTAGCCTTCTGCCTGCTCCATTGCCCACCGCCACCACGTACTGGCCCTGGGCCTCAGTTTCTTTGTCTGTCCAGCTCTCCTTGGGTTGTCCTGCGGATTCCACAAGCTCCTACGTTTTGAAGGCCCGGCACATAGTGAACATGATCTAAATATGAGCATAAAAGCTGAGTGTTTGATGGGGCACCATAAGAAGTGACTTACAATAGCCAAAATACTATTTGTGCAGATGCCCAAAGACGGGCCAGCTCTCTGAGGAGTTCAAGAGGCTCTTGGTCCTAATTCTGTGTAGTAGCACTCTTTGGTTCCTCTTTCTTCTTCAAGTTCCTTGAGAACTTTCCACTGGAGACTGGACAAACATTCAGTGAATGCCAGTGTACTCCGTCGTGAGCCACAAGCCTGCCAGTGCCTGAGGGAGGGTTGGTGTCATCAGCTCAGCATTCCCAGCGCTTTTGAAATAGCTGCTGACATTGCCAAATTGAGACCATCCTGTTAAAAATGTGGCTTCCTGGCTTCTTCAGGAAGAAGGGAAGGGCAAGCCCGGGCTGGAGCCGAGTGCAGCTGCCCCCAGGGTGTGCATCCAGCGCGTACCTCTTCCCCCGCCACCACAGTCTCCCGAGGTCTGACCAGACCAAGGTTTTCAGCCAGAGCCTGGGAGTATTACTCCCACATCCGTGCTTTCAGCCGTGGCTACGAGCTCTTCCCCTGGCCAGCTAATGGTAGCCTTGGCTTATTGGGAATCCACAGCCAACGTCATTCCTTATCAATTAGAGCTTCACTGTCTCTGAAATCTTCCAAACCTGTAATTTACAGACAAAGGAGATGAAACTGGTTGAGGTTATTGGAATGCCCACTAGGTGCCCTCTATTTGGATATCTTAGCCAGTCTTCACCACCACCCTAGGAAGTGGCCTCTATTATTCTTTCCAGTTTTACAGATGAGAAGACCAAGGCACAGGCAGTTTAGATAAGCTGTCCAGGGTCCTGAAGCCAGGAAGTGGTTGAGGCAGGACTCAAGGCAGAGCCCACGCTCTCCTAGTGGAGGCAGAAGGGGCCTCCGTCTAAAGCCCATGTTCTTAACCATTCTGCTCTGTTGGCATGTGGATCAGAGCATGCTTGGTCCAGGTGAGGTTTCTTCATGTAGAAAACATTCAGCTCGCTAGGGGATACTCTTGATTTGCACTAGACCCCTCTTGGCAGCCTCACCTTTGTTTTTCTTCCACCACCATTCCTGCTCCTTGCCCAGATTTCTTCCTGTAAATTCTGTACCTTCAACTCATATGTCCTGTCTTCTCTGACAGCCTCTGGGACTCACCTGTTCAGAGTTGGTCAGATTCACTGCTCAGTAGATCAGTAGGTGACGTGAGAATCGTACTAGCATCAGTTGTCCCGGTATCAGCCGCCCCTGCCAGTCTGTGAGTTCCTCTAAAGGAGGAGCTGTTTGTTTTGCTTGTTTGCCATCCTCACAGCTCAGTGCAGGACTTGGCATGTAATCAGTGCTCAGTTATGGAGTGGAATTTGTACAAGTTCCCTTGGTGGCATTTTTACGGAGATGCCCATCATGTCATTCAGGTGATCCAGACACCTTTACTCCTAGCCTGGCATGGTGAGATGTGTTTTCTTTGTAGGTGACATACTGGGCATATCTCGATGATTCAGAGTCCTTCCCTGCCGATTACGGGCAATACCTCTGTGAGCATGCTGACGTCACACTGTAATAGAGCCGATACGGACTTCTTTCTGAAAGGTTGTACATTTCAGTTCATTACCATGATCAGGGACTTCCGAAGTGGATCTCAGCTCCCCCCACGATCCCCTCAACTCCTTCCTTCCATCTTGTAAATCTAAGCAGACAAACAGAGAGTGGGAATCGAAATGGAGAAACTCTTTAGCTTCTGATAGTCCTGGTTTAATCAAGTGAGTAGACATCTTTGCTCTGGGATACAGATTGAAGTAGCAAATGAAATCTCCAGGACACCAAGTGGGCACAGATGTTCTTTTCACAAGTGGGAAGGCTGGGGAATAGTGGACACATGGCTGCCATCTATTTTGGGACTTAGACCTGCTGGACATGGGGTGACTTTCCACAGATAGGCCAGTGGGAGCTAGAAGTGGCTTGCCTTCCCAGATATGGCCTTTATGAACAGCCTTCGTATATATGTTCTTGTCTCACAGAGACCAAAAACTCACTGGCTCCAATATAAGGGAGTCCTGGCACCAACTGGCTGGTCACAGCTGGTGGGGCAGCTGTGTTCTCGAAGGTTCTCATTTCTCCCCATCCACTAGGGTGCCATCCTCGTCTGTGTGATTGAAGCTGGCGTGCTGGCTTGCTGCATCTCATGGAAAGGGGGGATAGAGGGAGACGTCTGGGGTGAGCAGAAGAAGTGCATGTTGGTTCTGCTGACAGCCCACTGGAGAGAGGTTACTCTAGCACCATACATAGCCACCAGAAGCCTGGGAAAAAGAAGACTGGGGTCTCACGTAAGTCTCTGATTAGACATGTCCAGTAGAGCTCGGTCTCTCAGCCAGCTGACATCCGTAGAAGGGGGCAGGGAGGAGGAAGTAGCCTTCATTCAGGTGAATGAAGGGGACGTGGAGGACCTGAGGCTCTGGTGTCCAAGAGGAGGGAAATTATGAACCTGGAAACAGTGGCCTGGTATTAAGCTTCCTTTCTAGATCAGACGGTAGGATACAGAGAAGGGCTGATGGCAGAGGGTCAGCGGGGCCTTCCCAATCATCCCTTATACAAACACTTTCTTTTTTCACTGGGGACACTGAGCCTGAAAGGTGAAGGGACTTGCCCGATGATGCCCACCAAGCTGCAGGCAAGGCCAGGAGGGGGTAGGAAACCTTCCTGTTAAACTGCGTGACCTCTGTGCCAGGTAGAGAAGGTGGCACGGTGTTGGGGAGCTCCATGGAGCCTCCCATTTTCTCTCTTCCTCCTTTGCTCCCAGGTTTGAAATTGTGCCTTTGATGTCTTGGTTAAGAGCCTGGTGTTTTGGAGCCAGACTGCCCAGGTTTGATCTCTAGCTTTGTCACTTATTAGCTATAAGATCTTGGGCAAGTGACTTTTACCTCCCTGGGACTCCGGTTTTTCATCTGTAAAACAGAGGTAATAGGAGTCTCTACATTATAGCGTGATTATAGGGAATGAGGGGCTGAAGTTCTTAGCACTGTGCCTGGCAAAGCAACAAAGTTTAGCTCCTTTTGTTCCTGGGCATGACCCCCAAATGGATAGACTTCTTTGGGAGCCCCAGGTAACATCCAATTCCAGGGGAGAGTTGCTTTATATATCTGCCTTGTCTGGCAGAGGGTGTGGTCCCAGGAGCGAACCCCGGAATGGTACGTTGAGAGGGAATTCTTTAGAGGCAGAGCAAGCAGAGACCGAGGTCCGGAGTGCCAGTTGGGGAGGAAGCGATATGGATGGTTGGAGGATGGTCAGCACCCAGTGGCCCGGGGCAGATGGAGAGGTTTGCTCGAGGAGGGGGCCCAAGATCACTCCCTCTGTGCTTTGCCAGTCCTGCCAGAGGCAGACCCAGAAGGTCAGAGGTCTTTGGAATTGGGCCCATGTTCACGGTTTTTTCACAAAAGGCTATTCACAGTGGAATGGACGGTTGATTTGAGTAGTCGTCCTTTAAAAGGTGAGAGCCATTCAAAATCCTCAGACAGCTGTCTTCATAAGAAGCATGCTAAACCCAGTGCTCCTAAGAGAGGAGACTCTTAGGAGTCTCGGTTGGACTGCCCTCCCTGGCCAGAGGCTGCGGGCCGATCCTAACGACGCCCCCTTCTCTGGAGTCTGCAGAGCTCATGGACCTCTTGCTCTTCCCAGAAGCACAGGTGCAATGAAGGATAGCGTTCGGGTTACATAATGACCTCCCCTTGGAAAATGTTCCAGCTTCTTTTGCCTGCCTCATGTAAAGCTGGCCCGGGGCTCTGTATGGACGGCCCGCTGTGAGAAGCTGAGCATCCCATCTCATGACATGGTGTCAGGAAGGAACGAAGACACCCCGCTTCTGCAGTGGGCAGGGTGAAGGGGCAAAGGAACTCGCAAGGGAGGCTTTTCAGAAGTGCTGCCTTTTCCCCAAAGCTGATGAGCACTAGTGTTTAAACAGAGATCCCAGCTCCAAAAGGCTTGGATCCCAGCCTTGCTCTCCCCAGCTTGAAACTGAGTGTCTTCACCCACTCACGGACTTCAGCTTACCGTAAGTAGTTAGACCGGGACACTTAACATGTTTACCGACAGGTGTTTTCGGAAGATGCTCCTGGGGCTCCTCGCTGTCTCCGGGGGGCCTCCTACCAGAGCAAGCTTCAGATACATCAGCACAAGGGACGCAGTCCCTTGATGAGGGGCTTCTATCATGCATCGCCCGTGTGTTTGTTCCCCGTACCTTGCCGGTCCTCGGCATCTGAGTGCCATGGGAAAAGGCTTGGAACAAGTTGAGTTGGAAATTCTTCAGATCGTGGGTGGTTATGACTTACGATCTGTCATCTTCCCTAAAGACTTCCATGCACGTAGACCACAGAAGAAGCATCTCTCTCTAATCAGGGGTTCCCTCTGTGAAGTAGAAAAGAAAAGAGAATGAAGGCGTGTCTGCTCTATTCCCTTCAGAGGCTGATTCTAACAGTCCTGAATGTCAAGGTGAGGCCAGACCCCCAAGACGTGAGGGATACGTTTCCTACGAGGATGCTTGACTTTCCTGCTTCAAAGCTTATTTTTTTCCATCCTGGGATATTGGTTCCCAGGAGCAGCCCCAGTTTGCCCCAGGAAAGTAGAAGTGTATTTACTAGGGAGTGCTCGGGATGTCACTGATGTGGGCTCTGTCTGTGGAGAGGTTGGTGTGCTGGTCCCAAGGGGACCCTGGGTGTGGAGGGCTGGCAGCAGGCTGGTCAGGCTCTGCCAGTGCCAAAGGCCTCTGGGGGTCACACTCACACATAGGGCCCCCCGCCCTCTCCAGACCGGGGGAGCAGAGGAGCTGTCTTCTGAACCAGTTGGCTTCAGGCACCGACATGGTGACCAGGGCTTAGCTCTCCAGCTGGCCCACACACAGAGGCAGAAGCTGCTGGGGAGTGTTGGGGAGGGGGTGGCGAGACATGGCTGAGAAGGGGTGAGGCCGCTTTTGTGCCTGGTAGGAGAGAGTGTCACTAGAGAGATGCGACAGTCGCTGGGGACCCCGGAGTAGGGAGGGTATGGCCCAGGGGCATGTGTCCATGTCATCTGGCCTGCCCAGGCCCAGCCAGCTGTTCGGCAGAGGTGGTACGCGAGTGATGTGGTCACAGAAAGGGAGGAGGCCGTGCGGACCCAGTTCCATCCTGCAGGGCTTCATGGTGGCGGGTCCAGAGCCCCTGTGCTGGAGCTGTGTGGGGGCAGGGATGGGGTCAGTATATGGGGAGTTGAGGTCCCGAGCCCAGCTGAAGACCATTTTGAAGTTCTGCCCAGTTCCGTGGGTTAGGGCCCTTTGCGTTACTGGTGAAAGAAAACCCCATCTAGTCTGACTTCAGTGGCAGCTGGATTCAGGGCTCAAAGATGGGTTCTTTCTCCCCATTCCTCGGCCTGCTATAATCCATGTCAGTTCCCCTTTCAGTCTCCACGCAGCTGGCTGGAGCAGCCCCAGACCCTTGATTCTCTTAACCTGGGCCACCTCCTCACTGTGTCTCAGTGGCCTTGGTGGATCACATTCTCACCTGTGATCTAGCTCCAGTGGCCAGCCTCATGCCCCAGGATTGGCTTCTGTGTGGCCTGAAGGCTGTGATGCAGGGGCGTGGTCCCACCAGGAGAATCAGAGAGAGGGTCCATGACAGATGTCCACAGCTCAGCTCTTCTGAATAGGAGCCCTCTCGTCAAAGCCGCCCAGGACCCTGTGTGCCCTTCTCTCCTTGGAGGCGGTCCTTCCAGGGGAGAAGGAGGAGGGATGGTTGGGGAGGAGCCTGGTGACCGTCCGTGGACTGGACTGTGATTCCTTGAGACCAGACCTCATCAGGTGGGTCCGTGCTGAAGGGATAGGGCCTTTTAGAGAAGAGTAGTCTCCAGGGCTGGAGGGCCCGTGCGGGAGGAAAGGCTTCCCTGTTCTGGCTTGGGCATGGCGCCAGAGCTGGGCAGTGAGAACTGTACCAAGTCTAGCCTTAGGCCTGGACTGAAGTCTTTCTGATAGTGATGGCCATCTCTGAGCTCGGCCACCCTGAGGTCGGGGTTCCAGGGGGTTAGCATAGATCCCGCCCTGCCCAGAGCCACGTGTGGTGCTTGTGGATTGACCTGTGTGACGACGGCGCCTCATTCTGGCAACTGCCCCATGCGTAGCGATTAGCGTTCCCTGGGAGGAGCTGAGAGGCTGAACTTCGAGGTGAGGAGGGACTCACATCAAGGGCTGTGGCCTCGGAATCTCTGCTCTGTCTGCTTTGTTGACCTGCCTTTCAGCTGAGCACAAACGCTCATTTGGAGTGGGGGTGCTGTTGACAAGGGTCTAGTGTCAGATAAGCTGTGAGCCCTTGTTTCCACTCTGTGATCTTAAGCCATTTGATCTAAGTCTCTAAGTCTCGCTTTTCTTATCTGCCAAATGGGGATAATGCTCAGATGACTAAGAAAGCTGAATAAGACAAAATGGGAAAATGCTTTGAAATCTTTAAATCTGAGCTGAACAGCAGGGTATTTGTGTAGTCCATCCTCATGCACACCTGCATTTGGGAGCAGCCGATGGCTGTGATGGTCTCACTGTCCCTACAGCCTCCCCCACCAATCCTGTCTAGAACGCTCCTTTCCTTGGGCAGACAGCAGGGCTTCTAGCTTTCACTGGGGTTGATCGAGTGCCCCTTCCCCTGTAATTTTATCTTATTGTTCTTGGTAGAGACAACATATGTGTGCATTATATAAAAATCAGAAATACAGACCAGTCAAAAAGAACATAAAAATATCCGTCACCTGGTCTACGCAGAGCCAAATTCTGTTAACATTTTAGTGCATTTACTTTTAGATCTCTATAATTATCATGAGTGATTTTTTTTTTTTATAAAAATGAGATTATACCACATACACTGCTTTATGACCTGCTTTTTCCACTTCGCTACAGATCATAAACACTTTTAGCAGCTGTACAGCATTTCATTATATGGATAAGCTATAATATATTTAACTAAAAAGCCTCTATTTTTGGACATGGAGGTTGTTTTCAGCTTTTTACAGTTATAAGTAAAACTGTGACGAACTCCCTCTCAGCCTGGTCTCTATGCTTGTCCTTAATGATTTCCCTAGGAGAGATTTCCAGAAGTGGAGTTTCTGGGTCAAAAAAGAAGTATTTCCAGACTGCTCTGCAGCACGGCTGTACCTTTGTGCTTTCCTGCCCACAGGGTGTGGGACCAGCTGCCTCTCCTTCTGGCTGACACTGAATAGAATCCCTTTGATCTGAAAGTGAACTTTGATTCCTTGGCTGTGTGCTCAGTGTAGACTATTTGGAAAATAAGGAAAAATATAAAGCAGAAAATAAAATCAGTCACCATATGACCACTTGAGCTAGTGAACCACTGTTGAAGTTATATATAAATATATAAAACAGAGAAGGATATATACTTATATAATATATAAAATATTTAAAGATATAAAGATGTATACTTATACAATATTTTATACACTATTAGGCTCATGCCATATATTATTTTACAGTCTGTTTTTCACCATATTTGTATATGTGTGCGTACAATTATTTTTCCATATCATTAAATATTTTTGAAAAAAGTTTTTAGTAACTGCACCATGATGTGCCTTATGGATATTTTCAACAGTTGCTTATGGAATGTCTGATTCAGTTTTTCATATTACAAATATGGTCTATAGCTCTTAAAAAAACAGATTTATTGAGATGTAATTCAGATACCATTAAAAACAACCTTTTGACATATACAGTTAAGTGGTTTTCAGTATATTAAGAGTTGTGCAGTGATCACCATAGTCAATTTTAGAATGTTTTCATCACCCCCAGAAGAAACTTGTACTTATCAGTGGTCACTTTCAATTATCTAATTCACGTCCCTTCAGCCCTAGTCAACCACTGGTCTACTTTGTGTCTCTGTAGATTTGCCTATTCTAGGCATTTTATATAAACAGAATCACATAATATGTGATGTTTTGTGTCTGGTTTCTTTCACTCAGTATGTTTTCAGGGTTCAAATGTGTTGTAGCACGAATGCATGCTTCGTTCCTTTTTTGACAGATACTATTCCATTGTACAGATGGCCCACATTTTGCACATTTTTATTAATCCATATGCATCAGTTGATGGACGTGGGATTGTTTCCACATCTGGGCTGTCATCAGTAACGCTGCTGTGAACATCTGTGTATAATGTTTGGGGTGCGTGTATATTTTCATTTCTCTTGGACATACACTTGGAATTGCAATGGCTGGGTCACGTGACTACTCTAGGTTTAATGTTTTGAGGAGCCACAGCTGTTTTTCCTAAGTGGTTGCCCTGCTCTAAAGCTTCCAGTTGCTTCACAGCTTGTCAGCACTTTCTTATCTGTCCTGTTGATTCTAGCCATCCTAGTGGGTGTGAAATGGGTATCTCATTGTGGGTTTGATTTGTGTCTCCCTGTGACTAATAATGTTGAGCAAAAGTTCATGTGCTTATGGGCCATTTGTGTATCTTCTCTGGAGAAATGTGTAATCAGCTCTTGTGCCCAGTTTTAAGTTGGGTTATTTGTCTTTTTATTATTGACTTGTAGTATTTCTTTATATATGCTAGATACGGGTATAGGAGACATGGTTTAGAGATGTGTGATTTGTGGATATTTAGTTTTAAAATATTTGCTGCAATTCTGTGGGCTGTATTTTCATTTTCTTGATGGTAGCCTTGGAAACACAAATGTTTTAAATTTTGATTAAGTTCAGTTTTTCTTCCCCCTCCTTCCCTTCCCCCCTCCCCCACTTCCTCCTCCTCCTCCTTCTTTGGTTGCTTTTGTGCTGTTGGTATTGTTGCTGCCTAATTGAGTTCACAAAGATTTACTCCTATGCTTTCTTCTAAGAGTTTTAAAGTTTTAACTCTTACGTTTAGCTCTATAATCTACTTCGAATTAATTTTTCTGTATGGTGTGAGGTAAGGTTCCAACTTGACTCTTTTGCATGTGGATATCCAGTAATCACAGCAGCTTTTATTGAAAAGAATGTTTTCCTCCTCATTGAATTGTCTTGGTGTCTTTGTGGAAATCAACTGAACATGAATGTAAGGGTTTATTTCTGGATTCTTAATTCTAGCCCATTTGTCTATATGTCTATCCTTATGCCAGTAACAATACTGTCTTTATACAGTTTAATACAAAGTAGCTTTGTATTAAATTTTGAGGTAGGGGAGTGTGAGTCTTCCAACTTTTTTTCTGTTTCAAAATTATTTTGGCTCTTCTGGGTCCCTTACATTTCCACGTAAATTTTAGGATCAAGTGGTCAATTATTGGGGGGAAAAAAATTTTACTGGGAAATTGATAAGGGTTCAATTGATAAGTGTTGAATCAATAGATCATTTTGGGGGAGTATTGCCATCCTGTCAATATTAAGGCTTCCAACCCATGAACATAGAATGTGTTCTTTAATTTCTTTCAAAAATGTTTTATAATTCTCAGTGTGCAAGTCTTGCATTCCTTTTGTTAAATTTATTCCGAAGTATTTTATTCTTTTGGTGCTCTCATAAATGGAATGATTTTCTTAATATCATTTTCAGATTGTTCTTTGCTGGTGTATAGAAAAATACAAGTGATTTTTATATTTTGATTTCTTACTCTATAATGTCTGACTTCACTTATTAGCTCTAATAATTTTTGTGTGTGTGGATTCCTTGGGGTTTTCTCTATACAAGATCATGTCACCTGTAAATTGAATAGTTTTACTTCTTCCTTTCCAATCTGATGCGTTTTTGTTGTTGTTTTTGCCTAGTTGCAATGGCTACAGGCTCCATTACAATGTTTAATAGAAATGACCAGAGCAGATGTCTTCTAACATAGGGGAAGGTTCCTTTCTTCTAAGATAGAAACTCATCATTGAGTATGATGATAGCGGTGTGTTTTTCGTAGATGCCCTTTATCAGATTGAAGAAGTTTCCCTTTATGTCTGGTTTGTTGAGTGTTGTTTATCGTGAAAGAATGTTAGATTTTGTCAAATGCTTTTTCTAATGAGATAATCTTATAATTTTTGTGTCTTATCCTTCTAATATGGTATATTATGTTGATTGGTTTTCATATGTTAAATCAGCCTTGCATTCCTGGAGTAAATCCCACTTGGTCATGGTATACACTCTTTTTTAAAAATATGTTGCAGGATTTGGTGCACTAACATTTTGTTGAGGATTTTTTTTTTTTTAATTTTTCTTTTTTTTTTAAAGATTTTATTTATTTATTTGACAGAGAGAGATCACAAGTAGGCAGAGAGGCAGGCAGAGAGAGAGGAAGGGAAGCAGGCTCCCTGCTGAGCAGAGAGCCCGATGCGGGACTCGATCCCAGGACCCTGAGATCATGACCTGAGCCGAAGGCAGCGACTTAACCCACTGAGCCACCCAGGCACCCTTGTTGAGGATTTTTACTTCAATTTTAGAACGGATATTGGTATAGTTTTTGGTGATGCATTTGTCTGATTTTGGTATCAAGGTAACACTGGGGTTCCAGAGTAAATTTTGAGGTATTTCTCTTCTTCTACTCTTTGGAAGCATTGTGTTAATTCTTTAAACATTTAGTAGAATTCACCAGTAAGCCCTCTGAACCTGCGCTTTTCTTTCTAGGAGGTTTTTTGATTACTCAATTGAATCTTTTGTTACTCTATTGTTTTAATAGATTTGAGAAGCCTTTACTTACTCTCCACTTTCTCGGACGTGGCATCTTTTCACTGGAGCCCTAAGCCTCTGGATCATGGCAAACAACCCTGGCCAGAATGGAATGAAGCTTGGCTATTTACTTACTGGTTTCTGAGTGGATGACTTTGAGGACTAGTCTCTGTTTTCTCGCCCAGTAATACTTAGAGCAGCAGTTCATCCCATGCCCTACAGTGAACTCAGTACATGTTGCTGTCAAGGGAAGCAGCACTTCCTGTGTTTGCAAGTGATTGACAAAGTCAGCCCGGTGGAGGAGTCCTGGATTTCCCTGCCAGGAAACTGCCAGCCCCAGCCAGCTTTTAAGCAGAAGGAATGACTTAAACTTATAAGTCAGAATGATCTTTCTGGCACAGAATGGAGAACCAATTAGAAGGAATGAGAGATTAGAGGAAAGGAGACAGACAAGAGAGGTGAACTGGCTTTGGGCCCTTCCCCTCTTGTTCTGTGTTGCAGGGGGCCTGACTTCTGCAAGCTGTTTCCAGGATGCCCTAGTCAACTGGTTTCTGCCTGGGTTTGGCCAACAGGAAGCATTGGCGGGAAATTAAGGAGCAAGAGGAGAGAGCAGCCAGGGTATTTATCTCTCTCTCTCTGCCTCCAGCAGCAGCACCTATGATAGACTCATCCCTGCCCATCCCTGCTGCCCCCTGGGGTTTTGGCTCCCAGGAGGGAGCTTCTGCTGGGTTCTCCCAGGCTGTGGCCCCAGCTTCTGGGCCCTTGGAACTCCATCTCATCCCTTTGCCCTTTCTAGCCCTAGGAAAGTTAGTGGCCTCCTGCTGCTTTAGAATTCTGGGATGAGATACTATCCTGTTTGGCTTCTCATTGGTTTCATTGCCTTAAATCTCCTTTATTTGAAAGATCTGGAGTGATACTTTTGTCCTGGCTGGAGCCTGACAGATATTGCAAAAACCTGGATTGGAGCAGGCCAAGGAGATGGTGTGTGTGTGCTGGAGGAGTTGCAGTGGGAGGGAGGTTGAGGGAGGAATCCAGATGACTGAGATTTTTAGCTTCACTCTCTGGGCAGGGAATGGTGTTAAACCAGGTTAAGGATTACAGGAGGAGGAGCCAGCTTCCTTTGGAGGGTGGGGGAAGATACGGGATTGGAGGGCGACGTGGTGATACCTCTGTGACCGCAAGGGGGTGCTGTGCCGGGAATCAGTCTAATTCCAGGGACTTGGCTCAGCACGCTGGTCTGGTCGCTAGGCGATTTGTTTGTTGGTCAGGATTTAGGAACTGATTTGAGTGTAGATTGGTCACAACCCAGCAGCGTCTGGTGCTCGCTCAGAAGAACACAGAGACTGAGGAAGGCAAGAAGTGAACCCGGAGGGCTGGGGGCCCCAGAATGTACCAGGGGAGCTCCCCTAGAGGCAGAGCAACCAGCAGGGCCTGGGTTTGGGGGGGGGGGGCGGGGAGGTACTGAAGGGGAGGAGGGACGCACACGACAAAGAGCTTTTCCCTGGGCTCTACGGGGCCTAAAACACAGGAGCAGTATTTACCTTTGTGGCAGACTGATACTCTTAAGTAGGTTGAAGTGAAAATGCAGGGAAAGCTGTAAGTCGACAGTGGCCGGAGTGTCAGGACAAGTCAGTCTGAGGTTTAATGTACTGTGGAAAATTCCACACTCAGGAGATCAAGAGTGGAGCCCTCTGCCTCCCCCCCAAAGTCATCTTTTCCCTTTTTATTGAAGCCCGGGTTCTTGATGAGTGCTCCTGCTAATCAAAGCAGGTCTAGGCATGGCTGAGCATTTTTTCAGATTCTGAAGGCTATGTCCTGGTCTTGCCAGGGGGGCCCCATAGCCTGCTTTGTCCCACCCATGCTCTGCCCCAGGTTGCTTGTTGATGCCTGCCCTCACCTCTCCCAGGCCCCCTCCCTACCTCTTCTTGTCTTTGTCCTCCAGCAGGGGTCTCCTCCTTTTCCCTGCCAGGAGGCCACCCTGGGTCTGTGACGAGTCAGTGACAACCTCTGCAGCTCTGTTGTCCATTTCAATCTCCCCTTCCTCTTCCACCTTTATTTATAGTTCCACCTTTATTTATAGTTAGTATCATGCAGTTTGGCATTTGGTTTTTAATTACATCATATCTGTCATTTGCCTCTCTCAAACTAGATTATATGTTTAATTAATTCAGTAAACTAGCAGATACGCGAGTGCCTACTTAAGGTTGGGCTCTGGGGCTATGCCATGTCTAAACTGTTTGTTTTGTGTCTCCACAGTTGCACCAGGGACAATGCTTGCCACACAGGCCTACTTGTGATGGGGTGGGTCTTTAAACATTTTTCCCTAGCAACCCCCAGGGTGCACTGTTGAAGATAAACTCGACCCGAGTAACACACTCTTGCTTAAGCAAAAGTGCAGTGTTTTCAGTGTACTGAAATCCTCTCCATTTTAGACAAAAACAGATTTTGGTTTGGCGCTGATATGAAACAAAATAGTCTTGTCTCTAACTCCTACCACGTTCACCTTCAGGTTGGATCATCCCAGTCTGTGGACTTAATGCAGGTTGTGGGGCTCTAGAGAGTCCATCTCCCGTGGCTCCTTTACTTTGGAAGCGGTGACTCTTTGGGTGTCCCTAATGCCGTTTTTCTCCCCTGCATTGTGTGCTAGCTGCTGTATTTTTCACTCTTGGGATCTGGGTCCTTACTACTGGGATCTTCCTGGGGCTTAGATGCATACAAAGCTGGCCACACTTTAAAAGATCATCTAGTTCATACTCCTGTTCAATATCTTAAAAACCACGACTTCTGACTCTTCAGACAGTGCTCCCTCCACCACCACCCATCACTTGGCTTCCATCATTTCCAAACCATGTCTGGTGTTCATTTTCTTCCCCCAAATGTTCCTGATGCTTCGGGAATGAAAAAAGCATCCATATTTGGAAAGCTCAGAGCTCTCTGGGGGCGGGAGCAGAGCACAGACTGTTCTGTGGAGAAGGAGGGTGTCAGAGCTGGCTCTTCCCGCTCTCTCCCTCACGCTGGGACTGGTGCAGAAGAGTGGGAAGCTGTGGTGGGCTGGGGCTAGCCATCCCGGGGCTGGGCCTTGCTGGGCTGGGCCTGCTGGGGCAGGGCCTTGACCCGGCAACCAGGCAGAGGCTTGCAGCTGCCCTGAACGGTACACGGAGAACTCAAAAGACAGGGAGGGGTTCGGTACACGGAGAACTCAAAAGACAGGGAGGGGTTCTCGGCTTTGGTGAGCTCCTACTGTGGGCCAGCTTCTGGAATATTAGTAGCAAATTATTACTAATATGTACAGCATTCTACACACCATTCTAAGCCCTTACCCCTTAACACCCTTCATCCTCACAGCAACCCTGTTAGACAGAAGCAGGTAGGGTTCCCCATTTAAGAGGAGTGAGGGGTGGGTCCCCTGTGCCAGCCCCTGGCCCTTTTTCTTCCTTTGGTGTCAAGGGCTTGCTTCCTAGACTGGGGCTGGCATATCGTGTCGGTAGGAACCCCCAGGTGACCTCCAGATACTGTCCAAGCTGGACTCCGGTCGCGTGGACCCCAGGGTTCCGGGGGTGCATTGGTTTGCTCCCAGGAGTTCTTGGAGAACTTCCATTCCACCTCCGTGAACAGCACAGACAGCACTCGGCTTCCTATGTAAGCAGTGGAGTTCTTTGGTCCTGTGAGCACGTTCCAGAAGCGGAATTCCACAGAAGGCCTCGAGCGAGGCCACCTGCTCAAGGCTCCGTCATGGGCCACACCAACCTGGACTGCGGCCAGCAGCCGCTCCAGGGCTTCCAGGCCCAGCCGGCCGCCGCCACTAGGGGGCGTGAGAGCCGCGTCCTCGCCCAGCGTCCGGGTCGCGCATGCGCCAAGCCCGCCCCAGAGCCCCCGCTCGCCGCCTCTCGCCTCCCGCCTCTCGCTGCGGCCTCCGCTGCCCTCGCCCGGGCTGACTCGAGGCAGTCCCCGAAACTGGGGTCATTGTGAGATTCGGCGCTAGGCCAGGGGTCAGAGGAGAGGGGTGAGCTTGCCAGGCTTCTTTATTAAGCTCGGGCCGGTTCTGGAAGCGGGACCTCGCCGGCAGGTGCTGACCCCACCCAGCCTCTGCTGTTTCCCCGCAGGCGTCCGCGGCCCTTGGTCCCCGAAGCTTTCCGGGCAGGCATCACTTGCAAAGGGAAAGGATATGCCAGTCTGTAGGCTGCTGGCGGAGGTTTCGCGGGAGTTGACACGGCCCCCTTTTATCACGGACCTAAAAACCCCCGGTCATGAGGACAGTGGAAGTCCAAGGATGATTTCCCTGGAAGATTGCTTGATAGATTAATATACCGATCTTGGAGTGACAGTATCTAGGTCTGACCTTCATGAATTAGGTTTTTGCCAGGGACCCTCTAGGTATCCCGGAGGCCCAGCACGGACAGGTAACTGCTGATGGTGTCTCTTCCCTGGCAGAAGGAGTTTCCGGTCCGTTGGGGCCCGTGGTCCAACCACTGCGGCTCTGCTCTTGCAGTTAGCTCGCGGGATCAGGGCTCTGGGCTGACTCTGCCAGTACTAGCACTCATGTGACCTTGGGCAGATCAGGAACCCTTCTGAGCTTCAGTTTCCTCATCTGCAGAGTGAGCAGAGAAGATAGGAGATCCAGTTTTTTTCCTTGAGAAGCTGCTTTCTCCTTTCTTCCTTTTCTTTCTTTCTTTCTTTCTTTCTTTCTTTCTTTCTTTTTTTTTTTTGAAGCCTCTAGATCCCTTTGGGTACCCTGAAAAAAGTAGTTGCATAGAAATCGAAAGGTGGAGGGAATAGAGGTGGGGCCAGGGGTGTCCTTGCAGAGTGCTTGCTGTTGCTAGTGTGCCAAACCCAGAACCAGTGGCTGCAGGGGTGCAAGAGTGGGAGGAGCTTTGAGGCCATGGCCTGGCGGTGGGAGGAGGGGTTGTGCAGCATAAGCCTTCTCACTGGTGATCTCAGGCCTCTTCCCAGCTAGATGTAACCATTTTGCCACTGGTGGGAGGCCACATGCTGTGCAGCCACTCATCTCAGGTTGCTAGTCAAAGCTTCCTGTTTATATTTAGATGGTGTAAGAAGAGTAAGAGCCCTTTTACTGCCACTGACCCATATTCATATTTAATGTTGGTGGTGTTAATAGGCTCCTCATTGGTTCTCCTTGTGAAAGCAAGCAGAGACTCAAAGGGACCAAAAAAAGTTTGGGGGCTGGAGTCCGAGGGCCAAAGTCCACTCAGGTGCTTGTTCTTAGTTCTTCTGTGATACCTGCTCTGTCTGAGTCACTGCACTTCTTACATTGTTTTGAAAATGTCTTTCTCCATTGCACTAGAGGTGAGTTTCTCCAGGGAGAAGAGCGGGGCCTGTTTTCTGAAGCCCAGCTCGCACCAGAGCACTGCACACGGGGTGCTCAGTGAGAATTGTGGAAATGAAGGAAGGACAGGCACATCTGTTCACTGGCAGCCCTCATTCCTTGCTGTAGTTGGGGCACCCAGGGCCTTCACTCGCACTGTAGGGATCTTCCAGGATGATGAGTCAGTCCGCTTCTCTTAGGAAAGCTGAGACCAGAGTTTATACGGCATCATGAATGGTTAAGGTTGAGGGTGTATGCTAAAATGTTAATTGCGTTTCATTCTGAATGGTGGGGATATGGATGATTATTATTTCCTTCTCAGTGCTTTTCTGTCTTTTTCACATACCTCTCAAAAAAGCCGAGCTTTGTCATTGCCCCCAGGAAAGGGCCTTGGTTGGTAATAATAGTTACCATTTATCAAGTACTTATTTCACTGTGTTCCAGGCACTGGGCTGAGCCTCATAGTAATTGTAGTAAGTGCTACTATTCTCATTGACTTGATGAGGAAACAGAGAGGCTCTAAGACAGTGAGCAGCTTTCTCAAAGCCATCGAGCTAATAAATGGAAAAGCAAGGGTGTTTGAGTCCAGGTCTGTCTACCCAGAAGCCCTTGTCTTTTCACTCCTTAATATTTTATCCAGCAGTGTGGCAGTTCGATAGTAATTTGATTTTTTAGAACAAAGATTGAAAGTAATCCAACACTTTAATATTATATAATTATAATAATATGCCATGTCCTGTATCCGTTTTGTTCTAGGTATATATCCAGAGAATTAAAAATATATGCCCACTCTTATGATGAGCCCTGAGTAGTATATGGAATTGTTGAATCACTGTGTTGTACACCTGAAACTAATATTACACTGTGTTACACTGGAATTAAAATTAAAAACTTAATTAAAAAAACAAAGACTGGATGTTAGAACAACAGCTACAAGAAAACATATGTGTATACGAAAACCAATATGTGAATATTAATAGCACCATTTTTCATAATTTCCAGAAATTGCAAACAACCCAAATGGCCATCAAATGATGAATGGAGGAATAAACTTGCTATACCTGTACCATGGACTATTACTCAGCAATAAAAATAATGGAGTATTTGGAACTAGATAGAGATGTGGTTATATAATATTGTGAATGTAATAAATGCCATTAAATATTTTTTAAATGGCTAATTTTATGTTATGTGCACTTTCCCTCAATTAAAAAAAAGAATGAAGTCTGATACTTGGTTTAAGAACTATGAACCTTGAAAATATGCTGAGTGAAAGAAGCCAGAAACAAAAGGTCTTACAACAGTCATATTCCATTGACATGGAATATTCAAAACAGGCCAGTCCATAGAGACAGAAAGTGGATTGGTGACTGCCAGGGTCTGGGAAGAGGGTGAAATGGGGACTGACTGTGCATGGGTATGGGATTTCTCTTAGGGGTGATGAGAATGTTCCTCTCTTAGCTAGTGGGGACGGTTCCACAGCTACGTGAATATACTAACACCACTGACTTGTGATTTTTTAAACAGACTAAGTGTTCTAATATATGTGTAATATATCAGTAAAGCTGTTTTTAAAATACGTATAGAAATATAGCAAATGAATAAAATGTTCCCACTTGGAGACCTTCCAGCCTCCTATTACCTAACAACTATAGTGGTCTCGAGAATAATCTTGGTAGGTACTATTTTTCAGGTGTGTACTGTATGTTGGGTACTGTTCCAAGCACATAACAGTTTGTTTTTTTTTTTTTAATTTTATTTATTTGTCAGAGAGATAGAGTACAGGCAGGCAGAGTGGCAGGCAGAGACAGAGGGAGAAGTAGGCCCCCTGCAGAGCAAGGAGCCAAATGTGGGACTCAATCCCAGGACGCTGGGATCATCACCTGAGCTGAAGGCAGGTGCTTAACCGACTAAGCCACCCAGGCATCCCATTTTATTTATTTATTTATTTATTTATTTATTTAAGATTCTATTTGCAAGCGCATAACAGTTTTACATACAAAGTCAGCTGTGGGTTGGAAACCAAGGAGTCTGGCTCCAGAGCCCATGTTCTTAGCCTCTACATAGTGCTGCTTTACATATGGAGACAGGTGAATCAGAGACATGAGACAGTGTAATGAAAAAGCTAAGAGCAAAAACTCAAGTAAGAGTATCTGGTTGGAGTCCTACTCTGCCACTTACCAGTTGCATCATCTTGGCTGGGTTACTTAATAGTACAGAGACCAGTTTCCTGCTCTCTAGAATGGGATGATAGTGAGTTCTCTCTCAGAGCATTCTTTGAAGGTCATATCAGTTATACCAAATTCTCAGAAGTATCTCATGTGTAGCTAGTACTCCCTACCTGTTGTTACTACTATTATGGTGTAACTAAGTAGTGACTTAATGAGCCTAAGTTCAATTGCAGACTCATCGAGTGAGCATTTCAGATTGAATTAGCATTTCATTTGCTCACAGAATTATGGAAGGGGCTTTGAAAGGTCATCTGCTCTAGCAGATGAATGTCTGATTCAAGATCTGGCATCTTTTATGAGTGGGGTGTGTGTGTGTATATGTGTGTGTACATGCACATCTTCTTAAGAAGATGCTAACTCTGGAAAGAAGACAAGAATTTCCAAAAACATCCAGAAGGGGCCAAACGAGTCTCCCAGGTCAGAGACCACTACAAATCAGAGAATCTCTGGATTGACAGGAACTTCATAGGAATTCTGGGCCGGCCATCCCCCACCCCACCAGTATTTGGTGGTTTCCATTGGTTTCTTCTCTCTATTCCCTGTACCGTGGCTTGTCCTTCTTCTGAGTTGAATACATGTGACACCTGTGGGAATCTGGCTATTCTAGAGGTGAGAACACAGGACCAGCAATCTGAGGCTGCCTTTGCCAGGACTTTGCTTTGAAGATCTTCAATCTCTTTTCCTGAGTTTCTTTTCAGCCTTGGAAATTGAGATTCCTGGAGATTCTTACTATCTTTGAAGTCTATACCACAGGGCTGGGTGATCAGAGACAGGGTATTATAAATAAAGTTTTTCTGGTATTTCCAGTTACAAACTCCCTCATGGGTCATGTTATAACAAACCATCAGAGTAGAGTGCACCTGTCCTGGGTCTGGCTTCCAGAGATGCGGTTAAAGATAAATAAGGAAACGATACCTAATGTTGTATTACATAGTTCATGTAATTATATTTTATAGCCTTTATCGCATTGCATAACTTTATAAGAAATTAATTCCTTGTTCATTTTAATGAGATTAAAAAAGTCAAAATATTTGTTTTGGCTGTTAGTGCTCCAAAGTTCTACCGTTCAAGCTGGTTTCCCAGTAGTTGAGCCTTCCTGATGCGGACAAGGAGTGGGAGGGCCAGTGAGCCTCAGAGCTGCGAGGGTGTGCAGTGCTGGGTGGGAGACATCACCGCTTTTGGGCCCTGGACCTTGACTTCTGTGCCTTCCCAATTTGAAACTCATTTTTATTGTCCTTGCTCTTATCAGACCCTGAATATGCTGTCAGCAGCTCAGTGAGACTGGGGATTGTGAGTAGGGTTCTGTGGTCAGATAGACCAGGGGTTGAAACGTGGCTTTATCATTTACCAGCTTTGGAGCCCGAAGTTCAGTCTTATCTGTAAGGCGCTGTTAACACCTTCCTGGCAGGGTGGCTATGGGGCCTGTCAAACCCCAGGCAGAGCGCTGGGTGCAGAGGAGGCCTCGATTCAGGAACCTTTATCACTGTTGAAACTCTTCAGTCTTATGTACCCAATCAGGCTCCTCGCTGAGGCTTCTCAAATTTGGACAGTCCTGAAAGAATTGGAGGGTGGTTACCCTTCTGCAGGTTTTGGCGGTGAGATGTACAGTTTTCCACTTCCTCAGCCAGACCTCCAACCATGTCGAGCCCTCAGGGAAATACAACGGAGCTTCCTTTCAGAGATGAGACGACTCCTGCCTCCCACTGGTGTTTGTTACGGTATCTTAGGATACTGCCTGGGGCAGGATACATGTGCCCCCGCTCCTGGGCCCTTTTACTGTGTCCTTCTAGCCCTCCCACAGACCTTCAGCCTGTCACTTCACTTTTCTGAGACATTCTTTTTCCACAAGATTGGAAAGAGAATGTTGCCTATTAAACAGGGCCAAATAGGCCAGTGTCCATGGAAGAGCTTCGAAAGCAGTCAGGTGTGATGTACAGGCTTTTCTCATCCTGAATTTATTTAAATGTGTTAAACCCTTCCTAAACAGGATCTTTCAGAAGTGAGTCTGCCTGTGGGAACCCCTTCCTCTGGAGGAAGATAGTTTTGGGGGCCAGGGGCTACCCAGCATTCTATCAGTTAGAGCACCTGGTCCGCCTATGTCGCCATCTATGCTCTGAAGCTGGCTGCAGTGACTGGACAGCGAGCGCTTGATGCCGCTCTCTGCAGGCAGCTTTGATCTTGGAGGTGCCGAGCTTATCAAGATGTGCATTGGGTGTTGCTGTCAGACCAGCTATTTGTCAAGTCTGTTTTTCAGTTTTTTGGTCATGCATTTCTCTGGAAAAAAGAAAGGAACTCAAAACATTATTGATGATCGCTTTCCAAACTGACAGGGTGTCGTCTGACATTGTAGTGGGGGCCAGTTTGGGCCATGACCTCAGGACTCACTTCTCAGACAGTGTTGATCCGATCCCAGACACTTGAAAATTTATAGTCTAGTCGAGAGGTCCTGTAAGTAGCTTTTGACAGAGAACTAAATATTCTGGAACCGAGCTGCGGAGCCACGAATTCACTGTGGTAAATCAAGACTCTGCTACTGCTCTGGGATGTGCCTGTGACACATGGAAAGAATATCACAGCATTTGGGAGAAGGAAAGGAATAATGTTCACCATAAAGGGCCCCCTACTTAAGAATGGACTCCTTGCCGGGGACCCATCTGTCACCCCAGTCCTTGGGTGTCCATATATCTCCCTCATTAGAACACAGGCCCAGAAAGAACAGCAGTGTCTCCTCATAGTGGAGGCTTAAGTTGTGTAACTAGGTGGAGCGTTCTTAACAACTGTGCTTGTCGATGGATTGCAGACCTAGATGACTGGATTTCAGATATTTCAGATCTCCAAATACATAAGGTAGACAAACCGTGTTGAACTAG
The DNA here is from genome assembly GCF_009829155.1 of Mustela erminea. Lineage (NCBI taxonomy): Eukaryota > Metazoa > Chordata > Mammalia > Carnivora > Mustelidae > Mustela > Mustela erminea. Next base: position 118,379,949 of record NC_045618.1, read on the forward strand.
GTTTGGCTTTTCTTTGAGTCAGTGGGCCTGGCGGGTCCTGAGCACTGTGGTCCTCTTCTGGAGCACTAGCAGTCAGGGCCAGACTGCAGTGTTACCCAGTGCCAAAGAATAGACCCATTTTTTTTTTCCTGGCCCTTGGACACACTCTGGAGAATTATTTTTTCTCTATATTAAATTCCTGATATCGACTTGCACATTATTTGGTTATTTCTCATGCAAGCAGAGGGCAGATTATGAAACAATTTATCTCTTCTTGTTGTTTTTTGGTGGTTTCGCTTTTGCACAAGTGAGCACTTAAAGCACATTTAGGAAGCTCCAGTCAAGTGTGTGCGCCTGAGTAGTTTTAGCGCTGTTCTGCCAAATGGTGAATTTGTTCGGTTTGGTTTGGTTTGGTTTGGTTTTTGAATATAAGACAATTTGTTGTGATAGTAATAATATCTTAACAATAATAATAGCAAACCCTTATTGAGTGCTTTATGTAAATAAACTCAACTAATACTCCCATTGAACTCATTCAGTTTATCTTGTATTCACCTCCAAAGAAAATTTCAAGAGGTTGTAGCAGAGTTCACACTGGAGAGAGGCTGCTTAGTGATTTTTTTTGCGACTGCATAAACAAACTTTGCTCTAAACAGGAAGGGATTGAATATTGAGCATCCAGGATTGGAGGGGCATTAAAAAAGGTATTAGAACTGTATTCCTTCTGTTTAAAAATTGAGTAGAGACTTGGAAGATAAAAATAGACATAAGTCAAGTTTCTAGAATTGCAAACTGCAGTGTCTGAGATGCAGAATACCCTGGATGTGGTTAATGGCAAATTAGACTTTGAAGAAATTGGTGAACTTGAAGGCATAGTAATAGAAGCCATTCATAATGAACAGAGAAAATTATTCTTTTTCAAAAAGTGGAGAGAGCATAAGTGAGCTGTGGGGTAACTTTAAATGGCCTAATATGCATATAATTGGGGCTCCCTAATGAGAGAGGTAGATAAAAATTTTTTTGAAGAAATAATGGCTGAACATTTTTCAAATTTTATGAAAACTATAAATCCTTAGATTGAGAAAGTTCAGTGGAGCCCACACACAAGAAACATAAAACTGAATCAAAACACTTCATAATCCAAATTGCTCACAACCAGTGATGAAAAGAAAATCTGAACAGCAGCCAGAAAGAAAGACACAGCACATGCAGATGAACAAGCGTAACGGTGGTGGTGGACTTATTGTCAGAAACCATGGACGTGAGAATATAGTGGCGTGACACCTTTTCCATACCGGGTAGGTGGAGTGAACTATCAGCTCTGATTGCCATAGCTAGTGAAGATATCTGTCAAAAATGTCAAAAAAGGCCGAGAAAGGCCTTTTTCAGACATACAGCAGTTGAAAGAATTCATTAGCTGGACTGCAAGTCCAGGTTAAAGGAGTCCCTTTACATAGAAGGAATATGACATCGGAAGGAAGTCCGAATCCATACAAAGAAAGGAAGCGCGTTGGAAGTCACAGCTGTGTCCATGGCTGCTATATGTGTTCTTCCTTATTATTTAGATGTCTTTAAAAGATAATTGGTCATTTTCTTAAAAATAATAACTATATAGGGTGGCACTGATAACCTGTATGAAAGTAAAATGCATATATAGTGAGAGGATAAAGTCTGGAAAGGGAGAAACAGAAGTCTGCATTTGAAAAGCTGTTGACCGTGGTAAGTTAAACCGTAAAGCACCCACTGACAATTCTGCCTGGAGACGTCAATACCCATTTCCATACGTGATGGAACAAGTCCACAGTTGATTGGTCCATAAAGATACAAGACCCTGGAACAAAACAGTCTACCCGTTTGACCTAATTGACATTTATAGGACACGCCACCCAACAAGAGAATACATGTTTTTTTCAAGTGTAATGGAACATTTACCAAGATTGACTATATTCTGAGCCAGAAATAAGTTTTACAGATTAGAAGGGTTTGAGTGCATCCTCTGACCTCTGTCAACCCTCAGGTCAGTGATTCACTACAAAGACTTGCAGCATTCAGAAAAGCTGCCGCTACTCACCAGTTTCTGTTGATCACAACAAAAGGCTGCAGATTATAATATGTAAAGGGAAAAGGTGCTTATGGAGTGCCCAGTGGAACAGACCTTAATTATTCAGTGTTTAGCACCTCCAGGGGTCAGACTGATACAGTGTGGCCCAAGGCCTTCACCCATAAATCACATTGCAAGTATAACTATCGGGTATGGCCTAAGGCCCCAGATATACAAAGAGATTTTTTATGAGGTGGGATGGTCCAGGGTCTTACAGGGTATTCCCCAAGAACTGCACAAGGGCCAGTCCTTTCTTGGGAACGTGCAAAGTTGGAACATCCCAAGCCTGCTTCACCTTTTTCTGCACAGACCATAATGGAATTAGTTTAGGAATCAAGGATAGAAAGATCTTGGGAAAATGCCCAAGTATTTGGAGACTAAATAATACACTTCTTAAATTTTTTTAAAATTTCCATTCAATTTAATTAATATATACTATATTAGTTTCAGAGGTAGAATTCAGTGATTCATCAGTTGTGTAGAACCCCCAGTGCTTATTCCATCAAGTGCCCTCCTTAATGCCCGTCACCCAGTTACCCCATCTCCCCCCACCTTCCCTCCAGTGACCCTCAGTTTTTTCCCTATAGTTAAGCGTCTCTTATGGTTTGCCTCCCTTTTTTAGTCTTATTTTATTTCTTTTTCCCTTCCCCTATGTTCATCTGTTTTGTTTCTTAAACATATGAGTGAAATCATATGGTATTTGTCTTTCTCTGACTGACTTATTTCACTTAGCATAATACCCTCTAATTCCATCCACATTGTTGCAAATGGCAAGATTTCATTCTTTTTGATAGCTGAGTAATATTCCATTGCGTGTGGTTGTGTGTGCGTGTGTGCGTGTGTTTGTGAGAAGATGTGGTGTGTATGGTATGCATACCACTATTGTCTTTATGCAACATCTGTCGGTGGACGCTGGGCTCTTTCCATATTTTGGCTGTTGTGGACATGACTGCCATAGACATTGGGGTGCATGTACCCCTTCAAATCACTATGTTTGTATCCTTTGGATAAATACCTAGTAGTGCAGTTGCTGGATAGTAGTGCAGTTGTAGGATAGTTCTATGTTTAACTTTTTGAGGAACCTCCATACTGTTTTCCAGAGTGGCTGTACCAGTTTTTGTTCCCATCAACAATGTAGGAGAGTTCCCCTCTTTCCACATCCTCGCCAACATCTGCTGTTTCTGGACTCGTTAGTTTTAGCCATTCTGACCAGTGTGAGGTGATACCTCATTGTGGTTTTGATGCTGAGTGATGCTGAGCTATTTTTTCATGTGTCTGTTGGCCATTTGTGTCTTCTTTGGAGCAATATCTGTTCATGTCCTCTGTTCATGGATTTTTTAAAAAAGGTTTTATTTATTTGAGAGAGAGAGAGAGAGAGCACAAGTGAGAGAAGGAGAGGGAGAAGCAGGCTCCCCACTTAGTTGGGAGCCTGACGTGGGGCTCAATCCTAGGACCCTAAGATCATGATCTGAGCTGAAGGCAGTCGCTTAACTGACCGAGCCACCCAGGTACCCCTTGATGTTTTGGTTTTTGGGTATTGAGTTTGATGAGTTCTTTATAGATCTTAGATACTAGCCCTTTATCTGATAAGACATTTGCAAATATCTTCTCCCATTTCATAGGTTGCCTTTTAGTTTTATTGACTTTTCTTTGCTGTGCAAAAGCTTTTTATCTTGATGAAGTCCCAATAGTTCATTTTTGTTTTGTTTCTTTTGCTTTTGAAGACGTGTCTAGCAAGAAATTGCTGTGGTTGAGGTCAAAGAGGTTGCTGCCTGTGTTCTCTTCTAGGATTTTGATGGATTCCTGTTTTAGGTCTTTGATCCTTGATTTACATTTAGGTCTTTCAGGCATTTTGAGTTTATTTTTGTGTAGGGTATAAGAAAGTGGTCCAATTTTGGTCTTCTGCATGTGGCTCTGCTTGGGGCTGTCCAATTTTCCCAACGCCATTTGTGGATGAGACTTTTTTACATTGGATAGTCTTTCTTGCTTTGTTGAAGATTAGTTGACCATAGAGCTGAGGGTCCATTTTTGGGTTTCCTGTTCTGTTCCATTGATCTGTGTGTCCGTTTTTGTGCCAGTGCCGTACTGTCTTGACGATGACAGCTTTGTGATATATAGCTTGAAGTCTGAGATTGTGATGCCTTTTTCAGCATTCCTTTGGCTATTTGGGGTCATGAATGAAAGAGGAGAAATAAAAATCATAAATACATAATACATTTCTAGAGAAGAAATCAAAAGTTAAATTAGTATTGTGAACTGAGTGAAAATAAAAACAACATATCAATATTTGTAGGATATTGCTAAAGCAGTACTTAGGGAGGAATTCTTTTTTTTTAAGATTTTATTTATTTATTTGTCAGAGAGAGAGAGAGAGCACAAGCAGGCAGAGAGGCAGGCAGAGGCAGAGAGAGAAGCAGGATCCCCACTGAGCAGATAGCCCCCATGTGGGACTCGATCCCAGGACTCTGGGATCATGACCTGAGCTGAAGGCAGCAGCTTAACCAACTGAGCCACCGAAACACCCCTAGGGAGGAATTTTTGATTAATTGCCTATATTAGGAAAGAAAAAAGGTCTTAGATTTATACTTTAGTATTTACCTTAAGAAACTAGAAAAGGAAGAGTAAATAAAATCCAGTGTATGCAGAAGAAAGGAAATAATACAAATTAGAGCATAAATAAATGAAATAGAAAACAGGGAAATAATAGAGAAAAATTGGAAAACCAAAATCAATGAAATAAAAAGATCTTTTTTTTTATTTTTTTTATTATTTTTTTTATTTTTTTTATTTTTTTTAAAAGATTTTTATTTATTTATTTGACAGAGATCACAAGTAGGCAGAGAGGCAGGCAGAGAGAGAGAGGGAAGCAGGCTCCCTGCTGAGCAGAGAGCCCTATGTGGGACTCGATCCCAGGACCCTGAGATCATGACCTGAGCCGAAGGCAGCGGCTTAACCCACTGAGCCACCCAGGTGCCCCAGAAATAAAAAGATCTTTAATGAGAGTTTCAGTAAAACTGATAAACCATTAGCCAGACTGTTCAGGATAAAAAGAGAGAACACAAGGTGCCTAAATCAGGAATAAGACAGTTGCCATCATTAGAGATTCTATAGATATTAAAGGGAGCAGGGAATATTATTTAAAAAAACCCTACTATGTCAATAAATTTGACAACTGAGAAGAAATGGACAAACTACTCAAAAAATATAAACTACCAAAACTCACTTAAGAAGAAAGAGATCATCCAAACAACCTTATATCAAAGACATTGAATTTATAGTTAAAGAGCTTCCCACAAAGAAAACTCTAGGTCCAGATGGCTTTCCTGGTAAATTCTACCAAAAACATAAGAAAAAAATAAAAATTCCACACCAACTCCTCCTGAAAATTGAAGAGGAGGGAATATTTCTCAAGTCATTTTATAAAGTTAGCATTTACACAAATACCAAAACCATTACAGGAAAACTATGGACAAATATTACTCATGCATATAGATGAAAAACATTTTAAGGAAAAATTTAACAAATCAAATCTGACAATATTAAAAAGAATAATGCATCATAATCAATGGGGTTTATCTTAGGACAGAAAGTTTGTTTTTAATATTTGAAAAATCAGTGTAATTTACCAGATTAAAAGACTAAAAGAGAAAAAGCCATGTGATTATCTCAATGGACAAAGAAAAAGGATTTGAGAAAATCCAGCATCCATTCTTGATATAAACTCATAGCCAAATTGGTGTAGAAGAGCTCTTCCTCAACCTGAGAAAGGGTAACTGTGAAACACTAACAGTTAACATCAGACCGAATGGTGAAAGACTGAGTGCTTTCTCCTTAAATAGGAAGGAGGTAAGGATGTTGCCCTCACCAGTACATTCAGCTGGAGGTTCTTGGGTAATAAAACACGAGGTGATACATGGAAATAAAAGGCATCCAGATTAGAAAGGATGAAGCAACCCTGCCTGTATCTGCAAACAGCATGATGGTTTGTGTAGAAATTCTAGGGAATCCACAAAAATGGGTGATAGAACTCACAATTAAATTTAGCAAGGTTACAGAATTTAAGACCGGTATTCAAGAATCAAGTGTGTGGTTTTTTTAAGGATTTATTTATTTATCTTTGGGGCGGAGGGGCAGAAGGAGAGGGTGAATCTCCAGCCGACTCCCTGCTGAGTGAGGAGCCTGATGTGAAGCTCGATACCATAACCCTGAAATCATGACCTGAACCAAAATCAAGAGTCAGACACTTAACCTCCTGAGCCACCCAGGCAGCCCAGAAATCTATAGCAATGAACAAAAGGAAATTGAAATTGAAACAATACCATTTACAACACCATAGTAAATACTAAATACTTAAGGGTAAATCTGAGAAAATGTTCCCAAGGCATGTATACTGAAAACTACAAATCATTGTCAAAAGATTAGTTAAAGACCCACATAAATGAAGAGACATGTTGTGATCATGGGTTGGAAAACTCAATATGGTTAAGATGCCAGTTCTCCCAATCAAAATCCCAGCTAACTTAAAAAAATATATATAGACAAGTAGATTTTATATGGAAATGTAGAAGACTAACATTAGCCAAGAAAATTGATTAATGGGAACACAATTGGAACACTAACACTACTTTCAAGATTTATAAAGTTACGGGAGTCAAGACAGGGTGATGTTGGCATAAGTATAGACAAATGGCTCATTGGCACAACAAAGAGAGTCCAGGAAAGACTGTACCCATCTGATTTTTCACAAAAGTACAAAGGCAAATCTTTGGTAAGTGGTACCAGCATACTTGGCTATCTATCTGTAAAGAAGTAAATGCCGATCTTTACGTTGCAACATGTACAAAGATTGTTTTAAAATGGATCATAGACCTAAATGTAAAACCTAGCCCTATAAAAGTTTTACAAGAACATAGAAGAAAAAAAAATCTTTGTAACCTCAGGTTGGGCCAAGATTTCTTAGATATGAAAGCCAAAGCACAATTTAGAGGAGGAAATATTGACAAATTTGACTTCATCAAAATTTAAGATTTCTCTTCTTCAAAAGACATGTTAAGAGAATGATAAAACTTTGTACCTGAGAGAAAATATTAGTAAATCACTTATCTGGTAGAAAACTTATATTCACAGTATATTAAGAACTCTCAAAACTCAGTAATAAGAAAACAACCCAATAAAAATGGATACAAGATTTAAAAAAAAAAAAAAAGGATACAAGATTTTAATAGACATTTCACCAAAAAAGATACTTAGATAACAAATAAGCACATGAAAGGTTGGACAATATCATTAGTCATTATGGAAATGCCCGTCAAAACCACAGTGAGATGCCACTTCACCACGCCCATCAGGACGGCTATGGTAAAACAGACAACAATGAGTATCAGCCAGTGTGTGGAGAAACTGGAAACTCCGCCACCACCCCCCCTCCCACCACCACTGTAATCTGCTGGTGGGGATAGTAAGATGGTATTACCACTTCGGAAAACAGTTTGGTATTTCTTAAATATTAAAAATAAATGTATTATCTGACCCAGTAATTCCAGTTCTAAGTATATACCCATTAAGAGAATTAAAAACATATGTCCCCACAAAAAATGACGCGTGGGTGTTCATAGCAGCATTATTTATAGTAGCTAAAAAGTGGCAACAATCCAAACGTCCATTAGTGGCAAATGGGGAGATTCGATGCAGTCTACCCAAACAGGAGTATAAAGAAATGGAGTACTGCTATAATTTGCAGGCACACTGGAAACATTATACTAAGTGAAAGAAGCTAGACACAAAAGGCCACATGTTCCATGATTCTGTTTTGATGAAATGTCCAGAGAAGGTAAAAATATGGAAATAGAAAGCAAGCTAGTGGTTGCCTGAAGCAGGGGTGGGAATAAGGATTGACTTCTTGGGGCAGAAAGGATCATTTGGGAATGATGGACATGTTCTCCAACTGCACTGTTTTGACGGTTGCACAGCTCTGTGTTTATTAAAAGTTCTAAGGGGTGTGCTCAGAGCAGGGGGCCTGAAGAAATGGCCCCTCTGTTTACAACACACCCAACAGGAATCTGGGTTCATTGTGACAAGGAGCACAAAATTTGTGGCCTTCCTATGAACAAATACCCTACACATGTCACAAAATAAAAATAAAATCTAGGTTGTTGAATTGTACTTAAACTAGTGAAATTTATGGCATATAAATTACCCCTCAATAGAGCTATTTAAAATAAAATGGTGTGCAGTAATCAGAACAGCATAATATTGAGGAAAGAATAGACAAAGAAATGAATGGAACAGAACAGAGAGTCCAGGAAGATACCCTTTCAACTATAGTCAACTGATTTTTGACAAAGGTGCAAAGGCAATTCAATAGGGGAAAAGATAGTTTCTCTAACAAATGGTGCTGGGCACAACTGGACATTCACATGGAAAAGACAAAAATCTAGACACAAACCTTAGACCTTTCACCAACGTTAACTTAGAATGGATTGTAGACCTAAGTGTAAGATGCAAAACTGTAAAACTTTTAGAACACAGGAGAAAGTCTAGGTGACCTTGGGTGTGGCACTGGGGTTCTAGATACCATTCTAAGATCTCTGGATCCATGAAAGAGAAAATTGATAGTGTAGACTGTGCTTAAACCAAAAACTCTCATTCTGTGAAAGACACTGGTCAGAGAATGAAAAGACAAGTCATAGACTGGAAGGAGATAGTTGCAAATACATAAAATATCTGATAAATGATTTGTATCCAAAATATACAAAGAACTTTTAAAATTCAGCAATAAGAAAACAAACAACCTAATTGAAAAAAGGGCCATAGATCCCAACCAGCCACTTTACCAAAGAAGACATACGGATAGAAAATAAGCATCAGAAAAGTGCTCCGCATCTTATGTCTTTAGAGAATTGCAAATTACAACAGCAAGGGGACACTACTACACACCTATTAGAGTGACTGAAACTGGGGTGCTGTGTGGCTGAAGTCATGATCCCAGGGTCCTGGGATCGAGCCCCATGAGCAGGGAGTCCGCTTCTCCCTCTCCCTCTGCCCCCCTGTGCTCTTTCTCTCACTCGTGTTCTAGCTCAAATAAATAAAATCTTAAAAAGAATGACTAAAATCTAAAAAAAACTGATAACACCAAATGCTGACAAAGATGCTGAGCAACAGTTAGTCTCATTCATTGCTGGCAAGAATGTGGAATGTTACAGTTACCCTGGAAGACATTTGGACAGTTCCTTACAAAGCTAAATATAATATTGTTTCAAAGCTATTCATAAAGTATATTTATTTCACTCTTTCTTATGAAGTCTTACTCCTGGTATTTACCCACTTGACTTGAAGTCTATACTAATACAATAACCTGCACATGAAGGTTTATAACTGCTTTATTCATAATTGCCACAACTTGGAATCAACCAAGTTGCCTTTCAATTGATTAATGAATAAATGGAATATTATGTAGGGACAAAAAGGAGTGATTGGGCCACAGAAAGATGTGGAGGGACTTTAAATGTTATGTAAAAGGAGTGAAAGAAGCTAGTGTCAAAAGACTGCATACTGCATGATTGCAACTGTGTGACATTCTGCACAAGGCAAGACCATCAAGACAATGAAAAGATGAGTGATGGCCAGGGGTTTAGAAGACGGAGGTAGGGGTGACTAGAGGGTAAGGGACCTTTTTAGGGCAGTGAATTTATCCTTTTTAGGGCATTAAATTTTAGGGCAGGGAAATTATCTGGTGCTGTAAAGGTGGACACACGACATTATGAATTTGTTAAAATTCATGAACTATAGAACACCGTGAACCCTAAAGTGGTTTAAGTATGGACTATAGTTAATAAAAAAATAAGACTAAATAAATACGAACAAAAGAATCATCATGATGCAACACTGAGAAAATGTTTTGCTTGTTATATGCCAATTTCTACCTCCATAACATCTGTCAAGAAAATGACAGAATCTTTGAGCCATACCTTCTGTGACAGACCGGTAACCTCTGAGCTCCCAGGCTCAGAGGCCCTCTGGTTGTTGGCTCCTTGTGAGCGGAAGCAGTTTCTCCTCCTTCTGGTTCTGCAGAACCATCTCCCGTGGCCTTGGAGGGACAGCCTGAAGGGACTATCACTATTTGACAAGAGCAGCTTGGAAGAGACCATTCTGGAAATGATGGTGCATGAACCCATGGGTCATTTGCTAGTGCTTAGTGCATCTGGGGCCCTGTCCCCAGTGGCGTCTGCTCTGAAAGTCAGCAGCTAACGGTGGGCATTGTTTGGCAGGTCGGAGAGCTGATTTCTGAGTCCTGTTGTGTCCTTACCTGGCTGCCAGGTTTGGGGCAAGTCATCTACCTTCCCATGGCCCATCTCAGCTTCTCTGTACAAGGAGTAGGTTTTCTGAGGGGGGGAGGTGTCCCTGGTTTCTTCCAGTTCCAGACCCCATTTCTGTCAATATCAAACCTTCTCCCACACTTTGGCCTGGAGCGGAATGTGTGTCTTGTGTGCATACATGTGTCCCGGGGCACTTGGTACAGCAGAAGCCCTCTTATGTGGAGGCACCAGACGCCCTCCCTGCAGTGTGCCCTCTCTCCACCCTGGGTTGTGCGAAGACACCTGGAGCCTGGCTTGCTCTGGGCTGGTGGCCCAGGGCAGGCCCAGAGATTGGGGGTGGCTCAGGCACGAGCCGCTCCTCCCGCTGCTGTGTCCTTTCAGCCCTTTTTGCCTTCATACATGCCAACTCGGAGCTCTTTCGGCAAAGAGGATCTCCTCCATCTCCAAAGAAGTGCCCAGAGCAGTTCTGGTATTTTCTTAGCCCACAACTGAGCCATGGTCTGTGGTGGTATTGTGACTCCAAAATTCTAAGGCTCCGAGTTGGAAGATTTTCCTAGTAACTGAGACCCCAAGAGTATTTAACAATTTTTTTTTTATGTTGAATGAGTTAAGTGGACATTTTGGGTTAGAAGATATTCTTCAGTTAGGATTATGCTGTGAGCCTACCTTTGCTTACTTTAAGGATCTTGGGACAACTTGACTGAGAAGCTCCGTGAGGTCTGAATGGGGTCATGGTGAAGTACCTGATTAGATTCTCAACCTGGATGTCAAGGTCATGTGTCCTTACTGAGGGAGGGTAAAGGACAGAGAACCTGTTTCTTCTGACAGTTTGTCACATCCTGGGACTGTTTTCTGGCCCTCTAGGGCAATATTGAAAAATTAAGCTCTATGAAAACTTAGCCAGGTTTTGTATGTTTGATTTTTTTTAGGACTTTGTTTAGAGAAGTTGCCTGTTTCCTCTTCTACCAGTAACCTCCACGTGGACCGGGAACAGGATGTCATCACCTGTTACGAGAAAGCTGGGGACATCGCTCTCCTGTACCTCCAAGAGATAGAAAGGGTAAGTGAGGACCAAGTGTTTCTTCCAGTTGATAATTTTTTAAAAATTTCAAATCAGACTGTAGAGAGCTGTGATCGATCTCTGGAAAACCTTCAACACATCTGCCTCTGGGTGCAAAGCTTGACTTCTGTTTCAGTGCAAAAGAGATGGTGGCCACAGTGGGACCTTGTGAAGAGTGTTTGGGAAGCATTTAACATCCTCAGAGCAGAAATGACGGTGTGCCCCGAGGCTGGCCAGTCACTCGTGCTCTCCTGGTACACAGTGGGCTGCCTTCATTTGTACTCATGGGGATGAGATGCCAACAGAACATTCCTCTGGGGTTTGGGAGGCTTTACTTCAGTAGTTACTCGAAAGAAAGTTACTGCTGGGGACTCCCAGCTGACCTGCTTGGAGCGAGTGTGTATCCTCTGAGACCATCTGGGGTGGCTTCCTCCTACAGTCAGTGGTTGCCTGTGGTGGGGAATGAAACCAGCAGCTGACAGGGGGGCCAGCCGAGCAGACACGGAGCAGGAAGCCCTGAGCCCACACCCTCGGGCACAGGAGGTTAGAGGCTTGTCTGCTCTGAACTTGTCTCTTCAGAAGGATCGCTGCCTTTTATCTTTGCTCTTTACTGTTCCTTCATCTCAGCCTCAATTTTACCATCTGTGAAAAGAGCAGAATAGTTTCAACCCCATGGAGTTCTGGTGGGGATTATAAAAGATCATGTAAATGAAGGGACTTAGCCCAGATGCAGAAACCCTGGATTCTTAGTGAATGTCACCTATTTATTTATTTATTTTACTGATAACAACCGGTTCTAGTCATTTCTGCTCCCAGCAGAGTTTCTTGACATTCTCACCAAGGCTTGCCACTGAGGTTCCCCCCTTTCTGCCCAGAGACATGTCCTGTGAGATTATTTGAAAAGATGAGAAATCCTGTGAGACTCTGAAAATGATCCAAGTCTTATTTCCCATCAAATTTTTGGGTTCTTGGTTTCCCTGAGGATTAGAATGGGGAGGGGCTACCAAAGTCTGGTTAGCTTTGTTCTGTTGTCACTGTACAGACTGACAGTCTTCTCCTAGTGTGTTGATGTGTGTGACAAGGATCAGAATTGCTTTGTAAGGGGCAGGGAGTGCAGGTGAGCGCCACAGAGACGGGGAGGGGAGAGTGATGGGCCCAGCTTGGAACCTGGGCAACACCAGCATGGCTTCTAAATCAGGGGTCGTGATGTCTGGGAACTCAGGAAGATCCTTGACTGTCTTGCCAAAATGTTCTATCAGAAAGCTGCTACGAGAAAGGAATTTTTTGGTTATTCAGAATTTGTGGTATGATCTTTAGAGAAATGATTGTGCAGCCTGCTTTGAAAATCTACACTGTTTTCATCACATACCTCCTTGATAGCCAGTGCTTAGAAAGGGAGAAGCAGTTCTTGTTGACCCCACAGCCCTTTTGCCCCATAGGGGCCCTTGCTTTGTACCTTACTCTCCAACATTTGTTACAGCCCTGTCCTCTCGGGGCTGCCTTCTCTTGGCTGGCAGAGAGGAGGGTGTCTGTTACACATGTATTTAATGACACGGGGACTGGCAGATCTGGATGTACTTCCTGTTGTGTTCGTGTGTAACCACCTTCTCACTGTTGGGTTCTCTGGCCAGACCATCGAGGAGGAGACTTGTATAATCACAGCATTTTTTAAAAAAAGATTGATTAATTGATTGATTGATTTTGGAGAGAGAGAGAGAGGGAGAGCGCATGAGCAGGAGGGGCAGAGGGAGAGGGGGAGAGAGAATCTCAAGCAAACTCCATGCTGAACACAGAGCCTGATGCGCAGCTCGATCTCACAACTCTGACATCATGACCTGAGTGGAAATCAAGAGTCTGACACTTAACCAACTGTGCCACCCAGGTGCCCTGATCATAGGATTTAAAAGAGATTTTTATGTGCAGTTTTGGGGAGACAGTGTCAGAGGATGTCAGATTTGAAGATGAAATGGAGGCCCAGACAGGGAGGACACAGAGAAGTTAGGACCAAAGCTAGGATTAGAACTCTTCTGACACCAAGTTCAGGGCCCTCTCATGTCATTATCCCAGGCCGCTGTACACAAGTGCACACTGTGTCGTTTCCCACACTCTCACCTGCAGAAAGTGCTCCGTTTGGCCAAGCGAGCTCTTGGTAGCGTGAGGAAGCTGCCTCAGGCTTGGGTACAGTCCTAGGGGGTAGAGATGATTTTCACATTTCTGGCTCCAATTTTCCAGCGTGAGTTTTCCTTTAGGGGAAACCACTTCAGTCCTCGCCAGGTCCAGCAAACTGGGATATTAGTAGTGGGAGAGACTAATTGAACCAAGTATCTGTTTTGACTGTAGTAAGTGCTCAAGAAGCCATTTGTTGATTCATGGGAGGTCTAAGAGAAAACCCACTTTCCTTAAGTGACTGCTGGGCCTGGTGAGCGTTCAAGGTCTTTATGAGGCAAGATGGGGGGGTGCTAGGTAGTAGATACCACCTTGGCCTTTTTTAAAAATTTGAACTTAAAATAACTTTTAAGAATTATGCTAAATTAAAAACAGAAATGTGGGGGCACCTGGGTGGCTCAGTGGGTTAAAGCCTCTGCCTTAAGCTCAGGTCATGATCCCAGGGTGCTGGGATTGAGCCCCGCATCGGGGGTCTCTCCTCAGCGGGGAGCCTGCTTCCACCTCTCTCTCTATCTGCCTACTTCTCTGCCTACTTGTGATCTCTGCCTGTCAAATAAATAAATAAAATCTTAAAAAACAAAAAACAAAAAACACAGAAATGTGGGGCACCTGGGTGGCTCAGTTGGTTAAACAACTGCCTTCAGCTCAGGTTATGATCCCAGGGTCCTGGAATCAAGCCCTGCATCAGGCTCCTTGCTCAGTGGGGGGCCTGCTTCTCCCTCTCTCTCTCTACTGATCCCCCTGCCTGTGCACCCCGGCTCTCCCTCTGTCAAATAAATAGATCAAATAAATAAATAAATAAATAAATAAAAACAGAAATGTTAGGGAAATAGAATCTGAAAGAAGTAATGGACTGGGACAAGCCTAGGTAAATAGGGCTTTGTTTTTCTGGGTAGGCAAGCCTTGTATCTAGAAAATCCCGCACACTCTGTTCCTATATGGCTTCTGCTGGGGACAGGCCATTGCTCATTGGTTTACCTCCATTTTCCAGCCATTCCATAGTGAAGAAACTTCTGTTGGCGAGGACCTTTGGCATTTTATTAGTATTGGTTCTTAACTTCATTCACTAGCAAGAAAAAAATCGGGGAAGAATTTTTGAGGACAGATTGGAGTGTCATGGTCAGTATTTTCTCATGATCTGAAGCCACAAAATCATGTTTCTGAGGCAGCCCCATTCTCTGAATAGTGGAGATGTTTGATGATAGATTTGTTTGCTACCTGAAGGACAATAACTCTTGAGAAAGGGGGAGACCTTGGCTGACCCCTGAGGCAGCTAACCTAAGCTGTGAGAGGGAGCAGAGCACTGTGGTAGAGTGATGGCCAGTGTCAAGATCCTGGATTTGCTACCTTTTAGCTGTGGGACTTCGGGCCAGTTACTCAGCCTCTCTGTGCACCACACGATCCTCATCTGTAAAGTAGCAATAGTGACTGCTATCAGGCTATGGTGAGGATAGAGTGGCTTAATTAACGTACTTCCTGGTACGTGGTTAGTAACAGTTAAATGTTAGCTTTGTTGTCATGTTCTGTACCTGTGTCATCTGCCAGTGGATTCTTTCTTCATCTTAGAAGATTTCAGATAGGTAGAACATTAGAAACATGCTGGGTTTTTTGTTGTTGTTGTTGTTGTTGTTTTAAGATTTCATTTATTTATTTGACAGAGAGATCACGGGTAGGCAGAGAGGCAGGCAGAGAGAGAGATGGGGAAGCAGGCTCCCCACCGACCAGAGAGCCTGATGTGGGGCTCGATTCCAGGACCCTGGGATCATGACCTGAGCAGAAGGCAGAGGCTTTAACCCGCTGAGCCACCCAGGCGCCCCAATGTTAATTTTTTTTTTTAATTTTATTTCTTTATTTGACAGAGATCACAAGTAGGCAGAGAGGCAGGTGGAAAGAGAGGGGGAAGCAGGCTCTGGCTGAGCAGAGAGCCCGATGTGGGGCTCCATCCCAGGACCCCGAGATCATGACTTGAGCTGAAGGCAGAGGCTTAACCCACTGAGCCACCGAGGTGCCACCCAATGTTAAATAGTTTTTTTTTTTAAGATTTTATTTATTTATTTGACAGAGAGAGTAGGCAGAGAGGCAGGCAGAGAGAGAGAGAGGAGGAAGCAGGCTCCCTGCTGAGCAGAGAGCCCAGTGCGGGACTCGATCCCAGGACCCTGAGATCATGACCTGAGCCGAAGGCAGCGGCTTAACCCACTGAGCCACCCAGGCGCCCCTGTTAAATAATTTTTAACAGAATATTTACAGAGTAGTTTTTCTCGGGAGAACTTGGTTTTCCCTCTCTTGTGCAGAAGCTGATGGGATAGCATCTTACCCCCGCCAGAGTCTCCATGTCATATCTGGGCTCTGGGCTTCTGTTTACCCCCCAACTGTCCGACCTTGGTCCAGTTGTGTATTTCTGTGTGCCACAGCTTCCTGTTCTCATGGGGGCGCTAATATTGCCTGATTTGTCTGGGGCTAGAGAACTCGTGAGCCAGCTGCCATAGGAAATTTCCATGTGTTCTTGCCGCCGCTGCCCCCATCTGAAGGTGGAGGCAGGGCCAAAGAATATTTGAATACACAAATTTGAATATTTGAAATATTTCAAATATTTGAAAATTTGAATACACAAAAGCAGGGCAATTAACTATTTATTTAGTGTTGTTCTTGTTCTGTTAGGGTTATAGAACCATCTAATTTTCTCTGATAGTTTGTTCTCTGAAGGGGAATAAAAGGTACTTCCAAAATTGTGCATATACAACAACTTAATCAGACAAATTGAGTTAGATTAGAAATGACAGAGGCTGTCCTTGATTTGTTTCTCTTCAGATGGTGGCGTCCTGCCAATGGTAAATAGAGTTACCTGCCCCACAAGGAGCTTCTCTCGGTGCCGTGATAGGAATAACGATGACTTCACTCTTGAATATCATACACTCTGAGCCCTGCTTTTGGCAAATGAAATCATCCCGTCTCTGTCCTTTGCAGGCAGCAGCCAACCAGCTGCTTATGGCTGTCCTGAGCAGACCAGGCTGGAACTTCACCTTCCGCCGACAGTTCACTTCTTCACACCCTATTTGAGAGAAGTGAACGCTAAATGATGGGCTACCAATCGACTTTGACGGGCAGTGTTAGGGCTAAAGTTTTGAGGAGAAACAGGCAGTCCCCAAATATTGCCGGGCCCCATCGGATTCCTCTGTTCTTCGGGGAGCTGCTCCCTGGTGAGCATGGTCAGGCCCTGGCCTCCTTTCCTCCTTGCTGTTGCCACAGAGCTGAGGTGCCAGACTTGGTGGGTGAGATTCGGGTGCATCTTGAATTCAAATGAGACATCCCAGGAGAAGTGCTCGGTGCTGCTGATGGCAGAGGCATCCACACAGCCATGTTTGGGGCTTTCACGTGTGAGACAAAATAAAGGCAAAGCTTCTGCCTTCCGTGTCCTTTCCGTTCCCTCCGTCTCCTCTTGGACCAAAGCGGCAGGGACCAGGTTCTTCCTTGAAGAAATGGCAAGCCAGCGACCAGCCAGTAAATGTGCTCTGACTCCAGGCCTGCCATCTGACTGACGGGGATGGGGGGCCACATGCACTTGAAACTGAGTTAGAAAAGTCTGGAAATCAGAAAAGAACAGTAGCTTCTTTTAATTTTCGTACATCCTTGGTTAGTCTTTGTCCTCATAATCTTACAGCGTTAAAGAGTGTTGTCTTTTTTCACTCAACATTATGTCAGCACTTGAAAATGTTTTCATGGAGATACACTATTTCATCAAGTGCATGGCCTCTATGATATAATTACCTTCTTGTTGGGTCCGACCTGTTGTAAATAACGCTGATGTTGCCTTCCTTCGGCTAACTCTCCCCTTGCTGTCATTGTTCCCCAAGGGCAGATTCCCACAAGTGGAGGTGTTTTTGACATTCACTTCAACTACATATTGTGTCCCCTTTGCTTGTTACGAGTCATGCCAACATTTCCCTTTGGCGCGGTGCAGGGAGGGGGGGTAGTGGTCGCTTTGCACTCTTGACGGGGTTGCTGTTATGTAAATGTTATTTTGCTGGTTTGCTAGGTGACAGTGGTGCCTTGCTTGAAATTTTGGTTTACATTTCTTTGACTATCAGTCAGGGTGAATTTTTTTCCCATCTGTTTGCTTATGATTTATATTTCATTTCTTTTTGAATTACAGCATTATTGAGATAGGATTCACATACCATACAAATCACCCATTTAAAGTACACAATTCAATACTTTTTAATATATTTAGAGTCATACAACCATCACCAATATTTAATTCCAGAACGGTTTTGTTGCCCCAAAAAGAAAACCTGTCCCACTAGCACTCACTCTTCATTTACCTCTGATCTCCCCTAGTCTGAACAGATTTGTGTATTCTCAACATTTCATACAAATAAAGCCACACATCATAGGGTCTTTTATGACTGGCTCCTTCGGCATGTCCCAATGCTGCATTTCTTTCTACTGACAAATAATATGTGATTTTATGGATATGCTGCATTGGGTGTAATTATCCATTCATCATTTGTCATTTATCATTTGGGTTGCTTCCACCTTTGGGCTCTTATAATAAGGTTTCAACAAACATTCATATACAAGATTCTGCGTGGACAATGCTTTCATTTTTCTCGGGTATATACCTAGGAGTGGAATTGCTGGCTCATATGGTAACTTTATGTTATATTCCGTTCTTGTCTGTGTATACTTTCTGTCCAGTTTTTGAATGAAGTCATTGACAATTTGAATAAAGTCTACATCATAAATATGTTAACTCTTTAATCATATTTGCTCTGAGTATTTTCTCAGTCACTAAATTTACATTTTTAAGTTGCTCATATATTTTAAATCTGTATATAGTTTAACCTGATTTTTTTTTTTTTACATTTATTTCATTGTTTTAAAGCTGAAATATTGGGATAGACTCCCTCCAAGATTTAAAAAGTTTTCAATCCTTTTCCATATTTTCAAAACAACTTTTAGCTTCCAAATCTTCTTGGGATTTATTTTGTTGTGCGACACTAGATATGACTCTAAATGAATGTTTTTCTCAAATTTCACTACCACTTTAAGATGATCTTATCTCTGTTTTTTTACATTTGCTATCATATATTTTAAGTAATTTAATAAAATTTTAGATACAGTAGTAATTCCTGGCTTTCCTATTTTGTTTTGCTGATCTTATATTGTACCAGTATGTCACCATTCAATAAGTACTTCTTTATGACTGGTTTCAACATCTGAAAGGATTGTAACTACATATCACTTGTATTTTTCAGAATATCCTTAGTTTATTTCTGATGATACTTCAAGGTGAATTTTAGAATAATTTTCTTGAGTTCTAAAAAAATCCTGCTGGGATTGTTTGGATTTTATGAACCTTATACATAATTCGGAGAATTTTTTTATTTAGTCTTCACTCATCTATGACCATGATATCTCTTTCCATTTTGCAAGACCTTTTGTTTCACAGATTTTAATGGGTTTATTTTATTCCCAGGTTTTTCTATTTGTATTGCTTTATGAATAGGATCATTATTTTTTAAATTACATTTTCACATATAGCAATGCTTCTGATTTTTTAATTCACTTACACAAACATTTGTTGAGTCCCTTTTTTTTTTTTTTTCAGAGAGAGAGCAAGAGCATGAGCAGGGGTGAGGGTGAGAGAGAGGGAGAGGCAGATTCCCTGCTGAGCAAGGAGCCCAATGCAGGACTGGATCCCAACCCTGGGATCATGATCTGAGCTGAAGACAGACACTTAACCGCCTGAGCCACCCAGGCACCCCTTTTGAGTGCTGTCTATGTTCTGTACTGTGCTTGATATCAGGGGCACTGGCATGAAAAAGCCACAGAGCCTGTCCTCAGGAAACATATGATCTAACAAAGACCCAGGCCTATAACCAGTGTGGGCCATGCTTTGGTGATGAACACTCAGAGGACTCTGCAAGCCCAGAGAAGTGTCTTGGTGGACCAGCCTGGTAGTTCAAGGATGGTTCCTGAAGGAGAGGACACCTGAGCTGAATTTTGAAGGCTGACAAGGGTAAAGACATAGGAATATTAGCCACAATGCTGAATTCTACAAAAATAGAGTTGATTCTTTTCATTTTTCTAAGAGTATGACTATGTGGCAGAGGAATGATTGATTCCTGCCTATTTCATATTTTCCTTTTATCTCCCTATCTTCAGATTCTTTTCTTTTTAAAGAATTTACTTATTTGTTTGACAGACAGAGATCACAATTAGTCAGAGAAGCAGGCAGAGAGAGAGGAGGTAGCAGGCTCCCCGCTGAGCAGAGAGCCCAATGCAGGACTGGATCCCAACCCTGGGATCATGACCTGAGCCGAAGGCAGAGGCTGTAACCCACTGAGCCACCCAGGCGCCCTCCTATCTCCAGATTCTTTTTTCCAATCTCCAGATTTTCTAAAACCATGTTAAAAAATAAAAGTTTTTTTGTTCCTACTTGAAGGTAACTCTTTAATATATCCCCATTGAGGATTATTATTATTTTTGAAGATTTTATTTATTTATTTATTTGCCAGAGAGAGAGAGTGAGGACAAACAGGCAGAGGAAGAAGCAGGCTTTCCAGTGGGCAAGAAGCCTGATGCAGGACTCGATCCCAGCACTCTGGGATCATGACCCGAGCCAACACTTAACCAACTGAGCCACTCTGGCGCCCCTCCATTAAGGATTATAATGTTTATATCTTCATTAAGTTTCCCACTTACAATTTGTAACAATCTTATCAGATATAATTATCCCCATTACACAGATGAGGACAGTGAAGGTCTGAGATTGAAGGAATTGTCCTAAGTCCACAAGTGGTGAGGGGTATCAGAACCTGACTTTGAACCTGGGTCTTGGGACCTAAAGTCTTTGCCCCTCTTGCTGTCGTGCTTCCTTAGTCACCGCATATATGCTTTTGCCAAAGCGGGCCGCGCGTGTTAAGGATGCTTGTTGGCAGTCCTGTTGCAGGGAAGTGTTTATCCTCAGAACAAGTGGTGGCTTCGACACTGCCAAACAGTGCTCCTGCCCAGGCCCATGTGTTAGAGGCTCTTTGTGAAGAAGGGATGAAATCCAAGATGTTTAGGCTTAAGGCTAAACCCTGAGATAAGCTATTCTCTCTGCCTCCCCACTTGTATCTTCCCCGTTCTTCCCATTTATAACCTAAAGCCTCATCCTGGCAGCTCTGACCTCTTATCTTTTGGGCTTTGTTCTGCCAGCAAAGGCAGACTGATGGGACAAAGGGGAAGGAGCTGGACTGCAGAGTCAGGTGGACGTGAGTTTCAGCACTGACTCTAACACTTGCTACCATGCAGTTTGGGGACTCACCCAGTGGAGCAAAGCTTTGCTTCCTCCTTCAGTGCAGCAAGGGGAGTAGTATAGGTCTCAGTGGCTTTTTGTGGGGGAATAAATGAGAGAGCCTATGTGCCTACATAGTGCCTAGTGCAGAGTAGGTTACTTTCTTACTGCTTTTTTTCCTGCATTTCTGGTCGGTCTTGCAAATTCATTCATTCATTCATGTATTTCATTCATTTATTATGTATATTGAATGCTTACCCTGCACCAAACATTGCAGTAGACCTTGAACATTATTAGTAAGTGAAATAGATGTGGCCCTGACTTTGTGGATGTTTCAGCACCACAGAGGGAGACAGTCAGTAATCAAGTTTAAAAAAAAAAAAAATACACTGATAAATGCAGTGAAGGAATAGGTTGGGCTGCTGGGAGAGGGAATAATAGAGGTAGGCCTATGTGATGTTACGTGGCCCTTCCACCTAAGAGAAGGCCCTTCCAACAGGGTGACAATCAAGGTGACACCTGAAGTATGAGAAAGATCACAAGGGCAGCATGACCCAGTTTGTGTTGTAGAAAGTTATTCAGACCTCTTGTGGAAAGTGGGAAGGAAGAAAAGGAGCACGAAATGACATGGAGAGTCCATTTAGGAGACTATTGTGGAAATCTCACAAGAAGTGATTGTAGCTTCCGTGAAGGTAATTGTTGTAGAAATGGATAGATACGGACATTTTGAGAAATAATTAGGAGGAACTTGGTAATAGATTAGAGAGTGTCAGGGTTTCAAACTTTACCTCCCTACCTCCCACCCAGGGTCTGATTTGGGCATCTGGGTGGATGATGTTACTTATTAAGATGGGATAACTAGAAAATTATGTTTTGGGGTGACACTGGGCTTCTAGGAGCTTTACTCATGCTTAGAGTTTTCCTGGAAGTAGAATTTAAGTGGTTCTTGCCCCCAGAAGACATTCTAGGAGCTAGGAGGGAGAGGCCCAGAAAGGGCCCCTTGAGGATGAGCCCCATCCCTGAGGTCTAGGTATGTAGGCCCTTCCTAAAACTGAGGCTGGACCAGGAAAATCCAAGAATTTCTCCCTCCCACCACCAGCAATGTAACAAAGCACCAAGTAACAAGTAACTGTAGAATACTGCTGGGAAAGGGGCATGAATTTGGAGAGAAATCACCTCTAGTCCAAGCATACAGGGACTGCTGAAAATAGGATGGAGCAGAAACACTTAGAAAACCCCTCCAGAATCCCGGTCCCACAGTAAGCACAAGTCAGTAGCCCACTGCTTGAGGACTTTGAAGTCTGCAGTGTATGGAGGTAATTATAAAAACAGCAAAGCCCAGCCCAACTTCAACTACTGACTGGATTGACTCAGTCCCCCACATTTGTTGCCTTATAGATGAAAAGAGGTGCCCATTTTCAGGTATAAATATTATTTACCTCATCCTTATTCTCTACACACAATCTTAAACATTGTATTTAAAAGTATGAGATATACACAAATGCACACACAAACTGTTGTGAGGAGCAATAAACAAAATGAAACCCAGAAGTGACCCAGGTGTTGGAGTTATCAGATAGGAGCTTAAAAATATTAATGAATAGTATGTTAGAGATGGGGCGCCTGGGTGGCTCAGTGGGTTAAAGCCTTTGCCTTCAGCTCAGGTCATGATCCCAGGATCCTGGGATTGAGCCCCACATTGGGCTCTCTGCTTAGCAGGGAGCCTGCGTCTCCTCTCTTTCTCTGCCTACCTCTCTTCCTACTTATGATCTCTGTCTCTCAAATAAATAAAATATTTTTTAAAAAATAGTACATTAGAGGATATTGTGGAAAAAGTATACAACATACATAAAGAGATGCGAATTTCAGCAGAGAGATGGAAACTATAAAAATGTAAAACCGAAATGCTAGAAATGATAAAACATGATATAAGAGATGAAGAAACTTTTTTTGTTAAGATTTCGTATTTGGGGCACCTGGGTGGCACAGTCAGTTAAGTATCTCACTCCTGGTTTTGGCTCAGGTCGGGATCTCGTGGGTCTCTGGGACTGATCCCCATGTTGGGCTCCAAGCTCAGCAGGAGGTCTGTTTGAAGATTCTCTTCTGCCCCTTCCCCACTCTCACGTGTGTGTGTGCTCTCTCTCTCTCAAATAAATAAATAAATCTTTTAAATAAAAGGTTTTATTTTTAAGTAATCTCTACCTCACCAACATGGGACTCAGACTTACAGCCCCAAGATCAAGAGTCATATGCTCTCCAGGAGCCCCAAGATAAATAAATTTTTTGATGGCTTATTAGAATGCTGGACACAGCTAAGGAAAAAATCTTTCAGTTGATCGTAGGTTAGTAGAGATGATTCAAATAGAAACACAAAAAGAAAAGAAAAAAAGAGTGGGGAAAACCAAAACAGCATCCAAGAAATACAGAAAAAATCTGTATTTGGTGTCCACAAAGGAGAGGAGAGAGAAGCTGAAACAGAAGAACTATTTGAAGAGAAAATGGCTGAGAGTTTTTCAAAATTATGAAACACAACAAACCACATATCCAAGAATCTCAGAGGACCCCAAGCAGTATAAACAGAAACCTACACTTAGATGTATTGTGGTTAAACTATTGAAAATCAAAGACAGAATCTTGAAGGAAGCCAGAGAAAATGAAATTTTAAATACAGAAGAATAAAAGCTAGTAGTTACAGCAGATTTGTCATTAGAAACAATGCAAGTTAGAAGATATCAGAGAGATGGTTTTAAAGTGCTGGATGAAAAATTTCAAAACACCTTCAATGAAAGAATACAAAAGACTTTGCTTTTTTTATAGGAGAAACAAAAGTTGAAAGAATGCATTAGCAACAGACCTGCATAACAAGAAATGTTAAGGAAATTTCAAGCAGAAGAAAATAAAGATATATACAATGAAATAAAGATCATCATCAATGGTGACAATGAGCATACATATAAAAGACTTTTCTTATTTTAGTTTTTAAAAAATATAATTGACCACCTAAACCAGTAATAGTAAACATATTGTGGAATATACAATAGGAGTAAGATGTGTGACAACCAAAGCACAGAAGATGGGGGAAGAAATGTAAGTCTAGTTTTATAAAGCATTTATACTATATATGAATTGGTGTGATATTATTTGAACATAGACCGTGATAAACTAAAGTGCTATATTATATAAAGAGATGGAGGATGGAGGCATGGGTGAATGGACAGGTAGACAAACATAATTAACCAGTCATTAGTGGAAATGAAATGGAATCATCAAAAAAGAAGAAAGAGAGAGGGGCACCTGGGTGGCTCATGGGTTAAAGCCTCTGCCTTCAGCTCAGGTCATGATCTCAAGGTCCTGGGATCGAACCCCACATTGGGCTCACTGCTCAGCAGGGAGCCTGCTTCCTCCTCTCTCTCTGCCTGCCTCTCTGCCTACTTGTGATCTCTGTCAAAAAAATAAATAAAGTGTGTGTGTGTGTGTGTATATATATATATATATAATATATATATATATATATTTTAAGCAGAATGAGAAAGAAAAAAAGAAACAACAGATGGGACAATTAAAAAAACAACAAGCAAGATGGTTCCAATCATGTCAATGGTTACATTAAATGTAAATAGTCTGAACAATTAAAAGGAAGAGATTTTCAGATTAGATGAAAATGCAAGCCCTAATATATGCTATCTATAAGAAAACCATTTAAAATTAATATTTAAGTTGACAAAAAGTAAAATTATATACCATGTAAACCATAATCAAAACAAAGCTAGGGTGATTATTACATCAGAGAGTAGAATTTAGAACAAGGAATATTTTCAAGCAATAAAGGGAGAAGTTACACTAGAAAGGAGTCAATCAACAAGGCACTGTAATTCTAAAAGTGTATGTAGTTAATAATAGAGCTTCTAAATGTCTAAAACAAAATATATAGAAGAATTTATAGCATTAAATGTGTATTAGGAAAAAAAATTCAAATCCATGGCCTAAATTTCCAATTTGAGAAACTAGAAAAAGAACATTAAAGCCAATTAAAGCCAAAGCAAGCAAAAGGAAGGTAATAATAAAGATCAGAGCAAAAATCAATGAAATAGAAAAGAGATAAACAGAGAAAATCAGTGAAACTAAAAATGGATTCTTTGAAAAGATCCATAAAATTTGTAAACTATTAACAAGATTGAACAAGAATAAAAGAAAAGACACAAATTACCAACACCCAAGATGAGGAGATGGTACCATAGATTCATAAACAAAAGGCTGCAAGGGAGGGCACCTGGGTGGCTCAGTGGGTTAAAGCCTCTGCCTTTAGCTGAGGTCATGATCTCAGGATCCTGGGATCAAGCCCCACATCAGGCTCTCTGCTCAGCAAGGAGCCTGCTTCCTCCTCTTTCTCTTTCTGCCTGCCTCTTTGCTACTTGTGATCTCGGTCTGTCAAGTAAAAAAAAAAAAAAAAAAAAAAAAAGACTGTGAGGGGAGGGGTGTCTGGTTGGCTCAGTTAGTAGAGCATGTGACTTGATTTTGGGGTTGTGAATTTGAGCCCCATGTTGGGTGTAGAGATTACTTAAAAAAAAAATCTTTTTTTTTTTTTTTTTTTATTTGAGAGAGAGAGAGAGTGAGCATAGAAGTAGAAGCAGAAAGCTGGACATGGGACTTGATCTCAGGACCCTGAGATCATGACCTGAGCGAAAGGCAGACACTTACCCAACTGAGCCACTCAGGTGCCCTAAAAAATAAAATCTTTAAAAAAAAAAAAAAGGTGTTAAGGGAAAATTGTGACCAACTTTATGCCAATAAATGTGATCACTTAAAAAAAAGATTCCCTGAAAGACAAACTACTGAAGTTCACTGAAGAAGGAATAGATAACCCAAATATTCTTGTGTCTATTAAAGAAATTTATTATTTTTTTTTAATTTTTTATTTTTTATAAGCATATGTTTTTATCCCCAGGGGTACAGGTCTGTGAATCACCAGGTTTACACACTTCACAGCACTCACCAAAGCACATACCCTCCCCAGTGTCCATAATCCCACCCCCTTCTCCCAAACCCCCTCCCCCCAGCACTAAACGAGAAAAACATGCAGCCAAGAATACTATATCCAGCCAAGCTATCATTGAAAATAGAAGGAGAGATTAAAAGCTTCCAGGACAAACAAAAACTGAAAGAATTTGCAAACACCAAACCAGCTCTACAGGAAATATTGAAAGGGGTCCTCTAAGCAAAGAGAGAGCCTACAAGTGGTAGATCAGAAAGGAACAGAGACCATATACAGCAACAGTCACCTTACAGGCAATACAATGGTATTAAAGAAATTTAATTTGTAGTTAAAAGCCTTTCCGTAAAGAAAACTACAGGTCAAGTTGACTTTATTGGTGAATTCTACCGAACACTAAAGGAAGACATGTCAGCAATGCTGTAAAAACTTCCAGAATACAGAAGAGGAGGAAAACATTCCCTAACTCATTTTATGAGACTGATATCTCTTATGAATATAAACGCAAATATTCTTAACAAAATATCAGCAAACCAAATCCAACAACATATAGAAAAGATTATACACCATGACTAAGCAAGATTTCATTTCAGGAATGCAAGCTGACTTAACATGTGAAAATCAATTAATGTAATGTGTCAGTAGAATAAAAGACAAAACCCATATTATAATGATATTTTCAGTAGAGGTAGAGAAAGCATTTGACAAAATCCAGTACCGTTTCTCGTGATAGAAATAGAAGTTCACATCTTCAACCTGATAGAAGGCACCTATGAAGAACCTACATCTAACAACATATATAATAGTGAAAGACTGGGTATTTCGCCCCTAAGATCAGGAGCAAGACAAGGATGTCTGCTCTCTCTACTTCTTTCTAGTATTGTAGTAGAGGTTCTAACCAATGCAATTAGGCAAGATAAAGAAATAAAAGACATGTAGGTTGAAAAGGGAGAAGTAAGACTATCTGTCTGCAGATGGCATGGTCTTGTATATTGACTATCCTAAGGAATTCACACTTACAGACCCAATTTTAACTAGTAAATGATTTCAGCAAGAATATAGAATACAAGGTCGGTATAAAAACTACACTTTTATTTTTCTACACTAACAACCTGAAAACGGAATTAAGAAAACAATTTCGTTTATAATAGCATCAAAAGATGAATATACATGGGAATAATAAAAAGAAGTACAAACCTTATACCCTGAAAACTACAAATCACTATTGAAAGAAATTAAAGAAAACTAAATAGTGGTAAGACATCTCACTTTTATGGAGCAAAAGACTTAATTTGTTAAAATATATCTGTATCTACATCTATACTCTCTCCATGCACCCACACACATATATACATATAATAAATACAAGATTTATTTTTAACTAAGACAAGTGCCCATACCTTTAATGACTCTGTGTAAAAAAAGACATTTTTCTGAAGTTGAGTGATTACTTTGGTCACATTTTAGTTTCTCCTGTTAAATTTAATTAAAATTAAATGTAATGGTTTCCATTTAAAACTGGCATATGAAACACAATCTCAGTTTTAGGAAAATGACTTT
The DNA here is from genome assembly GCF_009829155.1 of Mustela erminea. NCBI lineage: Eukaryota > Metazoa > Chordata > Mammalia > Carnivora > Mustelidae > Mustela > Mustela erminea. The sequence continues at coordinate 118,407,399 of NC_045618.1, forward strand.
TACCTTTCTTTCCCTGATACGTATGTATAGAGATACCTGAATTATTGTTAAATAAATGTTACCTGGTTATTTCTGTGTGATGGAATTTTGAGATGATTTTTAATTTTCTTTCTGTACTGTACTGAACTGGCTTTGCTTTACAGTAATCACAGTATTTTTAAAAATTAAAAACTATTCTTGAAAGCAAATGAAGGCTAATATTTTTTTAAAGGTTTAAGTGTTGGGCCTCCAAGTGGAGATGACCAGGAAGCAGTTGAATGTATAAGTCTAGTGTTCAGAAGGAAAGTCTGTAGTAGAGAGGATAACTTTGGGAGCTGGCTTCAGAGATTTCTATGGGTGAGATCATCCTGAGAGAGACTTACAGGAGACCGTGCTCTTTGCATGTGCAGCTCTTGGAGGATGTGTTGGGGAGGAACCTGCAGTAAAGCCCAAAATGACAGTTCACATGGGGTATGAGGAACACCTACTGCTTAGCACTCGCAGAGCCAAGTGCTAAGTCGGGAAGGAGCCAGGCAGTTTTGATAAGATGCTGGGCTGTAGTTCAAATGCAAGGGTTGCTCACCTGGATTTCATCCCACAACATCTGTTCATTGTGCACTTTCTTTGCTGTTTCCTGAAACTTAAATGTTAGAGAACCAGCAATTGCTTCAACTCCACATGGAGAATACTTCTGAGACCTCTAGAGTGTCTGAGCTTTGGCTTACAGCTGAGTCTTTGAAGGGCTGCTGACTTTCAGCAGATGGGGACAACATGTTTGGAGAACACGTATAGGGTTTTTAAATGGGCCGCAAGGAGCTTCTGTTTGATAAATGCTTTATTTCACTTGCCAGTATAAAGCGGGTAACCTCTAATAGTAGACATGTGTTTACACTTCTCTGTAACCCACTCGACTTGAAGGTCTTTCTCCTGATTCGTTGGCAGTCTTTCTTGTGGGGCTAAACATTTAGACCTTTACAAGCTCATCATCTCTTGACAAAAGATCAAGTTTTGGGAGAGAGAGAGCTTAGTTTGTTTTTCTCCGAAGTCCCCTTGAGAGTCCATAGGCCTTCGCTTTGGACTAGAGAGCTCGCTCTCCCTGGGGAATTTCGGGGCCAGTGCCAGTCATGGCACTTCTCAGCTTAGTTTTCCTTGGGTTCATCAAGCTTACTTAGGGCTGGAGCCTTGGCCCACCTGTCTGTGACCTCACCCATCGGTGGACGATGACTCTTCCTGCCTGTTGCCAGGACCTGTTTCTTACTCCCCCTCTCCGGCCACATCCTGGCACCTAGCAGAGCCCCTCCGCCTCAGTGCTTCCGCTGGCACTGTGTACCCCTCAGCACCCTTCAGTCCTGAGCCCTCCGTGCCAGGAGAGCCGGGCACACCCCAGCTTTCCTAGTCTTCGCGCCCACCTCTGCACCAGTCCCCATGCACCGATGCTGGCGCGAGGACACTGATCCATCAGGCCGTGCAGCGCGTTTAGAGATGTGGTTTGAAAGGATTAGGCTTGGATGTGGATCTGATTAGTTTTCCGATTTTCTCCCCTTCCAGGTAATACTTTCCAATATTCAAAACAGAAGCCCTAAGCCTGGCCCTGCTCCCCACGATCAAGAACTAGGTTTTTTCCTAGAAACAGGACTTCAGAGAGCCCATGTCCTCTATTTCAAAAATGGGTAAGCCTTCTTCGTTTTTTAACTCAGGTTCCTAAAGGAGGAAAGTAGAAAGCCTCACCATGCTATCTCCGGTTTAGCTATTGTACCAGAGCAATTTTAAATATGAACTATGATTGGAAGGGTTTTTTAAAATCGTGAATGTAGGCTCTTTTGTGTCTTCTCCCCCAGCTCTCTCCCTTTGCCATGAGGTGTGAAGATAGGAGAAGGGAGGATGGAGGGCCCCTTCATGAGTAGGAGGCATAGGTTGGAAGCACCAGCTGGGTGGGTGGGTCTCTGGGGAGTCAGCTTTAGGCCACACCCCCTCTCCTGGGCAGTGGAGGCCAAGGCCAACCCCTTTGGTTGGGGGAGGAGTCAGTCACCTGGAAATCCCCGCAGTTGGCTTCTCAGTTCAGAGAATTGAGTCTGCCAAATCTCTAGCAGTTTTTAGGAAAGTGAGTGTGGCTCTGCTGTCACCCGGGCACACTTTTACCTTGAGCTGCTTTCGAGAAGGCTTTAAGAAAGTTATCAACGCGAACGTGAGGGATAGCTCTCTGATACATTTGACGTTTGTTTTCCTTTCTGTGTTGCTTTTATGAGAAATGCGATGATTGTCTTCCAAATCTCTTCAGCTGTCCCTTGTTTTGACCTTGTGCTGCAGGATAGATGTGCATGAAGACCCACAGTAGGTATCTGGCTTCTCCATAGCTCCTCGTAGGCCTGTTCCCCTTCCTCTAGAAGTAGTCCAGTAGTGCTTGGAACCACAGAGGGGACATGAGTCCCAGCCTTTGGATAAATGAACAGTGGAGTTGCTCCCTCTTCATTTTCAAGAGCATCAAACCTTGGGGCGTAGCTCACGGAAGTGGCGTTTCTTCTGCCCAGTGGCTCAGAGACATGTGCAATCATTTCTCATTTGTTGCCGGTAAATGCTTTCCAAATCCAGTTAAATTGTTGGTTGGCTCCAAAGGCCATTGGTTCAGATCAACACGGCGTATGAAGGTTCGCAGTAACACCCCAAGGTTTGGATTGGCCCGAGGCCTTGGTGGCCAAGAAGATGCTCTCGAGTTTGATCTCATCTGCTATGGATTGGGTTCGTCTGAGCAATAGTGCATGTCCTCTAAGCTGAATTTTTAGTTCTATTTCCTATGGTGTTGTAAATAGAGGGGGAAGGGAGTGAAAGTGGAATTTTTTTTTTTTTTTGAGTGATTTGTTTCTTCTCCCTATTGACAATAAATGGTTGTCATCACAGAGGAACCCCAACCCTGCTCTCTCTTCCTCTAACCTATAAGTGTTTGTGCTTGTCTCCCATATGCAAGTCCAGAGGCAGGAATGCATTCGCTTGGGGCTTTCAGGGTTGCCAAACCACTACTTCTATTGAAAATGCTTTGGATTTTAGGATTGGTGAAGGTGGGCTGGATAATTTATTTTCATCTGAAGCCTATTCATTGAAGAGGAAGAAGCTAGTCCCGTTGGGCTCTGACCTCCTGCCCTGAAATGTTGGCTGCCCCCTGGAATCCAACTAAAAAATATAATGATGACAGATTTGCCCTAGAAGACTGATTACATGCCAGGAATTGCTTAGCGGCTCATCTCTCTTTTTATTTTACCCAAGTTCAAGGAGTTTCCCATTGACATAGCCAAGGTGAAGGGACTGCTTAACTTTGAAGACTTTTCTCCTTTCTTGTCCTCTCACTCTTTTTATGGCTTCAAAGACCAGTGATAGGATTGGCCAACTGCTTTAGAGGGTTCTTGCTAGCTACCATGTCCTTTGCAGCTGGAATGAGAGATTACTTTGAGGTAGATGGAGGCGAAGGCCAGTTTGGGGACCACAGACTATGGATGAGAGGAGAGAAAGCAGCAGGAGCTTTTGGGCATGTCCAGTGCTTCCAGGCTGCCTGACTTAGAGCAGTGGATTTCTCAGGGCCCAAGAACCATGCCTGGGTCATTGTCAATGGACTTTCACAGCTGGGATCTCTATGGAGTAGGTGGGGACATCTGGAGGTAGCTGCTGTCCATAAGCACCAGTGGCTTCCCACATCCGGTCTTCTGATGTGTTTGCTCCTTTTTGTTTTCCTGCACTTTATTTTTTAAATTACTTTTATTTTTATTTATTTTTTTGGAGAGAGAGAAAGAGAGCACATGCGTAGCAGGAAGTGGGAGAGGGTGAGGGAGAGAGAGAATCTTAAGTGGACTCCATGTCCAGCACAGAGCCCGACTTGGAGCTCGATCTTAAAACCCTGAAATCATGACCTGAGCCAAAACCAAGAGTCGGACACTTAACAGACGGAGCCACCCAGGTGCCCCTCTGCACTTTAGAAATCTGTATCTGGAAGGGTATCATGGGTAGCATTTGATTTGCAAGGATTAAGGAAATGGGCTATAGAAGAGCTTTGCAATAAGAGATGGGAATTGATAAAGCCCATCTTTGTCTTTAGAAATGTACTTCGATATCTTCAGCTTCGTAGTTGTCATCCCTGAGGACTTACTGAGTTTGAGTAATTAATCTTATTCTTTTATAGTCCTCCCATCTTTCCCAAGAGTACATGCCCAACCAGTGAATTCGGGTCTCCTTCAGAAAGCACCCGAGTCCCAGACCAAGGCTCTTCCTTCACTGTCCTTGATCTCCATGGCTTCGGCTCTCTCCCGGGCACTGGTGCCCTGCGAGGCTGGCGCCATGACTAGTGTTGTCCCCGTGTGCCCATGGTGACCTGGCTGCTAGGATCTGCCATCCGTCCTCCTAGCACTGCTCCACTCAGGGGAAAGGCTGTGTGTGCAGAGGCCGGGTCCGACGCTCCGACAGTGAGTGGTCTCTCGTCACCCTGCCTCGCCAAGGCACTGGACCCAAGGATGAAACCTTGCCAGGGGTGGTTCCCAGCCTGTGCTGTCGATTGGGGTTTTCTCCTCCCACTTTTCCTTGCAGCTTTTCCAGCACACGCCTCAGATCGTGTTTCCTTCTCTCTCCTCCCCTTTTCCTCTTCCCGCACATCCCCTGTAGCCTCTTTCCTCCCGGAGGCACAGAATACCTGGTGCCATCTGAGCCCCACCGAGCCACTTCTGTTTCGGGTCTAGTTCTCCTGTCCCTCTGGGTAGCAGGAATAAACCTGGGAGGGATGAAAAAACCCCTCTTGCTCAGCTCTGCCAAGGGGAAATGAGAGTGCATTAGCCTCAGGAGGTTGGGACACAAGCTCCAAGCGTTTCTGGAGTGGCCTTGCCCAGGCAGGCACTCAGAGGAAGAGCAGCAATTTGGAACCAGTCCTTCTCCTCACTGGATCTCAATTTCTTTATCTGTAAAATGGGTCTAACACCCCCCCCACCCCAAGAGCTGAGGTGAGACACAAGTAAGACAACGTGTGGAAGCACTTTGCAAGTCATCGGGCAGGTAGCGGGCGCCCAGCTGTCGTTTCCAGGGATGCGGATGCCTGGCCAACTTTCCAGCAGGACGGGACTAGGTGAAGGTTGGCCTCCAGTGGAAGTGGGAGTTTGCAAAGCACCCATCACTCATTTGATTGCCGAGCCTCCATGACACATTATTAAGGGAAGGTCATTTATTTTCAACTGCTGGTTTAGATGAGCTCAGCTCAAGATGTGTCCTGGTTGAGTGGCCTAGTGCTAATGACTGAAGACCTTGGTGCGCCAGAGAAAGGAGGTGGGGTGACTGGTCTCATGGGGTAGCGAGGGCCGCTGGGCAGCACAGCTAGTGCCCAGAGATGGCTTCAGCCTGGGGGTCCCCATAGCCTTGTTGTTTGGGGTGTTAAGATTTTTAAAATTTTATTTTTAAATAATCTCTACACCCAATGTGGGGCTTGAACTCACAACCCTAAGATTAAGAATCACATACTCCCCACTGAGTGAGCCAGGGACCCTCCTACCCTCAGCCTTCGAAGGGAAAGAGAAATGATACTCCTCACTGGAGTCTTTATGGCCAGAATTTCCAGGAAGCTTGGATTTGGGGTGCCAGTTATGGTCTGCTTGCTGGTTTAGGAATATTTGCCCAACTCTTATCAACAAAGGGTGGCAAAGGACATTTCAAGTATCTTTGCTTCTTGTCAGCCCTGTCAGACGCACTGGTTGGGCAAATGCATGGCAGCTGGTGTTTTCCTTGGCTCTGAATTGGTTTTAATTCAGGGAGGGTGCAGATACATTAAAACAAAAAGGCCAATGCCCCGCATCTCCTGGGAGATATGCCCGTGGGTCATACTCTTTGCTGGGGTACATCACGGAGTTCTGCCCAGGAGACCCCGACCTGGAGAAGGTGGGAAGTCAGGGGGTACCATGAGACTCGGGTTGCCCTACCATGCTTGGTGCCAGGCCGGGGAATAAAGTCATGTAGAGGGGAGTTTGGGGAGTTTTGTTATAGTCGATCCAACAGACCACTGATCACCACTGTGCACTGGCTTTAAAAATCCCCAGACTTCCTCGGTAATTTTGTTGACCTTTGTGACTCTTCAGCTCTGCTTAATGTGGCCTAGAATTAGCAGGCCGAAAAAGGGGTCGTGGGGCCTGCAGTGTGTCCTAGTGGCTGCCGAGGAGGGCGCTTCCTATGTTTCCGTCCCAGAGACAGTAGCCGCAGCAGCCAGCCCACATGGCCATGGGGCGGGGGCTGGCCAGGAAGTGAGGGGGGGCCCCGTGGTGGCTCCCCAAGCTCCAGAGCAGCTTGGAGTTGGCCTGTGCATTCTAGCATTCTGGCTGTCTTCTCTCCCGCAGTGGTAAGAAGTGTTCACTTTTTAATCTGCACGTGACTTTTTATAGCCTAAATCAAATGCAACGAATAGAGAATTCAGATGTTTCCAGGAAGCATTTAATATGTATCAGCTTTCTGTCTATGAACAGTCTTTGAGAGAAATTCAGATATTAGAAGGAAATGGGCCTGCATTTTAGGAGACAGTCGGAGAGAAGGAAGGGTTTAGATGTAAATGTAGGTAATGTTCTGTTGTATAAAGGAGTAAACCATGGGAGATCACTTTAACTGACCGAAGTGAGCTCGAGTTTCTAGGCCCATTTAATTCTTCATTCAGGAAGGTCATTTGTTCATCACGTAAGGAGGCTGACTTGCCTGCGTGTTAGGTACTGGACCCTGTCCTAGGCAGCGGCAAGGAGGAGGAGCAACGTCCCTGCCTTGCTACAGCGCACAGCCCCATGGGGAATTAAGGGTGCAAACGAGCAGTTTCAGGATAGTTTGTGTGTGCTGACTAGGCGAGTTCAGCTTGCCACAAAAGCAAATAAGGAAGCTGCCGTATGGACACAGCTGCACGATCTGGAAAGGGCAGCGAAGCTGGAATAAAGCTTCAGTGAAGGGCGCTCATCCTGTCCATGCGAATTGATTGGGGAAGCCAGGGCCCCCTCCCAGACAGTGGGTATATGAGTGCAGTTAGAGCCTACTCAGCGTTGTATATATCCTGCAGGGTATGAGGAGACCAGTCTGGCTGGAGTGAGGGTTTCTGTAGAGATCTGTGGATTTTATATAAACCTCTCAGCAGAGCACCTGGCACACGGTGGGTTTGACCAGTCACTGGACAAGTATTTATTGAATTCCCCGATGTGGCCGGTACTGTGCCTGGTGCTACGTTGGCAAATAGAAGAGATGACATGGTCCAGGCTTTCAGGGAGGATGCCGTCTACTGAGGGAGACAGACAATCAGCCAGGAAACTGACGATACTATTACAAATTAGAATGCGTGCCAGGGAATGAATGGATACAGGGCGTGTGGTTCACAGAGGGCACCTGCTTAGGTAGGTGGTCAGGCTGGGCCCCCTGAGGAGGCGACCCAGAGCCCTGGACATGACGGTGAGCAGGAGGTAACCCTGCTGAGAGCAGGAGAAAGAGGATTCCAAGTGGAGGGTCCAGCATGTGCAAGCTCCTGACCCAGGAAAGAGTTTGATGTGCTTCGGAATCTGAAAGGGGTCCAGGGTGGTAGAAGCCATTGCGAGGGGGGAGAGAGGCACGACTGGGTGTGGAAGACTCTGGTCAACCTCGCTCCCTGTGCTGAGCACGTCCCGTGAATCATCTCACCATGGAGGAGAAGTTCCAGAATCGTTGAGCTGATGGTGGGGTACAGAATCTGTCAGAGCACGTTTGTTTCGATCACTGCCCTTTCTAGATGAGTAGTCTAAGATCCAGAAAATCACATGCAGTATTGTTTCATAAATGTTTATTGAGAACCTTTACTAGGTTACTTACTAGAGCCAAACACTGTTCTAAGAGAACAAGTGAGACCCAGTCACTGCCCCCTGTAGAGTTTACATTTTGGTTGGGAAAACAGTCAGTAAATAAGGCCACATAGCTGGTTGGTGGCAGAGCTGGGACCTGCACCTCCTCCTTATGACTCCCAGTCCCATTTCTCACCACTTGGACCACATGGACCACACCCAGGTTGTACCCTGTTCTTGAAAGTGGAGCACTGAGCCTCAGAACTGGAATGAATACACTGCACTTAGAAAACCGGGACTTTTAAAAGCCAGTCTAGATATAATTATTTATGTAACCAAAGCATCAGCCAAATCTTCTCTGTTTGTTTAAGTGTAGACTAGGTCTGGCTAATCCCTTCAGAACTGTTAGTATGGAAACAAAGAAATCTTTGTCAATTTTAATTATGAAACTCCAAGGCCAATTCATCAGTGATGAATTACGGGGCATGAATTCTAGGGAACAGGTAATTGCTTTCAGGGTACTAACAATGTGTTAGAGTTCTGGGTCGTCTGCAAGCTCTGTGAGCACAGGGTGGGCCATTCCAGGCTTCCAGAGTGCTGAGGTGGGGGCGGGTGAAGGGAGAGGGACCAGTAAACTAACTAGCAGTTATCCCATCTTATAAAGGCCTTTCCCCACATGGTTTTGACCAGCCATACACTGCCTCCTTTAGCCACCATTTCAAATTGGAATTCTCTGGAACGTGAACTGATACAGGAGTTTATTTTAGTTCTTCACCAGAGATTTGTCTCGGGTGGTGATTTTCTCTTTTAACAGGGGCAAGGGGAAAGGAGAGATTCTTTATTTGTTTATTCATCCCTCAAATATTCATGTGCTGGGAGCTAGGGTCAAGACAGCAAATGATCCCTATGGACTTTCTAGTTCAGCAGCAAACTAATAACTACCAGTGGGTTAAGCCTTAGGAAAACAGGAAGAAGACAGTGCTAAGGTTTAAAATTTACCCTATCACTTTGCAAGTTTTCCTAAATAGAGACAGTTGTACAATACAGTGTCTAACAATGAAAATTAACTTAATTTTTTAAAAATATTCCCATTACCTCTTGATATGACCGGAGATGGACCCCCTGGGAATTCCTGATAACAATGGCAATGTTTGCAGAGCGCCTCTGGGATCACAGTCTGGATGGGAGTAGCATGACTAGAACACCCAGGAACAGACAGTGTAGCAGTGTGCCATGAGCGCTACTCCCAGCTCTGTTCAATTTCAGGTATGTTGTGATATTCACTTGTTCCGCCAACATTTGTTCAGCTCCTGCTCCGTGCCAGACATTCTTCAGGTGCTGGGGATAAAATGGTGAGCAGCTGGACACGTGGCTTGCTCTCAGAGAGACGTTAGATCATTTTATTCTTGGATGTATCGCGCTGAGATAGTGTTCAGCAGGCGAGGGACCCATTTCTGGGAGAGTCCATTTTAAAATGAAACTGACCTAGATTTGGTGATTAAGGGAGGTTTCCCCGAGGGAGTGACTGAGCAGAAGCCTGAAGACAAATCGGACAGATCAGGGTGTGAGAGCTAACTAGCAACGCCAAAGTGGGGCGGGAGGGATGCTTATTATTTAGACCTGAAGGGATCTTCAAAAGCATCTAGTCCAACTAGCCGGTCCTTTTTCCCCAGCCTTACTTTTTTCCTTAACATTTAACCAGCATCAAATATAAACAGTGTTAACCAGGGTCTTCTTAGGTTCAGTTAAACATTCCAACTCAAGACTTCCATAGGCCACAGTTGACTCCCATCTAAATAGATCTAGAACAGGATCATGAATTGCCAGCAGGGCAACGTCAGGGGTTTCTCTTCTATGTGAATCATGCCCTCAGCAGTCCATATGGCCGCCCAGGAGCTGTTCTGTTTGCCCCTCCCCGCTCAAGTGACAGCTCAGCTGGTAGAGAATGAGCCTCACAATGAGTGAGTTTGGGATCTGTCCCAAGAATTCAGGGTTTCCCGAAGGGATATGCTCAGTTTTAAGTCCTCACGTTAGGAAGGACTTAGGAAGTCCTCATGTCAGGAAGCCCAAGCTACGATGTCCCTATCAGATACGAATGGTCCTTCTAGTCCAGATGCAAGTTATCAATCAGGGGTCATTTTTATCATAAACAGTGTTGCCTAGTAACATAATCGACATTTTATCTTTATTAGGTTTCCAGGGAAACAGAACTAGGAAGTTAACCTCAGGTCAAATTCTGGAGCAGAGATGGAAAGGAATTTGTTAACCCTTTGTTCACATTGTATTTTTTTTTTCTTATCTAATTTGTCTGTCCCTCTTCACTAGAATATAAGTTCCACTTGGGTAGAAATGTCTCTTTTGTTTGGGGAGGTATGTGTACCTTGAGCAATGTCTGGTATAAATTGTACATGAGTGAATGAATGAGTGAATGAGCATCTCGTTCTCAGCGGATATGGCTGTGGCTCACAGATGCCTAATGGTTACATGCTTTCTTTAAAGTTAGGTAGCGTAGCATATATTTATTGAGAGCTAAGTAGAACTTACTGGCCTGATTTCTGCATCTTGGTGGTGGAAAGGGAGATGTGCTCTGCTTATCTAGGTCTTTCTGCATATGATGTCCTTCCGCTAAAGGAAGGTGGAGGGGGACAGGTATCAAACACCTTCCTTGACCTCAGTATGAAATAATACATTTTCTGCGTAAATCATAGGGCACTTTGTTTTCTCCCTATCTCCGAGATTGGACAGTACTTAGAATAATGGTGTGTTAATTATAAGAAAATCCTTGGGGCACATGGGTGGCTCAGTCGGTTAAGTGTCTGCCTTTGGCTTGCATCATGATCTCGGGGTCCTGGGATCGAGCCCTCATCTGGCTCCCTGCTCAGCGGGGTGTCTGCTTCTCCCTCAACCTCTCCCCGTCTCCCCCTCCCATGCTCTTTCTGTCTCTGTCTCTCAAAGAAGTAAATAAAATCTTTAAAAAAGAAAAGAAAAGAAAAGAAAAGAAAGTCCTCAAGCAGGCTCTGACAGACTCTCATTCCTGAGATGCTCCTAGTTTAGCGGAATTTCGGTAATTAGAGGCCTCCTCACTTAAGCCTAGCGTATACACATCTGGATGGGAGTTCCAGAGTTCCCACAGCAGGAAAGAGAATTATTGTCTTCAGTGGTTTAGTTGATGAGAAAGTTTGCTCCCAGGACCTCCCAGACCCGCATTTTTTAAGCATCTCTTCAACTTGAAACTCTGTGGAGCCAAGTTGGACCCAGAGGCATGTGACAGTGTTTATGGCCTTTGTACACAGCCCCTGAAGGGTAGACGGTTGAAGTGACACATGTGTGTTGGGAAAGAGGAATTCGCATCCTGTCTGGTCAAGAAGGAAGGCAGATGGAAGGCGAGGTGAACCATGAGAGACTATGGACTCTAAAAAACAATCTGAGGGGTTTGAATTGTCAGGTGGGTAGGAGGTTGGGTTACCAAATGGTGGGTATTAGAGAGGGCACGGATTGCATGGAGCACTGGGTGTGGTGCAAAAATAATGAATACTGTTATGCCGAAAATAAAAAAAAAATTAAAAAAAAAAAAAAAGAAGGCAGATTTTACCATCTCTGAGCCTCTCAGACTGTGGGGACCGTTCCTGGTAATTTGGTGACATCTGTGTCACAGAGTGGGTCCAGATGTGTTTGCCCTAGAAGGCAGGTTGCATGGGAGAAGTTGGGGAGAATAGGCAGCACCCCTGTTCTGGCTCTTGGCCAGAGCAAACTCCTTAACCTGATCTTTTCCTTCCTTGGTTTGGGTGTCAAATGCATCGATATTTCACGTGAGAGGAGGGTTGGAGGGCGTGAGGGCGCCAGCTCTTTTCAAGGGATACTTCCTACCTGTTTCTTTTTAAATCATTGTTTTTCTCTCCATTCTTTTTTCCCCCAGAGGTATTTTTAGTCAACTCTTGTAGTTACAGAGAGAGATTGAGTTAAAGCCCAGAAAATGACTGAGACATCTTTGCAGAATTTCTGACTTTTCTTAGGAAATACTAGAACCTTCTACTAAAAGTGAGAGGGGCTATAAATTCTCTTATAAGTATCTGCCTTTATATTTTTATGGCAATGTCTACTGGAAGTCTGTACATCAACAAAGAAATCCACAATATATTTGTGTGTTTTCATAGCAAAATCCTGCATTAAATTGTAAGAGTTTAAAAAAGTTAATGAATTTTTTTTCAACTGACATTTGGTTTTTCCACCTTCCTCTCTATTTTAGGTTTGAAATTTTCTCATTTTTTCATGTAGGTGACTTTGGTGGTAATTCTTTAGGCCTGGCACAGACCCGTCTTACCTTCCGTCTGCTAGTTCTTGTTCTTCTGTCCTCTCTGTGCTGGCAGGTGCTTGGTTGAAGGCTATGGTAGCTGGTTCTCCTTTGAATCTCCCTGGCAAATTAGCATCAGAAGCACCAATCTCTGCCTGTTGGGAATAAGCAGCTAAAATACCAGGAAGAATCAAATGCTGTGTTTCTTCTAAAGAATACCCCAGAAAAACTCATTAGCCAGCCTTGGTAAAAACTCTGAATTACAGATCTTTTAAAAAGATGTAATTATATTGCTTTCAAGTACACTTTGAGCTAGTTTTTTTTTTTTTTAAACCAACTATTGCCCACTCAATTCCGTGCATGCTTATTGAGAGCCTGCCGGGCGCCAGTCACTAGGGTAAGCTCTGGGATATGAGATGAATAAAAAATGTTCTCTGAGCTCATGGGAAAGACAAGGATGTCAACGTATAATTGTAACACCTGGGGAAAAGCACTGTCATAGAGGGATGGGATGGAGAATTGAAGGGAGGGGAAGAAGCGGCAGCCACCTGCCAATGTGAGTTCATCCGGTTTCTTAGAACTGACATTTGAACTTAGTCTTTGAAGGAGGGGTACAGTTTCCTATCTCAGGGAGGATTGAGGGGGACAGGGCTGTTAGTCATGAGTGAATGCTGATCTGTCAGGCAGGATAACTTCATATGCTCTTGTTAGAGGCAGCATTGTTTAGTGGATAAAGAGCACTGACTCTGAATGTTATCAGAGACATTTGCTAGCATCGTGACCTTGACAAGTTACTTACCTGTCTGTGTTTCGGTTAACCCTTTCATAACTGGGGACAATAATGCACATACATAATAGTGTTGTTGGGTGGGTTAAGTGAGTTATTAACGGTAGTTTGCCTGATGGTGTCTGGCATGTAGTGAGCACTTACACCATGGTCTGGTGTGTCACTTGCATTTGTGTGGGAGAAAGCAATGGGCTATCTCATGGGCCTGAGAACAAGAGACCCTGAAATAGCCAACAAGTATTTACCAGCCAATTGGAATTAGCCAAGTAAGATCCAAGGAGCTGGAGTGGTCTGGTCCCTGCAAAGACTTGAAAATAGACCACTGGGCTTTTTGCTGGGACTGCTCCCCACAGTGAGGGGAAACTGGGGAGTGTAGAATGGAAATTGAGGGGCGCCTGGGTGGCTCAGTGGGTTAAGCCGCTGCCTTCGGCTCAGGTCATGATCTCAGAGTCCTGGGATCGGCTCTGCTCAGCGGGGGTCCTGCTTCCTCCTCTCTCTCTGCCTGCCTCTCTGCCTGCTTGTGATCTCTGTCAAATAAATAAATAAAATCTTTAAAAAAAAAAAAAAGAATGGAAATTGACCAAGTAGTGGCACAAGGGACAGAAAGAGCTGAAAGGTAGAGGTAAACATGGGGGAGGGGTGGTAGACAAAAATTAGCATAAAGCAAGCTGCTGAATATTTTTAGCAGCTTTGTTCAAGATATATATATCTATATATCTATGTATAGATATATAGATATATAGATACAGAATTCACCTGTTGTAATATATATATAAAATTCATGTGTTGTAAATACGCAGTTCAGTTCTCAATCAGTTTTCACAGCAGGGCAGCCATTAGCATGCTTGAGCTTTAGAATATTTCCATCACCCTAAAACGTTCTTCCCGCCTATTTGTCAGTTCCCATTCCCACCCTCTGCCCCAAGCAACCACTGATCTGTTACCTGTCCCTGTAGATTTGCCTCTTCTAAAAACTTCACATTAATGGAATCGAGGAGTAGGTGGACCTTTGTGTCGTGCCTCTTCCACTTTGCATGGTTTTCACGTTCCCCAGCATTGTAGAGTATCTGCGTAGGTCACTCCCTTTTATTGCTAAATAAGTTATTCCATTGTATGGCTGTGCTCTCTTTTGTTAACTCATTTACCAGTTGATCAACATTTGGGTCGTTTGCACTTTTTAGCTATTATGCATAATGCTGCTAATGAACATTCATGTGCAAATCTTTCTGAAGACACATGTTTTCATTTCCCTTGGAGAGATTCATAGGAGTGGCATTGGTGGGTCAGATGACAAGTTCATGTTTAACTCTTCAAGAAAACTGACAAGCTGTTTTCCAAAGTGGTCGTGCCATTTTACATGCCTGCCAGCAATGTGTTAGTGTTCCAGCTTCTTTCCATTCTCTGCAACACTTGGGGTTGCCAGTTTTTAAATGAAGCCAGTCTCTGGGTTCGTAATGGTATCTCATTTTGATTTAATGTGGATTTCTCTAATGATTAAGGAGGTTCAGCCGTTTTTGTTTCCCTGTTAGCTAGTCTTGTAGCTTCTGTGGTGAAACATCTATTCAAATTTTTTGACCTGTTTTCTATCCGGTGTCTTATTATCAAACTGTAGGAACTCTTTATATATTCTGGATACAAGTCTTTTACCAGATATATAATTTGCAAATATTTTCTGCCTGTCTGTGGCTTGTATTCATTTTTTAAATGATGTCACTTAAGGAGGAAAAGTTGATTTTGATGAAGTTCAGTTTATCAGTTTTTCTTTTTATAGATCATCCTTTTGGTGTCCTGTCAGGAAAATTTTGCCTAATCTAAGACAGCAAAGATTTTCTCCTATGTTTTATTCCAGAAATTTTGTAGTTCTTAGCTTTTATATGTAAAGTCTCTAGTCTGTCTTCTGATATTTGTGTATAGTGTGGGGTAAGGGTCAAAGTAAAATTTTTTTGTATCTAAGATACCCAGTTGTCCAACCACCATTTGTTGAAAAGTCTCTTTTCCCACTAAATTGCCTTGACACTATAGTAAAAAATTAGTTAACTGAAAATAAATCTAAAGGTTTATTTCTAGAGTCTCTATTTTGTTTCACTGATTTATATGTCTACTGTTAAGCCAGTAACACACTGTGTTAAATATGTAGCTTCACAGCAAGTTTTGAAATTAGAGAGTATAAGTTCTCTAACTTTGTTTTTTTTCAAAATTATTTTGGCTACTCTCAGCCCTTGACATTTCCATATACATTTTAGAATCAGCTTGTCAATTTCTACACAAAAAGTCTGCCAGGATTTTGATAAATTTGGCAGTGAGTCTCTAGATCAATTTAGGGAGAATTGCCATATAAATAATAGTGAATCTTCCAATCCAGTATCTCTCCATTTATTTAGATTTTCTTTAATTTCTCTCAAAAATTTTTTGTAATTTTATTATGCAAGTTTTGCAGTTTTTGTTAAATTTGTCCTAAGTATTTTATTCATTCTCATGCTCTTGTGAATGGAATTATTTCCTTAATTTCACTTTCAGATTACTTTACTGTCATATGGATGTAACCATTGATTTTGTATGTTGTTGTTGTACCTTGCAACTTTGCCAAACTTATTAATTAGTTGGAATTTTTTAATAGGTTACTTAGAATTTTTATATATGGGATCATGTCGTCAGTAACTAAAAACAGTTTTACTTCTTGTTTCCAAACTGTATGTCTTTTATTATCTTAGTGCACTGGCAAGAATCTCCAATACAGAGTTGAAGAGAGGTGGCAGGAGCAGACATCTTTATCTTTATTCCTGCCTGATCTTCAGAAGAAAGCATTTGGTCTTTCACCATGACCTGATGTTAGCTGTAGGTTCTTCATAAATGCCTCCTTGTCTCTGGTAATGTTTCATCACTTAAGGACTGTCTTACTTGATCCTAATACAGCTACACTAGCTATCCTGTAGTTAGTTTACAGAGGTATATCTTCTTTATCTTTCTATTTTCAAACTATTTATGTCTTTGGAGCAAAATACCTCTTTTATATTTCTTGTAGATAGCACATAAAAATATTTGCCTTTTGACTGGCATATTTAATCCATTCACATTTAATGGAACTATTGATATGATCAGATTTTTGTCTGCCATCTTGCTCTGTTTTCTGTATGTCTGGCATCTTTTTAAACAAATACTTTTTAGTATTACATTTTAATTCTGTTGGTTTTTTTTTTAGCTGTCTTTTTAAAATATTTACGGTGGTTTCTCTATGAATTATCATGTACATTTTAAATTATCGCAGAGTACTTCAGGTTCATACTGACTTAATTTTAGTAAAATATACAACTTGGCTTTAATAGAGCTTTATTTCCTCTCTTCTTTGTGCTATTAATGTCTCTATATGTTAGAAACACAACAGTGCAGGAAATATTCCCTCATAACAATCTTATTTTTATAGAACTTGAAATGATTTAAAATGTATTTATACAATATTTTATATTTATCCACATATTTACATTTCTGATACTCTAACTAATTTTTTACTGTGGATTCAAATTACCCTCTGTTGTCATTTCCTTGCAGTCTGATGGACTTCCTTTAAAATTTCATATTGGGCATGTCTGCTAGCTATGAATTCTTTCACCTGTTTGTTTATCTGGGAACATCTTTATTTGCCTTCATTCACTCATGATGACAGTTTTACTATATATAGAATTCTTGGTGACCGTTTCTTTTCTTTGAGTACCTTGAGTGTATCTTCCTCTATGTCTCATGAAAAGTTGCTGTCAATCTCTTTATTGTTCCCTTGTATGTGATTAATTTGGTTGTTACTTTGAAGATTTTTTTCTTTTGTCTTTTAGCAGTTCTATAATTATGTGTCTGTATTTCTTCAGTCCTTTTTCTCTCTGTTCTTTGGACTGGATAATTTTTAT
Source organism: Mustela erminea (assembly GCF_009829155.1). Taxonomy (NCBI): domain Eukaryota; kingdom Metazoa; phylum Chordata; class Mammalia; order Carnivora; family Mustelidae; genus Mustela; species Mustela erminea. Next base: position 118,424,145 of record NC_045618.1, read on the forward strand.
TCGTATATCTTTAAGATCATTGTTTTTTCTGCCATCTCAGAGCTGCTGTTGAGCCAGTTAGGGGATTTTTCATTGTACTTACACTTTTAATTCTAAAAATCTCCATTTGGCTAGTTTCTATCATTTCTATTTCACTATTGAGAGTCCCCATTTTTTGAATCATCGTCATCCGATCTTGAAAAAAGTCTTCTATATAGTTTCTGTTAAATCTTTGATCGTACTTTTATCTTCTTTGAAGTCTTTGCTAAATCCAACATGTGGGCCCATTTGAAGTGAGCTTTTATTGATTGTCTTCTTTTCTCACTGCAGGTCATGCTTTTCTGTTTTCTGTGTGTCTCATAACAGATAGAGTGCAATCATACATTTAAAAATGGAAGGAGAATGCTGATAGCACATGCAGAAAATAAGTTTTTAACATTTCAGTAATCATAATGATGGTGGTATTATTAGCATTGCATTTCTGAAATGCTTTTACGTGACATTGTATAAAGCAAATGAATACTTATGGAATGTTCTAAGTATTATCCCCTGTGTCCTCGAGAACCAGGATTCTTGGTGTGGGAGAAAGGCAAAATAGATTTAAGATAGACGAAATCAGGGTGCCTGGGTGGCTCAGTGGGTTAAGCCTCTGCCTTCCACTCAGGTCATGATCTCAGGGTCCTGGGATGGAGCCCTACATCGGGCTCTCTGCTCAGCAGGGAACCTGCTTTCCTCCCTCTCTCTGCCTGCCTCTCTGCCTACTTGTGATCTCTCTCTGTCAAATAAATAAATACAATCTTAAAAGAGATAGAAGAAATCAGAAACAAACTGTCAGTCCTGATTCAAATGATTAAATTGGAAATACTGGAAACAATGGAAATCATGAGGTAATTGTGTGTGTTTGCATTAGATACATGTGTGTGCATGTGTGTGTATGTAAACGTATATACATGGGTGCATGGAGAGAAGGAGGGAGGGAAGGACAGAGAGAGAGAGAGAGAGAGAGAGCTCCATCTCAGGGACTGACCCAATACCAGTGAACATCCCTAGTGCCATGGCTGTGATCCTGAAGTATCATTTACCAATAAAAGAAACCTCATTCCAGTTCTGGAATAAGAGTTGAATAAGATGAACTTGGAACATCTTTACATACCAGATAGCAAGGAGGCTCAAAAGATTTCTAGGATCATGGTAAAAGAATTGAGGCCAAATATGGGACAATTTGAATTTCAAGAAGGATAAAAATTGCAATAACCTCATCAAATATGTTTAAATTCATGAGTTCTAAATCCGTATCTAACAAAGTAAATAAAAAGAACTAGAGAACCAAATATTAGATGAAAGAAACCACCTTTCTGTAAGATTATTCCAGCTAATGAATGAAAACTACAGGGAGACATTCTACATTGAAATGTCACCATTTTGTAACTCGCAGCGAATTAATGTATCTAACCACTGAGCATTATGGGCAACTGGCACCCCCCACCCCCGCCAAAAAACAGGGACAGCCAGAAATGATGACGATCCTTATAGAAGAACGTACCACTGGCAAAGTCTTGAGCAAAGGGACTGAACCTGGACTGGTCAAGCCTTGAAATCCAGCTGTCAAGTGAAAGAAACACAGAGGACAGAGGAATATATGAAACTATGATTTTTCTATCCAAGGGAAATGCTACAGGTCAAGCAGTTCAGATTCTTTAACAGATAAATTGTAAGGAAAAGAAAGAGCTAGAAGGGGCACCTGCAGATGAAGAGATTTGAAAACCTCCTTCAGTAAGGATGAAAGTGGCCAAACTGAACTCTGGCGTTGGCATGTACACGCGAGTGATAAAGCCATAAGAAAATGGAATAAAGCGATTATTCCAAAAGTCAGGGTAGCAGTTACTTTCAGGTGGACAGGGGAGCCTGTTAATTGGGATGAGGATATCGACAATCGTCTTTTTTAAACCTAGGTGGTAGTTACAAGGGTGTTTGTCTCCTAAGAATTACCCAGGTGATAGATTTGTTTCATGTGGCTTTCCGTGTATGGGGGGGGGGCAGTGAAAAATGAGGTAGAACACTGCCCAGCAGAGGCCAGGGGAGGGGTCCCCATGCTGGGAATCAAGAGGCCGCTCCTTACAGGCCCACTTGGCAAGCCTCTCCCTTTCTCTCTCAGGGACTCCATTTCCACCCCCATCAGTGGAAGAGCCTCACTAGGTTGGTGGGAGAACCATTTGGAATAGCAGGTTGGAGGGTGGCATGGAACCAGTTAGTGTCGCCTCAGCTGACAGTGATGGCTCACCTTCACTCATATTTACTGTCACCTCATGTTATCCTCACAGTGGCCCCGTGAGTAGCACGTGTGCTGCTGGGTCTTTTACATGGGGCACATGAGGACCCAGTCTCTGTCCTGAAGGAGCCAAAATTCTTAGGGGGGGCTCTCTTGATCAGGGAGCGAAATACGTTTTAGTGATCTTGCCAGTGGTTTTCTGAATGGCTTCGAGGGGCTTGGGAATAGCTTATCCCCCCGAGCAAACTACATATGCTCCTCGTAGTGACACTTGTCCTGCTCTTGGCACTTGGCGAAGCTTGTTTTCTGTAGGTGGTCCAAACGTACAATTGAGCTCACCATCTGAGGTGATTGGTTGTGAATTCTGACTGGGAAGGGCCAGATACATGAGGCACTGTAGGAGGAGAGGACTGAATTTATAACGTAACGAGCGTGGATAGACTCACTTTGGTATTGTCTGTGAGTCTCTTTGTCTGACACCGTCTTACTTAAGAGTTCTGTGTCTGCTCAGACCGCTCAGCAGAAATTCTCTGCTGTCCCTTTGTCATCCACCCCTCCTGGGAGGGCCCTGAATCCCACCCCTTCTTCAGGAACAAGCGCATCCAGGTGGACCCTTGATCTGGCCCGTCTGCTCCCAGCCTTTCTGGCTCCTCTCCTGCCTCTGTTTTCATGTCATGGGAAGTAGTCACAGTTTCCAGTTTGTCCCTGGCTCCCGCACCACAGGGGTCGTCTTCAGCTTTTCCGTGCCCTGGAATCAAATTCAAATCCCAGCTCTTCTGTCTGTGGGCTAGATGGTGACCATGGGCATGTTACCTAATATCCTAAGCCTGTTTCCCCACATATTAAACTCTAGTAGGTGCTAAATAAACACTTGTTGTTTGAAAAGATAATTTTGACAGGGTATAAAATAGTTATGATTTTGCAGCATTTTCTGCTAAACCAGAGCCACACAAACACACCACCAGCTGCTTTTGGCTCTTGCCCAGTGAATGTTTCCCTGTGGAGTAGAGGGCCATGTGGTGGGAGGCCATGGGGAGGTAAGGGAATGGGAGGGTCGACACGATTCTGAGCCCTAGGCCAGGAGCTTTCCAAGTGTCGTCTTACTGGGGCATCAGGAGTGGGGACAGTCCCATTTCATAGATGAGGAAATAGACCCAGCAGGATGAAGCCCATTGCCCAAGGCCTTAGTTCTCTCCGTGCACGCCTAGCATCTGGAGTTGTCTTCCCTTCCATGTGGTTCCAGATGTCTCACATTCCATTCTCCTTTCCTCCTCCTCTTCTCATGATCACTCTCAACCTTTGCCCTTTTCTCTTTTCTGATTAGCCTCTCCCAGGCCCAAGCAAATTATCTGGCATGACTCACGAGGATGTACAAGAATCCCAAACAGCACCACGCTGCCTCAAGCCGAGCCATACTGTGGTGCTTTATTCCCCCAAGAAAATATTGGAGGCTTTTATTTGCCGATATAATGGCTGAGCCCCCTACTGAGTGCATCTGGCCTGGTTTTGGACAGGACTCCTTAGACTGGCCTTGGGCCTGAGCACGGTCCCCTGTCCCCCGGAGCTGCTGCTATTCCCTGGGCCCACTGTCCCTCCCTACCCACGTTGCTGCCTGTTTGGCTCCTGGAGGCATTTGGACCGGTGACCCCTATACATTTAAAGGTCTTTTTTTTTTTTTTTTAAACTGAGTCCCTTGGATTTTTTTCTCACTTGTCATAGCTTTTGAAATATTGTCCCCAGATGCTATTTTGGAAATGTAGTTCTGTTTTTTGCTAATTGAAATAGAAGTGAACATGCACTCTGATCCTTGTCCTTAACGTTTAGCTCAAGTACTTTGGTACATTTGCAAGGACCGTCTTCCCCTTGATGTCGTTCCTGCCTTTTGCCCTCTCCAGAGCACAACCGATGGGGTGATAGGTCAGAAATCCTTTTATCTATGTGACTTTGCCGCTTAGTGTCCATTAATGTTTGAAGTCATACTGATAGCAGACCATCTCTACCTCTTAGATTGTCTTTCTGCTACCTTTATAGCGACTTATAAAATGAATAGTAAGTTGGCCTGATGCTCCAGTGTCGCGTGCAGTTATGTCCCTTCTTAGGAAGCAAGTCATTTGGAGCCCTGGCCACTCCTGTTCTGTTCCTGCTAAATATGGATTCCTTCCAGCCTGGACAGGATCCGGAGCAAACACTTCCCTCAGTAGAAGGAAATTATGTCAGTGCTAAGCTTCTGTCTGGTCAGCTTTGTGTTACACACTTACAAAACCTTAGTAGTTCAACTGCCCAAATTATTGGTTTGAGCCACTAAACTATCTTTTGTGGCTCAGACGCCCAATAACAGTTTTGAGTTTGGCCTGACCCTTGTCAGTTGATTCCACAACAATCTCTGGAAGTTGGCTGTATTAACGGAGCTAGAACAAGAAGGATTCAGTTCCTCAACTTCTCAGTGTTGCCTTTGTCCTGCCCCCTACTCTGGCCTTCGGTGGAGACTCTGCGCTCCTCCGTGGGGGCACCTGCCCTCTTAGGCGATGTCACCATCCTTTCCTGGCGGAGTAACCACAGAGCCCCAGAGAAGGAGCTTCTATTACCCTCCTGTGACATCGGCTGCTATCTTTTGTCTTTGAGAAAATGGCAGGCTTTCAGTAAATAATAAAGTCAATGAATCAATCAAACTGGGGAATACCTTTTTTTTTTCCCCTCCAGAATTAAATGTCACCAAAGCAGTAAAATGGATTATTTATTCTGTAAATGGACTGGAAGGTAGATTCCAGAATTCCAAAACAGTTCAGAGCAAAGGCAGAGTTTTGAGGGGAATAGTAGTAATACAGGTGAACACTTAAAAGCACTTCATGCATTAACTCATTTAATTCCTAGGACCAGTCTACAAGGGGGACGCATTTTATTTTACTTTATTTTATTTTATTTTATAGATTTTATTTATTTATTTGGCAGAGAGAGAGATCACAAGGAGGCAGAGAGGCAAGCAGAGAGAGAGGGGGAAGCAGGCTCCCTGCTGAGCATAGAACCTGATGCGGGGCTCGATCCCAGGACCCTGAGATCATGACCCCAGCCGAAGGCAGAGGCTTAACCCACTGGGCCACCCAGGTGCTCTTGTCATCACCATTTTACAGATGAGGATGCTGAGGCACAGGCCCTCGCCCAAGGTCAACAACTAGTGAGTGTGAAGCTGGGGCTTGAGCCCATCCCAGCTGGCTCCAGGGTCCACGTTCTGTTTTGTGTCTCCTGGTGTCAGTGTATAGATAAGTGTAGGGATCTCCAGGCCTTCCACGGCAGACAAGCTCTGGGTTGTCCCGCATAGGTGTCATCAGACTGAGCAGCCCAGCTCCGTGCTGGGGACTGTTTGGCTTCCGGGGTGACGTTGAGCGTGGTGATAGCCTGGCTCGTGCTGGTTCATGACTGTACCCTCGGGGCCCTTTCCTGGTGCACAGTAGGCTCTTTGGATAGTTTGCTGGAATGAGGATTGATATTCTTTAACCCGTTCCCAAAGGTTGGAGAGGAGGGACATGGGAGGAGGCAAGGCTTCCTGTACTCTGTTGTTTCCTCAGGGAGCTGGGGTCTGGACGAATGTCAGGGACCAGGTCGTTGAGGGAGGCAGGGAGGTTCATTTTCGGAGTCGGGCTTGCATCTGGGCTTCTAGCATGCCCCGTCAGAAGGACCAGTCTGCATGTCCCTGTCCTGACACCAAGACAGTTCTGTCTGCCTTGTTGGATTTGAACCTCTGCTGCCCAGGACATGGCCTGGTACACGGCACCCGCTCAGCGTGCTGCCGGCTGCCTGGCCAGCTGACCAGAGTGTCTCCTCTGCTCTGCCTTTGTCACGGGGAATCCTCAGTTGCTGAGGTAGTCACAAAAAATGTTGTAAAGCCTAGTACAGCTCTCATTAGGATTGAAATGAGGCTTCCGGAAGCTTCGCCGGCTTGTTCACATCCCAGCGTGGAGAGTTGTCACACCCTCCATCTCCATATCTAGGCGGCAGCTGGCTTGCTTGGTGGATCAGATGGGGTCCTTTGCTATTGAGGCCAAGGTTGTGGGTTTGATCTCTGACCTCTGACTCCAGCGGGCCATCTGTGTCCATAAATGCATGTCATTGGATACGAGGCGAAGAGCACATACAGAGCGAGAAGCTGGAGGCCCTTCTGGGAAAAACAGCTCCCCGAGCGCCGGCCAGAAGTGCCCTTTGGACTGAGAAGGATGCCTTTTTTTTCTCCTACTTTCCAGATCTGGATCTCTGGTTTTGATTTCAGACTTTTTCCAGATAGGTGCCGCTGAGGTTATGTAAATGAAGGGGAAGCAGTTTTCCAGCCTGAGAACTCAGAGCAAGTGACCGGGAGCAGCAGGGTTTATTTCTGGCTTTCTGGGGTCATGTTGAAGTGGCTAGCGTTCCACTGGGGTGGGTCTTGTGAAGTAAGAAGTGTCTGCTTCAGGCATCCTGTTTGTAACTGAGAAAACTCTTCAGCAGGGAGGTGGGGGGAGACTTCAGAATATAAGATGGCCCTCGCCCTCGTCTCTTTTTGAGGGCACCAGCTTCCTGGGTGTCACTGGGTGCACCTAGAAAGCATTCTAGGTGCTCCCAACAAGCTTGCATGTATTTTGAGCACCTGTGTTTTCCTAGGGAAGCTGGGAAGCCATTCCCTAGGGTGACCTTTGACCCGGGTCTGGAAGGGTCACTAACAGTCCCCTTCCCCCAGGCCACCTCAGACAAAAAGGAGCACGTATAAAGGCACACGGGCAGGAAAGCTACCCTGAAATGTCTGGAAGTTTTTTAAAAAGGGCTTCAAAATCCTTATGATCCCTGCAGCCCTCTCCATGCTGTCAGGCAGAGCCTGCCCAGCTGTGTCACTTGGTCAGGCGTGTGGGTCCCTGCCCCCACAGGACCCATGCTGCGGTGCCCCCGAGGGCACATGTGACATGTTCTGCTTTGCCGGGCTACCCAATCCAGTACAGTGAGAACGAGGACAAGGAACAGGTAGAAAATGTGCTCCCTTGTTGGTCTTGGTTATTTCAACTCACTGTCATTCTGAAATCCATTCAACGAGTCTATGTTGAGCACTTGCTGTATGCCAGGCTCTGTTGGAGGGGCTTGGGATATGTCGATGAGCAAAACACAGATCTTAGTCCACATGGTGCCCATGTGTTTATGGGGGTGAGGGGTGTGAAGCTCTCCGGGCTCCCTGAGGTGGAATGGTGTCCTTTGCTCACCAGCATGTCCTCGCGGATGAGCCTGGAACCTGATGTACAATAGCGCTTAGTAGCTGTTGAAATGACCTGCTGCTTAAGAGCTTCAGAGTGCTCGTTGGTACGAAGGGACCTGGGAAATGCCACACGATTTCTAGGCTCTGAGACATCTCTGGTGTTGACTCATTTTGTAACTGATCTTTTCTAAGTATAATTTCTAAACCACTGGGAAGGAGAAAAAATGCCTTGTGCTCGCTATCCAGAGTTTGCCAAACATTTTATTCACCTCTGACATTTGAGTTAGCATGGCAGTGATGGTTGATATTGAATTTAAGTGCGTTGGTGGCCTAGGCCACACTCCGAGGTCAGAAAATAATCTGGAAGGACAAGTTAAGGAGAAGAGTTGTCTCTTCCCAGCCTAGTCCCAAGAAATGAAAGGAGAAATGACAACCAAAAAAGTGGATTGAGCCGAGTAGCCACCCATCACGAGGCAAAATGGTTCTCTAAGTCTCTGAGTTTCTCCCAGTCCCACTTTTCCATTTTGATTCTGATTTTGGAGCTCTGGCCTCCCTCCTGATACAGCTTCCCATTGGTTTGGTGGTACAGAGTCACAGGTGACAGTGTTAAAGAGCTCTGAATGTGGTTCAGAGTCACGAACAGGCCCCACCCTGGACTTGACCCGCCTTCAGAAATCCTGCTTACAGGCAGGGCCTCCAAGTCAGGAGGGAGGCCAAGTGCTACCAGTCAGCCTCCCTCTGTGTCCTCAGAAGTCATGCTTTTGCCTTGACCTGAGGGCCAGCAGATGAGACCTGGAAGGAGGAAGGAAGATGATGAAACCTGATGAAAAAGGAGGAGGGAAGAAAAAGTGCGGATAGGTCACCAGGAGTCAAATGTGTCCCTGTGAAAAGTGGGTGGGCTTTCCTGTCAAGACAGAGCAGTAGATGGCCTGAGTTGGAACACGAGCAAAGCGGTGGGACTGGCCTGAGCTCCCGCTGCAGGGTAGGGGACAGAAAGAGGTGCTGGCAAGGGAAAACAGGGCTGTGCCTGCTCATCAGACTGGACAGGCAGCTGGTGTTCAAGGGCCCTCCCTTTCTCCCTGGTAATGGCTGAGCCGTTGGGAACCATTCCACACGGAAGGACACGCACCCAGCTCGGGAAGCTTCCCCAAGCAAGATGCGGGAGGTGAACCCCATGTTCTGACAGCCTGCCAAAGTGCCTGCTGTTCATTGGCTGGCAGGAACGTTCGTTTTTGAGAATAGTTTGCCATAATGAATTCTGACATCATTGCGCTCGCTCAGTCAGGAATGTTGAAATGGAATAAATGACCTAATGTGAAGGGTTTGTGGAAACCCTCAAAACCGAGGAGAGTCCCTGGCTCCCTCGTCTTCATTTTGAAGTGGAGTTATTAAGCAACAGTTCATTCTGGATATTTAACGACCTCAACGTTTTAGGAATGAACTAATAGTTTAGAGACATGAAAGCAATCATGTGGCTTTTATTTCCCTCAAATTGGAGTCTTTCATAGCACTTAGAATATAATTCTTATACGTTAATTTCCCCATTTTGTTCCTTTTTATCATGATTGTCTGTCCAGCTTTTTTTTTTTTAAAGGTTTGATTTATTCATTTAACAGAGAGGGAGAGTACAAGCAGAGAAAGCAGCAGGCAAGAGTGGGAGGGAGAAGCAGGCTCTCTGCTGAGCCGGGAGCCGGATGTGGGACTCGATCCCAGGACCCTGGGATCACGACCTGAGCTGACGGCAGCCGCTTAACGAACTGAGCCACCCAGGCGTCCCTATCTGTCCAGCTTAAAAAAAAATTTTTTTTCCTGCTCTCATGGCAATAGTAGAAATGATTGACTGAATAAAATTAGGCGATTAAAAAAATGTATGAATGGTATAGGAGTTGCTGAAAATGAGATGTTTTTGCATTTGGGAAACTTCCTTCCTTTTCTTTCTAATATTTAAAATCTTCCCCCTCCAGCGGCTTTTTGCTGCTGTCAGACTGATCTGTGGTGGTTCCTGAGGGCTCCCTGTTGTTTGCTTGGCGAGGTGTCAGCCCCTGAGGGTTACTGTTTACAAGCAGGACCTCCCAGAGCTTGAGGAAGAATTTGATTCAGAATCCTAGGCTCTCTCCAGAATAATCTGGAAACAGTTGCGAAAAACAATATTTGCTTCAAGGCCACTGCCTGGCCTTGGGAATAAGCCCCCAGTGGCTGACCACCTCCTCCCGAGTCCGGGCACTTCGTCGAGTTGTCCAGCAGGGGGCCTCGGTCCCGCGCGGGAGAGCCACCTGGCCCGCAGAGGGGAGTTGATTTCTCCAGCCATCCTTTCTCTTCTAAGGCAGCTGAGGCAGGACCCTCGACACCGGCCTGCTTCACCTGGGCCGATGGGTCTTCTTTCCAATTTTGAGGCACTTCCTGGGGGCATCTCATTAGCCGTGATCACTGGAATGCATAAAATGTGTGTTAGGTATATATGAGGTAATTTGCATATAAATGATTAAGTCAGAGACCTGAGCTTTTGTATTCTAATTTTGTTCCTTCTTCTAGAGCTGCACTTCAGTTTTAGAGCCAGTTTAGTTTCTCTTGCCCAGGAAGGCGACAGAATCTAGTAGAAAGCTTCCAGCTCACTCTCTCACTGGGTTGGTGAACTGAGCAAGGCATTCCACTTCTGTGTCATAAGGAGCTAGCTTGCATTGGCTCTCGTGGATAGCTAGAAAATTCTGGGCTTTCGTAACTGGATCAGTATCTCATTCTGCCAGGAGGGTGCGAGAGACACTGCGGATGACCAGCTCCTATCTTGTAGCCCACCCGGCTTATCCTATTTAGATTCGATGCTGCCTTTTCAGAGCTGATAACCACCTGGTGAAACAGTCCTGTGAACCCGGGTCTCCAGTTACGTTCCCTCAGTCCCTCCCACCCCTGTGTCATACAGTCAAGACTGCTGTTCCGTGTACACAGGGTAGGAGCTTAGTCCGTGGGTTCAACCACTGTATCCACGCCCCGCCCCCCGGGTGAGTTAGAGCTATTTCCTCCCCCCCCATCACTTAGGAGAGCTGCGCTTCCATCCAGAGCAAACATACTTTGTTGCCCATGAGCATGGATCCCATAAAAACAAACGAAAGGGAAAGCAGAGTGGCTCGCGTGTCCTGGGGCCCATGACCTAATTTGCATTCACGGGTCTGTTAGAGTCCCTGTAGCACCGTTTAGAGTCCCGAGCACCAGCGTCTTTTTATGCCACTGTGAAGCTTCTGATCTGATACCATCTGAAATGTGTGGGTGAGAGGAACACAGGAGAACTGATGGGCTCTCGCCAGTAAACTGTTATCTTAAAGTTCCGGGGCTGTTCTTGTGAACGAGAGTCCTGGGATGCCGTGTAGGGAGAAGATATAAATTAATAGCCCTTGTGGGTGCTTTTAGCATACAGAGCCCACGTTTAGTTTGATTCAATACCTTTGCGTGATTGAAAATGTCATCCAAGAAGAAAGCCAAATGCCTAGAGCTCCTGCCACAGCCCGCAGAGGCTGGCTGACAGGTCCGCACCGGCTGACCCGCTCTGCGGCTTTTTGGAAAGATGAGATGTGTTCTAATGAGCAGTTATAAATATCACCGAGTTATGTCATAGGTGGTGGCAGCGCTCAATGTAAAGGGACTGGCTGGGAAGTGTTCCCAGCCGAATGGGCCGGGCACAGCTTTGCAGGGAGGACTGCAAGTGGGGGCTGGATACAGTGCCCAGGGTGTCACTAAATAATTCCCTGTCCTTGATGGAAATGTGTCACCAAACGTGTCTCGGTGAAGTGTGGGGCAGTGAGAGGAGATGTGTTCCCATCGGAGTCGCACTGCTCAGGGCTCCGGTCCTCATGCATTTGCTTGCAAAAGGGGCCTTGACCACTTGCTGCTTCTTGTCTGGGCAGAGTGGGGAGGGCAGCGTTGGCTTGGTGGCTTTTTTGGGGCAGTAATTTAGGTTCTCAGAGATGCAGAGTGATTGCATGGTGGAGCCCCTCAGTTTTCATGCCTGTTATCTTTGTCCTGACCATAAAAATGGCAAGTTACAGGAAGGCTTTAGCACTCCGCATTCTATGCCTTGTGGATATTCCCGCACTCTCTCGCCGCCCACCTTTTAAGTGAAAACAGATTTCAGCACCACTCAGTAGAGCAGGAAAACTATGGAGCCATTGGGAGGTTGAGGGTAGATTCTGCTAGATGCCTTACATCTCTCTCTCTCTCTCTCTTCCTTTCCCCCTCCATTCCCTTCCCCTCCCTTGCCTTCCCCTCTCCCCTTCCCTTCTCTTTCCCCTTTCTTTCTCTTCCTTTCCCTCCCCTCCCCTCCCCTTCCCCTACCTTTTCCCTCCCCCCTTCCTTCCTCCCTTCCTTTTTTCCTTTTTCCTTCCTTCTTTCTTTTTCTTTCTTTCTCTTTCTCTCCTTTCTTCCTTCCTTCCTTGGCTTCAGAACTGATGTTCGGATTTTTTTTTTTTCCTTGAGAAAATTTGATTGTGGAAGCACAAAAGACCAGCAATCCCAGGCCAAATTTTTCAGAGTCAAGCAAAGATGGACAGACATGTGCAGAATAATTGTTTGCTTAAAATCTAGCCAACAGCTTTCATGTAGACAAAATGCATTGAAATATGTGTATAAAATATTTAATATTAATGCACGCCAGATGGAAACCCTGTCAAACTCTGTGTGCACACAGGAACTTGACGAGAGGAGTCGGGAGATTCAGAGAGATCCTCAGAGCAGTAGAAACAAGAACAACCCAAAACCTGCGAATGGTGAGTGTGATGGGTAATTTGATTGAGGCCGGAAGCGCACTTTAGGCGTCCTCTCTCCTCCCCTCCCTCTCCCTCCCCCTCCCTCCTGCCTCTCCCGCTTCACATACATGTATGTATGTGTGTGTGTATGTATATGTGTGTGTGTGTGTATACACATATATACATATATATGTATATACTTTGTTGAGATACAGTTTCCACACCACACAGTTCACAGTTCACCCTTTTAAAGTCCGCGGTTTTTAGTGTACTAACCACATTATTCAGTCATCACTAATATTTAATTTCAGAACATTCTCATCCCCAAAAAGAAACCCCATACCTCTCAGCAGTCACTCCCCATTCTCCCCTTTACCCTCAGCCTCTGGCAACTGCTCATCTATGTTTTGTTTTTATGGATTTGCCTATTTTGGACATTTCATATACATGGAATGTATACTAGGTGGTCTTGTTGTGACCGACCTGCTCTACCTAGCGTGGTATTTTCAAGGTTCACCCGCGTTGGAGCATGGGTCAGCACGTCACTCCTTTTTTGTGACCAGATACTATCCCACTGCAGGGACAGAACACATTGTTTGCATTTGTTCCTCAGTTGATGGACACGTGGATTGTTTCCACTTGTTGGCTATTGTAAATATTGCTGCTATGGACATTCTTATGTAAGTTTTTAAGTGGACACGTGGACAAGTTTTAGGTGGGCAGGCTGTACGTTCAACATTTGGAGGAATCGCCAGACGATTCTCCAAAGCAGCTGTACCAGTTTGTATCCCCACCAGCAGTTAGGAGGGCTCCGATTTCTCCGTATTCTTTTTTTTTTAAAAGGTTATTTATTTATTTATTTGACAGAGATCACAAGTAGGCAGAGAGGCAGGCAGAGAGAGAGAGGGAAGCAGGCTCCCTGCTGAGCAGAGATCCTGATGTGGGGCTCCATCCCAGGATCCTGGGACCATGAGCTGAGCTGAAGGCAGAGGCTTTAACCCACTGAGCCATCCAGGCACTCCTGATTTCTCCGTATTCTTGACAACACTTGTTATTGTCTGTCTTTTTGGTCTTGCCCTCCTAGTATATATGAAGTGCTGTCTCATTGTGGTTTTAATTTAGATTTCCCTAATGACTACTGACGTTGAGCATCTTTTTATGTACTGATTGGTCGTACTACCTCTTGAAACAAAAGAACTGCATCCCTCATGGCAGGGAGATTATAAGCCCTTCCAGTTGCCAGGGTGGTGAAGGGGTTGGCTGTACGCTGATGATTTCACACCAAAACCCAGCCAGAGCAGAGCAGATTGGATCCTGAAGAGTACCTAATTGTTAGACTAAGTATAGTGATGCTAAAACTTAGAGGAGAAACAAAAGCTAGCTAGAGAACGTGGCTCATCAGCAGTTTGGCTGTGTTGTTGGTATAAGTTCTCTCTTGCCTTTTGAAACCCTTGAACTTTTCTTGGCTGGAGAGGTGATCGCTGATCCCTCTATGGCTGTTCTGCCAAGGGCTGTCTGGGTGAAGTCCTGGTGCTCACCAGAGATGAAGCAAATACCACGTGTCACAACTGACACAACAGCCCCATGGAAGAGTCCACCTTCTTGGGTCTTGTCCCTAGCGCCATGGTTTTCCCATTGTCATGACCCCTTTCAATGTTGCCAGAGAGTTTAAAGCTGGGCCAGGCTCAGTGACTCCTGTTATAGGAAGTGAGGCTGTTTCTTCATTTTGGTGTCTTCAGGGTTTGGGGATGCAGATATCCGACTCATGGGGCCAGATGACGAATCAGTAGGCTTTCCTGGAACTCATGGGGGCGAGACAAAGGAGCAACTTTACACTCCCTCACCCTTCCCCCAAGACCTTACTTGGTCTTTGGTATTTATTTATATACCGATATGATTTGGGTGTGCCTTAAGAAGTTCAAACCAGACATTTTGATTTGTGGAGTTCTTTAAGGCAAAAAACCTCTGAAAAAAATATGGGTAAAAATTGTTGCCAAGTGTCTTTTCTCTCAAATTGACCTACTAACAACATTTCATGATACTTCTTGTCTGGTCAGCATGAACAGCTCCTTTTAAGTCTTTGAAGCACAATTAAAGTAATCGATGATATTGGCTAGTGTTCTTATCATTGTTTTAAGAGCTGATTAAAAAGCCAATCTTTCAGAATTGCTTAAATGTGGAGCATTTGTCCATATTGTTGATTCAAAAGCATATATATTTTATTAAAGTGATTAATGGGTTTTGCCCTGTTAGAAGGTGTGAGTGCATTGACTACTCTGTGAGCCATCTACCTGCTGCTTACGTCAACACTACTCTTCACAGAATTAGAGAATATCTTCCATTATTGCCTAAGGTTTCTGTTATTTGGATCAATGTACTTTAACTTCTAAAAACCCTGTGAGGGGAGATTCTGAATAAAGACATGTCAGAAAGTGAGATAAGTTTCTTCAATTATTATTTTCTTTTTTCTGAGACATGCTGTGAGGAGGCTTCTGAAGAAGGCTGGGTAGACTGGAGTTGCCCCTGCACATTTTCAGCTGTTAACTGGTTGATGTTGACATGAGGGGAGTCACTTCCTCTCTCTGTTGGACTTGCGGTGCAAGTAAGTAGGCCTTTGGTCTTGGTTGATGAGTCTCAGGTGACCTAGGTTGAACTGCTTACAATTCCTTGCGTGCTCAGCAGAAGGTGTGCATCAGAATTTTCTGAGGAACTTTGAACAAATGCACATCCCTTTTCCTGACCTCAGAAATGCCAGCTGAGTAGGTTTGGGGCAGAACCCAAGAATCTTCTCTTCTCGTTTCCATGGGGAATTGTTTGCCTTCCCTAGCTGGGAAGTACTTCATGGGCCTTAATCACTGGTATCTTGGTCTACAGTAGCCATCAGAAAGCTTGTCAAGTTAATGCTGCTCACAACTCTGTGATTCCTTCGAGATTAGTTGATCATTGCAAATTTATGATGCTCTTAGGAAGTGAAAAATTTGCCTTTTAAACTCTGTCAGGCGGTGAGACCATAGCTGAGAAGGATTTACAAGTCCATTTACAGAAACCCCACTCTTAGACAAATACTTCAACGAACTGAAAGTGGGTGTTAGAAACAAACATTGTACATGAATGTCTGTAGCGGCACTGTTTATGCTAGCCAGAAGATGGAAACATTCCGAATTTCTATGTGTTGATGACGAGATAAATAAAATGTGGTACGTCCACACCTAGAGTATTATTCAGCCACAAAAAGGAATGACACACTGACCCAGGCTACTACATGGGTCAACCTTTTTTTTTTTTTTTTTTAAGATTATTTATTTATTTATTTGACAGAGAGAGATCACAAGTAGACAGAGAGGCAGGCAGAGAGAGAGAGAGAGAGAGAGAGAAGGAAGCAGGCTCCCTGCTGAGCAGAGAGCCCGATGCGGGACTCGATCCCAGGACCCTGAGATCATGACCTGAGCCGAAGGCAGCGGCTTAACCCACTGAGCCACCCAGGCGCCCTACATGGGTCAACCTTGACCTCTTGATGCTAAGTGAAAAAGCCAGTCACAAAAAGGCCCCGTATTATAGGATTCCGTTGATAGGAAATGTCCCCAATGGGCAAATCTGCAGAGACAGAAAGCAGGTTAGTTGTTCCTGGGGTATGGAAGGAGGGAGTGGAAAATGACCGCTGAAGAGTACAGGGCTTCCTCTTGGGGTGATATTCTGGAACCAGGGCGAGGTGATGGTTGCCGAGTACTGTGAATGTACTAAGTGCCATTGGGTTATACATTAAAATGGTTAAAATGGTGAATTTTAGGTTAGGTGAATTTTACCACAATTAAGAAAATACATAACTAAACAGATTTAATGACCAAGTTTATATATTAAGGTTTGACTTCTTTCTGGCTCCCTTCCTTTCCTTCTGATTTTATCTGTTGCCAACAATTTGTAAGCATTTCAATGGCAAGCATATAAAACCCAAGTATAAGAAGTAAAAGGTCTGATCACTATTGGTGGCTGTGCTGGTCATTTCTCATATTCATCTCCTGTTCTGAACTTCATGTGAGCTCTCAGTGCACACAACCAGACAGCCTTCCTTCTTGGTTAGTGCAGTGGTAGAGTGACACATTTAAAATACGCAATCACATCAAAACCATTTTAAAAGTCTCTCTGGAAGATTAATACCCGGAAGTAAAGTGAGATCTAGCACAAGCTGTCGCATAGTGGACAAGCAGACTGTGGAGGGCAGAGATTTTTGTAACTTTAGAATCCCTGTCCATGGCAGGTATATTCAGAAAATGAAGCTCCTTGTTCATTTTTTTCCCTTTGACTTTTTTTTTTTCTCGACTATAGGGAGTCGAGGTTATTTTTGCCCGTTGATGCTTCCAGCAGAAGTCATTAGCTTATATGACTGCAGGGAGATTGAAATGAAACTATAATGGAAGGTTTAAGAAAACAGTGCAGGTACTGTTTAGGTTCTGAAAATTGTATTCTTATGAGATCTTTACAAATGGCTCAGTTGGGGATGATAGGAGTGCACTTAATTTTACATTTTTATAGACATTAAAGCCAGTGGGTCTTACTTGGGAATAATCAGGAAAATTTGCCTTTACCCAGTGGTTATCGGAAGCCACTAAGCTAGTGATTTGGTTGCATTTAAGTTTCCTGATGGTGTTTTAGGCGATTTCACGTGGATGAAAACCTAGCAAAGTTCTCTTCTGGAACATATTTATTTAAAAAGTCTCTCTCTCAGGGAAGATCAGCATTCTTTGCCTGCGTGTTTCCAAAGAACATAAAAACCTTGTGGAAAAACCTGATGGTTGAAGTTTTATTTTGCCACCTTTGGCTGATCGTGGGGTAGCACGGGCCACATTGAGGTGCACCTGCTTCTGTTCTCAGGGAGATTTTGTGGGGGTTTTGTTTATCTGTTTGTTTTTACTTCTCTTCTTTATCACTGGAAGATTATGAGGTAAGTGAACTGATATGCTAACAAAATAATTCTAGATGTCACATACCCTCCTCCTCCCATTCATCAGACAGGGCACTGTTCTACTGCAGAGAGCTTGAAAAGCATAGTAGTCTTTGTCTAACTTAGGATGACAAGATCCAGATATGTCTGGGTTTTCTCAGGGAGGAAGGAGATACCTATGCAGCATTGCAAAGAGGTCTTTCTTGATCAGTAGCCATACTTGCCACTTTGCTTTCTCTTTTGCACAGGCCAGCAGTAGCCTTTGGGCTGGAAGGCCCAGAGTGCACTGAGAACAGGGCGCTGAGTCCCAGGATGGGGCCACCATGGGACTGGCCCTTGGCACTTCAAAGAGGGAAGGCATTTCCGAAATCTACACTGGATACCATCTTATCAGCAATGAAGAGCTTTTTTTTCCCTCCCCTTCAGGAGTAACGTCTTCTAGGTTGAGCACCGGCTTTGTGCCAAGTTTGGGTTTTAGCAGGGATCTGTTGGGAGGTGATGAAATATTTTGCAATTAACCTATGATAAGAGCTTTTGGAAAAGAGCTAAACTAAAAGTTTCGGTTGTTTCAGAATATCACAGAGGCAGGATGGCTCGAAGGGCATAGACTTTTTTTTTTAATGGTTCAAATACCTTAGTGTATTTTCTCTCCTTTTTTGTAGTAAAATGTTCATCGGAGAAGTAAAAATCTTTAATCATGAGTCTTGGAATAGTGCCTAGCACAAAGTGATGACTGGAAAATATTGACCAAATGAGCAAATGAGTGAAGGAATGATACAGAATGGACTCACAGCTATGCCTTTGCTCCTTTGTGTTCCCAGACAATAGCCAGGCAGTTGGCAGAGATCTTGTTGCGGGGTATGTGTGAACAGAGCTACTGGAACCCTCTGGAGGATCCGCCCTGCCAGTCACCTCTGGATGACCCTCTCCGGAAAGGAGCAAACACAAAAACCTACACCCTCACTCGGAAAGCCCGCGTCTACTCAGGAGAGAAGTATGGCCCTTGATGTCCTCCTTCGTAGGTTGGGGGATGGGAGGAAAACTCAAGGATGAGTAAAGTTTGGGACAGATTCTTCCCCTAAAGGGGAACCAGACAAACAAGTCTCATTTGCCAATTTAATGGAGACACTCCATTCCTTTTAGTAACCTCAGTAGATATCTGTGCACCAGTAGGTACATTTTAAGTAGGAAAATTCTCTCCTCTCAGTCCTTGGCCACTATTCTTGGCCATCACTATTGGTCTTTCGGATTCTCATTCTGTTTCTTCTAAGAACCCTAGCATTAGCCAGTAATCAGTGACAAAGCTGTTTGTTATCCAGAGTTAGCCTTTTTTTCTTTTCTTCAGCAATTCCTTGATCCTTTTGTTTATAAATTTGTTTTAAACCAAATTAGCTATAAGAAGAAAGAGAATTAAATAATTTGTAAGTGACTGGAAGGTGACGTCTCTTTTGAACTTTTTAATTTTTTTTTATTTTAAATCTGGGACAGGGCGCCTGGGTGGCTCAGTGGGTTTAAGCCTCTGCCTTCCGCTCAGGTCATGATCTCAGGGTCCTGGGATTGAGCCCCGCATCGGGCTCTCTGCTCAGTGGGGAGCCTGCTTCCTGCCCTCTCTCTGCCAGCCACTCTGCCTACTTGTGATCTCTGTCAAATAAATACATAAAATCTTAAAAAATAAATAAATAAATCTGGGACTTGGCTACCTTGGAGGAAGGTGGGTTCGGGAACCTCTACAGCCTCCATGTGGGCCTTCCCCAGCTTGGGAAGCAGGAGGTGGCAGGCATTGACCATGAGAGGGGCCAGGAGACAGGAGATTGTTGACTCACTCTTGATTCCTCCCCTTAGAGTCTCACCCTCCCATCTTTGCCGGTTCCTGCAAGGAGGAGGCTTGATGGCTCTTCAGAATCTCTCTGTGAGGGGAAGGGGGCGTGTATGAATAAGTATGGAAACCTTCCACAATGGTTATCAAATGAGAAATGGCAGAGACACTGCAGGCGGCTGCTTCTGAGGCTCCAGAGCTGGGACGGGGAGGGGGTTTTGACTAGATGCTTACTGCATGTGTGACTTCCGGAAATGATTGTCACATTTTCAAAAGGGACAACGCTTCCCTGGCAGGCAGCCTCCTCTTAATCCCCTTACGTTGACCCTGGCATTTCTCTCCCTCATCATCCTCCTGTTCAGACTGCATTTCTTACATGGATTCAGAGAAGCGAGCATATTCTTAACTTTTTCCCTAGGTTTATTTTAGTTTGCGCTTAATCCCCCTTTTAATTTAACCCCCCTTTTTGTGGCCTTGTTGAACCATGAGTTTGCTCAATTCACAGCCTGTGTTACTCCTTAGTCCTTATCTGAATTCACAGAACATCTGTTCTAGCAAATCCCAAACTCTCACTTTAAAAATGCTGAACCCTCAGTATGAAGTATTTAGAAGCAGTTTTGGGGTTCATCTTGAAAGTGAAATTTATATCCTAAGAATAGGCCTGAGTTCTTTGTTTGTTTTCTGCTTCTATGCTGCTTAGTAGACGGATGTATAAGGTTCCAGGTATATTGAGAAACTCAGCTCCTGCTCCTTCCCCTGATCAAGCTGGAAACATGGGTAGAGCTCTGTTTCTTTGGGTGTTATTGCAATGTGGCTTCATCCCTTGAAGGCAGAAAAGCTCAGGATGCTGGCCATTTCTCCTTTATTTTGTGAACCACTCAGACTCTGTTACTCTCCTGATGTCAACAGCCCCAGCTGTCCAAGGAGAATTATGGAGGCAACATGAAGATCTAGAAAATGCAATGACAATTAAAGGGAGATTCCCCTACCAGGACTGGTTGCTGAGTCACGGTTTCATTCCACACAGATACAGTCAGGTTTTTTGTTTTGTTTTGTTTTTACCATTTTACTGAGATGTGATTCACATACTATACAGTTCACTCATTTAAAGTATACAGTTCAGGGGGCACCTGACTGTCTTAGTCAGAAGAGCATGTGCCTCTTGATCTTGGGGTCATGAGTTCAAGCCCCACATGAGATATAGAGATCACTTAAATAAATAAAAAAACTTAAAAAAAAAACAATTCAGTGGCTTTTAATATAGTCACATAATTGTGCTTCTGTCATCATAATCAACTTTGAAAATTTTTTTTACCCTGAAAATAAACCTAGTG
The DNA here is from genome assembly GCF_009829155.1 of Mustela erminea. NCBI lineage: Eukaryota > Metazoa > Chordata > Mammalia > Carnivora > Mustelidae > Mustela > Mustela erminea. The sequence continues at coordinate 118,444,424 of NC_045618.1, forward strand.
CCCCTAAGGTGTCACCCCACCATCCCCAATCCCTTGGCTTTTTCATATGAATTTTAGTATCAGTTTGTCCATTTCTGAAAAAAAGAAAGAAAGAAAAGAAAAGAAAAAAAGCAGCTAGGATTTTGATGGGAATTGCACTGAATCCATAGATCAATTTGGAGGAATATTGCCATCTTAACAATACTGAGTCTTCTGATCCATGAATATGGGATGTCTTTCATTTATTTCGGTCTTCTTTAATTTCTTTCAACAGTGATTTGATGTTTTCAGAGTGTAAGTGTTTTACTTCTTTCTTGAAACTTACTGTGTGTGTGCCTGCTATTCTTTTGGATACTGCCATAAATGGAATTATTTTCTTAATTTCATTTTTGGTTTGTTCATTTCAGGTATAGAGAGATACAGTTGATTTTTTGTATTGATGTTATATACTGCAATCTTGCTGAACTTGTTCATTTGTTCAAATAGTATTTTAGATTCCTTAGGATTTTCCACATACCAGAATATGTCATCTGCAAATAGAGGTAGTCTTACTTCTTCCTTTCTAACTTAATGGCTTTTATTTTATTTTCTTCCGTAATTGCTTTGCCAGAACCTCCAGTGCAATGTTGAATAGAAATGGCAAGGATTGGTGGACATCCTTCTCTTATACCTGATGTTAGGAGGGAAAAAGCATCCAGTTTTCCACCATTAAGTGTGAAATTAGTTGTGGGTTTTCATAAATACCTTTCATCAGGATGAAAAAGTTCTTTCTATTGCTAGTTTGTGGAGTACTCTTTATCTTGAAAGGGTATTTAATTTTGTCAAGTGCTTTTTTTGCATCAATTGAGAAAATCATGTACATTTGTTATTCTGTTGATGTAATGTATTACATTAATGGATTTTCAGATGCTAAGCCAATCTTTGACAAATTTCATTGATCCTTTTCAAGAACCAACTTTGGTTTTGTTCATTTTTTTTCATTTTTTTGTTCATTTGTTCATTTTTTTCTATTGTGTCTCGGTTCACTAAAATTTTATTAATTTCCACACTGATCCTTATTCTTTCAGTTATCACCATCAGTTCTGAGCTTTCTAGTTTTGTTTGTTCACAATGATAATTCTGGTTTATTAGGTAAGAGAGAAAGAAAGCCTGTTGGGATTATACTTGTCTTGGGGCTCCCTGATCACCAGGACTCTCTAATTAGGCAAAAAGGATATTAATACCAATTCAGTTATACTGCTTGGCGGGTAAAAAAGGGAATCCACAGATAATGATTAAACCCCATCTTGGCCAATAGTCTCAAACGCTTCCCCTCCTTAGTCCCTTATGAGAAGTATGAGCACAGAGCCTTCCAGCTCCAGCAGATCACAAGAACCATTCAGAATAGCTGGTCATAATGGAATACAGCAGAAAAGTGAGCTCTGTCAGAAAACTCCACTCCTTGTCACTGTGGCCTGGACCTGGGGTGGAAACCGGGTGCTCATTCTCTTGACAATCCTAGATAGGAAAGGGATCACATGCCATGGACCTCTTTACTTTCTTCCTTCTAGGTCTTCCTGTGAGGAATTTTTTTGACCTTTGCTCATTTATTTATTAAAGATTTATTTATTTATTTCGGGGGGAACAGAAAGAAAGGGAGAGAGACTCCCTACCAAGCCCAGAGCCCAACGCAGGGCTCAATCCTAGGACCCTGAGATCATGACCTAAGTGGAAACCAAGAGTCAGACACTTGACTGTGCCACGCAGGCACCCCGCTTTATTTTTTAAGTAAGCTTTTTATTGACACATAACACATACTGGAAGAAATACACGAACCAAAAGTATAAAACTTGATGAATTTTTACCAAATGAACACATCCATGTAATTAGCACCCTGATCAAGAACCAGACATTGCCAGAACCCTTGAGGCCCTCTTTGTACCCTCTCCTGATTACTGCCCCATCCAAGGGTAACCATCCTGAGTCCTAGCCCAATCATTAGTGTAGGCCATTTTTGAAATTTATATGAATGGAATAATATATTAAAAACTCGTCTGTTTAACTTCTGTCTGATATTATGTTTGAGAGATTCATCCGTGTTTCTGCATGCAGCCGGAGTTTGTTTCTGTTATTATGAAATTTTCCATATATACTCCAATATATTGATCCATTCTACTCGTGATGGATGCTAGAGTTGTTTCGCATATGGGGCTGCTTCCATCTCATTCAGGCCCAGGTCCAAATAGCTTGACCGTTACCTTCTCAGAAAGGTATTCCCCAGTCATCTTATCTAACTGTCCTCCTTTCTGAGCATTTTCTATCACATGAGCTCATTCATTTTTCATCGTAGCACCTAAAATACAGATTTTTTTTTTGGTTTATCCTTCTTCTAGAATGTGCTGCAGTGAACATTTTCACACATGTTCCTTAGTGCACATACATCAGGGATGTCTTCCTGCTGTTGTGTTTCTCCTTGTAAAAAACACTTGAGATGGCTTAGATCATTAAACGCATGTTAGACTTCATGATTAGCACAAAGTAAGAAAGGAGATTAAAAACTACTCTTGTGTCAAAAAGTGGGTGATGAAAACATTTACCGAAAGCTGGGAGCCAGACGTGGTGCTCAGCTCCTCTGTAGGCCCCGCAGGAGAGGGTGACTGTTGTGGACTTCTAAATACAGGTCTGAACCTCCCTGAGCCAGGGCACAGGATTTGGGGAAGGATGACGACACTGTTGAAAGTGTGAAGATGAGGGCATTGAAGGGTCAGGGAAAGCTCCGGTGGCCTCCACGTAGGCTTTGTGGGACTCTCCCAGTCCACTCCAGAGCATGGCTGAGTGGACTCGATCCGAATGGAGGACCCTTCTTTATCGTCACGACGGGGTGTTGGCCTGTCTGGAATTGTGTGCCAGGGTGATCCTCAGGTCGGACTAGCCGATCCCTTATAACCAACAGGTACTCTCAATGACTAATTTAAGTCCTTTTCCTTTCTTAGAACTTTTGTCCTTCCACACAGACCCGAGACTGAGGTACTTTCTGCCTCAGCACGTTTAACGGTGTGACTCAGGGACGAAGCAGAGCTGCAGCCACCGTGGGCTTTGACTCTTTTTAGCTCCTATCCACTGGCTGTGGTTCAGAGGCTGTATTTCTCTGGGAATTCTCTAGGGGTTTCATAACCGGGCCTGGCATATTAAAACTAGAAAGGCAGGGGCGCCTGGGTGGTCCAATGAATGGAGCATCCGACTCTTGATTTCCACTCAGGTCATGATCTCACCAATCGTGGGCTTGAGCCCGGAGTTGGACTCCCTGCTTGGTGGGGAGTCTGCTTGAGATTCTCTCCCACCTTTCCCTCTGCCCCTCCCCCTACTCATTCTCTCTCTCTCTAAAAATAAGTAAATAAATCTTAAAAAAAAAAAAAACAAAAAACTAGAAAGACACTATTGCTGGGCCTTGGAATTGATGTTGTCATTTACACATAACTTCCTTGTGAGTTGGAGGTGTTCTCCTTGGAGAACAGTCGGAGCCCTCCTTGCACCTACTTGGAGTCTGCATTGACACCTGGATGGTGCCATTGACTTTCAGACATCCAGCTCGTCATTGGTTGTGTAATAGCTAAAGATGACAGAAAGATGAACTGCATTTGGATAAAATTGGATTAATTTCTTTTGTAGGATGGTTTCTACCACATACAATGTGACATTTTTCACCCATCTGGGGAAATTTTTAGAAAGGGCTGTGATCTGGCAGCCTTGGCAAGGTCATGATCACTATCCATAAGTGAAGATTCTTGCCCTTGTTCCTTTTGTGTAGAGTCAGACAATGAGTAGATAAATTCATCCAAAGTGAGAAAATGGGCAACTTGCCTGAAGGTCAGCCCAGGAGTTAGTAAGGTGGCTGGGCCTGGGCCAGTTATTACCATCAGTTCTGAGCTTTGCTCAGAAGCTCTGTGCTCCCACCAGCAGCTTGTCCTCACTGTCCGTGAGCCCTGTGTGCTCCCTGTCCCTTCTTATCCTGCACCCTGCCCTTCAGTCAGTGTCCTGTTGGTCTAGGCCCCCAGTTTTTCCACTCCACAAGGCTGAGGCTTGGGCACCCAGGGCTCTCCCCCAGTGTTCTTGGGCCCACAGAGGAGATTGTCACAAAAGAGCCCAGTGTTTTCTACCATCTACTCTGAGCTCTATATCTCCTTCAACAGAGAACAGGTGAGGAATGGCCAGAGAGGGGGTCCAGAGAATCCACACGTAGTGGAAGGGGCGTTCTGGGGTATAGTTTTTCAGCATCTCTTAAAACTGCCGTTCCTCCTCTTCGCACTGCCCATTTCTTCCTGCCAGCTCTGAGAGTTTGCCGCACTCCTGAGTCCCATCTCGCCTGCCTCAAAAGGAACGGTAGAGGAAGTGGAATTAGAATCAGTTAATGTGCTACTTGTTAGCAGCTCTGGTAAAAATAACACAACTTAGCATTTAAGCAGGCTGGATGGCTCAGATGGAATTTGGGGATTATCCATGGACTGAATTGGCTGGTGTTAAGTCACAATTAGCATGGGCTCTCTTCTTTTCAATTAGTCTAGACCATGTAGAACTGGCTAGCCGCTGTGGAAAAAATGGTTAATGTTACTGCTCGATTGGTAATGTCCCAATGATATGGAAGCATGGCCAGGATGGCAGGAAACGATTGCTGGGTGGACACACACACACACACACACACACACACCACTCACACACATGCTTGGGAGCACTCTTCATTCAAAACCTGTAGGCTCTATTTCTGAATTGAAGGGGAAAGAAGAGTTCTGTCATCAAAAACCCCAGATCCCCTCAAGCTTCCTGTTTAAAGAAGTTCTCTGCAAATCCCAGAATCCTGCTCTCCACTTACAGGCCAGACTTTTCACCAAATTTTAGCCCTACAAGGGCAATGGGAACCACTCCACAGGTGGTCTCCTTACCCTTATGGACGTCAGAGGTACAGAAAGAGAACCAGGTCCTGTGCTTTTTCTGTCTTGCTCTTCCTGGTCCTTTGATGCCATACAAAAGTTGCCAGCACTTCAAAGAGAACAAGTATTTATAATGATGATATGGAAAGACTTTTTTTTTTTTTTTTTTTTTGCCATTTTGAGGGGTGGGGAGGATCATCCCATCTCCTAAATTAAATGACTGTGATGTTAGCACTGGGAAGATGTAAATTTAGTCTTTATTTGATCATCTCTAAAACATCCAGAAATTTTTTTTAAACCAAGTTCGTTTTTATTGCTCTCTTCTTTCATTCCGTGAAAAAGAATCGAGTTTGGCTCAATTGGTGATAACACTCTCAATTCTACTCAAAGGATTCTAGAGCTTTTAGAACAGAGGGAAAAAATGCTGCAAGTCTCTAAAAATCCTCAAAGCACCAAAAAAGTAGGCTCTAAAGGATGGAGGTTGGGGTCAGGCTTGGGGCTTTTTGTTGTTATTGTTGTTCTCTAATCTTGAGCAATATTGAGTTTAAAAAGCTTTTTCTTTTAATCCCAGATGTCAGAGCTTGGCCAACTTCCATAAAATAGATTAATAAGACAACTAGCTCTTGCATGCCACCCCATAATAGAACATGTGTGTTTAATTAAAGTGACTTGCCCAAGTTCTTACAGTATTCTTGAAATGATTCAAAGTCTAAAATTGCTTCCAATCTCTTATTTCATCTGAAGGACAGTGTAAGATACGGCAGTTAGCAAGTGAGAGGTAAGAAGCGGACTGCTTAGTGAGGTGTCTACAGTCTCTACCCCCAAAATGGGTTTAGGAGAAAGTTCTTTCACTGAGATGATGTCAGTTTGTAGCAATCTCAATTTCTGCCTCTATAACAGGCATATATGTTCTCTGGGCTTTTACTTTGGTTTTTATAGCTTGACTTCACTCTGCTGCTTGCTATTAAAATGCATAGTTAAAATGTATAAATTCCATAGATTACCATAGAAATAAGCAAATTAATTCAAGTGTCAGATGATACAGTATATTTTGTGGTTCTACATAAAAATCTAGCTTTTAATATTTAGTGCTATTCATCGTCGTGTATTTTATATGATTTTGAAATTGCCATATATAAAATTCAATTTTCTTTACACAGCATTTTTTGTCCTCAAGAAAATACTGAAGAAGCCCTTTTGTTACTGCTGATTAGTGAATCGATGGTAAGTAGAATGTGCTTTCAAATTCTTCCCAACCCCCGTTTCCTACAGTCCTGTTTTTGTTATGGTCACTCCATCAGTACAGTGGCTATTTTACTTGGGAAAAGAATACTTTCTAGGGGGGATACCTGGGTTGGGGGAGGGAAGGAACAACAGGGATTTAAGAAGAGGGATGTTTGTTTTTTTTTTTTAAAGAATAAATAAATAATTTGTTTGATGGAGATCACAAGTAGGCAGAGAGGCAGGCAGAGAGAGAGAGGAGGAAGCAGGCTCTGAGCCTGAGGTGGGGCTCAATCCTAGGACCCTGGGATCATGACCTGAGGCAAAGGCAGAAGCTTTCACCCACTGAGCCACCCAGGCACCCCGAAGAAGAGGGATGTTTCTTAATTCTTGGGCTAGTTAGAGGTGTCCCTTGTAGGTTAATCTCAGCCTGGAGCATGGAGCTTCTCTTCGGCAAGCCGTTACAGGCCATCTGAGTTCATTCATTTGCCCACTGATTACTGATAGGACACAAACACGATTGCGGATAGGCAAACTATAGCTGAAGGAAGACCAGAGGAATCCTGAAAAGGGAAGGAAGCCCCCCCAGGGTAACCTTTCCAAGCCACCTCAACTTGCCTGGGGGAAGGAGGGAGAGTTTAGGGATAAATCAGTGGGTGGTGGCTGCAAAAGGCTGGGTTTTGTAGCAGGAGCCTGATAAGCAGCTTCAACCTCCTGGGTCGGACTCCCGCTTGCGCCCAGGCACTCCGGAGTCCCCGGCTGTGAGAGCGCCCTCCTGTTCCCTGGCTCTGCTGTCATGAGGGAGTTTTTGCAAGGCCATTGGATTCCCTTGAAATGTTTTGTTAATGTCTGGCCAGGCTATCAAAGTTTACGTCTAGAATTTCATTCCTCACCATTTATTGGGTTTCTGCTCTGCGTCGTGCTAGGCATGACTGCCCAGGCTTGAAGTTGTGGGAGGCAATCTGTGTCATGGTAGTCAGTCCCTTGGCATGTAAGTGGTGTTTGCTGAGCACCTGGACAGGACGGTGGGGCTCCTGGAACTGGGAAGGACCTAGATGTCCTCGTACGCATTCCCTCATACCATGAGTGGGAATCCTGAGGACCAGAACAGGAAAAACAGATGCATCCTGCAGTGGTCTGTTGCTCTTTCTAGATCAGAGTGCCTCCTCCCATGTCTCCCACCTCACCAGGCTGGCAGGAGGAGAAGGAGGAGGAACAGGAATCGTGACCGAAGCAAGAGGAGGTATTTGCCTTCTTCCCCAAGCAGGTGGTTTCAGTGGAGGCATGAAACACACCCAGCTGAAGAGGATTTAGAAATGGAGCCCAAGAAGAATGCCGGATGGGCTGAGTGAAGGAGGGATCTGGAGAGGCTGGGGTTAGTCAGGGAGGCTTGCATTCTTGCCTTAATTTCAAGCCTTGCGTTTTCTTGTTCTGCGAAACGGCCCAGAGATGTTTACAAGAACAAGACTGCTTGAGTTACCACTGCTTTTTTATTTGGAACCTCTTTGACGTCATTGGCCTTCCTTCCTCTGAAGGAAACAGGTTGCCCCCCTGGACTCATCTTTCCCGGACTGTCAGCTGGTAACTCAGAATGGTGTCATTTACATTCTCTACTTTGCCTTGGAACGGCCGGGGAAGGCATCTATGTGAACAGGCTGGCACCTGGTGGCATTTGGTAACCGTTTTTCGAATGAGCCGGTCTCACCGTGCCTTGCCATCAGTTCTTCGGTGGGGGCGACCCCCTCATGTTGGCCCCCTAGCTCATGTTCCCTCATTCTGAGGGGGACTCCTCGCAGCTTGGCAGTGAGGTTCCTTCGGGCACACTTGGTTGGTTATGTTGGGAAATGTTATGTTGGTCATGAAGGAGTAGCGACCACACATTTTTTATTTCTTGGACAATTCTAATCAAAAATACTGGGTTCCGTTGTCAGATCATGTGTTCCCATTTTAGAATTTGGAAAACAGAGCCACATCTCTAAAATGCTTGCTCCAAGTGTGGATGTCTTGGGAATGATGTCTCCACCTTTCCTGCTCCTTAATTGAAATGTTAGAAACTAATAATACTCAAAATTGAGATCCCTTTGAGACCATCAGTTGTGGCTCTATGGTATTTAATTTCTGGAAACTCTCCTCAGAGGATGGTGAAACCCAATGACATCATCAGTAAATATGAAGGTCTGGGTTTCCAACCAAAATGATTATGTTCTCCCTGTAAATTGTTCCATAATTATGTAGGTAGAAGTCTAAACTAAGTTCCTTTTGGAAGCCTCTTTCATGTTTCTTGACTTCTTGATTTTTCAGTTTTTTAGACAGAAAATGCATGTGCTCAATTTCAGAACCAAATGAGAATTACTGTGTTTTTTTGTTGTCTGAGAAAATTGTATTCTTCGTTGGTTCTGACTTTAACTTAGAAACATCGTTTGTCCGTAGTCTCTCCACCTGTAAGATACGGTTTAGCATGGTACTGCTTTCTCACCTCTAATCAAATGCATTTTCCCCAGGAGAAAGGCCTTAATCAGAACTACATTTGCACAACTGCCTCTGAGACAGTGTTCTGGGATATTTCTTATTTGTGGACCTGTTTGAGGTTCGAATCAAAAGACACCAATTTTTAAAAAATGTACTTGGCACAACTCAAAAATCTCTCTTAAGTAGTATTTTGTTTTGTTTTGTTCTCTTCCAGGCCTTGGTCCTAATACGGAACATTTATAGCAAGTAAATAAAATGAGACTCCTTACAGCAGCCCCTGTTTCCCTTAGAGCTTCCTTTGTTGGCTCAAAGTCGCTCCTCACAAGAAAGCCTTAGAATGAAATCTTCAAAAGCAGGCTTGTATCTGTAAGAGATGACTCACTTGGTAGGAAGTGGCCTGTCATATATTCTTATTTGTCTTTGACATTTTAGAGCAAGGAGTTTTAAAGTGAGTAAGTACGGATAGATGGCTAAAAGTGAGTGGCTTGGACTCACACACACAGAGAAGGCATTTCGTCTCATTAGTGAGGGAGAAGGTATGTAGGCGTGTCAGCTGTCACCCTGCCTGGACCAGGGACCCTGGTGCCTCACCTACCACTTGCACAGGAAAAACTGAGGGCCCCTTTCTCTCCTCCTAGGAAAGGATGATTCTGGAAGCTTCTGGTAATGAGCAGGGGGAGAAAATACAGGCAAACTCTAACTTAATTGATTCTGAACTCCCTAGCAGGGAGGGATGGAAAATGGTTAGAGTTGTTTAGTGGCCCTAATACATGTGATATATCTGGAGACTCCCTAGAGAAATTAAATTTCAAAAAGTAATGAAAGCACGTTGTTGTAAAGAGCATTTGATTTCTAGATAGATGAGATTAATAAGCTCGAATGTGCCTGCTGTATTTCTGCAGCAAGCTGTGGAGATATGCAAGAGGCAAGGTGTTCTCCTGAGTCCTCTGGTAATATCTTTTAAAACAAAACTCAGTCTGCTTCTTGCTTTCTCTTCTACAGCTGTTCTGTGCTTCCCTAATCAGGATTGCATTAGTCTTTGTAGTCTGTTCCAATGAAGGTGCCATAGAGGGACCTGAATGTTGCTTTCGTGACGGAGGAAAAGTACGACATGTCCCTGCAGGACTGAGGGAACTTAATGGCACCGTGTGATGGTGGGAGTATGGGGCTAGGGATGTTCCCTCTGCTGTGTAACGCAGAGCAGGAGCTGCACCAACAGGCAAGACACGACAGTCCCCCCGCCCCAGTGTGTGAGTCTGCCACCCCAGAGCACTGGCGGTGTCTGCAGCAGGGCTGGCTGGTGGGCCTGAGCCCAGGAGCCATCACCCTGCTTGGCATCAGCTCCTAAAGCCCCCTGCAACCACCGGCTGGTGGGTCCCGAGGGTCCTCTGGCTCCACATCTCCAGGCTAATACCTCGTACGGCGTGCTGTGGGGCTCGGGGCATTCTGAGTAAACAAGCCAAGGTGACAAGCCCCTTACTTGCTCCTGCCCTTGTCTCCAGGCTCTTGGCAAGCCACGAGGGGCAGGAGGGCCTAGATGGCTTCTCTACGCAATGATAGCTGTGTGCATGGGCTGACTCACCAGCTGCTCCTCTTGTCTTCTGTGTTGTTTTCAGGCCAACCGGGACGCTGTGCTGAGCAGAACACCCGAGCACAAGAGTGACCGTCTCATCAGTTTGCAGAGTGCCTCGGTGGTCTATGATTTACTGACCATTGCCCTTGGAAGAAGAGGCCAGTATGAGATGCTGTCGGAGGTAGAGCCCTTGAGTCTGGTACTTCCCAGTTGTTGGGGGGCGGTGCTAGCCAAAGCAGCACTGAGAAGAGCTGTGAGACCAGGTCCTGACCCCTCTGTCCCTGGCAGCCATGTGACCTTGGCCCGACTCTTAACTCTGTGAAATGGGAATTGGGTTAAATGATTGGATCATGGAATTCACTGGTGGCGACTTCCTAGCAGTGGCCCCCAAACCCACTGAGTTTGTGTGTGAGGGAAGGCAAGCATTTCTCAAGCGGATTCTCTTGCAGGATAATTTCTGCCATCACCCCAAATCTCCCATCTGTGATCCTAATTTCCTTAAAAAGCCAGTTTTACTCTGTTTAAAACATGGATGCATAACTCCCGGTGAAATGGTCCCCTTAGGCACGTGATTGTCAGGTGAGCGGGTGTCGTCTCTCGTGTCAAGAAACACAGTTTTCACTTAAAGACTTTTGCTCGTTCAGAAGAGACCCGAGTTGATTACAGATCTTGTGCAAGGTCCTGTCATTTTGTTCCTTCATCTTCTGAAGAACACTGAGGACGGAAGCTTAACGGTTAACACAGTTTTCAGAAGAAGCTAGTTAACCTCGGGCTGCAGTCATGCATTACTACACAGTAGCCCAGAAGTCCAGATTCCCCCGGGCAAGGACTGAATGAGTGCCACGATCGGCTTATTCTTTCTTTAGTGGAGAAGGAAGGAAGAGAGAGAGAGAGAATGTGGAAGGAAGGAAGGAAACAGGGAAACAACTCATTTTGTTAAAGTGGACTTCGCATGTTATTTTTCTTTTCCTTTCTAAATTTATACACACCGCAGCAAGCCTCGGGGCCTGGGGACAGGGATTGAAACATAGTAACACATTGGCTGGAATCAGATGAGCCAGGCTCACGCCCCTAGCCTGCTGTTGTGACGCTGCCACACGAGGCAGGAGCCTTGGAGGACAGATGAGCCTGCATGGCTCGGGTCTTTTTTTAGTCTTTGGTTTGGTGACTGTACAGGGCAGTGGTTACTCAGGCTTCAAAAAAAGCCCCTTGCAGTCCGGCTAGATAAAGCAGTGTGCCCAGTGCTCCTGTCACATGCGGCTCATCCCCTGGGACTCTGCCCGGATTCTTCCCCCCTCCATGTGCCTCGGTTTCCCGGGACCCTCCCCTCCCAGCCAACTTAGTGCCTGTCTGCTGTGTCTACTGTGGAGCCCCTCCATGGGGACAGTGCCACCCAGCTCCCAGTTGAGTCCTTTTCCAGTAAACTTTTTTTCCTCCAGACAAACCACTAAAGAAAGCATCTCTCTGGGTCTGAGGCTGGTTGTGGTTGGCGGGTCTCCCTTCATACCATCATGTAGCAATCTGGGGGTCTCCCTTCATACCATCATGTAGCAATCTGGCCTTTCCTCAGCTTGAACTTCACCGACGTCAGGAACAGGTGTGAGGAGGTTGGGGCGGCTGGAGTGGTTGGCTGGCTGGATGGCTCCTGCCCACAGGCTTCTGGTCATGCCATGAATGGCTGTAGGGGGATGGCTGTCACCTTAGCAGCATTCCTCTGCAAGCCTGCCGCACGCCTCCTTCCAGCACCAAATACTGGGCCTCGTTTTCACTCCGGTGACTTTTGTCTTGGTAGCACACATAGCTTCCACCTTGTGGCAATGACCTGATGCCTGAGTCACTAGGTGGTCCGATCCGGTTGCCAGAGCTTTGGCGATTCAGAATTTCACTGCGCTGGTCACATTTAAAGCAATGAGGACAGGGCCAGAGGGTGCCTCTTCGGTGAGGGAATACAAGGGTGGGAGTAAGGGAAATTTACCACTATATGTTCCTTGAAGGATTGTATACCATATGTGTGTATTATCTATTAAATATATAAATCAGTTGATAAGATAGAGACAATGGAGGACATTCATTTCCGTAATACACATATATGGGGTCCCCTGTACTAAGCCAGAGGCTGTGATTAAGGCCGGGATTCAGCCATGTGCGAGGCACGGTCCCTGTCCGTGAGCACCCCCCCACCCCACCCCCTGTGCAGCAGGAGGCAGCCAGGCCACAGGCAGCTGTCGTCTGATGTGTCTCGGGCTGGGGAGGGCAGGGTCTGCTTCCAGTAGTGAGGCCTTTGAATACACGGCTCCAGCCTTATTTGCTCTTTCTACTTAGTTTTGCAGTTGGAGCCGCCCCCAGCAAACATTTGATGACCATGTCATCTCAGGTCTTTTAACTAAAACAGGCCCTGTCTAGGAGAAAGCACCTGACATCTGGGTGTTCAGTTTCGGAAGGTCCAGCCTTGGCTGAGCACAGACCCTCTCTCCCCTGGCCCCAGGCCTAGGATCCTGCTTCCTTCATTTCCTGGGATTTTCTTCTTCCTTCTTTCTCTTTTCTTCTCATCTGCCCTTCTGTCTTCTCACGGCTCTAGGCTAAAAGGCTAACTGTATTGTTTCTTAATTGGGGTAAATTCCTGTAACATAAAGGTAACCATTTAAAAGTGTATAATTCAGTGGCATTTGGTACATTCACTGCTATGCCGGCCTCACTTCTATTAAGTCCTAGAAGGAAACCCCCTCCTGAGTAAGAGGTTATCCTCCATCCTGCTCCCCCAGTCCCTGTCCACTACCAGTCTTTTTTCTGACTATGGATTTACTCATCTGGGGTATTTCCTATAACTGGAACCATCCAGTAAGTGATCTGATATCTGGCTTTTCTCAGAGTAATGTTTTCAAGGTCACCCATGCTGTAGCCCACATCGGAACTTCATTCCTCCTTGCGGTTGAACAACATCCCGTTGTGTAAATCTAGCACAATTTCTTCACCCAGTTATCCGGTGGTGGGCATTTGACTCTGGTGAGTCGTGCTGCTATGGGGGCCGCTGGATTTTAAACTTCCTGTACTACTTCTGGGGACCCCGTGAGTGTTAGTGATTACCGTTGCTGTCATTCATCGTGGTCGTATGGTCCGTGTCTTCTTCACCTCCTACATTGTCGCCAAAGTGACCTTTCTAAGACACAGGAGTGTCATGCCACCCTTCTGTGCAGAAACATTTGATGGCTCTTCCCATCCGCCCCACTTTTTACTTCGTTTGTCTTGTATTCCTTTTCCTCCCATCAGGAAAGTGACTTCCTCAATTATCTTTTTTGCAATATGCAGCACCTTACAGATTCCTTGAAGCATCAAACAACACAGACAAGTATGGAAAAGGAAATAAAAGTCACTTAGAGTCCTGCCGTCCTGAGATTGACCACCCATTGACATTGTAGAGACCGTCTTTCCTTGTATCTCTTTATGAGTAAATGCATGTACATTTATGTAACTTTCAAGGAATGGAATAGTGTCATATATGTATTATTGTAGGTGTTCCCACCCATTCTTCTCCCCTCCATTGGCACTCCACCCTAACTCTTGTCTCCTTAGACCCCAGACCCAGGTCAGCAACCTCGTATGTCCTGGGCCCAGGCCTTTGTGTCTGGAAGCTTGGGTTTGGGTCCCGGGTCTGCCACTCCCAGATTATAGTTTGGTGATCCTGGCAAGTCATTAATCCCCTATGCCTTGGTTTTTCCTTCTGTAAAATGGGGACAATAACCATACCTATCTCAGATCATTGTGAGGTGATTTACTAACCATGTAAGTTAACCAGAGCAGAGCCCCGCACCTACTACATGATAATAAGTGGAGTTTATTAAATGGCAGCTGTGTGTTGCTGCGCTGTTCCCACCACCGTATGCCCAGGAGTGGCCAGGCACAGGAGAAGTAACAGTGTGTATAGAAAAAGGTCTTTTGGCTTCTAGAAACTTCTAGTCTAGTTCAGGAGATCAAACAGAAAGACACGAAAAGACAACTGATCAGAGAAGACTGGTGAGTCCAAGGCATGTTCATTGCAAGTGAACAGACTGGGTGGGTTGCAGCCATGTTTGGAGGTTGGGTGCCCTTGAGAGAGTAGGAACAGCTGGTACACCAAGGGCTGATAGGAATTTAAAAAGTCCCAGAGCAGAGAGACTCATCCTCAAGACTGTGGGGTAAAGGGCATAAGGCCTGAGGATCCAGGAGCCAAAAGCTCGCTCTTATAGAAGGAGGACAAGACACCGAACCGAAAGTGCGGGGCCAGGTTGTCAGCCCCCCAACATCTTGGGACAGACTGCTTGTGCCCCTCGCTGACGGGCTCCTGCCATACCCCCCTTTGGCTGGTCCGTGAGCAGGTCCTCCCAGCCTCAGTGACGCTGCACAGATCTTTTATATCAGTTGGAAATTTTTATAAACAGAATTTAACAACAACCAGGCTATTGGGAGAGAAGACCCCTTACCTCCTCCCCCTGCCTCAGACTTTCCTGCCTTCTCTTGTCCCCAACCACCAACGCTCCACATCAGACACGGCCCATTCTCCTTCTGCTGGCTCACCTCGCCGGCTGAGCTGAGCCCCTCAGCACTCCCACACTGACAGGGGAAAAGACGGGGTGCTTCTGCCGCGGTGCCCAGCCTGTCTTGTCATCTGCTCTCCCGCTTTCGCTGACACTTCTGGTCTGTCCTGCAGCATGGAGCAGACCCAGCCTTTCAGGAACTGTGCCTTTGCAGGGGAACAGAGCCACTCTCGCGAGAAAACTGTCCTCTCTGTCTGTTTCTTCAGTTGTATTTATTCCAGATGGACAGTTCCTCTCCCAGCCCAAGCTTGGCTACCCTCGTGGGTGCCCACAGAACACCTTTCTTCTTTTCAGGGCACTGCGCGGCCAGATACTGGGCCAGGACCGTAGTACAAAGGAAATACAAACCAGAGGTTATCACATCCTTATTCTGACAGGTTTAAATATAAGCACAGTGTTTACCATATCTCCAGTGCGATGAGTTTTCGTGTTTTTAAAAGACTAATTGTGAGCCTCGCTGAAAGGTCTGTGTAGGAAGGAACACTTCTTTTCTTCCCCCTTCAATTTAAACAGCAGCACTAGTTGGCATGACAACCCATGCTATTAAAAGTAAAGCAACAAGCCTTGCTTCCTCTGTTTTTCAGAATGAACCCAAACTGCTAAGTAGGTTTGTTTCTTGAATTTGACTATTAATGGCTCCATTTCGACAGAATGTTATGGGGTCCCTCTAGAAGGGTGTATGTGTCCCCTCTACATAGCTATGGCAGCTTGGGAGACAGAAATGATATTTTTATCTTCCCTGTTGAACTCATATTCATTTGTTTATGGTAAATCTCAACAACATTATAGTTCTGTGGGTAGAACTGTCTGGCTTAGTGCTTGTACCAAAGGGACAATTTACACATTCCTAACCCAAACACTTATTTAATCAGGGAGTATTGTGAAAAACACTTGAACGTCTAAGTCTGTTCACAGGCCTACCATTTGTCAGTTTCTATTAGAGTTTGGTGTTTCATGCAGCCCCACTTGGACTGCAGAAGCCCAGCCTTGACCTGGGTGCCAAGCTCCCTGGGCAGTGTCGGTGTGTCCTGACCAATAAGGCTGAAG
Organism: Mustela erminea; assembly: GCF_009829155.1. Lineage (NCBI taxonomy): Eukaryota > Metazoa > Chordata > Mammalia > Carnivora > Mustelidae > Mustela > Mustela erminea. Next base: position 118,460,188 of record NC_045618.1, read on the forward strand.
ACTTCTGAGAGATGAAGGCAGAATGTTTAGTTCATGGTAGGTGTTCAGTAAAAACCTGCTGAATAAACCAGTGCTTCAAAGCCAATGTACCTTCTCATCCCATTCCCTTTCCTTTGATTTTTGAGATAAATTTTCCCTGGATATATAATGAGTAGGTCTTCCCTAGATGGGCCCAAAGGGTAAAGGTCATGTAGCTGGGAAATAGTAACAGAGGAAGAGCTGGGCCCAAAGTGGGACAGAGCATCATACAGATCCCAGCTCTGGTCCAGCTTCAGGGGTCACCCAGCAGGGACCAGAACCCTGCATGGCAGGCCTGCCCCGAAGCATCCCAGCTACTGACATGGCCACCAGCACCTTCTTTTCCACCATTACGGAAGCATTTCTTGACTTAAGTATCATTGCTCTCTTCTTATGGCATTTTACCATGCCATCTTATGGAATTTTACCATGCCATTTTAACCTTTTTAAAAGGTGTAAAATTCAGTGGCATTAATTATATTCACAATATTATGCAGCCTTCATGACTATTTCCAAATTTTCCATCACCGCAAACAGAAACTCTTTACGCATCAACAATAGCTCCCTATTCCCTCCTGCCATCTACTTTCAGTCTCTGTGAGTCCGCATCATGTAAATGGAAGCATGCAGTTCTTGTGTCTTATGTCTAATTTCACCTAGCCTCATGTTTTTGAGGTCCCATTCTGTTGTGATAACGCATCTGGTAGCATGTATCCAACTTCGTTCCTTTTTTGGCCGAATAATACTCCCATGTATGTATATGCCACATTTTGTTTATCCATTCATCTGTGGGTGGACATGTGTAGTGTTTCCACCTTTTGAGTATCCTGAATAATGCTGTGATGAGCATTGGTGTACACATTGGAGTTTCTGTTTTCAGTTCTTTTACGTATATATCCAAGAGTGGAACTGCCAGCTCATATGATAATTCTATGCTTAACTTTTCAAAGAACTACCAAATTATTTTTCACAGCAGCTGCGCCATTTTACATTACCAGCAGCGAGGCATAAGAGTTCCAAGTTCTCCACGTCCTAGCCAATACTCATTACTTTTGTTTTGTTTTGTCATAGCCATCTTAGTAGGTGTGAAATGGTGTTTCATTGTGGGTTGGATTTGTGTTTCCCTAATGACTGATGATGTTGAATAGCTCTTCATGTGCTTTTTGGCCACTTATGTGTCTTGTTCGGAGGAATATCTCTTCAAGACTGTCACCCATTTTAATTTGGGTTGTTTGTCTTTCTGTTGTTGAGTTAGGGGAGTTCTTCATTTATTGTGGATATGATTTCTAAATATTTCTCTGATTTTGTAGGCTGTGTTTCCATTTTCTTGATAATGTCCTTTGATCCACAAAAGCTTTTAATTCTAATGAGGTCTATTATGTCAGTTTTTTTCTTTTGTTGCTCGTGCCTTTGGTGCCGAGGTCCTGAAGATTTACTCCTATATTTTCCTGTAAGAATTTTATGGTTTTTGCTCTTATATTTAGCATGTTGATCCATTTTGAGTTAATTTCTGTATTTTATTTTATTTTTTTTTTTTTTTAAGATTTTATTTATTTATTTGACAGAGAGAGATTTGACAAGTAGGCAGAGAGGCAGGCAGAGAGAGAGGAGGAAGCAGGCTCCCTGCCGAACAGAGAGCCCGATGTGGGACTCGATCCCAGGACCTGAGATCATGACCTGAGCCGAAGGCAGCGGCTTAACCCACTGAGCCACCCAGGCGCCCAATTTCTGTATTTTAAATAGGGAGCCAACTTCATTCCTTGCATTTGGAAATCCAGTTGTCCTAACAACATTTGTTGAGAGAACGTTCTTTCTCCTTTGAATGGACTGGGCACCCTGGTCAAAAATTGATTGACTATATATGTGTGGATTGGATTCTGGGATTTTAGTTCTATTCCATTGGTCTATTGTTTCTCCTTATGCCAGTACCACGTAGTTTTGATTACTATAGCTTTGTTACAAGTTGAAATCAAGAAGTGTGAATCCTCCATCTTTGTTCTTTTTTAAGATTGTTTCCCCCTGCTCAGGGCCCCTTCCAAGTCCACATGAATTTGAAGATTGGCTTTTCCATTCCTGCAGAGAAGACTGTTAGAATTTTCATAGACATTGTGTTGACTCTGTGGATCGTTTGGATAGTGTTACCCTTCTAACAGTATCTCGTGTTTTGATACCAGATCTTCATTTGAATCTCATTTCTGCTGTTTTATATGCTGGGTAAGAACTTGGGCAGATCCCTGTACTTCTCTAAACCTATCCCCCAAGGGGAAATTTTCAGATAATGATAGGACCTGCCTCTGAGGGTTATTGTAAGGATTGAGGAGAGAGCGTATGCAAAGTATACATTACTGTTCTTATCAGTGGTGTTGATAGTCGGCTTTCTCAAGGAAATGGCCCTCTGTAATTACCTTGGCAGATAATGCTTGACCCTTAGTAGGGTCCTTCATTGAATAGTGGAAAAAAACAGCCTTGAAGTCAAAGCACATCTGAGTTCCAAACCTGGCACTACTCTTTCCTAGCTCATGATTTTGGGAAGGGTTCGCCACTCTGGGCTTCCACTTCAGAGATAGTTAGGAGACATGCTGGGACAATAGGTGTAAAATAGCCAGCACAGCCCTGGGTATATAATACATACCTTCCATTCCTCTCTGGCTGTTAGAAAGGATGGAGTTGAAGATTGTCTCCTGTAACCTCCATCTAGTCTCTCTCTTTGGAACAATAGGGCAAGGCCACTTCTGCCTCAGTCACAACCCATCTGATTGAAAGCAACTGTTCTATTGTCTTCTTCCCTTGAGCACAGAGTATCCCTTTCCTTTAGTTTCGGGGTTGGCAAACTTTTTCTATAAAGAGAGCCAGACACTAAATAGTTTAGGCTTTGACAACCAAGAGGCAGAATCAAGGATACTGTGTAGGTATGACAAGAGAGGAAACAAATTTCCACAGATTTTTCTCTTGATTAAATTCAAAATACAATAGTGAGTACAACTTTCTATAATATGGGTCCACTAATGAGAAGAATGGGATGGTTTTGGAAGACAACAGTTCACTTAATCGGACTCAAAGTTAGTATTTCCTCTCATCAAACTGCTGGCAAATGTTCATCTATGAAACGACTCTTAGCTGTTGGGCTCTATGACAACAAGCAGCGGGTCGGATCTGGCTCTCGGGCCCCGCGCATTGACCTCGGATTCTCAGCATTTTGTGGGTCCTCTTCCCAAGTGCTCTCTTGTTCGGGTGGCCCCCTTAAAGGATATCCGGAAGAATGGATCCTCACTCAGGCAGGTTTATCCCTTCATTCAGGCATTCACTGAGCACCTGCTTTGTGTATGACACGCCCCTGGGCTACTGTTACCGCATCGTTGAAGGGCAGACACCCAGGGCCCCCAGCCAGGGCAGGAGGACTGAGAACAGATGAAGACCCGAGGTGAGAGGCAGTGGAGGAGGAAGCGATAGAGGAACGAAACACCCGTTTCTTGAATTTAGTGATTGATTTTGCAAGAGTCACCAGCAGCAGCAACAGCAGCACAGCGGCGGATGGAACAGTGTTTGAGTAGGACCCTGGAGACCCCTCACTCGCTAGGGAAACTCGATCCAGTTGCTTCATAGAGTTGAGCAGAGAGTGTGCCAGAGGATGGCATCCAACATTCAAATTCTATAATAAAAACCGTGACCTCTGAAAAACAGCCCACTCTCTACTCCTCCCACCATGGCCAGAGGCAGTGGTATCCTTTAATTTCAGCATTTGCCAAAGCAATAAAGCTTTGAGAAACCTCTGCTTGGAGCAGTATTGGTGTTGTAAAGCAAAAAGATAAATGGATGGGGCACTTATGAGGGATTTGCTCTATTTTATTTCTCATTTCAGAGGAGAAATCTTATTAAGCAAGATTTGATGGGCATCATCTGTTTCCTCAAAACCTGGGCAGGGGAGACTTTTCTTTCTAGCCGAAAGTCCCATAAGCATGACTTTTAGAAGCTTTTCCTGGACCCTGACTCTTGTGGAGTAGATCTCTCAAACTCCACTGTCGTGTGTACTTTTATTTGTAATTAATTTAGAAATAGGGGCTCGGAACTGGCACCAGAGCTCTGATTTCAGTGGCCCTGGGCAGATCCTGTCTTCCCTCTGCATCTCAGTTTCCCTATCTGTAAAGGAAAAATGAAGCCAGACACTGTCTTAAAGATAGTAGTCCAAGGGGCGCCTGGGTGGCTTATTGGGTTAAAGCCTCTGCCTTCAGCTCAGGTCATGATCCCAGGGTCCTGGGATCGAGCCCCGCATCGGGCTCTTTGCTCAGCACGAGAACCTGCTTCCTCCTCTCTTTCTCTGCTTATTTGTCTGTCCAATAAATAAATAAAATCTTAAAAAAAAAAAGATAGTAGTCCAAAATGTCCCAATTGCTTAGGTAGTTTTTCACTGCCGCAAGTGAAGACATGAAATATTATCTATGTGCTGTGTTAAAGTTAAAAAAAAAAAAAAAGCCACAGTTTTACACAACTGCAAAGGATTACATTTATCAACTAACTCATTAAGGATATATGATGTACAAAAGAAAATTTTCCTCAGCTGCGGAAGGATCTCTGTGACTAGAACTTTGAGGACACAGCCAACCTGCCCACAGAGGTGAATAATGAAGACAGTCGCTGGGTTATTTGTTCTATTTTAACACTGGTGGATTTTAGACATAAGCTGCAGGCTAAATTTGAGGGGTATCTGATTGTTTTATTCCTGCCCCCTCCCCCCTGGGTTTTGGCTGTTGAATCTCGCTCTCGAATTCCAAAAATAGGCTTTGGCTTTTCCTTGCTTGTGGTTAGTGTCCAGCTGTCGCTGCCATGCACCCAGTTCATGTCATTGGGATTTGGGTACCAGGAAGGTAATTGCTAAATCCCTTCCATGTGCCAGAAGAGCTTCTCATTCCTGGATCCCCCTCAGAGGTAGCTGGTCTAGGAAAAGCCAAAATAAGAGACCGGAAGGGAGGAGCTCTTGCTCCCAAAAGGAAACAAGATTTTTGCAAGTGACATTTTGACAACCGCACTCAAATGATTAGGATGCCATTTAGAGTCTAATTATTGTCCTACCAAATATCTGTGGTATTACATGAACGTTATCTGGGATTTAGTGAGGTGGCAGAAGTGTGATGACGGCGAATGGGCCTGTCTTTCCTGGTAGAAATAACAGCACTGCCACAGCCCCCTTCCTTCCTTGCAAGGGAGGTGGCTCGCCTGGTGCACCCGACCCAGGCACCTGCCCCATGTCCCCCTGCCCAGGCCACACTGCCGCCTCTCCACTGGACACTGTGAGTGCGAAAGGGCCAGAATCTTGCTGTCATGTCTCCCTTTCCATCTGTCCTTTGTCACCCACCGGCACCTCCACACCATTGCCAGGGTTCCTCTCTTCCTCCTTCATTCCCCTTCCGGTCAAACCCGGAGGTCCTCAGCATCTGCTGTTCCTTTTTTTCATAAAAGCAGCATCAACAGTGATAACGTTTATAGCATTGGCTCTGGGGCAGACAGTCTTCTAAGCATCTGACACGTGTTCCTTCACTCTACCCTGCGACAGCCTATGGCTGGTGAGTAGGGAGTTTGGATGAAGCCTGGGCCGTGGGCCCAGGGCCAGCACCTTCACCACGTGACTGCTCTCGCCTGGCCCCATGCCACTGCTGTCCCCTTCCCAGCCACTAGCCACGCAGGGCTGGGGGACGGAAGCAGCCCCTTACCTGCCCCCAGTCCACCTTACACCCACGTGTTCTCAAAAGTCCGCTTCCTTAGTCCTTCTTTCAGACTGGAGCCATTATGTGAACAATGTGAATGTTTCTATTTTATTTTATTTCATTTTAAAGCATATATTCTGATTGCAATCTCCGCCACTATATTGAAACCGGAAATTTTTCATTTGTTGTGTACAGAGATGATTAGGGTGTTTAAAAGGGGTAGTCAGAACTGGGTGAGCAAACATACCATCTCAGGAGGCGAAGCTGTGGGTAGCAAATGCCTCCAGGGTCAACCCAAGTGCCTTTTATTCTCAGATGTGTTCACGGGGAGAGGGCTTCCTTTTGTTTCTGAGGTATGTTGGCCTGAGCTACTGAGGGACTGTGTACTCGTGATGTTTACGGGAACACAGGGGAGGATGTGCTATTATATCCACGTGGTATGCTTGGCATTGGGCTTCCAGAACCACCTGGAGCTCTCTGGGCACTTTCTCAGAGCCAGCGAGTCATCACTATATATAAGATGCCAAGAGCCCTGGGAGGACAGGGCCGTCAGCTGTGATGCTGGAGCTCAGACACCTCAGAATTGGGGGTGAAGGGCTAATCTGTAGTCGCTGGCTTGTATTTCTGGACTCTGTTGATGACACACCGGTGACTTTCTGTGGGCTGTGGGTTGTTTTAGTTATGGGGAAGAGGTCCAAACGGTGAAAGACAAGACAGTAGAGGGGAAGTGCCTGACTGATACAACCTTAGTGCTTTTGATATCATATGTGGTGCTGGTGGGTTTCATGGGGTCTGTGAGGTTTCTCGAAAATTCTGCAACCTGGAAAGGCCTCAGTGCTTTGTAGCCTGAAGGATCCCAAAGAGGCCATGCCCCTTTAGCAGTAAAAAATATTACTGAATCTTCAAAACAGTTCAAGGAACATGTGGCATTTTTAGGGGCCTTTTAGTTAGCTATACTTTGCTTTACACAGCACAAGTGGGCCTGATAAGTTCAGCGAGAGTGGCATGTCTGTAATTAAAGTCGCAGAGGCAGCAGAGTGCTGTGGTTCAGAGCTCCAACTCTGGAACCACACTGCCCGGATTCAGGTCCTGCCCTTCCACCAATATACTGAGACCCCACATAGTCATGCAGGGGACCCTAGACTGTAGTCTGTGCTCAGTTTCCCCATCTATAAATGGAGGACCATAACAGTGCCTACTTTTCCTGGTAGAGTTGTTAGGATGAGCAATGGAGCTGTTGTTGTAAAGCAATTAAAATGACTCCTGGTGGGCCGCCTGGGTGGCTCAGTCAGTTGAGCGTTTGCCTTCAGCTCAGGTCATGATCCCAGGGACGGACCCCTTGATTCTGGGATTAAGCCCTGTGTGGGGCTCTTTGATCAGCGGGGAGTCTGCTTCTCTGCTGCCCTCTGACCCTTCCATCTGCTCAGTCTCTCTCTCTCTCTCTCAAATGAAAATAAGAAAGAAAAAGAAAGAAAGATAGTTCCTGTCTCTGGCTTCATAGTGTGATCCAAAGGCATGTTGTCTTAGTCCATTCAAACGGCTATGACAAAACAGTACGACTACTTGGGGGCTAGGAGGCAGGAGCTGATTATAAGAGCCTGAAGTATAGGCTTGGGGGACCTTCAGGGCCTTGGCTGTAGGTAGCAGAACTGACTCGCTCACTCAAGCAGAAAAGGCATTCATCCATGTGTACTGCTCACAGGATCCACAGAAGGCTGAAGAATGGGCGTGGGCAGAAATTAAGAAGGCAAGGTCCCTGGCCTAGTTTGGGAGGACACGCCTGGCTCAAGGGCCTCCACCCACCCTGGTGCTCTTTGGGCCCCCAGGCCTTGCCACTGGGAATGACATCCCAGTCCACCCCCCCACCCCGTGCTGAGCTCTGGCAGGAGCGTCTGATTGGCTGTGCTTGGGTCACGTGACACCCTCTTGCTTCCTTCAAGGCTTCATTACTGGCAGGTGGAGAGGCTGCTTTCCTTCTATCTAGGGCATACCCCCCACCACTCCCCACTCCCAGTACAAAAAGTTCAGAAGAGTTTTGAGGTGAGAGGAAGCCAAAATGACAAATGTCCTTTCCTTTGGGGACCTCAGTTGGATGTTTCTTAAGTTCTCTCATATCCCCAAGATTCTCTGGATCTGCTCTTCAGGAGAGCTACTGTTTTCCTGGTACTGTGGCTGATAGAACGTGGAACAGAGCTCTATACCAGTTAGGCTTCCAGTGTTTTTCAGTGACTGTGTAATGAGTATGTTAGCCTTTGGCACAAAAGAAAATAAGGATGCACACTCATTTGTAACATCTAGCTTTCTGATTCAGGACAGGCTTGTTTCAGCGACTGAGCTCCTTCTGTTTATTGGGAAAACAGTTGATATTTGTCATTCCTTCTAGCTATAGGAAGAAGAAAAGCACTTAAACATTTAAATGTTTCTGTGTATATATTTAAGTACTTAGTGGTTCTATTGCAGTGAGCTGGCTATGTAGAGCTGTTAGGACAAACCTCATTTTCGATGTCCTCTGCATCCTTCTCCACGCACTGGCTCCTTTGCCTGATTCCAGCAGCGTGATCTGGATTCCTGGTTCCTCCTCCCCAACCACCCCTCATCTCCCCACTCAGTTTCCAAGTACTGTTGGCTTTTCATCACTTGAGGCTCTCTCTGTGGCACCCGTCCTCCCCCACGTCTTGCCAGCCCATCCCACCCCACGCCTAGATCAGGTCTCCCCTCTGCCCATCTTGCCTACTTGATCTTTTCAACAAGAAGCTTTGGTTTTCACTCCCAAGGTGCTTCTTAAAGGCACAGCGAGGGCTTCTTAAGGGCTTCCTGTTCTTATCAGTATAGTAGAGCTCTTAAGAGGGCTCTTGGGCCAAGTTCAGATCCCAGCTCTGCTCTTTGGTGCCTGTGTTAGTGAGAGGTGTAGCCAGATGTAATTAACAAAATCAACTCTCAGTGACTTAACCAAGTAGGAATGAATTTCTCCCCCATGACAGCAAGTCTGGCGAGAGGCTGCAGTCACAGCCACAGCACATCACGGCCTCAAGGACCTAATGCTTTCCCTCCTTCTGCTCAGCCATTCTACAGAGTGGGCTGCTCCCATTACTGGCGTCCCCACCTCCAGCACCAAATGTGCATCCCGGGTGGGAGGGCCAGGGCTGAGGGCAGGTGTGTGCCAGCTGAGACCGTCCTCCTCTTAGACACCCCTGCTGAAGCCTCGCCCAGCGGCTTCTGCTGACATCACATCGCCCACAGTGAAGTTACATGTCCACAGATTTGGGCTAAGCACATTGCCAGCTCAAAATGAGGCTCTAAGTGTTCGTCTTGCATGGGATCTACAGATGCCTGTACTGTACCATCACTAGGCATATAGGTGGTACGTGTTAAATGCTCACTACTTCACTTTTTAATATATATCTGTTAGGGCAGGTTTCCCCAGTAAACCAGCTAGCATACAATTTGCTGGAAGCTTCTAGGTAAATACCACCCCAGATCCTCTCCTACCTCCTCAATCCACCTTCATCATTTTCTATAGTCTGTCACCCTCTCTGTGGCTCCTATGTCCCCCAGCCCCCTGCCCCTACCTGTGTGTCTGTCCATTAATCCTGAAACTTCCATTTTCACTCCTTGCCCGTGGCCGGCCACAGAGCATCATGGGGAGAACTGGCAGCCCCGTGCTGCAGACGCCAGAGCCCGACACCCCAGTCCCCAAGGTGTCCCTGATGTCTGCATTCTGTCCCCTGAGGGAGTTGTTGTTTAAAGCATTTCTGAAAACCCCCAGCTCTATTCCGTTTCTCTGCTCCTACACCCACTTCATCCCATCTTTGCCGGGAAGACAGTGGCTGGGTTGGACATCTAGGACAGGACTCTCCTCTTCATCTTCTAGAGCCTTCTGAAGAGAAGGCCTTCCACTGGGGGCCTTTTCTGCTCCTTCATCTCAGGTTGCCTCCATGGTGAGTCTCTGATCTTCCTTCCACAGGCGTGTGCTTCACCACTCACCCTTCTTTCCTCTGCTCCTCAGGGGGCGCCCTCCAGCGCACCCCAGAACTGCGCTCCCAGAGCTGGGCCACCCACTGCCTGGTCCGGGGCCTCTGGGCCTCCAGCGCCCTGACCCTCTCGTCTTCTCCACCCTGAAACCCCACCTGCATCTCCTTTCCTGGCCCCGAAGTTGAGATGCTTCCTGAGGTCCCGCCCCAGCTGCCGTCCCTGCGAGCACTCCTCTCACGTCCTCCAACATCTTCCGAGGGTGTCAGCTATTTTCTCGAATGTACTTTTTCCCCAGTTATTTTTCTTGTGGTAAAATACATATCTCACCACCTTCACCGTTTTCAAGTGTGCAGTTTGGTGACCTTGAAGACCCCCTCAGTGTGGTGCAATCCTCAGCGCTGTCCATCCCCAGAACGCTTTCCATCTTGTAAAGCTGGAACTCTGTCCCCATGAAACGCTTACTCCCCCCGCCCCGGCATCCCCCCGCCCCCCCCCCAAATCCTGCTGTCTGTCTCTTGATTTTGACTGCTCTAAGTACCTCATACAAGTGGAATCACACGACATTTGCCTTTCTGTGACTGACTGACTTCACTGAGCATCACCTACTCAAGGTCTGTCCGTGTTGTAGCCTATGTCCAAATTTCCTTCCTTTTCAATGTAAGGCTAGATAGGGGCGCCTGGGTGGCTCAGCTGGTCAAATGTCCGACTCTTGGTTTTGGCTCAGGTCATGATCTTGGGGTCCTGGGATCGAGCCTTGCGTCATGCCCACCGCTCAGTGGGGAATATGCTTGTCTCCCCTTGCCCCACTCGCGTGTGTTCTCTTTCTCTCTCTAAAATAATCTTTAAAATCTTTAAAAAAATAAGTCGATTTAAGGCTAGATAATATTCTATTGTGTGTTAACATCACAATTTGTGTATCTGTTTATCCTTTGATGGACACTTAGGTCCCTTCCATGTGTTAGCTGCTGTGAATAATGCAGCTACGAATACCGATACACAGATCCCTGTTTGGGCCCCTGCTTTGCATTCTTTGGGGTCTGTCTTTATGCCAGTACCATGCTGTTTTGATTGTTGTAGCTTTGTAGTAAGCTCTGGAATGAGGAAGTGTGAGTCCTCCAGCTCTGTTGTTTTTGAAGATTATTTTGGCCATTTGGAGTTCCTTGAGATTCCATGAACTTTAGGACAGGTTTTTCTATTTCTGTTAAAAAAAAAATATCTATCTATCTATCTATCTATCTATATATGCCATTGGGATTTTGATAGGGATTGATTGTGTTGAATACATAGAACTCTTTGAGTAGTACTGATTTGTTTCCATTTATTTATGTCTTTACTTTCTCTCAGCTAAAGGTATGTCTTTTGTTAGATCTTGTCTGAAGTCCCCAGATCGTCTCTAATTATCTCTAGTAAGTCATTCATGTGACATCTCAAGCCCACCATGTTTGTTACCAAGCTCATTAATAAAAAAATCCTTTCTTCCACATTCTCCTTTTATTCTAAAAATTTTCTATTTTGGGCACCTGGGCGGCTCAGTTGGTTAAGCGACTGCCTTCAGCTCAGGTCATGATCTTGGAGTCCCTGGATCGAGTCCCACATCAGGCTCCCTGCTCAGCAGGTAGTCTACTTCTCCCGCTGACCTCTCGTCTCATTCTCTCTCTCAAATAAAGAAATAAAATCTTTTTTAAAAATTTCTCTTTCTCATAAACACACACATATGCACACGTGCATACACAAGGGTCTTTTCTGCCAGGAGTTTGGTCCCAGAGACTTTGGAGGCCTCCTTCAGTCCCTACACCTCACCAGCCATCCCTTCCTTGGGTGGCCTGTGTTTGCTGCTTCTAACTCAGATACATTTCTTGGTTCTTGGGTCCCTTATTCCTGGTCTGTCTCCATTCTGATAGCACAGCCTTCCCCTGGCCCCGCAATTGAACTTCCTAAGCTCTGATGTGATCATTACCACTCTGTGCCGAAGCCAGAAGCTCCTCACTGACAGAGAGGGAGTGTGTTCGTAGATTACCACCCCCGCCCCACCCAGCACAGAGGGGACAGAGAAGTCAGGATTTCTGCCCTTGACCATTCCTCATAGTGGGATATGACTGGACTGGGGCAGGAAGAGTGAGGATAGTGACATTAATGTCCAGTTAAAAGCTTGAGGAACATAGAGGAAGGAGAACCAAAGCTGGGATGGAGGAAGGAGATGGGCTATCCTTGAAACGGAGCTGCCAGGTCAGACTCAGTGACGTGGGCCCAGCCCACACCCCCCGTGCAGCCTGATTCCACCCATTCCTGCCCATGTGCCCTAAGCTAGGTTCATACTGGACCACCTGCCGTCCTCCAGTCAGAGTGTACCCTGTCACCTCCACATGGCTGTTCATAACCCCCCCTTCCAAATCATAGCTGCATTTTTGTTTGTTTGTTTGTTTCTCATTAATCAAGGCCCAGCTCAAGGAGCATTTTTGCAGGATGCCGTTTCTGAATCCTGTGATTCCTTTCCCATGCTTGGGGCACTTGTCCCTCTAGGCCTTGTATTTGGGTTGTTTGTGTCCCTGCCTCCTTCTTTGTCCTGGATGAGAAACCACGTGAGACCCAGGATTGTGTTCTAGTCAACTGTGGATGGTCCTGGAAGATTCTGTTTTAAGCTTCCAAGGGAATGCTTAGGTTTTGTAAGACTTAATGTGCAGAGACGCAAACCATACTCATCCGCTTGTGACCCTGGCGGTTCTCAGATGTCTGCCTTTGTTCTTCTCTCCCACCAGTGCTTGGAAAGAGCCATGAAGTTTGCCTTCGAGGAGTTCCAGCTCTGGTACCAGTTTGCTCTGTCTCTCATGGCTGCAGGAAAAGTGAGTCACCCCCTGGGAGGCGCCATCCTCCCTGTCAGTGTTCACATCCCAGAATTCCAAGGGGTGATATGAGGCCTTGGAGAAGTCTAAACCATCTATCGGAAGCTGTCCCGTGGTCATTTACAAAAGAGCGATCAAATTTAGTGATTTGGGAGCCAGCATGGACACGCCATAGAAAAGAAAAAAATCAGACATATTTGCCTTTTTCTGGCCCTGGTAACTTTGTCATATGAAGACAGGCTTAAACCAAGGCTGGTTCTTCACACAGACCCTTTCACTTAATTTGAGAGCATAAATGTATTCCCGGAGGAGGAGGCCATTAGTGATCATTAGCAACATATCACATCAGGTAGCATATGATACTGGTTGGAAGCTCACGCTCTGGAGTCCAGCTGCTGGGGTTTTGGCCTTGACCTGGGCCAGGTCACTGGCCTCCAGGTCCTCTTGGCAAAGTGGAGACATCCCAGCACCTCCCTCACAGAACCATTCTAGGTAAATGAGGTAATACCCGTAACATGCGTGGAACAGGGTCCCCCACGTAGTATACACTCAATAAAGGGAGGAGCCATTGTACTTCTTGTTAATTCACACCATTTAGTGATTTATTTAGTCTGAGGTAGGAGATTATTTGGGCCAAGTGGAGGCAGAAATTTAGTATAGAGTGCTCTAAAATTATATAGTCTAAGTTTCATAGTAACTTAAGCCTTCCCTGTCTTTTTTTTTCTTCTTATTTTTACAATGGCTACACAAGTAAGGAAGAAAATGAGGGTGATTCCAGGGAAGCACCTCTGCTTGTTCTAACCACAGTTCACTCCCCAGTCCCTCAAGAGCCCCACACCCTGGTTGTCGCCATCCTCAGCTTGGGCTCAAGGTTGAAAAACCTCATTAACAGGTTTCCTAACCAGAACCCCTCAGGGAAGGCCTTAGTGTTTGGTTCCATCGAAAACTTCTGAGTTTCACCGAAATAATCTCCTTTTGCCAAGTCTGCACGGGCCGTGAAGGTGCTGAAAGAGTGTATCCGTCTGAAGCCTGACGACGCCACCATCCCGCTCCTCGCCGCGAAGTTGTGCATGGGATCCCTTCACTGGGTGAGTAGGGCTAGGGCCCTGCGCTCACAGGCAGGACTGGCAGCCTTTCCCACCTCAAGGCACTGAGAGAAAATAGCAATCATTCAGCTACATAAAAACAAGGCTGGGGCGCCTGGGTGGCTCAGTGGGTTAAAGCCTGTGCCTTCGGCTCAGGTCATGATCCCAGGGTCCTGGGATCGAGTCCCGCATCAGGCTCTCTGCTTAGCAGGGAGCCTGCTTCCTCCTCTCTCTTTCTGCCTGTCTCTCTGCCTACTTGTGATCTGTCTGTCAAATAAATAAATAATTAATTAAAAAAAAAAAAAAAAAAAACCAAGGCTGTCCAGAGGCACGGCCCCCAGACCCCCTCAGGCCTCCCTAACCCATCCTAGGACTGACAGAAATCATGTTCCTGGGATCCCCATGGGAATGTGCTTCAAATGCTTCAAAAGTTGAATTGATAAAGTAGAATTGGAATTCATACTCACCTAAGTCTTGCTGTAGATGCAGGGGGTGCGGGGCTGAAAAGGTTTATGTCACCGAATGAATCACTCTTAGCAAGGCTGAGTTCTTCTATAAAGCAGTCATCCGCTCCTTCAGCCCCTGTGTAAGCCAACCATGCTCATTTCTTTTCCTTCACGTAGGCTTTCCTCTTCAGATAGTCTTGTTCAGATACAGAACTGGAGGCTAGTCTGGTTTGTAACAGTTCCAGTACCTCAAAAATGCACCATTGAAGAAGAAAATAGAAAAGCCTCCACTAACCGCTGAGGTGTTGGTACACATAATTACCACATGCGATCCAGTTTTAATTTCTTTTCTTTAACTTTACATCAAGATTAATTAGAAGGAAAAAAAAAGATTAATTACAAGAAGAATTTGCTCAAAAGACCGTAGTGCCTTACTAAGGGTCTTCACCATTACGGTCCTTGCTGCCTGTTTTTTTTTCTACTTTTCCTCACCCAGCGAGACAAAAGTAAGCCTTGTGAGAAAGTGTTCTTCTGCTCAGTTGGACTGGGGGAAATGTAGAAGGAAAAAGACATTTTGAAAGAGCAGGTTCTCACCTGACTCTCACAGCTGTGAAGGTGTCGTGTGGTCCGTGCAGGATTCGAACATTTGGTGCCACTGGCGAGGGAACAATACAGGCGCGCTCCAGCCGCAGGCCGGGGAGCGGGCCAGACCCTGCAGCTTTGAAAATGCGTTTCCAGACATGAACTTTGTCGCGCCCCTTCCAGCTATGGCATTGTTCGTGACTGTCACATAGATCTAAGACCAAAAATAAACAGACTTTTTTTTTTTAAAGATGAGCCTAACAGATTTTTTCTGTTTTTATATTTTACATTTTTATTATTAAGATTTCCAAACTCTACCAAAGTAAAGAGTATATAATGAACTCCTGGATACTCTCACCCAGCTTCAGGGACCTTAATGTTGGCCATATTTTGAAGGAATGAATCTTACTATTTTGGCTTCTAATGAATTATACCGAAGGTCTTATTGTGGGTGTAGTTTACAGGTGCACATTTTCTCACTGGAATCTGCTGGCACGAGGTCCATGTGATGTGCATTGTAAAATAAATAGACGGGGAGCCCTGAACACGTTAACATCTTGTAGGAAAGAGAATCCAAGCCTAAATGTATTCTTTTTGTCATTTTAAAAAAAAAAAAAGGAAGGACCCAGACACAAAATTTTCAAGGACTTTATTTTAAATATATATAGAATTCACTGAATACCTAACAGAAAATCAATTAGTAAAAAATAGAGATAAAAAAGATAGGAACCACCCCCACCCCACCAAGAATGAAAATGACTTTGGAAAAGAAGGTAAAAAAGCAGTAAGGAAAACGTTAAAGAAAAAAGGCAAGGTGGGAACCCTGAGGACCGTTGGAGAGACTCAAATAAAGAAAACGGAATCGCCGCAGTGGAGTCGGAAGATTTGGGAGTGATTTTCACAGTGACTCATCAGAAATCTGTTTTTGGCAGCAGATGCTTATGGGAACTCATGTTAGAAATTCTGCAGGTCGTTGTTGTTTTTTAACTTGTCTGGTTTTTCAGTTGGAAGAGGCTGAGAAGTTTGCCAAAACTGTCGTAGATGCGGGAGAGAAAACGTCAGAGTTCAAGGCCAAAGGCTACTTAGCTCTGGGGCTCACGTACAGTCTGCAGGCCACTGATGGTGAGAGACGTCCCCCTGCCCCCCCTGGGATCTGGGAGCTTAAGTCTGCACTGCAGGGTTCCCACAGTCCCCAGAGAGGACTGTCGCAGGAGGCCACGTATTTTGGATCACTCAGGCATGCCATCATGTGGGAACCTGTGGCTGCTGTCCTTTCTGCTCAAACTGGCTGGAGAGTTGGAGAGCAGAGACAAAGGTCCTGGGGGCATGTGGTAGTGGTGCACAGTGCCCAACTTGCTGGTTCAGGGTATTTGCCATGAGGTGAAGGTGAGGGGGCCTTTGAGAGATGGTTCCCCCCACTCAGCCTGCACCTGCATCCACCCCGGCACTTGGTGGGGCTGTCCCTACACAAGGAGATATTGGATTTCAGGTACTGGAATGTGGAAGAGTTTAGGGCCAGCCTCCTCCAGGCAGCTTCCCTTGATTGTTCAGGATGCCCCTTCTCTATGGGTACATTTAAATTCACAGATGTTTACACATGCTGTGTGGCAACTTACCGAACACCCATGCGGTGACATGCATTTGGGTTGTACATAGACCTTACAGACTCTGGCTATTTTTAAAAAATCTTAATTATGCTTTGTATCCTTAATGAAGTTTTCCATTATGTGTTTGCAGGAAGTATAAATTGATTATTTTCCTGAACTCTTAATATTTCTTCAGCATTTCATTGTTAAATATAATATGAATACAAAAAAATTTCAAAAACCCATGTATAATTAATGAATTAGGATACAGCAAATATCTTTGTAATCTCCACCCTGCTTAGGAGGTGGAAGCCTGCCAGCCCCCTGGGGAACTTTGTGTGTGCCCCCTGCCAGTCACAGGACTCCTAAGAGAAAATGCTCTCCTGATTTTTATAGTATTCATTTTCTTTTTCTTTTTTTATGGTTTTGCTATAGTTAATTTTACAGATTACCCCAAAGCCTTTTTTCATCTGCCCTAAAATAATCCAAGAACTTAAAGAGGTTTCACATATCAGTTGATTCTCAATAATGGCATTTTGGCTAATTTTTCATGCATACATGGTGCGCTAGCAGACACCTGCCAGCACCTTGCTTTAACTGTAGTAGACTCTCAGTGAAGCAGGAGTGTAATGCCCTGTTTTTATCCCTAACGATTCCAAGTTTGGACCCACCTCTCACGCGCCCTGTAGCTTTGGGAGAGCGGCTCAGCCTAGTTGATCCTCATCTCGCATTCATGGCTCAGTAGGATCACCTGAGGTTCCCTCTAGCTTCGTCCCTGTTATTCTGAGTTCGCTGTGGTGATAGCCACATCTGGCACTTGGGGACAGCCGTCCTCCGTTCCCAGTGCGGTGGCAGAAAGGGATCTGGCCCGTGATGATGTTCAAGAGGGCCCCTTCAGTTCCACCCATAAGCAGTTCCTCCAGGACTTTTGCTCTTGCCCCAGTAAAAAGTACCTTCCCTTGACAGACTCGAAGGGCACCATCTTTCACATGCTCTCTACAGGGAACATGTGGGCTTGCGACAAGATGGCCTCACACTTTCCAGCTGATTTTCTAGTGTCAGTGTTGGCTTTGCCTGGTCTCTCCCTTGTGTTTACGTCAAGGTATTAAAGGTCCTGGCCATTGTCCAGCGTGACTTAAACGGGCCTTTTATAGCATCAGGCTAGTTCCCTTGGCTCAGTGTCATAGCTTCTCAGTGCCAGAAGGACCTCTGAAGGCCGTCTCTAGTCAACACCGTTGGTGCTGGAATCTTCCATACCACCCCATAGAGGCAGTCCTTACCCAGACACGCCTGCGCCCTTTGGAGTTCCCAGTTGGCCTTCTGACAACAGCGCCCCCTGCCTCAGGCATCAAAGTCACCTGCCAACTCATACTCTCCCCGCAGCATGGCTCCACAGTAGTGCCCATCAAGTGCACATGTCTGGGGTTGGCCTGGGCTTCATTGCCCGGTGTCTGCACCTCTGCAGGCATGCAGGGGCCACAAACGTGTTGCTTTTGTTCCAGTTGAATGTATAGGTTTTATGATGAGCTTCGTGTTTGTCAAAAACTCCCTGATCTTCCATGCCACTGACTAATTGAACCCTTTTCTTAGCTTCTTTGCGAGGGATGCAGGAGGTCCTACAGAGAAAGGCTCTTCTTGCATTTCAGAGGTGAGTGGGAGTTCATCTTTTCACTCGGCTGTTCATAATGACACCAAAGTATGATAAGTATAAAAAGAAGAGATATTTATAAAGATTATGTAAACAGTGTTTTCCCCCCAGGAGTCTTTCATCTTGCGCACTGAACATACAGTATCAAAACTTGCTGCCTGACTTGTTGCCATGTAATCCGCACTCTTACTCTGTTTACCTACATTTGGGCACGTGTTGTTCATTCCTAATCAAATGATTTCAGCTCTAAAAAGATGGGTACTCTGGATGTCTCGTGAGCTGATTCCTTTTCTTAAAGGCAACTGTCCTCACCCAGAAGAGGGATCGTTCTTTGCTAGCTTTTGTTTTACATGTCATGCTGCAGATTTTTATATGACAGAATGAAGAAAACCAGATTTTAGGACAGTTTCTGAAATGCTATATTATTAGTTTCTAAAACACTGGGTAATCTTTCTAAAATACTGGTTAATGGCAGGCGAGCAAATCTCAGGACCCTGCTACCCCACTGTGCTCCATAAACCTTGTGATTATCTCCATCATTATGATCTTCGGGAAGTTAGGAGAGGGCTTTATAATTAGAGAGTGCCTAAGGGCTCTTTCCCACTCCTTCTCAAGCCTGATCCTCGGGCCAGTTAACACAGACAGAACAAGTGGTGCATCTTCTGCAGGTAAGGGACCGAGATGCACAGGACGGAAAAATAGTTACCTGAGTCACACAGTTGCTGAGGTCAGGATAGAATCATGGTCTCTTGACTCCCACTCAAGCTTTCCTTGTCCCTCCTATACCATGCCGCCCTAATTTTGTTTCTTACTGCAGGTGTAATAAATCACCCCAACAAATCATTGCCTGAAAGTATAACTCCATGATGTCAAATCTTGAATGGGTATTGATCCTGCCACCTTGAATATATCTGAGTCGCACTGACTTCTTGGAGTTGTATTAGAAACTTAGTTGCTTACCTAAAAATTTCATGAGGCCCTCTCAATACCTAATAACCTTCGTTCAATTTCTTTCCTTCGAACGGGGATTGCCTACACATTTGTCACCATGCGCACCTCCCTTTTCTCATGAAATCATCATCACTTGGCATCAGTGACTGGAAGACTCTCGTCTCTGTTTCATTTTGTTTCCTAGCAGGCTTGCTGTTGGCTTCTTCACTTTGCCAGTCCCGCCCCAACTGGCTAATGGCACAAAGTACCAGTTGACATCTGCCAACAGACCTTCTGTCTCTATGCTAAGCTTTTGTTAACGTTCTCCAGCATGGAGTGTAGAAGCATTTCCATTTCAAATGATTTGGAGTTTTATGTCCTCTAGTCCTAGTTTGTCAAACCCACACATGGATGCCTACGAAAGTGGTCATCACATCTGTTTCACTTTTCTTAAATCAGCACATCTCACCGACTCTCTAAAAACAGCCATGGTGGTGGTCTGCCTTGAGCTGCCAGAATTCGTAACTTCATGTTACATAACAGCCATTCCATTGGCCTGAAATTCCTTTCTGTTCCTTTTTTACTTAGGTTTCAATTCATAGAGGTTTTAAAAAATATATTAGTTCATGGGAATAAAGAGTAATGAAATCCTGCTTACCTACATGACCATCTTGAGGAAGGCTAACCTAAATTAGTATTTGTGGAAAAAAAATAATATTTTTCAAAGGAATAAAATTATTTTTCAAATACGTTCATTAACTGGAACTATTCTGGTACACTGTAGATGTAAATCTATAACGGAATGATTTGAAGTAAGTAAGAATGATCTGTATTATTTCTTAAATGTAAGCAGGTATTTAAAAACCACTTGGCGGAGAAGTACTTGTTTGCTGTGCATTGTAAATCTTCTCCCCACAATTCTATTAAGTCTGCTATCGTTTGACTATTTTTTTGTTTAAAGAGAAAGC
The DNA here is from genome assembly GCF_009829155.1 of Mustela erminea. Taxonomy (NCBI): domain Eukaryota; kingdom Metazoa; phylum Chordata; class Mammalia; order Carnivora; family Mustelidae; genus Mustela; species Mustela erminea. The sequence goes on from NC_045618.1 coordinate 118,479,962, forward strand.
GGTGTGACTCAGAAAGGATGAGGTGGGGGCCCCTGGCTGGCTCAGTCTGGGGGGAATGGGACTCTTGATCTCGGAGCCCCACATTGGGTATGAAGCCTGCTTTAAAAAGGGAAAGGGATGGTGTTATAGTTACAGCACGTGAAAATTAACTCAATTATCACTGGAGTCAGAACTCGGAAAGACTTGCTCTCTAGTGGACGCAAAGAGGTGATTTTTTAAAACATACCAGATGCATGACTACGTCTTAATCCTGAGACCCTCAGCTGTTTGCTGACTCATACACTCAGCCCAGGCAACTGAACCAGCTCATTTGCCTGGTACAGAAGTGTCACGAAGAAAAACAGTGTTGTCTGCAAAGCTTTCTGAAGGTGTACAGCTGATCTGAAGGGATCTCACATCCTCCAGAGAAAAACAAGCCTGCAAAGAGTAGAAAGCATGTTTCAGGAACTTCACCCCCCTCCCCTGACCATGTACAGAAATCTAGGTTGCTCCACAAAGAAGAGGGGACATGGTGTCGTTCGCGTTTGCCATACAAAGTGGCCCAGCGTGTCCAATCTCATTCTTTTTTCTCTCTCCCTCTGAGCTTGAGTTTAAGTCAATGTGGTATGTTTTGTGGGCAGGGAGTGACCAACTATCCCGGTTTGCCAGGAACTGGGCAGTTTCCCAGAATGTGGGCCTTTCCATGTTAAAACCAGGACAGTCATAGGCAAACTGGGACAAGTTGGTCATTCTATGTGTGTAACTCCTGAGTAATAGCTTTCATCAGGTTTATATATTTTTTTTCTTAATAACACACTGATGTCATGCCCACTAGAATCAGGACTAAAGGGACCTCAAAAACTGACTGAACAAGACAGCAGAGTGATGGTAGGGAGGCCAGGCCTCTGGATTTCGCTTCTGGCTTTACCTTTTTAGCTGGATGCTCTTAGACATGATGGTTAATAATAGATGCTTTATAAACTGTAGTTATTATTGTTACAAGGAATGTGTCTTATGGGCCAGGATCAAATTGTCCAGTCTTCTCTATATTCTTGGTTCAGTTCTAGAGGATGTTAGAACCAGAGTCTAGGGAAGCACTGGTGTGACCTCAGTGCATGTCGAGTTTTAGCTGGGTGGTCTGGGAGGCCAGTCCATGCTTTTCAATAACAGCCTGGCATACCTCTCTCAGGGCGTGTTCCCACTGCACTGTAATGATCACTTTTGGTCTCCCCCTCTGTGGGATTGGTGGGGGGGGCTCCCGAAGGAAGGGGACTTGAATTATTCTTTCATCTTCAGCCTCCCCAGTGGCTGGAGAAAGTACTGGCATCACAGTACATACTGCATAATGTGATGGTTGGATGGATGGGTAGATGAATGCATGACTAGGGTGGATGGATAGATGGTTGGGTGGATTGTTGAGTGGATGGATAGGTGGATGGATGGATGACTTGGGCAGGTGGATAGATGAATAGATGTGTGGGCAGATGGTTGGATGGTGAATGAGTGAATGGATGGGTGCCTAGGGTAGATAGATGGATGAAGAATGAGTGGACAGATGGATAGATGGATGGAGGAATAGATGGATGGATGGGTTACTTGGGTAGATGAATGAATGGGAGTAAGTGGATGGATAGATGGGCAACGTCAGTGAGCCAGCAATCTAATAATTCTTTCTTTCCTTATAGAAGAGGAATTGACTTAATGGATATGGAGGTGCTTTGACAAGGGAAGTGCTTTTGTGAGTGTCCCTGTGGTGCCATTTTTAGGTCTCTGGCTTTCTCCTAGCAGCTTCACCAGGTCCTCACTGTATGGGAATAGGCTTTATGAGGGTGCTTCAAGTCCATGTGCAGAGGGGCACCAGGGTGCCTCAGTCAATTCGACATCCAACTCTTGATCTCAAGGTCATGAGTTCAAGTCCCCCATGGGGCTCCATGCTTGGTGTAGAGCCTACATTTTAACAAAAACAAAAACAAAATCCATGTGCAAGTCCAGCAGGCTTGTAGTTCTCAAGATCACTAATGTCCTTCTTGCCTGCAACGTGCCGATCTCTGCTAAGCGGATTTCTGGGGACGTGGCTTTGCCACGGGAAGCATGGCTGCTGAAGCTGTTCTGCCTGACTGAAGCAAGTTTTCTGGAGTCTGTGTGACCTCATCACTGTGTACTTTTTCTTGCTTTCTTGGACATTCTCCTTTATCTCTTTGTTGTTCTCATAGGCTAAAGTGGTCAGTTTAATTCATTAGCCAAATTACTGAAGTGAAATTTTTCAAATGTGTATATTTAAGTTGCGTCTCCTAGAAACTTGGCAGTTGAATATCCATTATTAGTCAAGTTGGCAGTTCTTCAGTTTGCGCTGATGCACCATGGAAGGCTGATATTTCTATCCCTTCTGGTTTGTTCCTTTCACAGTCAGTGCTGTGGCTAGCAGTTAGTCATTATTTGATGAGGCCAGAGTGGGGCCTTTGGTTAGGACTATCTTCGCCCACTCCCCGAACTCACCGGGCCATTGCCAGCTTCTCCCTCGGTTGGTGTTGGGCAGAGGCATCCATGATTTGACTTAACTTCATTTGTGACAACTCTAGACTGGGCTGAGAAAATTATAGCTCTGAGGAAATTTTTTTTTTTAAAGTTGTAGAAACCTGGCTTTATCAATTGTGAAAGAAGATAAGATAAATAATGCTAAATAATTCAGAGTCTCTTCATAATTAATTTTGTAGTCATTTTTCCTGAGTAATCAGGAGAGACAGAAACATGATATTCCAATCTCCCTTTTTATGAATATTGAAGAAAAAAAATTCTTTGATATATAAATTCATGGAAAACCAATACTTGTAAAATAAAAAAAGAAAAACTGGAGCCCACAGATCAGACCTCGCATAGCAATAAGACATTTAAAAAGGTGACACAGGCAACTACTCAGTCACCACCTCTTAAACTAAGATTGTGTCCTAAGGCAAGGTCACCACTGAAGACTCCCCAGGAATGAGAGTTTAGGTGCTTTGCTGTTGAGATTAACAAAAGGACAGAGCACCCCCCCGCCCCCGCCCGCCGCCTCCACTACCCAGGTCCCCACCACAACACTTTTCCCCACAATGCGGTAGCATGGAGCTACCACATTTGCTTAAGCAATGCCCTAATTGTTGGACTTTGTGTATTATCTGGTAGCCAAATACCTGGAGGACTTTTGAGCCTTCTCTCCATAGCAGGATGGACGGTTTCAGTAAAAGGCTTTATTACTACAGAAAAACCATCCTTGGCATGTTTGATGCAGTTGAATCCATAATGATTTGGCTTCCTTTTTTATCTCGAATTTGTTTTCTGCTGGTGGAAGATCCTCCTTTAGTCACCGAGTATTGACTGAAGAGCATGAAGGGTTGTTTACCATCTGCCCCCCATTGGTAATTAGTCTGCCCCATAGTGCCTTTTAAAGAAAGTGAAAGTTTGTTTTTCTCTTCCTCCCCAATTTTTAAATGCAGAATTATGTCTTGTACATAGTCACATGTTGAGTTACTCCGGGTGGAGTACAGTCGACTTCCACATAAAAGCGAGGATGACTGTTTGCTGTTAGGTAGGAGGCCGGTGCAGCCTCTCCCCATCCACTGTCAGAGGCCAATTAATAAAACCACGCCTGGTGCCCGGCCACAGAGCCCTGCATGTCACAGTTACACAGTCTACATTAGTAAACTGCATGGAACTTAGTAAAAGCTTCAAAAGACTGAATGAGAACCCTTCTTTTCTTCCCTTGGTTCATCAAAAACTAAAACCTTATTTTACAAACAAAGCCAGGTCTTTGATTTTCATACCGTTTCTCTGAAATCCAGACATTTGGATGAAGTATCGTTAAGGCCAACCCAACACTTAACCAAAGCAGCCGTCGCTTTGCCAAGGACACTTGGAACCTCCCCATGTCCCAGCATGACACGTGGGCCTCTCCTGCTCGGCCCAAGGGGAGGCGTCTGCTGGGGTTGGGGGATCATACCCCAGGGCCCGGAGGTCCTTCCCCTTGAGCTCTTCCTTGGAGCCAACAATCACGGGCTGCCACTTCAGATGCCGGAGAAGACACAGAAACACGCTCCTGTGTCCTACCTGCACACAGTCCTGACAGGGAACATGGTTACATTTGTGGGTGGACCAGAGAGGAGTTTGAGTGAAACATCACGTAGTTAAATACGTGGCTTTGGTGTGAAATAGCAACTATAAATACCCATTGGCTAGGAAAGGCAGGATGGCCTCTCCCGTGTACTAATGGCCACCAATACTTTTTCAGGGCCCACAGCCTGTCACCTACAGATCACCAAGCAGCTTTCTACCTGGCTCTGCAGCTGGCCATCTCCAGACAGGTCAGTTTTTCCCATATTCCCTAAACCCGGGGCGCGCTCCGTCTCCATACAGTTCCTTCAGCGCCTCTGTATGAGGCCATAGCTGGTCTTCCTCATTCACCTGAGGCGGACCTGGAGCCGAGGTCTCTTCTGAGAGGATGCTGACTCCTCACAGCACAGACACGGGTGTTTCGGTCAGCTTGAGCCCCTACTGGGAAGACACAGGTGTCGCAGGCTCTGCTTTGGGAGAGGAAGTCCCAGCTCGGGAGGGTTCGGAGGGCAGCGCCAGATGCAGCTCATGGCATGTGCCCTGAGCCCAGGAGTCGCCAAGGAGCCTTTGTTGCTTGCTGGCAGGCCCAGCGCTGAGCTGCCTGGTGAGGAATGAGCCACTGGTTGTCACGACGAAGATGCCAGCCAGCAGGGGCGAGAGTTACCTGCTTCCTTTATAACATGTAGAAGATAGGGACAATCCCAGTAGCTCCCTCCTCCAAATGTGGGACCTGGGACCATGCTCCTTGCTGGAGAGGCAAGCTCTGCTGGCCTTCATCTTTTCAGAAGCTGCCTTGGCCACGCTCACCCCCTCCCGTCCCCTCCCAGCCGCTCTGAGGCTCTGGCCTCATGCCTGCCTGCCCACCAGGTGCAAGACACTGGTGGTAACCCCAGCACATTCCTGAGTGCTGACTGGCGGGTGAAGCAAAGGTCAGTTCCCCAGACATGCCATTCCCGGGGCAGGCCTGGGCTGTAGGCATGCCTCTGACTCCCCGCAGGCCTGGGAATGGTGTGGAGGAATGGCTTCCAGTGGTGACCAAGATGACTCCTCCATACAACCCCTGTCACCTGGCGTGGTGGGGCTCACAGTTGTACCAGTGAGGAGCTGCTCGGCAGCAGCGGGGCACTGGTCCCCCGTCCCCTGGGAGCTCCCCTCACCTTCTGCGCAAAGCCTCCTTCCAGCGGCCTGCGCTTCTCCCTCCTCCTGCTCAGCTCTCTGTTCAGGATCTGTCCTCCTCCCCAGACTAGGCTCCATGAGAGCAGGGGCCCTTGTCCGTCGTCCTCATCGCTTTACCCCAGCAGCTGGAGCACTGCCCGACATGTGTTAGGCACCCAGTAATGCTCATCTCGTGAAAGAACCAGCTTTGAGTTCCTTCAAGGCATCTAGCCCTCAAGGGCGTCATATTGTACCATAAAGCAGTTTGTCCTGCTTGTTCTGGTCATACCTGCAAATCACCACCATGAATAGACCTGCCTTTCCGCCCTCCTTGTAAGCGCAGGCTGGGTGCCGTCCACACGTTGGGTGGTCGTCCTGAGGAGAGGATAAGAGGATGAGGCCTCGTGGGTGCAGCTTCCACCTTTGTGGGCCCACACCCTAAGGCCCACACTCTGTGGGACGATGTCCCTGCTGGACAGGGGCCCAGGGCTGTAGCCCTCTTGTCTTTAAAGCCAATGCCATTTGAGCAGGAGGAGAGGACAGGAGGGGAATCAGAAGGTCTAGTGCCACTCTTGTCCTAGTCAGTCAGTAGCTGGATGGCAGCGCTCAAGCCATGTCACCTCCCTGGACCGGGCTCCGTCCCTATAAATGAAGGGCTGGGCTGTGACAGCCCTAAGGCTGTGGCTTGGTGGCAGAAAGGCTCTGTAGCCAGCATTTATAACTTAAATCCGTCAAAAATAGGATATCAGAGAGGAAAGTGAAGAGGTTTGGGAAGCCGTGGCTTCTTCCTGTAGGAGTGAGGAGACGAGGACCGAGAAGAGGCAGGAGAGCCGAGCAGAGGTCCGGCATGGACTGGAGCTGGAGGAGAGGGGCGGACCGGAAGAAGTCCCGGGGGAGGTTGTGTAAGAATGCTTCAGTCCCAAGCTCTATTTCGAAATCCAGTGTCAGGTTCTAAGTCTTCCTGGTCACTGTTAAACCTGCAAGGAATCTCGGGTGTTCAAATATCCATTATGTATGCATTTTATCTACCGTGTTGCTTGGGTGGTTTTGAAGAAAGTCTTGAACAGCTCTTGCATTTTCAAGGTTAAGCCCGTCTCCCGTCCTATTTGAATTTGGATACATCTGCTTTGTATGTGGCATTGCAATTTGTTTCTCAGATGGAGCTGTTTGGGGTTGTAGTTTGGAAAGGTGTGGGGTTTTTGTTTGTTTGTTTGTTTGCATATTTCCTTGATGTCTAATGGAGGTGTCCTGGACTGAGGAACTTGGAAAGATTCACAGGTGTCTGATCGTCTGGAAAACTCTGTTTAAGTTTTGCAACTCACTGTGTACTTCAGTTCAGTGAGACCTTTAAAAACGAGAATGGTTCAGCTAAGGTAGTTTAATTCCACTAAGAACCTCTGGCAAATTGTATGTCTGTCCATTGAGAGTGAAATTATCCTGGGCACAATCAAGAGTGCATCAGCTTTGCAGAAAAGAGAAATTGTGTTTTAGGGAAAACAAAAGATTTGGGACTGGCAGTCTTACAGAGAAACAGAGCCTCTTGCCTCACTCCCTGGGTCACACCATCGCTTCAAGAGGACATCTGCTTGCATGTCTGTGGTTAATATCCTGGAGCGATCACAGAGATTAAAATCTGAATGTGGCACAGGGTGAAGCAACTTTTGGTATTTACAGAGAATCAGATACTGAAGTGGTAACTTCGTGCTTCTGTGTGTGTGTGCGCGTGCGCACATACATGCGTGTTTTAAAATTCTTCTTGATTTTGTTTTAAACCAGATCCCAGAGGCTCTGGGGTACGTCCGCCAAGCTCTTCAACTTCAAGGTGATGACGCCAACTCCCTGCACCTCCTTGCCCTCCTACTGTCTGCACAAAAGCATTACCACGATGCTCTGAATATCATTGACATGGCCCTCAGTGAATATCCGGAGAATTTTATGTAAGTGCTCCTGGCCTTTCGTTTTCCCGTACTCAGAAAGTTACTCACTTTGACTCCTCCTCCCTTCCTTCATTGGATTTCATTGAAGTCCTTCGTGGATATCCTGAGGATTAAATAGTACAAACTTCCCTTATTCTTGTTTCTCCATATTTGGAAACAAACATAACCCGTTAGGTCACCCTTATTTGTTATCTATTTAGTTAATAAATCTTACTTAGTTTAAAAATACCTTATTGGGTCTTTTCTAGTGTGTACCTTTGGTGCACGCAAGATGATTTTAGGTGGATGGTGGATGAACATTTTTACTGTAATAGTTTTACATTTTTAAGTAGAAAAAAAAATCTATTGCCTATCAAAGTGTGATTTCACAGAAATTATTGGTCAGGGGGAGATGACAGATCTTTTAAATGAGTCATCTTAAAGTCAGTTTGAAGAAAATAGTGAGTAAATGCTACTGCAGATACGCCCAGCTCCGGCAGCAGTTAGACCGAACAGGCCCAAAGACAAGCCTGGGAAACACGCTCTGTGGCTGATCTGTCCTTGTTACCAGCACCTTCTGCTAATTCCAGGGGCTGTCGTATTTTAGGTACCTGGTACCTGGTACCGTATTTTAAGTACCAAGGTACCTGACCTCTCTATGCCTTGGTTCATTCTCTAGGAGCTAGAATTCCTTAAATAAATCAGTTCATCTCTGTACCCAACTGAAGAATTGCCATCATAAGCTACCATAGGCCTGACTGTCTGCTTATCTTCTCGACATTCCTCCAAATCCCTGAATCCAGGCCTGTCGGGGAGGCTTTGTGGAGAAGGGCATTGTCATGTGGGCTCTCAGTTCCCGTTTTATCTGCAGTGGAGTAGTCTGGTAACCAGGACACAGCAGCCAGAAACAGTAAACACCGCGCACGCTGGCAGGTTCTAATTGTCTAAGTGGCAGGGTCAGTGGTGGCTGGGGGGTGGGGGGGCGGGGGAGGGGGATGTGGGCGGGGGCTCAGGGCAGCTCTCATCACTTGGGGAAATCAACGCCATCAGCACCGTGGCGAATTTTAAGTGGATCGACTTTGGCTTTATTTCTCTGCCTCATCACCTCACTGTCTTTAATCAGTGCCTTGCAGCAGCTCGCCTTGGAAAATTGGTTCACACATTTCCATTACAGACATTTCTTTGTCTTCAAGTGAAAAGGGCACTTCTCTTCTCCCCATCGAGAAAATTCTCATTATAATCCAGGCAACCTCTGACTAGAGATTTCTTTTGTAGGTTCAGCTATCTGTGCCAAGTGCACTGAAGAGCCTTGTTTCAGGGTTTTGCTTTGTGCTGGCCTCACACTTGCTCTGTTGCACACCAAGTGTGTTTCTGAGTTTCCTCCAAAGCTGATTAGCCCCGGGGATCTTCAGGAAGTCAGTGCACTTTAAAGAGGACTCAGTCCTTTCCCCATCAGTAAGGGACAACCTTGATGCAACTGAAGTCATTTTCTCTCATCAATATTTATAAAGCGGCGTTCCCTGCCTCCCACCCCTAACACCTTCATTAGACGGTAGGCTCCACCATGCATCTCCTGTGTAGACAGCCCAGGGTGTCATCATTAAACTAATAGCCACACCATGCAGTGAGCAGTAAACAGTGGTGGCTAATATGGTAATGCTTCCAAGTGACAGCAGCTGACAGCCTTTTCAAGTAGAATAAGTAAGGAACAGCAGTAGAGATATTTGAGGAATGCGAGCCTGTTATTTTAATGTTAAGCTGTAAGCTCAAAAAAGCAAAGCATATGGCAGCAGGTCTGAGAGCAGCCGATGACTTGTTTGCTTTTTAAATATTTGTATTTCTTCCTATGTGATGGGAAACTTCTTCCCAAGAATACTTTATTAAAAGTTGGGGCCAGATGTAGTTGGTGGATCCCGTGGTTTCCTTCCAAACCCAGGGTAAAACATTTCAACACCAACCGAAACAAGATTATGTGGGCACCTGTCCCGAATCCCGGGCAGTAGTATCTGTTTGTTTGTGACAAGCCCGTCTCCTGCAGAACCGTAGACTCTCGGAAGCCCAGGAGGGCCTCATGCTTCTTGCGTCCCATCAGCCAGACGCAGGCTGAAGGCATGGCTGGTGTTTCCTCCACTCCTGCAGGCTGGGAGTAAAGGGCCTTGCCACAGTTAGAATGAGCCCTGTTTAACTGTTGGACAGCTCAGCTGTTGAGCAGAGAATGGATTTCGCTAGCCTCTTCACCTGATGCCAAGAATCGCAGACATACTGGTCCCTGTTAGGTGCACTCAAGGTACTTAAACACCTGCCCCTCCAAGGATCTTGAGCTGTGTGAGCTACTGCATTTAAGACATTTGTAATGGTAATGACTCAGTACCTGGTAGAAATTCATACGATCAGGATGACTGGTACTTCTCTAGTGTTCCTCAAATACTGTATTTTAGAATTCTTCAGGGCGCCTGGGTGGCTCAGTGGGTTAAGCCACTGCCTTCAGCTCAGGTCATGATCTCAGGGTCCTGGGATCGAGTCCCGCATCGGGCTGTCTGCTCAGCAGGGAGCCTGCTTCCTCCTCTCTCTCTCTCTGCCTGCCTCTCTGCCTACTTGTGATCTCTGTCAAATTAAATAAATAAAATCTTAAAAAAAAAAAAAAAGATTTAGAATTCTTCAAAGTTGTTGTTATTAAGTATTGAGTAAAAGTCAAAGGATACTTATTAAATATACTTAAAACAATAATACGACTAACATGTATACCCACTTCTTAGTTTTGGAAAAAGAAGATTAATATTAGCTATGAATTTCCTCTGCACCCCTGTCTATCCTATCCCCTTACTGTCTAACATCTCTGGATGTTAACCGCATCCTGAATTCCAGGCGGAGCATTCCCTTGGCGCATATATATATATATGCCATATATGTTCGTACTCCCAAATAATAAAATTTTTTATAAAAATTTCTAGTTTTGCATATTTGAAAATTTTTATAAAAATTTCTAGTTTTGCTATTTGAAAAATTTTCAGCGGCCTTGTACTGAATATATCCTTATACTGCTTGCTTCTGTTGCTTAACATCACATTCCTGGGGTTTGTCCTTACTGCATGCAGCAACAATTTATTCCTTTACGCCCATATGGAGTATTTTTTTATTTTATTTTATTTTTTATATAAATATACCATGATGTGTTTTTCCAGGCTGTTGGAAGTGGCTATACAGGTGTTTGAAGTTTTCAGCTATTAGAAACAACGCTGCTTTAGATATCCCTGTATGTGTCTCCTGGCACACAGGTGCACATACTTCTCTGGGGATTACCTGGGAGTGAGATGGTTGGGTCATAGGATGTGGCCTCTTCCATTTCACCAAATAATTCCAAACCATTTTCCAAGGGGGCTGTGCCACTGTACGCTCCCAGCGGCAGCGCCTGAGAGCACGTGGGGATGCACATACCGATGCCCCCTCACGTTTCAGACTTACTCTTGGCTGCGTGATTGCTGGTTCATGGCATCACATTGTGAGTTTAAGTGGCATGATGAGGTTGAACACTTCTGTCTCTGTTTAATGCTCATTTAGCTTTCCTGTTCTGTGAAGCACATGGAGAGGTCTTTCCTCTTTGCTAACTGGGTTGACTTTTTCATGCCAACTCGTAAAATTTCTTTATATATTATGGTTATAAGGCCCTTTGTTGCTTACATGTGTTCCGGAACTCATCTCCTCATCCGTGACTTGTTTTCTGATGAATGGAAGTTCTTGTTTTTAAAGTAGTTGAATTTATCAACCATTTCCTTCATGGATTGTACTTTCTGCGTCTAGTTTATTCCCTTCCCTTCTCCGGGGTCACGAAGACAGTCTCCTAAGTTATATTCTAAGAGCGCTTTGTGTTACCTTTCACACTTAAATCTAAGGGTCCCTCTAGAAATGATTGTTATGTCTGTATGGTGTGATGGATTCATGGTGGTGTTCCCCACACGTGGATACCCAGTTGTCCCCGTGTCATGTAGTGAAAAGCTCCCTTTCCCTGTGGCTCCACGTGCTCCTTTGTCTTAAATCAGATGCCCGTATGTGGGTGAGAGAGTCGGTGGGGAACTATTTCTGACCTTTCTACTTGGTTCTTTCAGTCAGTGTGCCCATCTCTGTGTGATTACCACTTTATTATTGTCATCATCATCATCATTATTATTACTATTATTATTACAACTTTATTATATGTGAAGTATGTCCATCCCTGTATCTTGCTCTTCAAGAGTGTTGTGGCCATTTCAGGCCTTTGAGTTTGCATGTAAGTTTTTGAATCAAGTTTGTCAAGTTCAACAACAGCAACAAAATCTGTTGGGATGACATTTAATCTAATAGCTTGGAGAGAATTCTATATTTGTGACAGTGGGTTTTCCAAACCATGGCCATTATATCTATTTAGGTTTTTAAAGATACTTTTTAATGAAGTCTTACAATTTTTCATATAAATATTTTGCCCTTTTTTTTTACTAGATTTATTCCTAGTTACCCAAAAAGTTTTCCATTTGATACACTGTAGGTATGCAGTCTTTTTTTTTTTTTAAATAAAATTTACTACCTACTTGTTGCTAGTGTATAGAAAGGCAGCTGATTTATGTACATTTTTCTTGACCCAACAACTCAGCTAAACTCTTGTTAATTCTAACAATTTATATGTAGGTTAGTTTGGACTTCCTATACAGATGACTTTCTTCTGAAATAATAAAATTTAGTTTCTTTATCTCTAATCCTTCAACTTTTTAAAACTGGCCTTACCAGACTATGTAGGACCCTCAACTCCTGGTTTTACTAAGAGTTGATCTTTTTCAGTCATGAAGTGATACTGAATTTTATCAAATGCTTCTTCTGTATTTGTTGAGATGATTATATGGTTTTGTTCCTTTAACCTGGGAATGTTATATTACTTGATTTTTTTTTAATAAAAGATTTTATTTATTTATCTGACAGAGATCACAAGTAGGCAGAGAGGCAGGCAGAGAGAGAAGAAGGGAATCAGGCTCCCTGCTGAGCAGAGAGCCCAGTGTGGGGCTCGATCCCAGGCCCCCCCGGGATCATGACCTGAGCTGAAGGCAGAGGCTTTAACCCACTGAGCCACCCAGGCACCCCCTTATTACTTTATATTTTTAAATGTTAAATTAACCTTGCATTCCTGGAATAAGCTCAACTTGATCATGACATATTAGCTTTTTTTAGTAGATTCAGTTTACTAATTTTTAAGGAACATTTATATTTGTTCATATGTGAAATAACATGCCATTTTCCTTTCTCACTGTATATGTGTCAGGTTTTGGCATCAGGGTTGGGCAAGCCTCATAAAATAAGTTGGAGTGATTCTTTTTTGTGTGTTTTAGAATTGTTCGTGTAAGATTGGAATTATCTGTTTCTAGAATGATAAGTTTCACTAGAATTTGCCTGTAAAACCATCTGGGGCTGGTCTCTTTTTCTAAGGAAAGGCTTCTTATGCTTTTACAAAAATGATTATAGGATATTCAGGTTTTCTGCTTCATTTTTTAAGCTATGTAAAACATAGAAGCTAAAATATATATAACGCATATATATTTTAAGAGTTTGTCCATTTGATCTAAAACTTAATTTTTTGGCATGGAGCTGTTCGTGTTTTTTAATTATCTGTTTATTGTCATACAGCACCAGCGGTTAAGTCTTTTTCTTTCCTAATATTGCCTAATGTGCCTTCTTTTTTATTTTCTTGAATAGCCTTGCCAGAAATTTGTCTGTTACGTTGACCTTTTCAAGGAACCAACTTCTTTATCGTCTCAACTATATATTTACTTCTGTTTCATGAATTTCTGTTCTTATTTCCAACATTTCCTTTCCACTTTTTTCTTTGAGTTTGTTCTGTTTTACCTGGTTTTCCTTCTTAATCTCTCAAGTTTGGTGTTTAGTTCGTTAATTTTTTGTCTTATTTTCTGACATAAATATTTAAGACATAATTTTCCAAGTGCGGCTTTAGTTGTAGACCACAAATTCAGTATCTGAAATTTTTATCATTTCGTTCAAATCATTTTAAATTTCCATTATTCTTCTTTGGCTCCTTCGTTATTTTAGAACTGTGTTTTCTAATTGTCAAATATATGGGGTCTTTTCCCCCACTTATCTGTCGTTAATGAGCTTTTAACAACTTCACTGTATTGTGTTCAGAGACTGTCATCTTACATGAACTTGAAACGTATTGAGAATTGTTCTCTGGCCCAGCATATGGTCACATCTTATAAATCCTCCATGTGTGCTTAAAAAGAATGCTTTCTACATTTAGGGGTACATTTTATACATTTTATTAGATTAAGCTATTAACTCTGATATTCAGATCTTCTTTATTCTTACTGATGGTTTTTGTTTGCTTAATTGGTCAATGATTGAGCAGAGATGTGTTGAAATCTACCACTGGGATGGTAGAGTGTCCTATTTCACCACATAGTCATAGCAATGTTTGCTTTATATAGTTTAAAGCTGTGCTCTTAGGTGCATATAAATTTAGAATTGCTGTCTTCCTGGTAGATTCAACCCTTTATCTTTATGTAATAAGTTACATAATTCATTTTGACTCAGAATCTCGTTTGGATGCGATCCACACACATCCACAACACTTCTCTACATTTGTGTGTCCATTTACAGATACACATATGCCACATGTGTGTGTGCATGTGTTTGCACATGCATGCTTAATCTATCTTTCCTCATTCTCCTACCTTGAACTTTTTATAGTCTAATGTTTTAGATTCACTCTTGTGCTCATTATATACAGCTGTTGGTTTGTTTTTTTTTTTTTAACTCAGACTGACAGTCTTACCTGGAACATTTAGTTCATTTCCATTTACTGTAAATACTGGTACATTTGTGTTAGTATCTCCTCCTTCGGTGCTTTCTCTTTGTCCTGCCCTTTCCTTCATAGTCTATCCTCTTCCTTCCTTCTTCTTTTAGGTTCATTATGTTTTTATTATGTGTTTTTTTTTTTTTCTTACTGATTTGGAAAAGAAGCATTCTGTTTTGGTTGTTGTTTAGTGATTATCCTAGAAATTTTAGTGAGGGTCTGTTGCTGGCACACTTTTTCAGTTTGTTTCTGAAAATATATTGGCTTTACTCTCAAAAGAGCTTTTCCAACTGGATATATAATTCTAGGCTCACATTTTCTCACAGCACAAATGATGCTGCTCCTCTTGTAGTTGTTGAGAAGTCAACTGTTTGTTTAATTTTAGATCATTTTAATGTCATCTGTCTTTTCTCCTTGGCCACTTCCAATTGCCGTTGTTGCCGGCGCTGTATGTTCTCACTGTGAAACAGCTCAGAGTGGCTTCTGCTTGGTCGGAGTCACTGGGCTATCTTAAGCTGCAGGTTGATATTTTTTGTATTGTTTATCATTTTTAGAAAATTCTCAGCCATTACTTCTTCAAATACTTCTCTTAACAGCATGAAGTTGGGGTTTGCTTTTTTGCGGGGGGGGGGGGTAGGCTCCACACCTAGCATAGAGCCCAATGCAGTGCTTGAACTTGAACTTGTGACGCTGACATCAAGGTCAGATGCTTAACTGACTGAGCCCCCCCAGGTCTTGTTTTTTATTTAGTCTGATAATTCCTGCCTTTTGTCTTCAATGTTTAGTCCATTCACATTTAATGTAGGTAATGCTATGGTTGGATTTATGTCTACAGTTTCTCTCTGTGTCCTGTCTTATTTTGTTCCTCCTGATCTGCCTTCTTTTTCTGTTGAAAACCAATTTTTGTAAAAACCCTTTAACTATTAAATACCTAAACAAAGGAATGAGAAATTACTTGCTGATGGTGTATGAAATACCTTTAATGCATTGCAAGTTTTCCCCAAAGTAAAATCTAACAAAGAACACATTTTTATATTGAAGAGGGTTTATAAATTCAGGTGGATTCACTATCTACTGTACTTGGTAGAGGATCCTTGACATACCTTCTTTTGAAATGCAGCTTTGCAAAAATTTCCAAATTGATGACTCCATTTCACTTAGTGTTTTTCCTCATTGGCCCAAGAAGGTAGAAGTGGTTGCCAGGTGACATTCGGGACAGTCATCTCTCCTGAGGACAGTACGGCAGTCTGTCAGCCAGCGCTTTGATCAACCCCTTGCAGACTTTGTGTCTCTGCCACGGGGATTCATTTTTAGATAAAATATTGGGATGAGAGCTGATAATTTGTTGCTTTTTGTCTTGGGAAAATATATCAGATAGTATCGTACATACAGTGACATCTGAGAACCGTAGTGTGACTGGAATGTTTTATTCTGATTCAGCAAGCCTCACAGTGGCCGTGAAGTACAGGCGCAGCTGGATTTAGTCTCTTGCCCTGAGACAAATCATGGTTACTCAACTTTGCTAATTACAGATTATTAATTGATTTGAATTTTAATCTTTCTAATTTAAACCGTTAAATGTGACATGAATCATAAGAAAGTATTTTGGAACCTTTAAGGATACAAATCCAAATGGCACCACTGAGGTGTTTTGATGACTCTTTTAAGTATGTTTTCTGACCCATAACTTTGATACATGAGGAGATACTAAAACAAGTCCTCAGTCACCTGGCTAGAAGACCACCAGTTCCTCTAAACACTACTGTGTATGATTTTCTACTCTTGCACCTGGAGAACAGATCCTGTCACGTGATCACAGTTCTTTTCATGCCAACAGGAA
This sequence comes from Mustela erminea, assembly GCF_009829155.1. NCBI lineage: Eukaryota > Metazoa > Chordata > Mammalia > Carnivora > Mustelidae > Mustela > Mustela erminea. The sequence continues at coordinate 118,495,767 of NC_045618.1, forward strand.
CTAACTATGGAAAGAAGCGAACATATATAACATTTATTCATTCACTCATTTAGCGGCGATAACCAGTAGCATCTATATACCACCTTGGTATAGACAACTCTTAGCAGCACTTAACACATTTTTTTAAGTGGGTTCCACGCTGGCCCCAATTCGAAGCTTGAACTCACAACTCTGAGATCAAAACCTGAGCTGAGATCAAGAGTCAGATTCTTGGGGGTGCCTGGATGGCTCAGTGGGTTAGGCCTCTGCCTTCGGCCCGGGGTCACGATCTCGGGGTCCTGGGATCGAGCCCTGCATCAGGCTCTCTGCTCCACAGGGAGCCTGCTTCCCGCACTCTCTGCCTGCCTCTCTGCCTACTGGTAATCTCTCTCTCTGTGTCAAATAAATAAATAAATAAATATATTTTTAAAACAGAGAGAGAGAGAATGCTTAACCGACTAAGCCACCCAGCTGCCCCAGGAAGTAACAGATTTTAAACTAATTTACTCATCATGAGAACCACAGTAGATGATATGATCATACCTACAGATAAGAAAATCAAGGCACAGAATGGTAAACTAATTTGTCCAAAATTACCCACCTGGTCAGTGACAGAGTCACGATTTGAATCTGAGTGGTCTGGCCTCAACATCTGTGCTCTTGACCACCACTTCTGAAGCTTGGAGTTGCTACCACATTCCACATGCCATGCCAGATATCAGAAATGCTGCCACAAATAAGAGAAAGACAGTTCGTGCTTTCTTAGAGCTAGCAATCCACACGAACAGGATTTTTCTGCTGTCTCCCCTGTCAATCTTAGCAATAAACTAGAAAACATGGTTAGGATCATTCTTTACTCAAGTGGAGCATGTATCTCATTTTTAAAAAAATCATTACTTGGCAAGTAAGACTGCCTCTTTCTCACTCTGTCCTACTTGCATTCAATTTAAGTAGAAATGTGATACCGAGTCATGTGTTGATGTAGTGATTACTGAGAGGCCTGGTGCTGTGGGCTATCGTTGTGCCTGAGCTGAATGAGGCAGTGAAGAACATGCCCATTAAATCTGCACTTGGTAGAAAGCTGGGCCACAAAGAAGAGTTGTTCTCATTAACTCAAGAGAAGTAATCCGTGGGTACCTGAAGGGTGTCTGGGAAGGATGAGTGCAAGGTTACCGACCGAGGGATGCCTGCCTCTCAGATACAAGTTGGAGAAGAGGATCTTTGGGCAAAGGAGAGTGGGGAGCCCCTCAAAAACACCATGGATCAAGGTGGAGCAAGTTCAGTGGTACACTAGCACATTTAAAGTCGATTTGCCACAACAAAAAACAACCCAAACAAAAAATGGGCAAAGTAACTTTTCTCCAAAGTAGACATCTCTCCAAAGTAGTTATTCAGCTGGCCAATAAGCACATGAGGGGTGCCTGGGTGGCTCAGTGGGTTAAAGCCTCTGCCTTCGGCTCAGGTCATGATCCCAGTGTCCTGGGATGGAGCCCCGAATCGGGCTCTCTGCTCGCTGGGGAACCTGTTTCCTCCTCTCCCTCTCTCTCTCTCTCTCTCTGCCAGCCTCTGTGCCTACTTATGATCTCGTCAAATAAATAAATAAAATCTTTTTTAAAATAAGCACATGAAGATATTCTTAGCATCATTAGTCATTGGGAAAATGCAAATCAAACAGTGAGATACCATTTTATACCCCTTAGGATGGCTGTTATTCACACACACACGCACACACACATGACAGAAAGTTGCAAGTGTTGACAAGGTTGTGGAGAAACTGGAATCTTTGTGTTCTGCTGGTGAGAATGTAAAATGGTGCAGCCACTGTGGAAAATAGTATGACAGTTCCTCAAAAAATTAAAAATAGAATTACCATATGACCCAGCAATTCCACATCTGGGTAAGTACTCAAAAGAATTAAAAGCAGGAACTCAAATAGATACCACACACCCATGTTCACAGTGGCATTATTCACAACAGCTAAGAAGGTAGAAGCACCCCACGTGCCCGTTGATGAATGAATGGACACACAAAAATGTGATACATACATACAGTGACACATCATTCAGCCTTAAACAAGAAGGGGATTCTGACCCAAGCTACCACATGGATGAACCTGGAGGACATCAAGCTAAGTGAAAGAAGCTAGTCACAAAAAGACAAATTCTGTGTGGTTACTCTTATATGAGATTCCTAGAGCAGTCAGAATCCCACAGACAGAAAGTAGAGCAGGGTTGCCGGGGGCTGGGGGAAGCGGAGAATGGGGAGTTATCATTTAATGGGTTTGGAGCGTCTCAGTTTTGCAAGGGGAAGAATATTCTGGAGATGGGTGGTGGTGGTGGTGGCTCAGCAATGTGGAAATACTTAATGCCACTGAACTAGACACGTTAAAATGAGAAATTTTATGTCATGTATATTTTACTACAGTTTAAAAAAAAAAAAATCATCTTTCCAACCTCTCCCTTTCGACATGTTTAGTGATGGGAGGGTTTCCAGTGTTCTTGGGAGGTTGAGATGAGGTGCCTGGGGGCCTGTCTGCTCCGGGAGTCTCTTGCTCTGGGTCATGAAGCCAGCACTCTTCTGGGAGGGGCTGGCTAGAGCAGGGAAGAAGCCTCCCCCTGTGCCAGCCTGTTTAGATAATCTTTCTGTGAGGTCCTGGGTCTCTGGCCAGGGTCCTTGGGTCCTTGCCCTCAGTGAATGTCCATGCTTGTTAAGAGAGACAGAATGCCAAAAAGGCAATGAAAAATGGCTTAGAAACTGAAAAACTAGGTTTTTGAGGCAAGGATAGAAGAAGAACTGGAAAAGAGGAAATGAAAAATAAATGTATTTGAAGCCCAATTGCTTATGAGAAGACCCTCCCTTCTCCAGGGAGAGGGATGGCCTTGTCCCCAGGTTGGCAGTTGTGCCAGCCCAAGCTCTGCTCCCCAAGTCCACATGCATGCGGCCAGTCCGAAGCCCTCATGGGAGTGTCCTGCTTCCCTTCCAGAGAGTTCCCCTCTTCTTGGTTATTTCAGGATAGGCGGGAGAAAAAAGCAGGACTTGCCACCCTCTCATCAGCCACAGGAGAGAGCTCCTCAGGAGGCCTGGCAGCTGGGACAGGCCAGGGTAGGACAACCACACCAAAGACATCTATCCCCAATGGTGGCATGCAGAAGGTTTATTTATTTTGGTGCTTTCCTTTACAAGATCTCAAGCTCTTCTGAGTATCTCATTCAACCACTCTGAGTATGGAGTATCATCTTCAGGATTCATGCAAGGTGTTTCCTGAAACATCTGGGTTCCCAGCACCTAGCCCCATGGTCGGCAAGCTGCAAGCATGAGTACATGTTTGTGCAATAGGTGGTTGAAACTGAAGACCCTGAGAAGTCATCTGGGAGCCTTAGTTCATAGCTAAGCATATGACTACCTGTGTTTCTTCTACGGTCCATTTTGGACCGTAATTTGCCAAGTTTGCTATATAAAATAATGAGTTCTGCTTACTGCATGTGGGGCATAGTAAAAGCACCCAGCCAACTGCAAAACACATCCAACAGTCCAGATATACAATTGAATGTCAGTGCATTCATAATGGTCTTTTTGCATTTTAAGGTCATGAAAGTTTAGTATTTACTATTTGTTTAAAAACAAAACAAAAAACACCTGAGAGGAAAGAAGATACAGAAGACAAGCTCCACATTTATCCCATGAGTACTCTCCTGGGAGTCCTGAGCCAGAAACAGCTGGTCGGGATCAATAACCCCACCTACAGATGATCTGATTCACTGTCCTTTGAATACCTCTCTAGTTAAAGGTCAGAGAGCCCCCGCTTTCTGCTGAGGCCGAGGAAAGCAGCATTCCCGCCTTCATGCCACTCACAGTGACACGTGAGGAATTATTCTGGAAGGTACTGAGTTCCTCAGAGGAAACAAAGATTGCCACCGTGGCCATTGGCACCCCTGGAAAGCAGGGCCCTCCATGAAAGCGCCAGCCCCCAGGGACATGGGTCCTGCTTCTGGTCTCCTACGTGCTGCTGAAACAAAGCCAAATAAAACTAAATCCAACCCTTCGTGGCATAGTCCATGAGAACACGCAGGACGTAAAGTCAGAGAATGTGGGAAATGTGCAACAGGCTGGGATTCACAGCCACAGTTCCCTGGTGGAAGGACTCCAGATCCCAGAGAGAGGCATCGTCTACCTGTGGTCCCAGAGAGCTGGTTCAGTTTGCCGACACCCTGCCTGGTTTCCTCCTTTCTGGCTCCCATCCTGACTTTGAGTGGAGGGTGCCATTTCGATCCCACAGGGCCTGATGGATCCCTCTGCCTTCGTCACATCTGGCTCTGGGCTATTCCCCTTGGAGGATCCCCATTCTTTTGGGCTCTGCCATCACCCACTAAAATAGGCCCACATGTCTCCTTTCTTCACTTGAGCCCCCATCCTCAGACCTGAGACTATGGGGAAATCGGGGCCATGGGAACTGAGTCAGAACTACAGACAGGGAAGCGCTCCCGAGGTCTGGCCTTTGGGGAGGGGCCAGTCAGTAGTGTTACTTCAGGCTCACTGCCTCCCCCATTTTGGAAATGACCAAGGGCTTTGTGGTTCAGAGAGAATAAACTGGTTTTTGTTTGTCAAGCCAGATCATTTGATGGGAAGACTTACATTCAGATATTTCCTGATCACATGTTTGCTTACTAGATGGTTCCGGGGCCAAGGACACTTGCTGACCAGCTTCCTTAGTGAAGCAGAGGGCAGGGCATCCCCCCACCCCCCCGCCCCCGGGAGACAGCGCTCCAGAAGCAGTCCTGACCGCCCACGTCCACGCTTGGCTGCTTTGTGGATGGCACCGCGTGAAAGGACTCTCTTCAACAAAAGTGCCAAACGTGGACACTGAGGGAGGTCCTTGAGACATGGGCAATGTGATTCCAGGGGTGTTTTCATTCACCCCGTCTGTGTCATTTCCAGCTTGGGTGCTAGTTCAGTCACTGGTCCAAGTTGGGATTCATAGCCGAACCGGGAGCAAAAAATGAGCCAATCCCGGGTTTCTTGAGGTGATTTATTTTAGCTAAATATGTCAGTTGTTTGTTTGTTCTAAAAATACCGCTAGAAGGAAGGGGGCGTATTCCAGATTGTTGACACTTTGACTGAAATGAGAAGCGAAATGTAACTGATAGGGGATCTAACAGGAGCTCCTGCCTGTCACGAAGAGGACGCTGGGTTAGGATACCGGAGAGGCACAGCCGAGTTCTCGCACACGGGGGTCGGTCCGCCGCAGCACCCACCCCATCGGGGACGAGGGGCTGCAGAGTTCTGGAGAGCAGGGCTCCTGCTCCAGATACCTGAGTTTGTTAAATATGTGTGGGGTCCATCTCCAGGACCCAGCAGACCTGGAAGCCTGGCCCGAGATGACACTCAGGGTGACAGCGAGGCCAATGTAGGGACATGCCGAATAACCGCCCAGATGGGCCGGCGCGCGTTAGGCAGCATCTCCTTCTTGAACAACTCGAGATCTTAAAAGTGGTCAGAATTTTAGAACTTCCTCAGTGGTTAAAAACTCTCAGACAGAAGTTTGTGGGTAAGCCATGGGGTCAGTTCCTAGACAGGGCTTTGACCCTAGAGAAGAGCCGCACTTGTCAAAACCCCCTTTGGTGCTTGTGTTGGCAAACTGGCACGGAGTCGGCGTGGGCTTTAGGGTTTTACAAAGACAACCAGGTACTCAGATTTGACTCCTGAAAAGCTTGTAAACTGGGGGGTTTCTGTCTGGCTGCCTGTGCTTTGACATTGGCTCACTGAGTCCTGTTAGGTCAGCGTACATTTTAAAAATGTTTGGATTTGATTACCTCTTGGGTAGGCGGGCACGACTCCAAATGCTCCCGAACGTCTCGAGCTTGGCTCCTGTTTACTTGCCTGATTGTGGAAGACATTGGAGTCTTCTGTCCTCAAAGAGGACTCCCAATAGCCGTGGATGACCGCTCAGGGCTCTGAAGACTCAGGGTGCCCTGTATGTGGGTGACCGTGTGAATGTGCCCCCTGGGTTGGCACACTGACCCTCCCTGGGGACATCTCAGGAAGGACCTGGACCAGGTTCTAGGGCAGCCATCAGAAAGCCATCCCGGAAATCTCTCCAGAAGGAATGGAAGTGTTCCGTTCAAGATCATGGGTAGAGGCCCCCTCCATTTGTGGGCTTAATGGAAGTGGTTGATCAGAATTCCCACTGAATTTAAGCATAAAATACTCCCAGAATTCTTACTGGAGTAAAATAAATACAGGTAGAATTTCTTAAGGGGAGGGACAGTTATGGGAACTCTTTCCTTTGGAGGTCTTCTAAAAAATCAGCATATTGAAGGTTTGGATGGAGAGTTATGAACCAGAGTGGGGGTTCCTGAACTTAAATTTGCACACAGATCACACGGAGTCATGTTACATGAAGATTCTGGCTCACCAGGTCTCAGGGGGCTTTGCACTGGGGGCTCACTGAGGCGGCCAGCCCCAGACCACACTCCTGAGTAGTGAGGCATTATAGGGACCGCTCAAGACCTTGTCCAGCTTTGGATTAATTGGAAAAATCTATGTATTTTTTCCCCTAATGAGCCAGTGTACAGTGCGTCAGTGCAGCAATGAAGTAAGCCAAGTGGTCAACGAAATTGTCTGTTTCCTGCATCACAGTTGATAGATGGACCATTCATTAAGGTGATGTTTACTGAATGTGCCCCATTAGTGAGTCCCTGAGCAGTATTTGATGTCGAGTGGGAGCGGTGCCGTGAACCGGTTCCTTACTGCCCATCGCTTCCAGCAACTGTCAGAGGACCCTCAGGACGGTTTGAGGCTGCAGCTCTGGGGCCGGCAGAGCTGTAAACCCAGCATCATCATCCAATCTTGTGGTGGAGGAGACTCTGCTGAACTGTGTCAGCCCCAAGGACTCCCCGGCCAGGCACAGTATGGCTTTTCAGCAACAGTGACTCAGCCCAGAATCAGAGGCTGCTTTTTTTGCCAGGAACACCACCATCTGGGATTGGATTGTTTTGACCCCCAGCCAGGAGAGGCTCGGAGACCAGCACACAGTAGGCCATCAGGAATGTTGGTGACAATGACATTGAGTTAGATTTCCTTCTTGAGAGCCACACTGAAACCTGGAAGAAACCCCTCGTTCTGCTCTAAGGGGTTGGTTCAATCTGTTTGGCCACATTTCCCCTGCCTGACCAGCGAAGGGCTGCTTGCTTCTGGGTCCTTTCAGACTTGGTTCCCAGCTGACTCATCTGGCTTCAAATTGCCATCTATCTCCCCTTCATCACCACATGCTTTTGGCACGTCTCTTTTGATTTCTCCTGCCGTTCTGATCTATGGCTGCCAACCATCTTCTCAATTTAAAATTCCATTTCAACAAACCTGTGCCCCCCACACCGGCCCCCTCTGCCCAACCTGTTTCTTTCACCTGGTGACTGAGTTGCACTTTCTTTCAGGTGACCCTCCTCAGCTCCCAGGTCAGGCTCCCTGGAAGGGAGAGATGGGGACGGCATCCACGGTCCCCATGGCCGTGGCCTCACTTGGGCAGACACCACGTGCTTTTCTTCACAGCTGTTTGGCGTCCCTGCCTACATTCGGCAGAAAAACAAAGAGCAGGCTGGGCCCAAGAGCATTCCAACCCAGGCCAGCACAAAATACCAAATGTTCAAGGTTCCCGTGATTTTCATTCTGAATCAGCTGCCTTGAAGACAGCATTTACAGATCGGCTAATTAGTGTGGGGTTTGTGTACTAATATGCATGTTTCCTCCTTGATGCACTTAATGAGCACATTTTTTTTTTTATGCTGCCAGATAAGGTCGGAGGGAATCATTAATTTAGTATTTCTCTAAACTTTTCTTATTTACTGTCATCGAGAGTTCTTCACCAGAAAGCTTTGTAAGGCATATTAAATTTTAGCATTTAGAAATATCTACCCTTAGGGCCCCTGGGTGACTCTGTGGGCTAAGCATCTGACTCTTGATTTTGGCTCAGGTCATGATCTCGGGATTATGAGATTGAGCTCGGTGTCGGGCGTGGAGCCTGCTTAAAATGCCCTCTTTCTTCCTGTCCCTCTGCCTGTCCCCACCTCCCTCTCTGGCAAAAAAAGAACAAATAAAAGGAAGGAAGGAAGGGACAGAGGGCGGGAGGGGTGGGAAGGCAGGCAGACTGGCTCTTCTACCATTCTCAGGCCCCAGTCTTCTGGCCCAGATCGCAGACACCACTCCGGGGCATATCGTGGTTGCTCACACCTCCTTGACGATGCTGGAGATGTTGTCCATCTGCCCGCCTGAAAGACCCCTCCCCAGCACCCCCCACCCCGTGAGGGTCCCACTTCTTCTCTGCAGTCTTCCATGACCCCCCCGCCCCCGCCGGCAGAGTCTCCTTTTGTGCTGCTGTAGAATTTTGTCCATATATCCGTTCATCACGTATCATGTGTACAGAACACTCGACCATAAGGGAAGATACCATGTCTGATTCCCCTTTGTCGCCTCAAGGGCATAATAGGCACTTTTAAATGATTGACAAGGGGTGCCTAGGTGGTTCTGTCATTTAAGCATCTGCCTTTGGCTCAGGTCGTGATCCCAGGGTCCTGGGATCAAGCCCCGTGTCAGGCTCTCAGTTCAGAGGGAAGTCTGCCTCTCCCTCTCCCCTGGCTCATGCCCTCTCTCTCTCACTTTCTTTCTCTCTATATATATATCTCTGTCTCAAATTTTAAAATAAATAAATAAATAAATAAAAACACATTAAAAATAAATAAATAAATAAATAAGAAAATGATCCACAAAAGGGTGAACAGATTTGAATTCATTCTCAGGTACATTGACATATAGGTGCTCAACGGCACAAATACAGGATTTTAACAGATTGAAAAAGACATTTTATAGATATGAGGTGAGGAAGGAAATAGCGTTCTGCCCGAGGCTGGGGGTCATCGAAGATGTCAGACAGTGGGGTTGTCACAGTTGCGCGTGGGAAGGGCCCTGCGGGGAGGACTTATGGGAGGTAGATGCAGCACCTTGAGCTGAGTGGGAAGATGTGAGGGTCTACATTGAGCTCACAGAGTGGCTCTAGGGTCCGGCAGGATGAAACTAAACCAGACTGTTCCTCTGGACATGAGTGTCAAGTCATTGGGGGCAGTTCCCAGGGAGTCAGGAAAGTCTTCCTGAGGAAGATCATCAGATATCAAACCAGGCCCTGATAAAAAGCCATTTTGATATGTTCCCTGAGGTGCCTAAGGACAAGTCACGATGCCACACACCCCAGAGCTTTGCCGCGGGGTGTATCTTCTTTCTAAATTCTACACCAAGCCGAACGCAGCTGTTCTTTCAACAAGTATCTTGGGAGTCATAAGAAATTCCAAAAATAGGGTAAAATATTATTTCCCTTGGGTTTAATGAAAGTAAAACCTTGATTAACTGAATCCTTCAAATGACTAGAATTTTACGTGCACTGAACTTTGGGGTGAGAGAGGCAAGTCACAAAAAACTCAGGCCAATGTGATCATTTTTTGAAGAAGTTCACGTGATGTATCCTAGGAACAGTCCCCCAGAAGCGCAGCCCCATCTTCTGTGGCCACGCTCGAGTTCCAGGGCCATAATCTGTCCCTAAACCGGGAATCCTGCCTCATGTTTGTGGCCAGGTCTTTTCTTCTGCTTGGACTCTTAAGTTGTTTGAGGGCAAGGGACTATATTTTAATACTTACTTTAAATTCACACAGTAACGCAGGTCTTCGCATTATCATAGGGTCTTACGTATTTGGCAATGGATTAGAAAATGCTGTCTATTTTCGTTAACATCAGGAGTGCAGTTAGAATATTTTAAGTCACTCTTCCTTGTTTCTTGTTCAGTGGATCTGGGTTCGTAGTTCTGGTCTACCAGAAACTGGCATTGTGAACTTAGGCAAATTACTGTAGATCTAACCTGCAGGGTTGGTATAAGAATCAGCGATTAAATATTTCAAGTGTCTGGCAGCAGCTGTTGTTCTTAATTTGCTTGTCTTGAAATCAGAAGTTTCCTGGCTTGTCCCTTATTATTCCAGGGTTGAGAGGTCTCTATTTTCGTATTTTCTGGAATTGCATTTCCATTTGGGAGCTTTAGCTTCTAGTACCTAAGGTTGGCTTTACTGAGGTGGGGGGATGGAGGTAAGCAGTTATTTGACCTGGAAGATGAGTAGATGCCTGAAAAACAGAGATGGGTGGAAAAGGTATTCCAGACAGAAAGAATAATAGCATGTGCAAAGGCCCAGAGTCATGAGGGAGAATCACATGGAAGAAGCCAATCATGGCTAGAGTGGGAGATGTCCACGATGGACAGTAAGCAGACCGAGGCTGAGCATTTGGGCAGGAGCCAGATCAGGAACAGCATTGTGTGAGATGCTAGATTTGGGCTATCGGTAACATAGTCAGATTCATCCATCAGCAGGCTTCTTCTATCTAGTCTTCATTAATTTCCTGTAAGTTTCAGTGAGTCTCTGAACGAAAACTGTTGTAGTTAGGTTGATGAACTTTGAGCCAGATATAGGGAGTAGGAGTAGACCACTTTCCCAGCACATGGCTTCTTACCAAGAGAAACACCTTACTTAATTCATGGCCGGTCTCTGCTGCTGTTGCCCTGTAGACTGTTTGGGCCTGCAGTCCCTTCCGCCTGCTCATTCCACATGCAGGAATGTCAACGATGCTGGTTTGTCCCAGGCTTTTTCATGACTTCTTTCTTTTCTTTTTTAAGATTTTATTTATTTATTTGAGAGAGAGCGGGGATGGCAGGGAGGGGCAAAGGGAGAGGGAGAAGCAGGCTCCCCAAAGAGCAGGGAGTCTGATGCGGGTCTCATCCCAGGACCCTGGGATCAGGACCTGAGCCGAAGGCAGTTGCTTCACCGACTCAGTCACCCAGGCGCCCTCTTTTTCATGACTTCTAGTTTTGTCCTCTGGGTTTCCTCAGTAGGTTGAATCTCTGATATCTTTGGACATCAACTGCAGCAAACCAGTGCCAATCACTGTTTGTGTTCTCTTCATTTCTGTGCTAATGTGGCATATGCCCAGCCCGATGTTTTCGAACAGTCTTGAAATGTGTGCACAGGGTTCAGCAAATACGAAGACAAGCATCGCTTGTCCTGTGTTCAGGACGGTCTCTGCCCATATAGCCACACTGAAGTTTGAGGACACGATGAGGAGGAGCAGTGTCCCAGAGGCGGTGCCTCTGTCTCCTACTCTTATTTGTGTATGCAAGAGAAAACTGGGTTCAGCCTGTCGGGGCCCCCCATTCTGCCCATCATCTGGGAGGCACCTGACAGCAGCTGCCAGGCTTTGCTTTTGCTCCCCTGCCCATGTTTTCCAGCTCGTTCTCTCTGCCAGTCTCTCTGTCATGCTGTTCCTCCTGCTTCACTTCCAGGTGCCTTTCCCATCATTTGTGCTCAGCAGTTCTACTATTGTTCTTCCTGTCTGGTTCTCTGAAATTCAGCCCACACCTTTTCAACTCCATATCCTGAGTCAAGTGTTTGAAAGCTGTTATTTCATGTTAATTAGAAGTTCTTTTTCCAGCCAAGAAGCCTTGCATGCAACCGTTCCCCCAAATTGAGGCTTAGAGACAAGCTCTGGCATTCTGTACTTGGGGTACAGTTAGAGGACAATTGGACAGTTAGAGCCACACACCACCACATGTAGGGCAGCCTTCCCTATGACCTCACCCCCTCCCTGGGGCCAGTGAACTCCAAGCTTGGCTAAGCCAGAAGAGTTTGCTGTGCCTCCCAGAGAACATCACCGCAGTCCTAGGTGGGATCTTCCTTGGCCAAAATTGCTTGGCAGGAGGGTCTCTGATCTCTGAAAAAGTCTCTGCCAAATGCTGCAAAGTGACCCTTTGGCAGCTTCTCCTCCCTTTGCAACACACTTCCCAGTTGACCCACATTTGGTGGGAGATTGTGATGCAAAAAGGCTCCTACCACTTTCTGGACTGGTGAAGACCTCCGCAGGAGCTGGCACCTGGCTCCTAAGAAACCCCTCAGAGAACTTGCACATCTTGAAATGTTCTTGAGCAGAAGGCAAGCCCTGGTCTCACGTCTAGCCTCAGCCTTTACACCCACCTGCTTGTGGCTCAGGGGTGTATCCTTGCCCTCACCTGGTCCATTGCCATCATCCCTGGTGTCCACAGACCCAGGCTTGAGGAGGCTGCAGCCCTGAGCCCTCCCAGAGCCACCAGCAGCCCCTTGGGCGTCCTCTGTTCCATCTGGAGGGAGTGGGTGGTATGAACCCATTCCAGAGTTTGGGAGGTGATGCATTAGGACCACCCTCTTTCCATCGCCCACTGAGAAAAAAGAGACTTCCTCCAAAATGCCTTCGATTGAGACCATTACATCATGCGTGGTTGAGGAATTCTCTTGTTATGTCTAACTTAAATCACTGGATATGCATTTCTTAGTCTTCTGTGGTTTGTAGAGAAAGTCAATGAGCAAATGTGGATCTTAGGCCCCCCCAAGCCTTACAGCACAATCCTAGGCACTGTGGAAGTGAGGGGGTGGTATTCTATTATGGAAGAGAGATAAATACCACCCACCAAGAAGGGTCCTTACACACCTTGGTTGTGTTGTGAAGTGGCACAGAGGAGGTCTTTAATAGGCAGGAGCTTCTCCCATCTCTTTCTTCTCTGTATTATCATTAACAGCAAACACCAGCTAATGTGATAGAGAGTAGAGTAGACAGAGATGTAAGCGTGGTATTATTTGAGGAGGTGGGGTTGTAGCTGGGCTTAGAGTTCAGGAAGAATTTAGGAAAACAATAGGTTCATACAGATCAAAACTGAGGACACAGCATGTATATTCATAGAGTTAGGAAAGAACCTGGCCTTTGGCCAATCAATTATACTCGTAGGAGTACAGGGTCCAAAGGGATGCATGGCACAGAATGAGTTGGTGAGATAGGCGTGGCTGGTGGGCAGGGGGCCTTCAAGGACTCAGTAAGGAATTTTGACTTATTGTTATAAACAGTAAGGAATCGCTGTAGTTTCTTGAGCTGGGACTGAAACTGATTTTTAGAGATCTTCATAAGGTGGTTTCTTAGAGCTGTGCAACTCGGGGGAATAGGCAGACCACCAGGAAGGTATCTGGGCTCATGCTGGGGCTTCACAAGGGTAGTATTAATGAGCTCAGGGACCAGGGGAGCTAAAGTCTTCAGAAAGGCATAAGTAGAATTCACGGATAACCAAGGGGCTGAGAAAGAGAGAACGGTCTAAGCTTATCTCACAGAAGATCTGGACAGAGGGTAGAGCCACTGGTGGTAATAAAAATAGGGAAAAGAGAGTTGGTGATTGTAGATTGAGCTGGTGAAGTCCTAGTCCTTCAGTAGCAGGGCTGGGAAGATCTGAGGGGAGAGCCTGAGCCAGACGCCCCCTTCTTTATGTGCCTTTTCGATGCTTACAAGACTTGTTCACCTTCACATGATGAGGATCTTTGTGGAAAGGGATTTGTAGATCATTTATATCAACTGACTTATGTCTTCCATGTAAATCTGTAAATAAATCAAGATTTGGTTTTAATGAATTTTCGAAGTTTTACAAATAAATTGGTTTTGTTTTAAAAAGCAGGCTCTTAATAAAATCCCCGCGTTCTCAATAAAATTAGCCACTCTGATGCTTTTAAGTTGATCTCAAATCATCACGTTGACTGCACCTGCATCCTGCATTTGCCTTCAATCTACAAGGCCACGTATCAAGCTAGGAGTTCTGGAAACCTTGGCCCTTGCTACCACCACTTCCCTCGGATCAAGCTTTTGCCCACCCCATTCTAGACTGAGTGCCGTCCCTTCCGGGTCTAGGCCAGGCCATGTTGGTGGTTCTGGCGAGACTCTGGCTTGAGCTGTGTTGTTTTCTCCCTCTGTCTCCCCATCACAGACTACTGTTTTCCAAAGTGAAGTTGGAGTCTCTCTGCCGGGGCCCAGATGAGGCGCTCCTCACTTGTAAGCACATGTTACAAATATGGAAATCCTGCTACAACCTAACCAATCCCAGGTAAGAGGCCAGCGAGGCCTGTTTTGCGTGGTTTTTGCATGGGTCCTCACCTCCCGGAGCCGTCTCAGGTGGGCACTTGGCAGGCAGGCAAGCCCCCTGCCCCCCTGTGCACCTCCAGGTCCTCGTGAGCAACAGATAATCGCAGTGGAGCCATATATACTCCATTTGTCAGGGGCTGATGAGGCCCCCAGACTGGGGCTTGCTTTTCTTCTTGCTGCCGCCGTGACCCATGAGGCCCCAGGCCCCATTGATCTCCACCTGATTTCTCTCAACCATCCATTTATTTAAGTTCATGGACAAGTCCTAGCATCTTTGTGGTAATTGATGGATAGACTAGTCAATTACATACTTCAGATGTAGGGGGGGTCTTAGAATAGTATTTAAAAGACCTGCAGAGACAATAGGCCATGTCCTACCAAGGAGAAGAGAGATCACCATGATGGGCAAGATAAAGTGTAATTGTCAAACCATTAAAATCATGACACAAACAAATATAAAATGAGCATGTATCAGAGGTTTTATTTACCTCATTAGCTAACGAGGGAACCAGTAAAATGTTAAGATTCATTCAGAGAAGAATTTGAAAGATAGATATCCTAGGGGCACCTGGGTGGCTCAATGGGTTAAAGCCTCTGCCTTCAGCTCAGGTCATGATCCCAGAGGCCTGGGATTGAGCCCCACATTGGGCTCTCTGCTTAGCAGGGAGCCTGCTTCCCCCTCTCTCTCTGCCTGCCTCTCTGCCTGCTTGTGATCTCTGTCTGTCAAATAAATAAATAAAATATATTAAAAAAAAAAAGAGTTACTGAAATGAATTTGCAAAGAAATGCAAAAACAAAAACAGTATTCTTACAGGACAATGAAATATATGGTTTGGGTTTGTCTTTTTACAGGGTGGAAATCAATTTTGTCTCATTTGCCTGCAGAACAGTAAAATGACCTTAATCAGTTGGAGTCAGTCAAGGGCACACCCCCACCCCAACTGAAGCCGATTAATCGGGGAAAGGCCCCCTAGTCAACTCCCAAGTTACCACTGAAAGACACCCACTAACCTGTTGTGCCCATTTGCAAGTCTTGGGCAGTTTTTCCTGGCATCTATTTAAATTACTAAGTGTGTCCTGCCCTTGGAAGGAAGTCATTTAACGAAAAGGGACCTAATAATCCAAGTGCATTCAGACAACAGCTCATACGCTTGGTGCATTTTTTAAGCTCATAGCAAGATGTACGGACAGCCCACAGGAGGCTCTTAAACGTCGGGAGGCTAAAAATATTCAACTCAAGTCGTAAATGTGTACTAACTAAGGATGTCACTTGCCCCTTACAGCCCCTCCGCCCCCAGGGGGAGGCAACAGGCTAGTGGCTTTGCTATGCAGGCCGCCCGCCCGGGGAGAAGAAAGGTGGGGTGGGCGTTAGGGAAGCAGCTGAGTGCAGGAGGGGTTGCACGTGGGATTTTATTTCAGCCGTTAAAATACTCAAAATCAGGGCCCTCCGTGTTAGGGGACGGGTCCTTGTGAACTAACATTCAGCAGAGTTGTGACCGCAGCTGGGCCTCGTGAGCCGCCCAGTGGGAAGGGAGGGAGCTCATGCTGTCCGGCCCCAGGCCCAGCAGGCAGCCCCATGCCCCTTGCAAAGCTGGAGTCTCGAGAATTAGCCAAGAACCCCCTTCGTAGCTCAGCCCGTGGCACGTGATGGCTCCATGCTCCCTCTTCCTCTCGGTGAAAAGATAATCCTAAAACTGGCCTCTTCCCTTTTGCGGATATGTTCTGAAAATAAAGATCATTTTAATTTTTAAAGAATTCCACTTTTCGGGCGCCTGGGTGGCTCAGTGGGTTAGGCCGCTGCCTTCGGCTCAGGTCATGATCTCAGGGTCCTGGGATCGAGTCCCGCATCGGGCTCTCTGCTCGGCAGGGAGCCTGCTTCCCTCTCTCTCTCTCTCTGCCTGCCTCTCCATCTGCTTGTGATTTCTCTCTGTCAAATAAATAAATAAAATATTTAAAAAAAAAAAAAAAAAAAAAAAAAAGAATTCCACTTTTCTAAGTCTGTAAGCAGAAATAGAAAATGCCCATGTTATGTTCCCAAAAAGCCCCCCACTCCCAGCCTCTCCGAAGCAGCAGGATTTAGGGAAGTCTTGGCCACAAGCGCCGCTAACAGGAGATCCTCCCCAGGCTGGTTGCTTCCGTCCTGGAGCATTCCTTTGCCCGTACCCCCGTTCAGAATGAGAAAATAAACCCATCGGCCTTCATGTTGCCAATTTTCCCTCCGTTCTCCACACCTCTCCCACCTCCCCACATTTCCTCCCACTTAGCAACCAAGAATATTGGATGTGAGGAGAAAAAAAATAGCAGAATTGGAAAGCTTTTTTAAAATACTTAACCAAATGCCTGGGCTGTGTCCATGCTTCCTCCGTTTCCTGAAGGATCCTGCAGGGCCAGAGAACCCTGGCTCCGGGCACAGAGTCTGGAGGGGGTGTGGGGGTGGGCGGGGGAGGACCCATCACCAGTTTGCGAAACTCTTCCCTCAAGGGACTCCCAAAGCCTTGGGGGAGGGGGAGGGGGTGGTAATTGAGCAGCCCCTTATTAAGGAGCTTCCTGATTATTTTTTTAAACTTCATTTATTTTCTTTGGGATATAAATAAATGTTTCTCCTGTAGGCCTTACCATTGCGTAAATCTAGACATCCTCCCCAGTATGGTCAGGTTAGACTCTGGCAGAAGAATAAAGCATGAAGAGGGGAAGGCTGCCTCTGGACAAGGGACGGCATACTTCCTCATTCTCCAGATAAGGCCAACTCTGGGTCCAGCAGCGTCAAATTCATGATCAGGTCACGCAGGGTTCTAGAAGAGAGTAGAATCGCATGAACAAGTGCATGAGAAGCATCCCTGCTTAAAAAAAAAAAATGCAACAAAAACTGGGCAGAGAGCATCCTGGTAGGTTTCTGCTTCCCCTGCCAGGGCTCTCTCATCGCCCACCCCCTCCCCGCTCCACCCTGGACTGGCACAGGCCTCCGCCGCGGTGAGATGATGAGGCACAGAGGGAGATCTGAGCAGTAACGGGCCACGGGGAGAAGAGGCCGAGCTTTCGGTGTCCCCTGCAACTCGTTCCGTCTTGATTTTTGCTTGAAGGAAGATCGCACTGAGCTAGTCGCTGAACCGAGCCTTAGGCGACTCGCAGAGAGCGTTCCACCTGCAGGCTGGGAATGCAGCTCTTGCTGCGAGCGGAGTGGTGGGTGGCATTCTCTCGAGTGTACACTTGGCAAGGTGTGTGTCATTTCAGAAGCCTGGATTTATTTGCTGGGTCTGCAGTTTGACTTGCCTTTAGGAGAGAAAGCTGTCTCGTGTTTCGTCTCTCTCTCAGTAGAAGAGCCCGTCCCTTCAGTTCTCGGGCCTGTTGGCTCAGCTGCTCAGAACAGCGTGACTGGGGGACCAGGGCCTCACTGGAAGGTTCCGGCCGCCTCCCAGAACGGACAGTCAGCGTTTCAGCTGGGGAGGGCAGCCCCCTTCCCTGGGCCATCCGTGTGGGCCTTACCTCCAGTCCCTACATCAGCCTCTCGAGACCGCAACTCTTCTTTCCATTTTATAGAAAATAAGCAAGGCCGAATACATTGCCTAAACGTTCCCAATTAAAGAAGCACTAGAGCTCGGATTCAGGCCCAGGTCTGCGCTGACATCAGAGGCGCCACGCACGCCACGTCTCCCAGTCAGCAACCAACTTCTTTCCCTTTATTTTTGTTTTCTGTTGTTCCCCACTTCTTTCCCATCCCCCTCGCCCCAGCCACGTGGACCATCTCCATCGAGGAGCCATGTGATCGGAAGACAAGGTTTTCTTCCCCAGTCCTATCTCAGTCACTTACTTACAGAGCACTTTAAGTTTTTATTTGTAAAAAAATTACTATTATTTATGTATATACATTATTATTATTTATATATATACATATGTATGTATATATAAATAAATTTTTTTTACAAATAATTTTTTTTATTTACAAATAATTTTTTTTTTTAACAAATAAAAACGTAAAGTGCTCTGTAAGTAAGTGATTGAGATAGGATATATATGCTTTCTTTACTGTAACCTCAAGTTGGAAGCTGGAAACCCCATCTGGTACCGAATAGTCACCCGTGTTTGGGGAAGATTTTCTTTTTACAAAGCGTGCTCTCCTTCCATCTTCCAAGCGGCCCCATAGAGCAGGCCAAGTCACATTCCTTCACAACCCATTTTACTGATGAGAATTGAGGGTCCGGGGTCTTGGGACCTTGCCTGGACTCTTGTTAATCAGCGATGAGGGGCCTGGAGAAAAACAGGCATTTCCTCCTCTCCCACCTGCCCCGCTCTGGCCTCTCATCCCAGGCCTCTGTCTTCCATCCAGTAAATGCTTGCGGGCGCTAGTTCAGAAGCAGGTAGGAGCCCGGGGTTGCCGCAGAGACCCCCGGGCCCTCACCCCAAGCCCACCACCAGCTTGCCTCTTGTGTTGAACAGCCTTTGCGGGCTGTGGAAGGTGGAGGATTTCCAAGAGAAGCTCCCCATTTCCAGTATAACTTGACAGGACCGCCACAGGACTGTACTCTGAATGTTCAGTCCTGACGGCGAACAGAAGTCCCCCGCATGCGCGAGTCTACCTGTGGGAGTATGTACAGCTTACATACCATGGATTTGGGGCTCCTGCCAGTGCCCTCCCCCTAAACCTTAGCACCACTGACTGGGAATGGTTTTCCTTCCCTTCCTGCCGTCCTCCTTAGGAGGCGCTCCTGGCAGCCTCTGGGCCAAGCACAGAAGAGGTGAGGTTCCTGGGCAGTGAGGCGGGAGTGGGTGGTCCCTGCCAAGGGCCCAAGCAGGGTCCCACGGGGAGAGAGGAAGACTTTCGTGAGCGAGACTGGCCAGAGTGAAAGAGGAAAGGAGACTCAAGGGGTGGCCAGGGCCTCCCTATGCCTCTTCCTCCATATCCCAGGGGTCATCACAAAGACAAATCTTGATTGGTTAAGATTCCACATCCTATAAACTTTGAACTAAAAATTGCTCAAAGCAAAATTCTCAATCAGTCACAGCATTCAGAGCGGATACCAGAGCATCTCCATTTTGAATAGGGAATTGTTGCTTATGTTTTCAAAACGAACTTTGAAGAAGAACCAAGGACTCTGCAGATAGCTTCTCAGCTGGTGGAGGGGAAGTAGTTGTTACAACAGTGGGGACGGCTCACAAGTTGAGATTTGGGTTTTAGCAGCAGTTTCTAACATGCAGAGCAGGAGGCCCTTAACTTAGCTTCCCCACACCTACCATTGCACTAGAGGGCTGGGAATAAGTGGTCTTCGGAAAGTGGCCAGCCACATTCACCTCGGGTGTGTGTTTGTAGGTATATGTATTTACGATGACATCTTCTGAATGTTCTGTCCATATGACCTCAGTTCAGCCTCACACCGCTGTGTGTAGGAAAACAATCCTTACCTTCATCTGACAGGGAAAACACTGAGGCACAGGGAGACTAGGACCGGAGTGACCTACTTGTTAGGAACAGACAGAAGATAAGATCCCAGAGCCCTGGCCGGCTTCCAGGACCCAGCAGAACACGTGGCCGCTAATCCTGGGCAATGAGACTTGGTGAGATGGGTCAGCCCAGAGGGTTATGGCCAAAGCAAACCCATCAAAAACCCAGGCAAATCCTTTTTCTGCAATGCCTACCACCTTAACCATGTGCCCTAGAATCCCCAAGACGATGCAAAAAATCACTATATTTTGCGATGACATCTTCTGAAAATCTCTGAGGCAGGGAGCCGTTAGAGTATTCGGGTCATAACTCTTGGTAATATTTTTCTAATAATTACAATAAAAATATATACATGAACAGACCAGTGTGAGAAATATTCAGTCAGTAATGTGATTCATGAACATTTGCAGCTAACTTTTATGTTGTCTTCTGCTCAGAGACAGTTACTGTTTCGCAGTTGTGGAAATAATTAATAGGACAGTTTCCAAAAACTGTGTCTCCAAAGATGTAATAAGTATAGGCTGGCAGATAGTCTGTACTGAAGCAAGTTTCCGTCTGTTTCCTGTGGATTTCTCTAACTACATCACTGGACGTGGAAATTACAGCCTGTGAGCCATATTAAGTTTCATACCAAATCTTGTTTGTACCGCTTTTAGCAACAGCTGCATACAGGAAGGAAATTGTGTCCCTTTATTATAGAATTTGAACTTCTTAACAAAAAAAACCCAAAAAACAAAAACAAAAAAATACCATGCCTAGAGCCCCCCGATTGACAAAACAAAAGAGCTTCAAAGAAAAGCATTATAGACTCAAACCTCATGAGACAGATGTGCTGCTTTTCAGAGCTTCTTGGATGGAATATCATAATAGAAGAAAAAAGAAGAATGCAACTGTTTTTGCTTGCAAGCTTCTCAGAACAAAACAACACCAGAGTCTGTAGGAGCGAAGGTCCCCTGTGTTTCATTCCACTGGGGCCCAAGGTGGTCTCCCATGTGACTACCCAAACAAATGGTGCCAAGCCTGCTCTGTAGTGGGGCTGGGGAGGGGGGATTCAGGGCAGGAAGCTGCCGGCCTGGGAGCTGGTGCCCGAAGCCTGCTGTATGTGCTGTGTGTTCGCAAGGCCCAACATTCTCTGGCTTCCCATCAATGCACGAGTCAGATGTGGGCGTGGGCTGGTACATCCCCAGCTCCTCCAGTGACCAGCAGCTCCCTGTGTGATCTCGTGACTATTAGATAGGCCACGGCTGTGATTGCCCTTTGAAAAGTAGGAGCCAGGGGTTGTTCTCAAATCTAGCTACACATTGGAGCCATCTGGGAAGCTCAGCAAAACGGGGACCTCGCCAGAAATACTGATGCATTTGGTCTGGGGAGAGGCCTTGACATAAGGGTCTTCTAGAAATGCCCTGGGTGTCTTCCCTGGGCAGGGAGGGCTCCAGCTGTAGACCGTTGATTTGTAAGACAGTTCAAGGGAGGTGTGTTTATGGGCTTGATGAGTTCCAAGACTTCCTACACGGAAGGCCAGTCAGTTCCCCGTTAGAGGGCAGACGGAGAACCTGGCTTCAGGTTTTCAGTTTTGTATCTTATAATGACACCAAAGAGGCTAAAATTAGCAAGGGTCTGTGGGTGTGGTTTAAGCGTGTTTGTGACAGTGAACATGGAAAGGGATGCCAGTCCCGGCCGAGCCAGGACACAGGATGCCTGGTAGGCAACCGAGAGGGGCTAAGGAGCATCCCAAACGCGCACAAGTTGTTACTGCACATCAGGGGTCGGTGATGGTTGATTCTGTGTCTCTCCCTCTGCCCCCTTTCCCATGACTGACCTCTGCAGCTGTGTTTTGCAGTGATTCTGGACGTGGGAGCAGCCTCTTAGATAGAACCATTGCTGACAGACGACAGCTTAACACAATTACTTTGCCAGACTTCAGCGA
Organism: Mustela erminea; assembly: GCF_009829155.1. Taxonomy (NCBI): domain Eukaryota; kingdom Metazoa; phylum Chordata; class Mammalia; order Carnivora; family Mustelidae; genus Mustela; species Mustela erminea. The sequence goes on from NC_045618.1 coordinate 118,517,117, forward strand.
TCCCGAGACAGGTGAGAATAACAGACCAGAGGGGACGGAGCGGTGTCCGCGAGCGCGTGGAGCCTGGCCCCGAGTGGCGAGTGGCGTGGGACAAAGACTGCCAGGGCCGGGGCTCGGAAATGCTCCTCACGCTAAGAGGTTAAACTCAGTTGAGGCACGTTTTCTCCAAGTGTCTTTCCAAGTGTGTGTTCACAGTGGGGGATACGCTGGTGCCTGGCTGGCACAGTTCTTTTGAGATCTATTTTACCCCATGCTCTCAAAGCCTCAAATTCAAGACTAAAATTAGATTTTTCACATCCCCATGAAGCTTCCCCTCTGCTTTTCGGTTTCTCCCTTTCTCTTTAAGTTTCAGATCTTGCTGAAATTAGATTTTGATTTTTAATCAGTTGAACATAGGAACATGCCCCCCCACCCCGCCCCCAGCAAAAATGTCCCTTAGGGACACAGGTGGGTCCTGAGCTTCTGATTCTCGTGTCCCCTGAGCAAATGTGTACAACCTTGTCATTTGCGCTTCCACATTTGCCTGAGTACAGAGGAGTAAATACGCCTCTGTCGTTTTCAAAACTCCAGACAAGTAATTCTAATAGTTCTACCGACTGTTCCGTGGCTATTTGGAAAGAAGTTCCCCTCTACTTCAGGCCTCAAAGGTAGTTCCAGAGCGTGATTTGAAAGAAAGCTGGTGCTGTTGCTTCTTCAGCCCCCCATCCGCCCCCCACAGAGGGCCTGTATAAGGCTTGCTCTCCATCCGCATGTGCCGCCTCTTTTCTGGCTGGCTTCATGAAGGGAGCTGCCAGGTCCCTCTCCTGACCTTGTGACAGTCCCCAGCCCCTGCCCAAGTCCTTCCAGATAAAGCCAGAGAGCAGCCCTCGGGTATGCACAGCTGTCTCCCGAAAAATCTTGGCCCTGGCAGGATGGGAGAGAGACCACCTCTAGAAGCCAGCTGTGCTCCTCGCCGAGCCCATGCCCACAGCTGCCTGCAGACTTCATTCCTTTGCTAGGCTCCCTTTGACCAAAGTTAAGGTCAGCTTGAGAAGTCTGATCCCAGGGCCCCGGGGGCTCCCAGCTCAAGAGAGTGTTGGGTCTTAGATGCCACGAATTGCAGATCAGTGCAGGTGAACAGGGCTGGAGGCCACTGCTCAAATTGCAGACTGACAAAGCCACAAAGAAACTCAGCCGCTGCAGTGACCTGCCCCCTACCATCCCAGCCGCTGGTCCTCCATGGACCAGCAGTCCTGGTGGGGAGCCTCTGACTTTGCATATCACAGCAGTCCTCCTAGAGATGCGATGGAACCCCCTCGTTGCTGGAAAGGGAGGACAGGGCCATAGGCTCTAGCCACTGCGGGGTGAGGCTGGGACACGGTCGGAGGGAGAAGGAGGTGAAACTCACTAAGGCACCAGCAGCAATTTTGGCTGATTCAGAACAGCTGCCGCGCCTGCCCGGGGCCGTCTCCCCCCTTCTGCCCCCTCCTCAGGATCCTGTGAGGACAGTCCTACTAAATTCAGACCCCTTTCCTTCCAGCTGGCCTGGACCTTAATTTCCCCTGCAGTCCCAAGACTCGAATGCCACATCGCACCGAATACAGATTGTGGCAGAACAGAGGAGAGGCCCTTGTTATTTGTTCTCCCCTTTGCCCCGTGGGACATTTCCCCTGGAGACTTCAGGAGTGTCCCCGGGCAGGTTAGACCTTCTGAGATGCGGGAGGGTCCAGGTGAGGTGTGTACAGGGCGGGGCGCAGTGAGGGCGTTGCCGCACCCTGATCCCTAGTGGGATTGGGGCCTCTGCTCCGTCCCTCCCGCTGGAAGCCCAGGGTGTTGGAGTGGGGCGCTGACACAGATGCCCTAGGACAACAGGACCACGGCACCGCCTCCAGGCCTGGCCACTGGCCATTTGACTGTTGTTGTAGGATCCCTGCAAGACGATTCCTGTAGGAATCGTCTTTTACCGGTCCTGCCCTCAGAGCCTGCAATTATTGGTTTACACACTACTCCCTACTTACCCGGGAGGCCAGGGAATTAAAAATGGGGAAGGCCACATTAGGAGGGCTTATCACTGCCAACTGGTTATAAATGAGGGTAGAACATTCTGAAATGACGATTGAAATCAAAGAGACAAAAATGAGGAAGACGCATCTAAAAACAGAAAGCATGCCTCCATCTTGATTCCTAGAGCCCAGTTTCCTGTAGTTCAGCCGGCGCACTCTCACTCGTACGCCTCTGGATGGCCTGACGTGGGAACATCCCGCAGAGTCTAAGTTCTGATTCACAAGGTGCCACAGAGAAGTTTTGCTCCCATCCCTGCACCCCCGTCTTGTTTTTCCCCCGAAGGTGACCATTTTTATTAACGTTGTGGTTGCCCTTCCAGTGTTTTCTTCAGGCAAACAATCATAGATAAGATTTCCCATGTTCCCCTACGTCAGAATTAGCATAATGCTGTGTAGCTGTGCCATCGAGCACCTGGCACTTTTCAGTTCACACACGTCCCGAAGACCCTTCCGTAGCCACCTGCAGAGAACGTCCACGTCCTCTCCGGCAACGTGGCGTTCCGTGGCGCAGGCTTCACACTCCGGGCTTCTCCATCCCATCTTCCTCCTCCTCTTTGCCACGGTCTTCAGTGCACGTAAGGGAGGAGGCTGGCCAGTTTTGAACGGCACTGCTCATTTAGGGAAGCAACTGGGCTATCGAGGAAAAGAGAAAAGGAACTTATCCAAGGTAAAAGTGGTCCCAAATCGAAACAAAGTGACCGAGGTCTACTGTGGTGTGAGAGGACCCAGCCCTGGCAGGGGACAGCTCGCTGATAGTATTGGTCCGTGCCCCACCTGGGGCTTCTCTCCTTTCCTGAATTCCCTAATTTAAAGGGCTCGGGCATCTGACACGAGCGAAGCCGCACAGTGCTGGCATCCACAAGGACGTGGCCAGGGCCATGGTGAACCTCCACCACCGTGACCCTGTCCATTCTCCGTCACCCAGGGTGCAGACTGAGAGTCCTTTGTGAAGCCACAGGCCCTCTTGGGTCCCTTGTTTTTGTGTTCCAGAACTAAAATGTATTTCCTTTTTGGTTTTGTGTTTTTTAATTTTCTGTTGTGGAAAATGTTCAAATATATCGCAACAGAGATACCAATATAATGAATCCCCAAGTACCTACCACCAGCTTTCAATGATTAGTATTCCTTTTTCATCATCTCTCCTGTCCCGCACTTAGTTTTTATAGAGTATTTTAAGGCAAATCCCAGACATCATACTTCGTATGCTAAAATTTTAGTATAAATGTCAAAGAGATAAGAACTCTTAAAAACTAGAAGCACAGTGCCATTATTATACATCTGGATCATTGTAAGGTGCAGGCTTAGCATTATTGATTTGGGAAGTGGCTAATTAACTAGGATGTGGTTCTCTACCTCTGAAATTGCCCATTTGAACATCTATGGAATACCATAAGGGGAACTAGAAGCTTGGGACTGGCCCAGTCCACTGTGGCTAATGGAGTAGGTATGATTTCATTAAGTGGATGTGGCAAATTGGAAAAGCCCCAAAACAACATGATCTCCCTTCCCTTGTCACCTCTGGCTCCCCTGCCCCCACCTTTAATAGGTCCCAGCCTTGGAAAAAAAGAGGAATCAGATAGAGTGACAGTCTTAGCGTTGAAGCTATGAATCATTGTCTTTTCTTAGGAATAAGTTGGTAGTTCCTTAAATAGAGGATAAGAAAAAAATGTTTTTTTCTTCCTTTTGCCTTCAAAACAGGATGTGGAGTAAGGCGGTTTATCTCTAATCATTGGTAGATATTACCAGACACCTCTCCAAAGCAAAATTATTCTTTTACCGTGAAAGTTTGGTCCATTGTGTCTGGGAAAATTTTTCATTGTAGCCATGGTTGTCTCCCTGTTAATGGATATGTCTCCAGTGGCGAGGCATGAAGGTGGTGGTGACAGCTTCTTTCCAAAGTGCCCAGCCTGTGCACCTGACCACAGGCCAGCTTGGAAAGCTTAGCCCTCCATTGTCACGATGCTGGGACCATGACCTATGGTTATACCTCAGTATCTCTACCTAGGAAAACCTTCACTTTCAAGTAAACTTTATGTAAGTGCTTCTCATAAAAATTAAATCTAGAAATAGCCGAGGTCTGTACCTTTCCAACTGAAAAGTGGTCTCCTCTAGAATATCCTGGATATTGTAGGTTAAAGATGTATTATTTTCAGCGGATCATGCTGCCGAGTCTGTGCCCAGGTAAATCGGAGTTATTTTTATTCCATGGTGTTGTTGCAGAACAATTAAATAACCAGTGGGGAAAAAAAACAACAAATTTGTTTTCTTCGAAAAACACTTGTATTCTATTGTCCAGTAGAGGAATGATTGTGTATTACATGACCTCATTTTCTTTGCAGCTTATGTGAGTATATTAAAAGCTAGTTTATTTTTTCCTTTGTGTCTCTAAAGCTTTTTTTTTTTTTTTGCCTTTATCGGTTTTTTTTCTCTTTCACTTTTTTAGTTTCAGATACCTCCTCCTCCTCCTCTTCTCTTTCAAGAACCGAATCTCCTCTCCACCTGTTTGTGTCTCCTCATCTTCGTTCTCATCCTAAACCTGACATCTTTGTGTGGCCCCCCGCGGCTCATTCATTCAATGACCCAAGTCCCCGCCAGGAACCCTCTCTGTGTAAACATGGTTTATGGTTTTTCCTTTCTTGTTAGACCTGCTTCATTTGCCTGATGTTTCATTTTCTGATAATCTTCCTAACTGATAAGCTGGGTAGGAAACTCCATCAAATTTATCGGAGAGGAAAATCTTGCCAGTTTGAAAATCCCAAAGCTGTGTGGGGCAGAAGGAGACATTGTTGCCCAAGTTCCAACCTCTTTTTTGAAAAGTGTAAGAGACCTGTTTTGAGCAGGATAAATAGAAGCTTTTCTAGACAATGCTTCTGGTTCTCAGCATACTTGTATGCTTTCCTGGAGTTAATATACATGCATAAAAATCCCATTTTTTAAAAAGGCCAATTAGAACATTTTGCACATAATTTATTTCTATGAATTTCTGATTTTCTACTTAGAAATTAATTCAACAAGCATACAGTGATCAAGGTGATATCATAAAGATAATGGTCATAAGCCCTTTAAATTTGTGGTTCTCAAACTTGACTATGCATTAAAATCACAGAAACAGCTTTGAAAACTGCAGATCCCCTGAGCCCCACCCCTAGAGTTTATGATTCAGTAGCCTGAGCTGGAGCCCAGGCATGTGGATTTACAGAGAACCCACTGAGGATTCCCTGGCCAACGGGTCAGGTACTACATCTTGAGAAACATGCTCTAAATTGTACTCCATTTGCAAGGAAGGAAAATGTAGGGTTTGTGGGGAAACCTATGAAACTAGGCAGAGAAATTGGACAGGTTTTAATCTAATCTTGCCTTTATATAATACAAAAATTTGGAAAGTCTGTTTTACGGTGTTTGGGGAGCTGTCCATTTAACAAACAAACAAACAAACAAACAGGTTCCTGTATTAAAATGAAACACTGGTTGATCAGGTCCTTAAATGGGACCTAAATGTGGGTCTCACCAGGAGAGGCCAAGCTTGCCTTCTCTCACTCATTTATTCTATGTTCGCTTTTCCTGCAGCATTGCCAGAAAATTTAATCTCTGTATCCACGATTTATAAGGGCTCATCTCTGTCCCAAATGCTCAGTTATATGCTGAACAAAAGCTCCTGAGGGGAGCTGCTGCCAGAAAGAACTACTTTCTCTAATGGGCTCATCTTTCTGATGGCTACCCTGCCGTGTTAGACTCACACACACACGCAAAGTTGGGCAGAAATGATGCTATCATCTAAAATAAGTCATCCAAACCAAGAAACTCTCTGGTTTTACTTCACTGCATAGTTAAGTTTTCTGAACTTGGCTTTCATGGCAATCCTGGCTTTATGAAATGCAAGGCGAAGATAATGTTTATAAACTGCTTATGTGGTTTTTAATCCATTTCTTAAAATAGACATTTTCCCTTTAATACAGTGCCCACGGGCAACTGCCTCCTTCCGCTTTTCTGGAAAAGGTGTTGGGTACATTGCCTTTTGCCCAGTTTTCTGTCTTCAAATGGGATCTTACCGTTCTAGAATAGCATGACAGATTCCCAGTGGCCCGGCCACTCTCGTTGCACAACAAACCCACCTACCTCTACCCCCGCCAGTGTTTATCTTGTCACATCCCAGAGAGCCCAGCGTTCCTTTAAACCTTTGAAGACTGAGATCCTCTCTGGTGAGACATCTGATACCCGATTAATTAGTAAATTGTCAGGGCGATGAGCACCCACTGGGCTTTCTGCTGAATGTGCTGCGTCCCAAGCAGGGTTCAATTGTTTATTCTTTGTGAAACTATGAGTCATGTCTTGCCCTTAGGGAGTGCCTCACAGGTGCCCAGGTGATGTTCCCGAGAATCTTTTTCTCGCCCATAGCTACCACATTTAGTTAGAGAAGCATACTGTACATTACCGATAGATATAAAATTTCTTGATTAGAAGTGTAATGAATTTGAATCCTGGCTCCTTTCCTGAGGACAGATAGCCAAGGCCTGAAGTTCTCTGAATTTCTCTCTCCAATCCTTTGACTTTATAGGAGTGAAAACTAGCCCAAGTCTACAAACTATTAGAATCATGATTAGGGTTAATGGTGGAAAGATCTGAAAACCGCTTGTTTGATTATTTTTCCCTTCCCTTTGGAATTTCCTGCCCTGGAAACAAAACACATTATATGGGTTGGTCAGCTTTCATGTGCTGGGTGAACATTTAAATGTAGAGGGGAATGCCCAGTTGGCCTTTCTTTGGTTTCAAAAAACAAAACACAAAAAACATTGTTAGTGGAAAAACATGTGTCACTCTTGAATTGAAATCTAATTTGAGACAGCCAGACTTACAGTTGGAAGGTTATTAGAACTCTATTTGCTTTCTTAGCCTTAATTTTGATTTTTCAAATGTTTTGTTTCTTGGTTTTAATTTTTGATTTGATTTGTTGTTCCAAGGCAACTCTCCAGAAGTATACTTTCATGGTTTTCCCTCCCTTTTTTCAGTTAGTAAGTAGTTTACCGATCTCTCTATTAACCTTTCTGAGGGTCTCCAGAATCACGCTTCCCTCCACCATGGACCGTGTGTTGCAGTTGTGGATCGTGGGGAATGCTGAGATGACATGGGTGTGAGGCTGCCACCTGCTTGTCCACTCTGCTACCTGGGGCCCTTCTCTCCTGAGATGCTAATGTTCCCCCCGCACCCCCCCTACATGCTCCGCCCCCTCACCACCCCGCCCCAACCCCCTGCAGCCTGGGTGTAAGCACTGGGGAGGCAGTACTTCTCTGGGAGGGACTACAGAAGGAGGCAGTGCATGAAAGATGTCCTAGTCAGGCCTCCAGTGGATTGGCCACACACAGCACACCCCCACCCCCCACCCCCGTGCTGATCGGAAGCTGATCGGAAGCTGATCGGAAGTGCTGATGCTCTGCCACCACCCCCAAGTGCAGGTCATCTGTGAATTTGGGGTAGAGGGAACCAGTTGAATCATGGAATTTTTTTTTCCAGTTCAACCACTATTGCTATTTAGAAAAGCAATTCTAATAATTAATTTTCCTTAAAAAAGGCAAAACAGACTTCATAAAATTTAACCTGCATCTAACCAAACTGAAAGGACACTAAGCAGTTCCCCAGGCATAGGACTAACACTTTCAATGGTGTTCTTTTAAGGCATGAGTGAATAATTTTTCCAAGGATGTTTCCTAGACTGCAGATTCTCTGTGATCAAATATTTTGGGGAAATATTGCATCTCTCTCTTAGAGAGTGACAGTTCATACTGGCACATTAAAGGCTCTGAGAAGTCCTGCAGTTTAAAAAAGTCAAGGTTCTGAAGTTTGACCCCTTGTTCCCCAGCTAATCTCATCATTTTCTCATCCTATGGAATCCGTGTTCCAGGGACTGCATTTTTAGAAATGCTAATGTATGTAATAGTGAACCAGGCTATTTGAATGATCTGAGCCTTTACTTCTTAGAGCAAATATTCCTCTCAGGGGAGCTGATTTCCCCCTCTGAAATCCAGCTCAGCTTAGATATGACTTTATTTCTGGCTTTTGAAAGTGTCCATACAAATAAAATATTTTTTAAATGAATAAAAGTACATAGTAGAAGAGAGTTGTTTGGTATTGTCATCACATTAGGGTTTTAAGGGAAAAAAGTTTCACTGCCAGCGTTCTTTCAAATCAAGCTCCTCAGATACATTAAAAAGATTTGATTTTTCAGAAAGTCAGGTTACACTAGAATCTTCAGGCAGCCCTCATTACTTACAGTGAGGCTCAGTGCATTTATACAAGGGACATAACTATCTTCCATGGAAACCACTCCAGCTCTCCAAGTCAGGAAAGCTAGGTTCAAGGACCTGTTCTGCAGAAGAACCCAGGCAACTCATTTAATCTCCCTGCACCTTAGCTTCCCTATCTGTAACTACGTCAGTTTACTAATCCTGTTCACACATGCCTTTATGGCGTGCCAGGAGCGCAGCCTGATCTCCAGGCCTGGGTTAGGTGCCCCACTCCCAAGTGACAGCAGGCAGCTGTGGCTCCCGCAGGGAGGTGGCCGCTGGGTGGTAGGAGCCCTATTGGGACACACTCTGTCCTCTCCACTCTCCATGTGGGCTGCTCACCACTCCTTAGACCTGGGGATCCCAGGCACCCCCATTCCTGAGCGCTCACAGTCATCTTGGAGGAAAATGCATGTTGACGTTTTATTCGCCTCTCCAAGAAGGTGCTAAAATCAGGAATTCCGACTTGGGTTCTTGGCTCGGCTTTTCAGATCCCTGATTCCAGTGAGACTGCTGCTCTCTTTAGGAACGCGGAACCCCGGGGAAGGGAATCAGCAGAGTCATGACAAAACGCACCTCTTAAATGAAATAAGGTTGAGAAACAAATTCAAGGTTGTTACGTTTCCCCCTTTTCTTTTGGCTAGCATTTCATTATTGACTTTGCATTTTTTCTGACATTTAATACTGTATCTCTCGATCGGGAAATGACTAGTCCATGGGGTGTACATTTCACCCTCTGCTCCTGCTTAACAGAATAAAGTCAGGTTTTTAGAATCTGTGTATGAAAACATCACTCCAGTGATGACCCCACTGCTCTTGCGGGGTGGCGGTTAAAAAAAAAAATAAGCCTCAATGATTCGAGGATGAAACTTTTCTTGCTATTTTAATGAAATTAAAATTAATTCTCCCCAATTAGTTCTGTGGTGTCTTTCTTTAAATGAGATCAAAGACAGTTTTAGGAGATTGACAAGGCAGTAATAAGTGGCACTCAGACGGAAGTGAAGGAGTGTGTGTCCAGTAATGAGACTGTCACCCAAACTGGAGAGGCTTTTCCATTCAAAGACAAATGCAGCCTTCCCCCAGCACTTGAGTCCAGACGCACAGCCTCATGAATATGCGACAGGGAGGGTTTCTAGTGGAGATGAAAGCATCTGCCTGGTGTAGTCCTCCAGAAGGTACTGTCTCCAGCCCAGAGCCATGCTCGGCTCGCTCTGACAGCTGGCCTCTTCCCGCATGCTTGCGAACGGCTTCCCGCCACGCTTCCCGTGTGCCCACCTGTCCCTGCCAACACCCGTCAGCAGCATGCCGGGTGCCCCCGCATGCCCACTGGTGGCCATAAACCCCAGTTCCCCCCCCCCGCCCCCGCCTTAGTGGGATCCTTCCCTAAAGCTTTCCCCGGGGAGAACATTTCCCCCGTCAGGAGAAGACACATCCTGTCAGGTTCCATGTGCTTGATATTCTGTTAAAGTCACTTGGAAATTGTGATCTCGTCTCGAGACCGTGGGTTTGGCTGTCCTGACTTACTTGGCTGTCTTCATCTCTTTTCCATTCCGTGGAAAAGGGAACTGTCTCCCAGAACGGGGACCAAAGTTATTTATCAGAGGAACCCACAGGCAGGAGAAGCCCCATTGTCAGGGGGAATCAGGCAGGAATGGCGGGCGCCTGCCAAGCGCTATGGTCCCACACCCTGTCAGACTGGCAGACACGCTACAGGGGACGTGGCTGCTGTCACGGAACTGAAGATACGCCAGGGAGGAGCCCCCCCACCCCAAACCCCACATCAGCTTCCTCAGAGAAGCAGGACTGCCTCTAGCAAAGATGGGAATTGTCCTATAACACCCGGGGGGCTGGGGGTGGGGGCGGAATGTTTAATGTTCGGAAAAAAAAAAAAGGTGTAGAGGCCAAGTGCCTTAACTTGGTGCTTGGTGTGAGAGTGGACTGTCCCCCGTCTTCAGAACAGAAGGCTACTGAGCTGTGTCTCCTGCAGCCCCGGGGACATGCTGGTTCTTAGAACCCAGGTGGCAGGTGTGAGAAGGTCACCAGGCTGCCTGCAGTGAGCAGTGCTGGACTGATTTTACTTTCAAGCCTTAGCTCGAGAAAGATGTTCTTTTCCTGTTAAAAATGAAGCATCGTAAGCAGAGCTCTCTGGCAAGAATGCTTAGTCATTCGGACCGCTGTTCAATATTCGGGGTCTTGAAGAGGGAGACCGGCCTCTTCCTTCCTGTTTGAGTTGTTTGGGGCTTGGGGGGACAGCTTCTCAGAACTGGGAGCTGAATAAAGTCTAGTGACAGGTAATATCGAATCATTTCAGACCTGAGGGGCACTAAGTGTGGAGGTTCACCAGCCGTCGGGGCTGCTGTGTGCCCGCCCCTGAGTGGCTCTTTTTCTTTTCCGAAGAACATGGGGAGCACAGGTGTCTGCTGCTATGGGGTTCGTCAGGGAGAAGGTGGGTGCCCGGCGGAGACAGGGGACTTCGGGCACAGCCGCAAGGCCCATCATCCCAGATTCATGCACACCAGGCATCTGAGTTAATTCTGGGGCTGGGAAGCCGCGAGCAGCCCAAGTCCCCAGCAAACTCATGTGGGATATGCAGTAAAGGATTTTCGTTGCACATCATGTGACACTTGGCCCTTGTTCCTGGACGCTGACGTGCACCCAGGCACCAGGGGGGTGGAGATCCATCTAAGATCTAGTCTAGCTACGACATGCTGGGAAGATACGGGGGAAGGGAGGTGCATGCCCTTCAGACGAGAGCCGCTCACCCAGTGCCACCAGAACAGTCAGGACAGCCAGCCGGACTGTAGAGGGAGGCTCTGCGTTCAGCAACCCTGCTCGCGAAAACAGACCTTATCGAACATAACCACGCCCCGTCATCTCATGCCTTATGCCTAACAAGATTGTTGCCTCCGAGATCCCTCTGAATGGTGAGATGGGGTTCACGTGCGATGCCCCCGGGGCGGTCTGTGTGAGGTCGAGCACAGGTGTGGAGTGCTTTAGACAAGGGGTTTTCCAAAAGGCTCGAGCTGCACCCGCAGTCTGAGCCGAGGCTCCCAGTGTCGCAGGTTCCTCAACACGCCTCCGCGCACGGTAGCAGCCTGGGTCAGGAAGCCTCGGGAGGGCTTCGGAGCTCGGACTCACGGCTTCCTGAGGTCAGTGACCTTGGTTCTGGGTCCCATCAGCCATGGGGAGCTGCCCGTCTGGTTCCCAGGTCCTCTTTGCTTCCCTTCCCCCACAACCCCTCCAGACAAAAAGCCTGGAGGTAGGGATGAGAACAGTTCCTCGGGCGGCACTTTGCCTTTGGATCAGGGGTCCAAGACCACATTTTCCTTTGGGCATCTGGGTGGCAGAGAAGAAATAGCGGTTGGCTTGAGGAGGTCCAGATCTGCTCAGCGCCAGGGCATCTGAAGCCCCCTGGAGCATCTGGACAGTTAGCTCACAGAACCCGGGCCGGATTTTCAGGCGCGCCCTCGGCTGCCTGCACCCGCTCTCGGTTCGGTTGGCTTTGCGGTGGCTTTGCAGAGCCTCCTTGCCCTGTGGCTGAGGGAGCTGGGGGAGCACAGTAGCTGCTCGGCCTGCTGGGTGACGATGGCGGTAAGCACGTCTCGAATTAACGTGATAAATAAGAGATGCCCACCAGCCGTGGCTCTCTCCCCGGCTTACCTCTTGAACCTGATTACGTGGAGGCTTATCCCTCCAGAGTCTTGGATCTCAAATGAGAAATATATCTTCTATTCCTCCCTCTGATTCCTTTTTTAAGCCTCAATTTGTCCATTTCCCTTAGGATAATAATCCCTTCCACCCCCACGTACACTGTGGGAATACATTTGCTTTGGTGAGAAAGACAAGGGTTGCCTTAAAGAAAAAAAAATGTTGGTAAGAACGAGCATTTCTAGTTGTGTACCTACTTAAACCAAAATCTGGTTTGGTAGAGGATCTATTATCTGGCACTCACTGTTTCAGTCCTATGAGATAGTCACTTAAAGACTGTTTTGTTTTTGATTTTTTTGGTGTTTTTTTAAAAATCAGATATAGCCATTCTGATTGATAATGATGTTTATTTTTTTTCCTCCAAATTCTAATCCTATGGAAGAATTTGACTGATTGTATTATTGTCAGGAATAGTAGAGGTTAACTAGTCAGTAATGTTGCCCTTATTATTAGTCAACTGCTATTGTTAGCCAGTACCTAAATGCTCTAATACTCATCCCTAGTTTAGAACATGAAGGGTTTCTGCCCTTGGGAAGCATGTGTTAAAAAGGGATCAGCTAGGAGGGAAATCCATAGTCCCCCTCGATATTTAAATGGCTTGGTTATATCGAAGACAGGAGAAGTCACAGAGTCAGGTACAGTGTGTAACCCTACGATGTGCCGCAGTCATCTGCAGTCCTAGTGGCTGGAGGTGAGAACAGCCACACCGAGAAGCCCTTTGAGACAGTGAAGGTTCTTCTGGCCCCTGAGTCCTTGTTAGGCCAGGACAGTAGAGCACACAGACATGCTTCCAGAAGAGGGGACCGACCACTCTCCTCCAGATTGCAGCCCGTGACATGTCTGTCGACAGTACTCATTCATTCTGCAAGCATTTACCTAGTACCTCTCATGGGCCTGGCATTGTCAGCCTCTGAGAGCACCTTGATGTGGGGCCTGCCTCCACACAGTCTAAGAGGAGAGACAGTGACATTAACAGGAAACAGTGTGGTCTGTGCAGTGGGTAGCCAGGTAGCCATAGCCACAGGGTGCTGTAGGAGCATTGAGGACCCAAGGCCCACCTTCTAACAGGGGCGTGACAGGGAAACAAAACGGAAGGCTCACGGCAACCTTCCTGGAGGAGGTGGTAGCGGAGCTGGCTGTAGAAGCCAGATTCAGAGTTAGACTACTGTTCGAGTCCTACTTTTGCCACCCACTGGGTGTACGACTTTGGATAAGTTCATAAGCTCATTAAATCTCAGCTTCGTTATCTAAAGCATGCAGGTAACACTGTTAGCTGCCTCACAGAATTGTTTAAAGGTTAAATGAAATAATAAATGTAAAGTGCTCATCGGAGTGCCTGAAACCTGCCATGGCATGTAACTAAAACTGATAATGACTCCTGTCATCATTAGCCAGACCTTATTCATAGGGAAACACGTTATTATGTGAATAATTAGTTATTTAGTTGTGTATAGCTATCATGAAGAGAAGGGACTTTAACAGTGGTTCTGATTAATTCGTTTGCAGCCCAAATAAAACAGTGAATCCAAAAATCAAAATTAGCCCCTCCAACAGTCACAGGTCCTCGTGGCAAAGGACCCGTAGAAACTAGGAGGAAAACGGGTAGAATTTTTGTTTAGTATTTGTTCATTATTGTTAGTTGCAAATGAATTAGTGACTAAATATTTTAAGCGTTTCTCGGTTTTGATTTCCAGTGTGGCAGAACATCAGCGGATACAACCCAGATAAGCAGAATCTCTGGGCGGAGTCTCGGGAACTCTGCAGAGTCTATAAAAGGATCCTGAGACCAGGAGAATTGAGAAGCAGTGTTCTAAGGAACAAGATCTTCCTGGAACACTGTTCCCCTTGGGCTGCAGGGAAGCAGGGGAGCACATGCTCCCTGCCTGGCGTGTGTCGAAGACGCCTTCAGGCTTTTTTTTTACCAAATGTTAATAACAACTGCTTTCTGTCTCTCCCGGTGGGTCCCTCTCAGTCTTGGCCACAGAGTAGACTCCCTGGAGTGATTCGCAAGAGGCCTGCCATGTCACACTCTTGCAAGAGTTAGGGATTCGGTTCGCCTAGGCCCAGCTACAGCATCGTGGTCTTTTAAATCTCCAAGTGATTCTTATCTGAAGCCCCAGTTGAGAACCACTGTTCAAGGTGGTCGGTGAGAAGGCAAACTGGCCTGGTGACGTCAGAATACAGCAACAACAACCTTGTTTATTTAGTTGAAATTTAGCTGCTGCTAAAAGTCTCAGGAAAACTATATCAAATCCTTGTTCTCAAAGTTAAAATATTTCTTTTCCATAAAAAAGTCCAAAACAAAACAAAACCCCCCCCCCAAAAAAAAAATCGACAGCCGTCTAATCATTTTGCTGTTTTGATTTTTTCTTTTTTTTTTTTGAAGTAGTCAGACACGCTTTGTCTAAGCGAGGGTCAGTCCTTAGCGGAACTTCCTCAGTGCTGGATCATGATGGCAACGGCTGGTGTCTTTTAACTGAGTCTCAGGTTCCTCCTCCCTGCAGCCCTGTTCCCTCTGCAGGACTCACCTGCCATTCCCGGAGGCGCCCTCCTCTCGCTTGTCCCCGTGGGCGCTCTGTGTGGCTCATCCACCGAAGGCAGATTCCCAGTCTGCTTCCGTCCACCTCCCGTGAGCCCCCTCCAGCAAACCCCTGCTGAAGGATGTGGTGGTATTCAGAAGTACCTATGTTTCCTTCATGTTGGAACTGTCAAAGGTCAACATGGGTGGCCAGCCTCTTGCCGCAAATACTCTCAAGATGCATCAATTGTGCATCTCAAAGCCCCAACAGAAATTACTTTTATGCTCACAGTTTCTTCTTATCCAGAGTATAACCAGCTCCGGTTTTCTAGAGTGTTCAGTGTTTGTCTTTATCGATGATCACTATTTGAAACCTAACGATAAGCTGAGAGTCACCGCTCACCATGTCGGAACGTCTCTCTCCCTGGTACCCTCACAATAAATTAAAAATGAAGAATGTGGCCAGTGATATAAATATCAACAGTTCGCAGTTAAAATAACTGAGATGCCTGCTCTCAGCTCCGAGACCACACCTCTAAGAGGGAGTGTGGGGGAGAGGTGAGGACCCAGCCCCCTGAGCAGGGAGTGGTCTCCAGTCACCAGGCCTCGTAGATGGGCAAGTGAGGAGGAAGGAGGCATTTGATTTCTGAATAGAAGTTCCTTTACCTGCTTCCTTTGACTAGTAGATGTGCTTGGTCTGCTCATCTCCTTAGCTATTTAGGACAAGTTTTGACCCTGAGGCACACGGGTACCACTCCTGAGCCCAGGGACGTTTGCTATAGTCTATCCTTCTAGTTCAGCCTTGACAATGGACATCGGCTTGAATCTTGGGCTAACGTGTGCTCTTCCTCCTATCCTTAGGTCGTGTCCTAGAATGTGGTTCCAAATCTAGGGGTGTTGGCCCACTCTTGAAGGCCAGGGAGAGGACTGGCAAGTTGCTGGGTTTGTCTTAAGAATGGCCTTCTCCATCCCCACGAGACAAGGCTGACTCCTGCCCAGCCCTCTGGTGGTTTCTAGGCTTAGACCCGGCCAGGCGTGCTCTGTCACTTCCCTTTGTGGTCCTTCATTTATGCCACGTTCCAGCATGAGTGTCACAGCCGTGTGTCCAACTCTACCCTTCTCCTGCCCCTGAACACTCGCACTGTCTTAGACTCAGCTCCCGCGTGGAGCACTTCCCCTAGCATGTGCTCTGGTTGTTGACTAAAGATTAGCTAGAGTGGAGGACGGAGACTCCCGTTCCAGGCCATAATGCCTGTCTGTATTTCATGGACATCCAACTCGGAGACACCATGGGGGAAGGAGTGTGTGTTCGTCTTGAACTTGTGTCTGTGTGCGGGAGGAGGCGGGTGGATGGCTGGTTGGGCAGGTCTGTCCTTTTACTTCTGATGCCGTCTTCTCAAAAACCCCCCACAGGCTCTGTCCACGCCACATCCGTGGCAGCATCCAGAGTGGAACAGGCACTGTCAGAAGTGGCCTCGTCTCTGCAGAGCAGTGCCCCCAAGCAGGGCCCGCTACACCCCTGGATGACGCTGGCGCAGATCTGGCTCCATGCAGGTATGGCTCTGCCCCCCGCAACCCCCACGGCCGTGCCAGATGCCGGGGGAGCCTGTGGGTGCTCGCCTGTTTACCTATGACCCCTCTCTGGAGGGTTTTTGAGAAATCAAAGCAGTCACAGGTCAGAATGCCACAGCTGCTTGCAGGAACCATGAGTTCCTCTGTGTCTCCCCGTCATGCCCCAGAACCTGGTACAGAGCAGACAGGCAGCCAAGATGACCCGATTGGCCTCTGAGGGGCGCAGGGAGGTCACCGGGTGGGATGCCAGCTGTGTGCCCTCAGAGGAGCCAGACAGCGACAGACACCGAGGCTTGCTTCTCAGGGGGCACAGCATGGCAGGGTGCCCCAGGCAGAAGTCCGGAAGTTCTATCCTCTACCAGCTGTGTAGACGGGAGCTAATTGCTTCACCTCAGCTGGGGCTTCCTCATCTTGGGGGGGAGGGTACTAGCACCCACCTCCTGGGGTTGATGAGCTGGTACCTGGCACATTCCGCGGGGACATCTAGAGTCCCTGGGAGAGGGGACATGTGTGTTGATGACTCAGAGGTCTTCATCAAACCCCAGGAAGGGGCAACACTTTCGATGTCCCTGCATACCCTCAACCTGGCACTCCTGCCAACCCAGAGAGCAGGGAGAGGGGAGCCGCAGCCACAGAACTGGAAACCAGCCCAGCAAGCAGAGAGGACCGCCCCTCCTCCAGCTTCATGCGGGTGCCGATCCTGAGCTGAAAATCCCCACGATCCATCCCACAAGCCGGCAGTGTATCGAGGAGAACCCCACTCGGCAGAGGCTCTAGGCAAATGGTTGCTGGTGATTTACTGACATTATGTTTCTGTACGAACGGTGACCTCTGTCCCTCGAGCTTTATCACCGGGTCTGCAAGATGTCACCTGGGCCTTCCCAGGCCGGACCCTCAGGGTGCACAGTGGAAGGCCAGGTTTGGCTGGGGAAACTGCTTATTATCCACCATTGTCCGTCTGTTTACTCCGTTTTTGCCAAAGCTAATTGTGTGCTGGTCAGCCTTGCTTGGAACCGTTGGCAGACCTCCATGTATGAAAACGTGTTGGGATTCACCTGGCTTCGGTGTGTCACGAAGTGCAGCTCAGCCAGCCTCCTCTGTGTTGGCATCTTTAATGGAGCCATAACAACTACCATAAATTAACAAATTACATTCTTCAAAGCAGAAGCACAAAAGAGGGATGATTCATGAATGTACTGATTGTTCTTCCAGGGCAGACACTTGCCAGCATGTGGCCTCTCGCTGGGTCCCAGAGAAGCCAGCATGCAGGGTGCAGGGACAGTGGTAATGCCCTGCCCCCCACGTCCTGTGCCCCCCGTCTAGGGCTTGGCTCCTGTCCCATTCGGTAGCCCTCATGAGTAGTGACTGCAGAGACCTCAGAGAGAAGCCTGAAAAGGCTGCAGAGTCTGGGCCAGGAAAGACCGGCTGACCCTGCAGGGTCAGTGTGGGGGGCCGAGGTGTCTTTTGAATCGGAATTGAAAGTGAGATTTGAAGGGCCTGCCTCTTAAAAAAACCCAGCAGAGCTAAAGGCAATCCTTCAAGGCTGGAATGAACTTCCTTGACCTCACAGGCATTGCTCCTCTTCCCTGTTTCCTGGAAAAGTCAGTGACCCAAGTGAGGGTCACTAAGTTCCAGGATCATTTCTCCTGCTGGCTTGCTGCCCGTTTTTCAGTTATCCAAACTCGGTTCCTTTCTGCGTGGTCCCCGTAACTCTCAGGAGGAAATTTGGTAGCCGCTGATTAGAACATTGAAGAACTTGGTGGCTAAGATTCAGTTTGGAGATGTCCTTGAATTTGGACCTAATTGCATGATATCCACTTCTCATTGGCATAGCCTGTAGCACAGGATAAACCTCTCCTTACTTAATGGGTATGCTTTTAACCTTCTATAAATTGGTGGGATTGAACAATTAAAACGAACGCCAAACCTGCCTTCTAAACTCTGGACAGAATATACAGGGGGCTTTTGTTGTATGAAGGAATTGAGTAAATTCGAATCTTTATAGGATTTGTGCCATAGTGACTCTTTCAAAGCAGTGACTTGGTTTACACCAAGATTTAGAACCGTGTCATATATTCATATGGTCTTTGAAGAGGTAACTTCAGAATGAACTCAGAAAACAGCTTCCTCTGATCTGTGAGGTTTTACCACCCGTGGTATGAGCTCTGCTGCTCTGACAGGCAAAATAACAGTGACACACTCCCCCCCTTACTTTTGGACAATTTATGGTTCCATCATTAGGTCTAAAGTATTATGGTCAGATTGTGTAAATTTTACAAGCTTTGGAAGAAACTTCCAAAGATCAAGGCCTAACACCCCCAGGCCATGGTGTTTCTGTGGCATTTGCGGGTCTCTTCTCTCTTGGTGGTTTTCTCTGGTGAGTTTAGTCTAGTGGGAGCTCATGACAGGAGCCCATGGTGAGGGGACCCCAGATTTGAGGCTTGCAGGTGAGGTCACTCTGAGACAACCTTCGATTTCCAGCCTATGGTATGAGCAGGTCCCTGGGCCAGGATATGTCCATTTGAATGGCAGAGAGATCATGAACTTGGACATTAAGCCACCTGCTGCTCTGTGAGGGGGGTGGACCAGTGGCCCAGCAGGGAGTCACAGATCCTGGAAGACAACAGTGTTTGATCGCACAGGGCCCCTCCATTCCTAAGGGGTGAGACCCACTCCCTGGGCACACCCTTCCCCCTGTGCCTCCCCTCCGATCCTGCACATCTCTGACTCCAGCGTCTTGGGCTTCTTGCCAGGACACCTGGCGGCTGACCAGCATGGGTTGTGTGTGTTTTGTTCCTTAGTTTGTTGGGGTCTACGTTTTGAATAAATAGTACCTGCAAATCGTAAACGACTACAAAGGTACAAAGGATGAGAGTGAGAAGTTCTAGCCCTCCCCTGAGACTCAGCCACCATTGGCCCCAGCAACCACTGCTAGTAAGCCCCTGTGCACTTTCCAGGGCTGTCACACACACTGGGATGTCATTGCTTATCAGCGTACCTAACACTGACTCAGACTTTATACCAGCCGCATAGAATAAATCCATTGTGTGAATTTACCGTAATTTAACCAGTACTCCATTAATTGACATTTAGATTATTTCTAATATTTTACAGTACATCAATAAGTATCCATCTATATTTTAAGATAAAAAGATAAAATTTAGATAAATTAGGTAAATTTAGATAAATTTCTAAAAATGGAATTGATGGATCAAAGGGTGTGTTCTTGTTAATTTTGATAAATGTTGTCACATTGGCTTCCACAGAGTAGTACCAGTCCACAGCCCAGCCAATAATGTGCGAATGCCCATTTTCTTACATCCCTATCAACACAGAGCATTCTCAGACTTCTAGATCTCTGCCAGTCCGATCGGTGAAAAGTGGTATTTCAGTTGTCTGTTCATGGCTTCTGCTCATTTGTCTTCTTAGACACTGAGCTTTCCTTTTTGGTTTGTAAGCGCTTATTATGTGTCAAAGAAATTTGCCTCATGTCTGTGATACAAGCTATAAATATTTTCTCCTGTTTTTATTTTGTTAGTGTTCATGTTTGTCTTTTTTGTTTTTGTTTTTGTTTTGCCAGTCTTTAGAAAATGCATTTATCAATCTTTTCTTTATGGCTTCTGGGCTTTACATGACATTTACCTATTTTTACGGTTTCCTTTCCTGAAATTCCAAGTATCTTCTGGGACCGTTAGTATAAACACCGTCTTATAAAGAAGGTCAGAAGGGGTTATCTCCACCACTTTGCAAGAGGGAAACCCAGGCCGGGTAGAAAGAAATGTCTCTGGGGTCTAACTGGGGCAGGAGTCAGAGTCAGGGGAGCTGCCTTAGAGCATTTGAAGTTTACTGTACTGCAAAACCCATCTCCCTGGAAGCCATACCGCTTCCTTAGGATGGAAACCTCATGGTTGGCCATCAGAGACTCAGATATTCGCTGATATTCCAGGCTGAACCAGAGCCTTTGCCAAGCCAGGCAGCTTTTTGGTGCCCATCTTTTAATTTCCACATTGGGATGGCAGCTAAAAATGACTTTGCGGTAGGTGGTTAATTTCTGCTTGTTACGTACTAATAATTATAGCTTTCACTTTGGCACTCTCACAGTTGAAACCAACGGCTATTCTTAGATGTGCAAGATCAGATTTTCTGATTTCTACTGTGAATTTAAAGCCGCGATACTCTCTCGATACTCTCTCGAATTCCCCAGCCCTGGCCTGGCCTCTCCCATTCCCCCACCCCCTTCCCAGGCTCCTCCCAGAGGCTGCATCAGCAGGGTGGAGGGGGCATCCTGTGGCCAGGCCCCCGGAAGAGATGAGGCCTGTGCCCAGACAGGTGGTGTACACGTCCTTGGGCGCCCCTGCAGGAGCAAACACATGGTTCCCCACCCCCCCAACCCCCTTAGCCCCCCCCCCACCCCCCGTCAGGCCTGCCTCATTCAGGGCCAGTCTAGATTAAGCAAACCCCACCCCTACCCCCAACCCCAGCTCCTGCCCTGGGGTGTGGGGGGTTGATTAATGATCTACACCTTTATGGAGCACTGCCCATATGTCAGACTTTATTCCAAGGACTTTGTGTGTCTTTTTTTTTTTTTTTAAAGATTTTATTTATTTATTTGACAGAGAGAAATCACAAGCAGATGGAGAGGAAGGCAGAGAGAGAGGAAGGGAAGCAGGCTTCCTGCTGAGCAGAGAGCCCGATGCGGGACTCGATCCCAGGACCCTGAGATCATGACCTGAGCCGAAGGCAGCGGCTTAACCCACTGAGCCACCCAGGCGCCCCGACTTTGTGTGTCTTAATTTGTTTTGTCCCCATGAGGTATAAATACCTTATTCACCCCACTTTACAGATGAAGAAACTGATACACAGCTCTCAAGTCTCTTGCCTATTATTACCTGGCTAATAAGTGGAGGAGCCAGAACTCAGAGCCAGCCAATGTGGCCCTGGCACCCCAGCTGTAAGCCAGGGTGGGCACTCGGGCGGGCAGCACAGTGTCTTCAAGCACGTGTCTATGGGGCAGCGTCAGAGCAAGGCTCAGGAGTCAGTGGTCGTGACAACAGTCCCTGCCTTGATGCAGCTTACAGACGTGAAACAAAACAATTAGAGAAGCACTTCATTCTTATGGTGCCAGGTGCCATAAAGGGGCAGCATGGTCCCCTGGGAGAACTGGTGGCAGAGGTTGTCCCCACACCCAGAGGCAAGAAAAGGTTTGAGCATGGGGCTGGTGGGGGGAGCAGAGGCCTGAGCAGTGATCGGTGGTGGTCAGGCCAATGGTGGGGAGGCCTGTAGACCAGGCTAGAGAGTGTTGGAGAAATGCCAGGGCCCCTGGAAGCCATGCTAAGGTCTTTAAGTGAATCTTAAAAACATTGAAAAGCTACTGATGGACTTCCAGTAGGAGAGTGAGAGGGTCAGAGACAGGCTTTGAAAAGACCACTTTGTCTAAACATGGAGAATGGAATGGAAGCAGCAAAAGTGGGAAGAGAAAGAGCAGAGTGTGGAGGCAGAGGGAAGTGGGCTCTGAGATGCACCGTGGAGCTGGAACCATAGGACTTTCCATGGGTGTGATGTTGGGGGCGTGGAGAAGAAGCCTGTGTTCGGGGCCTGAGTCACTGTGAGCCACTGGTGACGCCATTCTCTGCAATGGGAAGCTGGTGGGGAGGGACCGATGTGGTAGAGTCAGGGAGGAAGGGAAACCAGAGTCGCGTTTGAACTTGGAAGTGTCCAGTGCCCGTGGACATGCGAGTGAGGGCCGCAAGCAGGCAGCTGGAGAGTCCAGCCTCGTTTCAGATTTGCCTGGAAACAGACACTGGGGAGTAAGGATGGAATGCCCCGGGGTATGATGAGAAGGCCTGGGAGGAGAAGGCCTCTCCCCACAGAGAAGGGAAAGGACCAGGACCAAGCCCCAAGCCACGCCCACATTTAAAATTTGGGCAGGAGCGGGGAAAGCCAAAGTGAGCAAAGAGGGGGTGGTCAGTCAGGCAGGAGGGAAATGGGGGGGGCGCTGGGGCAGCTAGAGGGGTTTCCTTCCCTTGTGCGCTGCGCAGTCAGACTAGTGCAAATCCCCGTGTCACCTCGCTCCGGCAGGGTGAGCTGGGCGGGTCCTCCCGCCTCCGGGTGAGCCCTGGTTTGCTCCGGTGCAAAATGAGGGCGGTTGTGACAGCTACACCAGATAAGGCGAGCGGAGTGCTCAGTGGGTAGCAAGCACCTGGTAACTCTTAAAATCACTGTTATTGAGGAGGTTGTGGCTGGTAGGAA
The DNA here is from genome assembly GCF_009829155.1 of Mustela erminea. NCBI lineage: Eukaryota > Metazoa > Chordata > Mammalia > Carnivora > Mustelidae > Mustela > Mustela erminea. The sequence goes on from NC_045618.1 coordinate 118,539,484, forward strand.
GTGCTGCTGGGAGGTCGAATGGGCGCAGACAAAAGCACCTGTTGGACGTGGCGTATGGGAGTTGCCGGTGGCCATGACAGGTGAGGCTGGGGAGGGTGGGTCGTGCTGGGGATGGAGCCCACCAATGTGGCTACAGGGCTCCGGCAGGTGAGGAGGACAAGGCCAGGGTGCACGGTCGTCCCAGGAAAGACCCCCGTGCAGCAGAGGAGAGAAATGTGGGGTAGTTGGGGAGGAAATGTGCTTGAGTTCAAGCTCAGAGGTTGCACTGGCTGACCCAAAAGCATATTGATGGCCTCTGGGCCGATCACATCCACACTGAGCTCCTCCTGCTCCCGAAGAGAGAGAGAGAGAGGATACGTGAAGGTCTGAATCCCTGAGGAGAGCAGGCCAGTGCTGGGGTCCAGGGCACAGGCAGAGGGGTTGGCCTCAGTTACAGCAGAAGGGAAGCAGAATGGATGGGCACAGAGGACAACAGAGGGCTTGTCAACGTGGCAGCAAGGAGACGCTCAGGTCTGTTCTACTGGCATCTCTTTTCCCTTTGAATGAAGAATCAAGGTCAGCCAAAGGGGAGGGGGGCTTCTGGGGAAGGATGGAAGCATCAGGAGACCAGCTGGGCCAGGGTCTGGATGGGGTCAAGTGTCTCCCGAATGAGCTAGAGGATGAGGAACTAGTCCACCACCCTGCCCAGCTGCTGGGGAAGGCGTCCCTGCAGGCAGGTGGGCACCGCCACTTGGAAACTCAGAAATAAGTATCAGTCATGCAGCCAAGATCCTGACAGAGGCGTTCGGCCAGACCTTCACTGAGGAAAGGACCTGGGCTGCACTCAGCTTGGGTACAACAGGCCCGGCTTGGGACCCCGGCCAGAGAAGCTCAGGTTTGGACCAACACACGCAAACGAAATCACTTCCAACCTTACCCAAACAAGGGAAAAGTGAAGAACAGTTCTGGGGAGAGCTGATACGGCTACAGTCCCTTCCCCGAGACCTTCATGACTTTGAAGGGTGAGGGCAGCTCACCCAGGCCCTCGTGCTGAATTTTATAGGAGAGGGAATTCATGAAAGCACAGACGGTATGCTCTGGGAGGACCTGCTGCTTCGGAAAGGGATCCTGTGCTCCCCCTGGGAACTCCTCAGCACCCCCATAGGCAGGGGCTATCCTGGAACCAAGCTGCTAAGATTTGTTTTCCAAGCACAAGTCAGGAAAGCAGGGTTTAGGGTAAAGGAAATTGTTTTCAGGGCTCAGGGAGTCTGCCGGCCTCACTCCCTGCCTGCCTGCCTGCCTGCAGGCCTCACCTGTGAGACTGGGGAGCACACGAGTCCTTCCCTTCCTCCCTCTCTGCCAGACCTCAAGTGGCATGGAAGAGCCGACAGCACCCGCGCGGGTACAGCCCTCAGGCTGCTTCCAGCATTTACTGCCACTCCTTTGTATCAGCTTCAAAATAGGTGTCCCCTCTGGGTAGACTAACCCCCGGGGGGGCAGGCTTCGATAGCTGAAGGCACCTGTGTGAGAAGCCACTTTGCATCTTTCTGGGCAAACGCAGCCCTGCGCCAGGCACACAGCCTGGCCCCAGCAGCGTCCAGACTCGATCTCAGCCCCGTTCTGCCCAGTACCTTTGCACAGTGCACAGTCCTGAGCCCAGGGCAGGCATGTTGGAAGCCACCTCTCAATCTTGCCACTGACATGAAGCAGGTGCTTGACAAGTGTTAGAAGCATGAGTGAAAGGAAACTGGACCTGTATGGGACCGTGGGTACAGCCCTCTTCCTCCCTAGCCGCACTCCAAATGATTCGACTGATGTCAGAAATCCCAGCACTAAGGTTTTATTTCTGGAGCCAAAGACTCTGTGCCCCAGGAAGACGTGATTTCCTTGTAAAGGGGGAATGACTATTCTAAGCCATCGTCTCAAAGGAGCCATGGTAAAATGAAAGGCGCCCCCAGATACACCCCCAGCCCAAAGAGGTGCGGGCTCTGCCAAGTGGTTTTCCCTCCCTGCACCTCGGTCTTCTCCCTGCCACCTGGAAGGTGGTGGGGCTGCACCAAGTGCTGTCCTCAGCGGTTTCAGCTGCGTCTGGGATCGGCTTGCACAACCTCGGCCGATCCTTACCACCGTCCTGGAGAGCTGCAGGCCGACATCGGGCCCCTGCCGACAGGTGAACAGGCCGAGGGACCTTCCCGCCTCGCCCGAGGCTGCACACACAGCCCAGGTGCAGGAACCCAACCCTCTGTGTTCTCATGACGCTGGTTTACAAACGGGGGACCTGGAGCCCTGAGGTCCCCAGGGGTGCCCCAGAGGCTGGGCCGGGAGACCAAACCAAGAGGGAGGCGAGCTGCCACTCTTAAGATGCCTTTGGCAGAAGAGGCTCCACTGCGGAAGACAGTCTGAAAATCACCATATCACATGGTGCCATGTCCTTCCATTCCAGCTTCAAGCAGACACATTTGGGAACAGCCGGCCACGCACCTGCCTCCCCCCACCCCCTGCCGTGAGGAGCATAGGCTTTACCAGCCATGCAGGTCTCCTCCTACAACTTCTGCACCACCGAAAACAAGTCCTTGGAGGCCTGGGTTCTTTCTCCCACTTGCATGATCATGACTCAGCGGAGTCTCTGTCTTCCAATGGATTCCTCAGGAAGGAAGCGATAGCATCAGACTCCCTGAGACACGTGGTCCCACAGAGGACCCTCCCAGAATAGGGCTGATGGGTACATTGTCATGCTGGTGTTTAAGCCGCTGCCCCACTCCCCAATCTTGTTATAAACATTCTAGAAGCATTCTGTCCCCACTCCCAAGTTGGTCCTTTCTGCCTAGTGATTTGGATGGCAGAGGCCCAGTGGGTCACCCAACCCATCAGCTATAGGCCCTGAGGACCTTAGAAATGTCCGTGAACCCACACTCAAAACAGGAGCCAGTCGGGAGCCCAGTGCACAGTGGGAGGAACATTCGTACAGCTGGAACACTCAGGTAGCCTAAAACCATGGCGGGCGTGCAGCCGGCTGGCCAGAGCAGAAAGGGCACGGCAGGACGGAAGCAGACAGCCCTGTGGTGGCACCAGGAGTATGTTTATCTCCCAGGACGGGCAGGCTTCGGCCGGGGCCCAAACCGAAGGACAGATACATGTCACCCCTGTTCCTGCACAGTTCCCATGTGTCACAGGTGTGCAGTGAACACCTGGGGAGCCGGACCTCCGCAGGACAGGAGGCAGGACTGAGCCAGCACTGCTGCTGTCGGGGCTCAACTGGATTGGAGTGGCCCGTTTCCATGTCTGGGGGGCCCTGCGCCAGCCCATCATCTCCGTGCAAGGCTGGATCCCTCGTCGACGGGGGGGACCCACAGGCTGGAAGAACAGATGGGGGCGCAGGCCCGCGCCTAGCCTGAGGGGCTCTCTCCTAGCCTGAGGAGACTGCTGTTGGGAAACATGATCCCCAGGAAAGAGAAGGGCCGTCCAGGAGGGTTGAAGTCAAAAGTCAGCAGCGTTAACACACCACAACTGTGTGATACACACCTGCCCTTTTCCAGCCTCAGGGCTCGAAGCTGGAGGTGGGGAGATAGAGGGGTCTCTGTCCGGGGCCGGACCCTGGACCCCCTCAGGAAATCACACGTGGGGCCTCAGCCATCAGAGAGCGCAGAGCCTGGGCTCCCCTCTGAGGGGAAACGTGGGTCAGAAGTAGCTGTCAGGAATGGCAGCGACAGAGCAGGCCTCCAGGGAGCTGGGGCGTCACGGCCCTACTGGAGGAGACAGGAGACCGAAATCGTGTGTGGAAACAGCACGGGCTCACCAGGGCAGAGCCTGGGGTGTTGGGGAGCAGGAGGGACACAGGTTCGTACGGCCAGTAGAACCAGCTACCACCAAGGGCTCCGAATGCCAGGCAAGGGGACCTGGATGGTACCTGGGGGCAGGGGAACCTCTGTTCACAGGTCTCCAGCTAGGCTCTGCCTCTAGCTGGCCCTGAGTCCCGGGACAAGCTGTTCAGCCCCCCTGCCCCTGTTTCCTCGTCTGTGCAATGGCCCTGTGCACCTGGGTACCATGGGATCCTGTGCAGGTGAGGGAGAAAGACACAAAGCACGTGCTTAATGAACATTAGCCGCTGTTACCGCTATCAGTCATTCCGCCATTCGTTCGTTCCTTCAGCAGCTACTTCCTGAGCTCTGACTGCCAGGGGCTCGTCTCATCCCTGGGAGCACAGTGGTGAGGACAGACGGTATGGCCAGCAGGTGAGGGGCCCGAGGAGGCCCTAGGCTAGTCAAGGCACTTCCAGAGTGGCCTCCAGAAGACCGCAGATGAGGTGCACAAGGAAAATAGTGACACTTTTCTGTTCCTTTTGTATTGTGTTGTCCTTCCATTTCTGTTTTGGCTTGCGTTGTATTACACATAAAATATTACTGTGCGTGGAACTTGGAGGTGGAGAGCCAGTGGTCCAGGCAGGAACCCACAAGCCAGGGGCTGCGCAGGACCGAGGAGAAGGGGTTGTGGGTCCCGGAGCTCAGCAGCCACCTGAGTAGGACTCAGGGCAGTAGTCTTGACAGATACAGCCAAGGAAAGAGGAGAGGGGTCTGATGTCCTTGAAGACGCAGGCCCAGCACCGGGACCACAGGCCTTCGGGAAAAGAGGGCACCTGAGCACACCCCAGAGCCGGGGCGGGTGACACTTGAACATCCCTCCTCTTTGGGAGGCAGGGGCTGCCGTGCAACTCAGGACTCCATGGGAGAGAGTCGAGGCCTGCGAGTGGAGAAAAGGTCATTTTCCTGCTTTTTGAAAAGTGACAGCTTGGTTTTCAAAGGGCCATGTTGGTGTTACGGGGTTCTAGTTTCCAGGGCATGGTACCTCTCCCGGGATGGAGGGCAGGATATGATGGACCAACCATTTTCTCTCCTGCCTGTCAACATGGAAGCCACAGCCTGCTCCCCGTGTGCACTTTCTGGCGTCAGGAGAACAGGCTGCGGGGTAGAGCTGGTGCCCTTGACAGGCTGTGTGCCTCCGGCTTCCTTGTCCTTCTGTCATCCCAGCCCTTTCTTTATGGTTGTCAGAGAGGAGGGCAGGTGCCCTAGATACCAAGGTGGGCCCTGAACGTGGGTGACCTTGGTGGGGTGGGGCAAGGCAGGCCGGGCAGGCCTGCCTCCCCTCTGGCAGATGGTGACACGTGTGCCCTCCAAGGCCCCACACCGGGAGTGACTGGAGTCCCTGTGCCACCGTGGGCGGAAAGGCCCGCCAGCCTGCAGCTGTCTCCACTTAGGCTGGGGGATTGGCTGGCTCTGGGCCCTGCATATTCCAGATGGGCCCCTGCCAGATTCCCAAGGGAGGGGTGCTATAAATGCCCCCCACCCCCAGAATCACAGCCGTTCGCAGGGCCTCTGAAGGGCAGTGAACCAGGAAAGCATCTGCCTTCTGCTCTCTACCCACAGCTGAAGTCTACATTGGCATCGGGAAACCTGCAGAAGCCACAGCCTGTACTCAGGAAGCTGCCAACCTCTTCCCGATGTCCCACAACGTCCTGTACATGCGCGGCCAGGTCGCAGAGCTCCGAGGAAACCTTGAGGAAGCCCGGCGGTGGTACGAAGAAGCCTTATCCATCAGTCCCACCCACGTGAGGAGCATGCAGCGACTGGTGAGTCCCTGAACCGGGGTGGGACCCCATTCCTGGATTGGGGCTCCCCTTGGGAATAGCCGGTAGCTCGGGACCTCTAAACTCTCATCCAGTTTTGAAGGCCCAGGCACTTAGCCTGCCAGGCTGTCCCGTTGCCTGGGGCCAGCAGTGCCCATTCCCGGGTGGTTTATCCAGATGGATCCTGTGGGAGTTAGCCGTGCTCAGCCTTTGCCACTCCACCCAGTGGTCCTGTTCTGTGCAAGGGTCCGGTGGGAGTCGCTGGTCCCCTGGCCACTGCCCTTGTCTCCTTGGTCACTGTGCTGCTAGTGGCGGCCACCTTGTGGGATGTCCATACGCCAGAGAGACCCCAGCTTGTCTCTGATGCCGCTAGCTAGTAGGGGTATCCTATCAGCGGAGGGAGAGGTGGACCCTCTTATGTTGGGAGGACCCAGGTAAGTCACCTAGTTCACACCCTGTGTATGGGGGTGGTGGCTCCCCAGAAATGCACCTGTGCCCTTCCCAGATGGCCAGGCCAGAAGCCTGGGGCGGCCCTACTGCTCCCCTCCCTGCCTTGCCAGAGTCAGCTCTCCCTCTGCCTGGGTTTCAGTTAGGTGGGGGAGCAGACTGGTCCCCCTGCCGGGTTCTTCTCATTAGGCTGACTGTGTTAGGCACGTATGTTGAGCACAGCTGCCCCACAAAGCTGGCAGTATCCTCCTGTCTTCCTGTGAGAGTCTGAATTGAAACTCAAAAGGTACCAAACTCTGTGCTGCTGAGTTGCTGGTAGTTGCCTCTCTGTGCCTGCGTGCCTGGCTAGGGTTCAGGATCTGCGCTTCGTACTCAAAGGCAGGCTCTCTCTGATCTAATGAACCATGAGAAGGGGAGGTTTAGACTGAAGCCGAGGTGGCCTTCGTGTCCGCAGCCCTTGGGAGCACGGGGTCCCTAGTCAGGGGTTAGTGTGTGATACGAAGAGCGAGCACTGGACAGGGAGTCTGTCTGGGGACAGACCCTGTGCCATGGGTCGCTGGCTCTTTAACCTTGGGGAACGACCCTGAGCTGTCTGCACTCAGTTTCCTTTCTGTAAAGTGAAAACAAGCAGCTGGATGGGCTGTGAGTCTCATCCAATGCCAGGAGGGTACAGTTTGGGACCTAAGATGTAAAGTTCTTGAAAGGATCCCAAAGCCTCCATTTTCCTGCCGTTCCTCATAGTCATAGGGGCAAAATGTACAAGGGGCTCAGCAGTTTCAAAAATAACTAAGTACTGGTATTCCATTTTAAAAATAAATCAGACCTTCTCATAATTATAACTACTTGATTTCTTTCCACCTTCCCTTGAGGCGCGTATTTTGTAGCTCAGTACGGCTTTATAAATAAGTTTACGTATTATCCAAACATTAGCCTGTTTGATTAAAAATATTACATGGCTTTTAATTTTTTGTCTCTCTATTGTAAGAAGGTTTTGTAAAGAGCTTTTCAGATCTCTGTGTCTTTGCTAGAGCATCGCAGAAAAGGTATAATCAACGCTTGTACCCAGGCTTTTTATTGAAAAGAAGCAGCGTGTTTCTGCCTCGGGTCTATGAATTATTCAGACAAGTATTTCTTGTTCATCCCCAAGGGGAACACATGAGACAAAAGATCAAATAGGAAAATCGCACTGGGAAAGTTTTCTGTTTCACCTTTGGAGTTTTTCGAGACACCCGAGCTCCCCGGCAAATGGCGGATGCTTTCCTTTGCGAAGGTGCAGCCCTGGGTCGGGGTAGCCGGTGAGCCCCGCCCGGATGAGGCCGAGCCTTGCCTGCTGGATCAGGGCAACGGCTGAGCCCTGTCTGGCTCAGAGGCGTTCTTGCCGGGAAAAAGCAGTCATCATAAACCCTGAAGACTTTCCTCAGTGCATCCTGATATATTTCTGTCCAGACTGGAGGCAGGTTGAGAGCAGCAGGCCTGCAAATTTCGAAGAGTTTCAATCTTTGGAGTCTAATACTGCCCGGTGATTGTGATTGGGATGACCCCCAACGGGCAGCTGGGACGGCCCCTTCTTTGTGACCTTGTAAATGGCACCCTCCGGCCTGTGTTCCCCAGAATGCCCCCCGCATGGTGTCTGTGGAGGGGAGGCCCCTGGCCCAGCTACATCACAGCCCTCTCTCCCCTGCCTCCATCCCCAGGCTGTGCAGGAAAGCTGTGTTTCTATGGCTTGGGGCCTAAGAAGGGAAGAAGGTGGCCTTTGCAATGTACTCTAGCGGCCAGGGATGAGGCTTTGGGCCAGACAAGATGTGCAGTTCGAATCCCAACTCTGTCAGTTGCTGGCTTTGGGACCACGGGCAAGTCACCCTCTTGGTACCTCAGCATCCTCAGACATATGAATGGGGATAAAATTAGCACCAGACACAAATTAAAGCACAGAACTGAAGTCTCTTATCAAGTCACAAAAGGTCCTACTCTGCCCTCACGGAAACCGGATTGGTTTGCCGGTCCCTAGGTTGAGGCACAGGGGTCAGCAGAGAGATCAGAAGTGTTCAGCAGGGAAGAGCCAGGGGCTCAAGACGTCTGTGGTGGAGGGGGTGCGGACGGCCGAGTTAGAAGGAGTTTAAAGAACTTGAGCGCTGGAGACTTCCCGAGAACCAGCCAAGGGGGGTTCCCAGGGAAGGAACCCGTACAGGCCAGCTGTGGGTCGTAGAAAAAAACAGACGATGGAAAGTGTGTCTGCGCCAGCAGTACTGCTGGGGGTGGAGGGGTGGAGGAAGGAGAGGAGGCGGAGGGCCCGTGGGAGGGAGCTGTTTTGGAGGAAGGAAGCCGTGTCCACTGCAGGTGGGGCCCTGGAGGCACATGGCGACGGCAGAGAACTATGAATGTGGTCAGGAGCTCAGCTTGTTCCGTGATGAACAATGATTCATTAACTCCTAGGGTTGCTCGTGGTGGCGTGCACCAGAGTGCCCGACCCAGCTTGGAGGAGAGGTACAATTTAAGCAGAAACACAAACACGTGAATATTGCCTGAAAAGCAGTAATGACTTGGAGGCAGATGGTATTCATTAAAGTTAATAGAAGGTCAGACTTGACAAAAGAAATGTAAATTACACCCCAGTGAAAATGAACACGTTTCTAATAGTTTTAGCCTTCATCTGTGTGTTTAAATTCACATACAGAGAGAAGGGAGAGCAGAAATAATGTGTGTCATATTAATAATGAGTTAGCACAAGACAAGAGAGGCAAGAGCTGAGTGTGGGCAGATATTAAGGGACCGGTGAGGCGAAGGGATAAGGAATTACTGAGTAATGTTGTTGACAAGGGGAAGATCTCGGAGAGTGAGCAGACTTCTTCCAGAGAATCTAAAAGCATATTTTCACATCATTTTTGCATAAGTGCATATATTTACATACATTTGCATGGCATGTTTCATTCCCAGTACCCCAAATGAATTAATGAAACACAGAGCAAGATTTTCCACACCAGTTATCCTGTAATCTGGAGTAAGGGGAGAGGCGAAAACAGTGCTGCCTGAGGCCTGGGTGTAGAGGAATGGGCTCGCTGGACAGTGGTGCCCAGGCCAAGGGCAGGCACAGAGACTCAGGGTAGCCAAGGACAGAATTATGAGACAGACAGGCTTTGCAGACAAAATGTTATCCACCTAACATCTGATAATGTCAGTCTGGGCTCTTGGGGGCAATGCACGAGATTAGAGGGCATGAAAGGAACAAGAACTTTCAGGAGAGGAAGGAGCATGACAGGGAGCTAAGAAGTGGTATGGACAGGAGCTGATAAAGCAAAGATGGAGAAATTAATTTATCCCAGACCGTATTAGCAGGAAACTCAGGCCTTCCTCCAGACCGCTTGACAGGGTGAGAAAAAGTGTGGAGCAGAGGCCATTGTTGGGGGGTTCCCAGGGCTTCCCAAAGAGAAGGGGGCAGAGCTCTGAAGAGGGCTGTGAGCTGGAGAGGGACTGGGCCCAAGGGAGCAGGGGAAGGTGGGGAGGCCAACAGAGCCTGAGCCCACCCTTTTGTAGGGGCCAGGAGGAGAGCTGATGTGCCACCCTGAGAGATCAGCCATCCCCTAGAGCAAGTCTGGTACGACAGAGACACTCCAGAGCTACCTCTGGAGATGAGCTACCTCTGGAGTATCTCCAGAAGTATCTGGAGTATCTCCGGAGATAATCCAGAGCTGTTGCTCAGAGAGGAGAAAATATAGGCTAAAAGCAGTAAGGGGCCATCCTCTTGAATGTTGACATTCCCAAAACAAGGCCTAGAAAGGGACAGAAGGCAGCAGTCATTCAAAGGAAGGTAGCCGGAAGACTGGGGATGGTGGAAAGTTCCAGCACCTCAGCACAGCGTTGTGGTGAGAGACCATTGATGGAGTTCCCCACAGAGAGGGGAAGATGGCTGGGAAGAGGCGGTTGGAGATAATGGGTTAGGCCTGGCACTCCACCCAAGGAGTGTGGCTGAGGCCTGTCTTCTGTGAAAGGATCATAAGACGTGAAAAGCCCCCCGAGGTCAGTCAGGCTGACTTCAGGTGTTCTCATACACAGGCTGTCTTCAAGGGTTTTCTCCATGGCCTTAGGTTTTCAGAAACATCAGAAATCTGGAGTTACATTAGAGACGTTAGGGGTGGTGTTAGACTTCTGTCCCAGGGCGCACGTTAGTGGGGAAGACTAGCTGTTGGAAAAGTACTTTTTTTTTTAAATTTTTTTTAAAAGATTTTATTTATTTATTTGTCAGAGAGAGAGAGCACAAGCAGGCAGAGGCAGAGAGAGAAGCAGGCACCCCGCTGAGCAAGGAGCCTGATGTGGGACTCGATCCCAGGATCCTGGGATCATGACCCGAGCCGAGGGCAGCGGCTTAAACAACTGAGCCACTCAGGCGTCCTGGAAAAGTACATTTTAGGACTAAGTGGCTGAGGCGCGTCACATGGATGGCAGGTCTGGAAGGAGGACAGCCAACATGCCATGTCGTGGGATGTGTCTTGTGGACTCTTACCACGTCTTCCGTTGTCTTACCAGCTCTAAAGTTTGAGCCGGAAGTACTCGTCACAACTAGGCTGGCTAACGACATGGCTCAGAAAAGAAGGCTCTTTGGAAGTTCAGAGGGGGCCAGAGTGCGAGCTCCCTTTAAGCTATCTTCAGGCTGAGGTGCTTGTTGACTGTGGGAAGAGACTTCACCCCACAATGCCTGATGAGCCGGCGGGATGGCAGGGAGGGTCTGAATCTAGAGAAAGAGGTGAGCTCTGTTGCTGCCGCCAGCTTGCACCGAGAAATGCTGGAAGAGCCTGGGCATTTTTCTCTTCGTGCATCTTTTTAAGTGTCTGTTTTGTGAACGCTGGGGGGACCTTGCTTGGGTCCCACATTTTACAAGTTGGAAGTATGTTTGGGGGTGTGTGCATCTGTTGGAGGAGAGATGTAGCACGAAGGTGATGAACTTGTGGGGTTACCCGAGAGACGGACAGCCTGTGTCTGTGTATCTGTCTGATCCATTCGTCCGTCTGGCCAGGAGCCGCTGGGGTCGAGGGCAGCCCAGGGCTGACACACTGGGCAGGGTCTCACGTGGACGCAGCTCGACTTGTCCCCAAACAAACCCCGTCTCAAAGAGCAGCCCTTGATCCCTTCTGTTACTCTGGGCAAGACAACCAAGCAGATGAAACAGAATCCAGACACCCTGCCCCTTCCAAACGCTGATCTTTGGAAATGGATCCCTTTCATCCGAAGTATCCATTTTCTTCCTCTTCGCAGAATGATTGGCAGGAACAAAACCTTGCCATGGTCAAGTGAGAAGCCTCTTTCATCTATGAATTGCATTTTATTTGCTTCCTGGGTTTAAAAAAAAATGCTTTTAAAATTAAGGAGGGGGCGCCTGGGTGGCTCAGTGGGTTAAGCCACTGCCTTCGGCTCAGGTCATGATCTCAGGGTCCTGGGATCGAGTACCGCATCGGGCTCTCTGCTCAGCAGGGAGCCTGCTTCCTTCTCTCTCTCTCTCTCTGCCTGCCTCTCAGTGTACTTGTGATTTCTCTCTGTCAAATAAATAAATAAAATCTTTAAAATTAAGGAGAACGATATTTTTCTCTGAAGAAAGACTTGATGAAATATTTAGATGTCCTCCCTTTATATGCATCTGTGGGCTGGTTGATAGAACCCCTTGAGTGCACAAGACTTAATTTCTCTAATATCTTGACTCGTGCGAACTGGGATTCACACCAACAGTGCAGGAGAGACAGTAGTGCGTTCTGTTGGGTGGCTCGGACTTTGCTCCTCCGTCTACCTTCTCGCCCTTCTTATAATGGGACACACTCCATTTGAGCCCCTTAGTAGCTCGAGGCCCATTCGAGAACCGTTAATATTGGGCACGAATAGAGCCTCTGCAGAGAAATGTAAAACTTCACCTGCCGGATGAGTTGGTCCTCACAGCAGGCGCCAAGGTGGACAATTTCCTTTTCACCGCTGCTCTCTTGGTGACCCATCCCAGGCTACCCTGCAGCTCAGCAGAACCAGGGCTGGGCATTTCTGGAGTCACCCAAGCTCCAGGAGTCTAGGCCTCGAGCAGTAGCTCAGCACAGGGGTTACAAGTCTGGCACTGGAGCCATCCTGTCTGGGTTCGAATCCCAGCTTCATCACGTGTAAATAGTACGGCCTGATGGAAGTTCCTTAATCTATCCGAACTTCCGTTCCGTCAGCCATTCCCTCAGCCGTTAAGCAGGGAGAACCCTAGTGCCCCCCGTGGTGTTACTGTGTGGTTAAATGAGTTAACACAGGGGCGCCTGTGTGGCTCATGTCCGTGAAGCATCGCCTTCGGCTCAGGTCATGATCTCAGGGTCCCGTGTCGGGCTCCCGCTTCCCTGTCTCCCTCTTATCTACTTGACATTGGAGCGGGGGGGCATTTCCTTTCCAAAAGATCTGCCCCTGGGCCTGGCTTTCCTTCTGAACCAAATTTCAGCAGCTGGAGGAGCCAAAATAAGAATATATCATAGCGTGTGGCTGCCCAAAACCGTGTGCTTTTGCCTTTAAGGGTTGAAAGGAGTAGAGAGGGGTATGTGACATGTCAGGCAGAGACGGGGAGAGTCTCTTCTGGTTGGGCTCGGGGGGACCAGACCAGGGCTGCGGGCAGCCAGGTCCGCCTCTGGCCTGGGGCGGGGAGGAGGGGCAGGGGGAGCCAGGCCCTGGACCCGGATGGAGAGGGTGGGCGGGCTCCATAGACTGGCCAGACAGCAGAGCCTGCCATGGAGCCCAGCTCAAGTGTCACCCTCTGAGAAGGCTTCCTTGCCCCCTCCCCACCCACCCCTGCAGAGGGGCCCTCAACCCCTTCACTTCCCTCCCTTGAAGCCCCTGTTGAACCAACATCAAGCTCTTTCTTCATGGATGTGTCGCTCGTTGGGGCAGGCTCCATGCCTGAGGTGGCGGGTGTAGACCAAGGGTGGCGGGTAGATGAGGTGGGGCAGGGAGAGAGGAAGAACGTGTTCAAGAGCCAGCTTGACCTTGACAGATATCATTATTCCCCTTTTACAAACGAGCCCCCTGCCAAAGCAGCGAGTGCTTTCCCCTGAATGGATTGTAAGCCACTATCATTGGAACATGTTATTTTTAAATCGTCAGGTTAACTCTTTGTGCAGAGGCCCCTGGGTGATTGTTGGCTTGGCCTTGGCATACTCCCTTCCCACCACGGGTACAGGAAATGACCTTGGGGGGGACTGGAAGACACAGCACATGGTTTCATACCAGACCATGGAGGCCAAGTCAGCTAATTAATGGAACCTTCCAGGGCAGTGGAATCTGAGTGTATTACAGGCCAAATCTCAAAGGGGATGTGTTATGCAGTAAGGCAGGGCTCCTGGCCGGTGTGCCTGGCACAGCCGTGTCCCCAGGCTGACCGACAGCACCTACTCCACAGCCCAATATGGTTGAAGGCCACAGGGGCAGCCCTGGGGCCCTGGATAGGAGCCGTGGCCACCCCACTCAAGTTTAGATGTTCCATCCTGTTGCTCCCAAGCACATTCTTCTCTGCCAGCCCTTGTACCCCACCTGGGGATGGCAAGGGTCACTGTCCTTAGACCAGAGACTGCTGCAGAACGATGTGAAGCAGCCGTGCTGGAGTCCGCAGTGGTCTTCCCGGGCCCATGTGTGTGCCCTGCAGGTCTGCTCTCCGTCTCTCTCAGCTCTGCTGGAGGGGACCACCCTTGGAGAAGCTGACCCACGATGACCCTGCCCATGAGAGACCTAGTTTCAGATAGGAACTAAAATGATAATTTATAAAGAATGGTGCCTTTCCTGGGCAGACCCCCTGCTCCCTCTCACCCGTCCTCAGCCCCAGAGGAGCTCACCCTCTAAGCCAGAAGCCAGGTTGGGTTCCTGGAGACAAGACATCAGGGAGGCTGAAATGGCCATCCCCACGCAGGCCAGGACAGAGACAGATAGGGTGACGTGGCAGGTGCCGAGGGATTGGGGCTGTACAGATCCAGGCAGTAGCCCCGGCTCCAACACAGAGGCCCCTCCTGGGCCCCAGACTCTCCTTCTGTCACTTCCCCTTTAAACCAGAGGTCCCTGCCAATGTCCCATGGTTACAGATGAGCCAAGGAGGGGATAGCCTCTGCCCTTGGGAGTGCCAAGGAGGGCAGGGAGCTTGTCACCCTTGGCCTAGAGCCACCTGGTCCTCTCTCCCCAGTGTGCCGTAAAAATATCATTAAATACCATTTTTTATGTGAGAAAAACAGATGCCCAAACCCCACTCCCTCTCTTCAGACAAATTCTCTTGAGGAGTTCCTGGCAAGCTGCCCCCTTGGTCACCTCATCCCAAGGACACTCCCTCCTCCCTTGATGGTGACCCCAGACACATCCTTAGCCCTCCTGCAGTTCCCGCTGTAGACTGTGAGCCTGGCGTCTTGTTCAGGGTGTGCCTTCTGATCTTGGTCCCAGGCTGAGGGAGCCTCTGCTTGTACCCCCACCCCCACCCGAAACATAGATTCAAGTAGCTTCTCTTGGTTTCCACAGCGCCAAGACATGTCCCTTGCTTCCACGCTCAGCTTTGTGGATGGGCTCCTCTGGGGACGGCGGAGGGGACCGCATTGCTCTAACGGGGTTTGCACAGTGCCCACACTTGCTTTGGGATAGGATGGCCACAGTGGCAATAACAGGAGCCCACCAGAGCCAGGTCAGGGGTGCGAACCATGTGGAGAGGACGTCTGAGGAAGGGAGAAGGATTGGAAATGATTTAGGGGAAGAAGCGGGTAATTGAAAGGTGGGTTTTATTTTTTGTTTTTGTTTTTAATGACTCAAGCTATGTCCTCACATTCTTTTGAAAATACATATTTTTAGCTTAGAGCATTTTCTGTTAGTTGGGCCTGTGTGTCGTCCTTGGAGCAAAAGGAGTGTCCCCTGGGAACTTGGCGCTCCTGCACCCACGTGACTGCCGTGTGGCTTATGGCCCTCCTTCTCCTGCAAAGCTCTCCCGTGGCAAGCGGCATCGCTGGTGCAGAGGTGCTCTGTGCAGACATTTCCTGCTTGGTATTTGGATCCCTCCTACCCACTGCCGCATTTTCTCAGTGTTGGCTAGGGAGATCTGGCGTTGGGCCACCGGTGCTTTCATCGAGGGCTGAAATCACAGACCCAGAAGCAACACAAGCCCGGCGCGGGCTCTGAACATGAGCCATGTCACCAGGCCTTCCTTTGCTGTGGCTTGCAGAACAAATTAATTCTGTGTTTATTTCTCTTTTCTGTTTTGGTGTCTCAGATGACTAATTACAGGCAGTGCAGCTCGGTGTTTCATTAGTAATTATGATCTAAAATTATTTAAAATCTGACATACTCTCTCCAAACCATTTATTCTTAGAAATTCTGCCCCGTTATTCCGGTGTGATTTGACATTTCCCTTCCATCGTGCTCCTG
Source organism: Mustela erminea (assembly GCF_009829155.1). Lineage (NCBI taxonomy): Eukaryota > Metazoa > Chordata > Mammalia > Carnivora > Mustelidae > Mustela > Mustela erminea. The sequence goes on from NC_045618.1 coordinate 118,554,917, forward strand.
CCGTGCCACAGCTACTGCACCCTGGCTTGGATCAGAGGATCTGATCCACATTTTCACTTGTCTGCGTTGTTCTGTGTTCCCAGCTAGCTGTCCCTAACGCCTCTGCTTTATTTCCGACCTCCCTGGATGTCAGCCCCGCCTCGGCACCCTCCTCCCCAGCACCGCCTGCCCCTGAAGTCAACAGGAGGGAGAGGCTGTCACCACAAAGCAGTGACATTTGGGCCCCGTGGGTTGGCTGTCCCCCACCTAGCTTCCGCATCCCGTGGTACTGGTTCCAGACTCCCCAACCAAGAACTCATGGGTTCTTGGGGACATGTGTGCCCACATGTTGTCCAGACCTTCAGACTGAGCTTAAAAGCCTTCATCTAAAAGGTCTAGGGAGGACACCCTAGAAGCTTCTCAGGTACCGCTTCCAGCTTTTCTGCGTCAGTGTCAGGGGTGAGGGCCTAACGTGGCCGGGGAGTCTTTGGACCTGGCACTCACCAGAGAGCATTGCAGGATTCAGAAGTCCACAGAATTCCCCAGTCTAAGCACCCGCTTGTGCAGATGGGGAAACTGAGGCCAAAGAGGGGACGGGACTCAGCAAGAGCACAGACCCACCTGGAATCCTGAGGCCGTCACTCCCAAAGGCCTCGTGCCCACTTCCTCTGTCTGCGAAGTGGGCCATAGCACCTGCCTTCTCGTTTGGGGGTGGGGGTGGAGAAGGGATGAGCCCCCGGAGCTCCACTCATTGCTCTGGGGGGATGAGGGGATCAGAGGGCTCCAGTCTGTCTTGGGGTGACACAGCATCCCCTGAGCTTGTGTCCTCTCTCTCTGCTTCCAGCTGGAGTCCAGACTTGGTCTCCCCACTTGCCTCTTACCCTGGCCTCGAGGTGACCCCTACTGGGTAGTATCCCTTTCTCACAGCTGCCCTTGCCCCGTCTACCTGGATCACCAACATCAACACTGATTTATGAGCCCACTTGGGCACAGGGAAGTTTCCAGGTGCCTTTGGCACCCTTCCTGTTGCCGAGGAGGATGGGGGGAGGGGTTGCTTAGGAGGAGGAATGAGAAACGTACCAGCGACAAAATTCCAAGTGTCACCAAGTCTCAAACCCTCGGCCTCCAGGAAGATAGTTACTTGGAGCCAAGGCAGCCCCCTGACAACGGGGCTGCCCGTCACAGAAGTGTGCTCTGGGCCCTGTCCTTGGAGACCCCGTACTCTTGGGAACCAGCAAGTGCCGCTGACCAAGGAATGGGTGCCGTTGCACACAGGCTGTATCCCGAGGCGCTGCGTGAGAGCACCGCCCGGGGTCCAGAGACAGCCTTGCCCTTCATGTGCCTCCCAAGGCCCCAGCAGCCTGCGTTGGGGAGAGGACAGAACCACAGTCTGAGGGCCCACCCCTCGCTCCCAGATCTGGGCCCCTGCGTCCGGAAAGCTCCAGAAGCTTCAGGAAAGCCCTGCGAGAGCTCCTCCCCTGGGGTTCCTGGGCCTCCAGCCCCTCTGCCCTGCAGCCCACCCCCTGTCCCCACTCGCCCTCGGCTGCTTTTACCTCCCCCCAAACCCACCAACGGACGCGGGAGCTCTCATCCTTCCCTTTCCTCGTCTGCTTGGTATTTATGGGACACCTGTCTCTGAAAATACCTTTTCAGGACTTGTTACTTTTCAAGCCTCTCAGCTGATGCCCAGCTCCCTGGTGCCCAGGGAGGGACCCAGGACTTGGGCACCATCTCTGTGCCATGCACCACTCCAGCTTCGCCTCCCGCGCCACGAGTTCAGCACTGCGGCCTCTCTGTAACTGTCATAATGATTAAATGACACGATGTATGCAAGAGTCATGGAGCCTGGTTCTGTGCCAGATGCTGGACTAGACTCTCTAGTCTAGAAGGAAAATGTAGGAAAGGCCACAGGGACTCCTGTAGGCGGAGGTACAGGTCACAGGCTATCTGGTCTCCTGGAGCAAGAGGGACAAACACAGCTCTACCATAGGTGTGACCTGGGGGCCAGGGATCAGCAGCTGGGCAGAGATGTGGGCTCTGCCACAGGTTGGCGACACATGGAGCTTGAATACCTAATAAACAAACCAGTCCTTAGAGATCCGTATGGGACAGTTGGGGCCGGACAAAAGATGATGGTGAGGTAGATTTGATTTTGGTACTATTGATTTTGGTAGAGGCGGTTCCATAAGGAAACATCCTTATTTTTCAGAGCTTCCTGCTGAACTATTTAGGGATGAAGTGTCACAATGCCTATAATTAAAAAAATCAATTCTTGCCCCCAGAATAGATAAAGCAAGTGTGAAAAAAGTTAACGGTTGTTAAATTTAGGTGGTAGGTATATAGATGTTCATGACATTAGCCTTTCTGATTTTCCGCATGCTTGAAATGTTTCAAGATTAAAACAGGTTAAAACAAAGAAAGTGACATGATCAGGTTTGCATTTTGGAGCGATCATTCTAAAAGCCAGGGAGGCTACGTTAGGCAGAGGCTAAGAGACATGAAGGACTCTGCTAGTAACGTCTTGACAGTCCGGGATAAGAGGTATTGAGAAAGTAGATTCAGTAAGGCTCAGGGAGGAACTGGAAGGTTCTTGTCTGGTTCTCAGACACCTGGGTCATGTCCCTGGTGGCTAAGATGACCTCCCCGACAGGAGGAGACGCAGGAAGAGCAACTATGGGAAGGAGGATACAGGCCTGGCCTGTGGCTGGCTCGGTCTGGAGGCATTTCCAGGGCAGGGGCCGTGGTTAGGAAGCCATGGTGGCCTGGAGGGGACAGCTGAAGCCATGAGGGACATGAGACCCATTCCCAGCTGGACTGTGAATCAGAGACAGAGAAAGAAAGGGCCAAGGGCGAAACCCAAGAAGCACCAACATTTGCGGAACAAGAGAGAAATTTGGCTAATGAGGAAATGAACATTCTGGTCATTGACAGTTTTCCCATCCACTCAGCTCATCCAAACCGTAGCTGGCATTTGGGCCTGGCCCTGCCAGATGCACAAGCCCTCCTGTTCCCACAGTCCCAGTCTGCTCTCAGCTCAGGGCTGTGGCCAGCCCTGGGTTCCACAGTGGTTTAGGGGATTCCATGAAGCCACTGTGCAGAGGAAGGGTCCCGGTCAGCGAGATCACTGTGAGAAGTGTGGGAAGTGGGAGTGACTTGAATTACAGTCACAACTTCCACATAGATTAGCTGAGGGCCTTGAGCTCCTCTGGGCCTCAATATCTTCCTCCATGACGAGGAATGATGATGGGAGAATCAGATGTGATCCCCTGTGTGAGCCAGGGCTCTCATGGTGTCTCACAGTGAATGCTTGCCATAGTTCCTCGGAGGAATGTGTAACATCCCCTGTCATGTCTGTTGGGGACCTGATTCTCCTGCCAGGTGCCAGCGCCCCTGGGGAGGGGGGTGACCCAGGCTGATGACAACAGTGACCATTCTGGCAAGTAATCTTGGAGACACACACACATAGCCTGGGATCTGCCCTTGCCAAGAGATCAGTCTTTTTTTTTTTTTCCTTAAGATGTTATGTATTTGAGAGAGAGAGCGTGCACGCGCGAGTGAGAGAGCGGAAGTTGGGAGGAGAGAGAGAAGCATGCTCCCTGCTGAGCAGGGAGCCCCATGTGAGGCTCGATCCCAGAACCCTGAGATCATGACCTGAGCCAAAGGCAGCTGCTTAACTGACTGAGCCACGCAGGCACCCCAAGAGGTCAGTCTTGATTAGATCCATTAATTGCAATGCTGGCTGATGTCCTTCCAAAAGGAAGCAGAAACTGCTGGCCCACCCGCCGGGGAGCCTGTGGCACACAATGCTGAGTCTTTCTTCACAAATAAAGGAGCAAAGCATGCCTAGTGCAAAAACCGGCCCCTCGCCTGTAGGGATCCGAGTCCCCGCAGATTTTCTCTCATCCTCTGCATCAGGGCAGCGGGAGTCCAGACAGAGGCATGGGGCTAGAACCAAAGTGCAAGCAAGCCATCCCCGCAGGGATCTCCCAGAACAAACTAGAAGCAGAATCTGCCTCTTCCTAAGGACAACATGCATTTTTTTTCCAGGCCTTTCAAAGCCAGGCAGGTCAATGGAGTTATAATTGGCAATCTAATTAGAACTCCCACAAGCTGTTAAATTCTTTTACCTGCTGCCTGGCATCTTGCACAGAGGTGACACATCTGCTTCTGCCTGTGGAATGATTAAAGAAAGCCGGCTACAGCCCCATCCTTCTTGCCGACAGCAGCCCCCTCCAGCCACCCCCTACCATGGCGCCAACGCCCACACACCCACCAGCAAGGATGACATGGGACGCAGCCCAGCTGACAAGAAAATCAGCTTTAGGGAAAGTAGGCTCAAAGCACTGTATTGCTGAATGATTTTTTTGGAGACTAACTGGGAGAAGACAAAGCCCCCAGCCCCATTTTCCCGGATGTCAGAGATGTTTGAGAGCATGGTTCCGCGGATGCTCTCAGCCCTCCCCCAGTCAAGCTACTCGATCACCGTAGAAAACATCTCTCTTCTCTCCCTGTCCGCCTCCTTTAACCCTGAAGAGCTTTTGTGCTGCCCCCTGCCCCCCAGCCGTCAAGGTAGCAGCATGCTTGGCCAACAAACTGGGTGGATTGTATGGCACCAGCGTCTCTTGCGTCATCCGTGGTCCCCCCCACCGCTGTGCCTGGGCCTTCTGCAGCTCCCGCCCGTTAGCAGGTGCAGGCGGTGCGCGGCGCCCGCAAGCCCGCTCTTCTCTTTCCCCAGCCCTGCCTGCAGTGACGTCATGGGGAGCTCGAAACCAGCCATGGCGGGAGTATTTATACCATGGAAACTGGCAAGCACTCCACATCAGGGCCTTTTCGTTTCTTTCAGAGAGCCAGTATACCAGAACGCCACTGGACTCACAGATCTAGATGGTTTCGTGAGGGAAAGAGGACGCAGAGGAAGCAAGAGGGTATCAGCACAGAAGAACACCAGTGTCCCTGACTCAGGACATCCGGGGTGGAGGGTGCTCGTGGCACAGACACAGTGGAGCTCACCTTGTCCCTCTAGAGAGAGACGGAACAGCTGAGCGGAGGCTCGGGGGAGAAAGAGCGAGACACAAAATTGCCCGGGCAGGTGGCAGGAAGGGGACCGTGGTTTGAAACAAAAAGACCTCCATTCGAACACTAGCTCTACCATGCATTCATTCGTTGGCAATTTGTATGGCTTTGGACATGTTATTTAACCTCTGTCACTCAAAAGTAGAAATTCCACCCTAACAGAACTGTCGTCAAGGTCGAACATGGTTCTGAGCACCTGCCTGGAACATCAGGTCTACCCAGCAGCTGCCAGTCTTCTCGGCCTTCCTCCTCGCAAAACAGTGTGGCTTCGAGAATCACGGGTGAAGTGAAGAGGTCGCCTAGAGGCCATGGGGATGGACATTAGGCCTCCCCACGGTTCTGCTCTTCCTCACTCGTTGAGATAAGGAGAGGGCAGTACAGAGAGCCAGGGGTGCCCAGGTGTGGGACAGGGAGGCTGAGGCCTCATCCCCTCAGCCCTTTGCAGCCGCAGCCCCCGAGCAGGTCACCCCCTGCTGCAAGCAGCCATGTCTGTGGACCCCAGGGAGCAGCGTTTAGCATTACCCTTTCCTAAATCCATGCGGCATGGAAGGCCTGCGTGCTGCACCTCGAGGGCCATACTTGCTGTTGGCTAACGTTTGCAGGCCCTCTCGGATGGGTCTGGAGCTCTGCGCGTGGGCCTGTGGCTTGGGAGGAGGCTCGATGCTCCTCACTGGCCAGGCCCACCCAAGAGCAGGTGGCCAGTGTGCGTTCAGTCAGCCCCGAGAGCCTCCGTCCTGGGGAGTGGGCGCATGCCCGTGCTCTTCCCTTTAGGGCTGCTGGGGGATTTCAGAGGAAATGACTCTAATCTTGATGCTGATTTGTTCCATATTGAAGTGGCCAGTGATAAGAGCTCAATTGTGTTGGAAAAGAAAGTGCCAGGCTGAGTCCCTGTCCCATTTCCGCAGCAGCCATGCGGTTCCCTGCCAGCAGCTGCTCCCCGCAAGTCCCCAGCCCGTCTGCCATTGTCACTGTTCCAGTCCAGGGACAAGGTCTAGGGGCCCCCAGGGAGAAAATCTTGGCAAAGGCCCAGGAGTAAAATTCCCCATTTCTGAGCAAACTGCCTATTTTCTTCTCTCACTCGATGGTAGCGTCTCTCGGCTCTGATGGATGCCATGAGGATCGGAATGGGGGGCAGTCAGGGCGGAGCAGGAGCACTGCCCAGTGAGCCCCGGGCTTGCCTTGCTGCCTGCATTCTGTTTTGTTAGGTTCTCATGTCATTTGTGGAAAAAATTTTTCCAAGGCTTATCGATTGCAGTCCTCTCTCCATCAGAATTATCTTATCATTTTTGTTTGTTTCTGTTTCAACGTGGAAAAAAGAGCTGGTGCCAGACCCTGGCAGGGATGGGGAAGGCGCTTGCCAAAGTGACCGCATCCCCCGTGGCAGGTAGTGAATCAGCAGCGTTTGTGTCCCAGCGCGTCGTCAAGAGAACTGTTTGTCTCTAGCAGTGGCATGGCGTTGCCAGGGCAGGGCCAGGGGGTGTGGGGGAGCAGAGGCCCCTAGCAGAGCCTGTTGAACGGTCAGACCTGGGGTGCACCCTGGCTCTGTGTCATCCTCGCAGCTGCTGGTGGAGCCTGTGTGCTCCATGGAGCCCAGATGAGCCTGTGTCCCCGGGGGGCCTTCAGGGTTGGGGTCTGGAAGCCTTGCTGGCCGGCCCAGCTGAGGAGCGCACCTGCCACCCCACCACCCAGACAGAGGTGCACCTGGCCCAGAGCTGCAGGCTGGCACGGTGGCCAGGCGAGGTGTTCAGGTCCTTCTAGTGGACCCAGGCCTGGACTGGCGGGGGGCAATAACTCATGGCTGGGAGAAGGACACCCATGCTCCTGTCATCAGTGAGGGTCCACTGGGTTCTAAGACCACACAGGGTTATGGAGATGAGTCCCCAAGGCCCTGGCACAGTCCAGCAGCTGATAGCCCTTGCCCTCTGCACTGCTGGCTTCTTGAGTTTTCAGGGTTTCCTATAAATCCAGTGGTCGTCGGTACTGCCAGTGAGCTCATCTTCTGACACTTGCCCACACTGGGTCAAGGTGTTGCCAGCCATGGCTGCCTTTCAAGTGTCAGAAGCCACGTGGCGTGGCCCAGCGCCCCACAATGCCCCGGCCAACTCAGCGCCAAGGGAAACCGGGATCCCAGGGCCACTGCCCGGGCCTGTGTCGGCCTCTCCTCCTCCAGAAAGGCCCCCACCCTGTCCTTTCCTGGTATGCTGTGAGCAGTCTTCCCCACAGGCTGCAGAAAGAGATGCTACCCTATAGCATTTTCTGCTTGTTTCTCTAGTTGACGCTCAAGTTCTGAAACCAGAGGTGCATTAGGTGACCCCCAGATTACTTGATGGAGAAAGATTTTACCAAACCCGAGACTTGTCATCTCGAGCACGTGCTCCACCGCTTTGTGTTCCACACTGGAAAAGTGAGGCAGAGAGAAGCTCCTGCCCAAGCTGGGTGCTTGGGGCTGGGCCGCGGAGCAGGCTGGAGGCTGTGCGCCCCCCACCAACCGTCAGGAGGCCCCCCAGCCTGTGCTTCTACTCCAGGGAAAGCCAGGACTTCTCCGTGGGAGTAACTGGGACAGGCTTTTGCCATGTTTGGTGATAAGTGGTCAGAAAGAAGTGCAGGACACCCCGGTAAAAGGCGTGACACATTCCCCTTGCCCCCACCCACCCAGGCCTGATCAGGGTCTGTCAGGGTCACTGGGAAGGACACCCAGCCCCTGACCTCAGAAATGGGACAGGGGTTTCTAGGACTCTCCCATGCTCTGGCCCGGAGCTCTGGCTCCCAGCAAGCCCTCAGCTCAGCGCTGTGGGGGGACATGTGTGGCTATTCTCCAGAGGGTAGAGAACCTCCAGCTGGGGCCTTTCAGACACGTTGCCCCACCAGAGCTCTGGGTCGTCTCTCCCTCCGCGCCCGCCCATCTCCATCACTTCACGGGGAGCAAATCGTCTGCCTGCGCTGCCCTTCTCACCTGTGGAAGCCAGGGTCCCGGGACCCCAGGGCAAAGCTGGGCCTGAAGTTCACTCAGAGCTTCCCCGTGGCCCACACCTCACTGGCTGGGGTGGAACGCCATTCCCCCCACACCCACCTGGGGAAGCAGCAGCCTCCCAGAGGGTTGGAAGACTGGGCCTCGGCCTCCAGGGAGTGATTAGCTCAAACTTTCCACCGTGGGGAGGCGCTGACTTCCAGGCCGCCCTGTGCCATTGTCCCTGCCTGACTCGTTGCTGGGGATAGTAGATAAAAATAAATAAATAAGTCAGCCTGGGAGATGTAGAAATAAGTCAACAGGAGTCTCTTGCCCATTACCGATGGAAAAGTACGAGCAAGGGGAGCCGTGTTTGCACCCACAGAAGATGCTGACTGGGATATGGCCGGTCCCACAGCACGAGGGCCAGCTGTGGCTCTCTCTCATCGAAGTAGACTTAGCTAATATTCACATCCACGCGGAGCCTCGGAGCGAATACTGCAACAACGGGCATGCAGTTTAAATGGCAAATTAGGGGGGTGGACAGGTGGAGAATCATCTGGAATTTTACCAAGAACTGACCCAAGCGTCAGAGTAAGGAGGATGCCCAGCATCCCTGTATGTTTCTGGGGACCCCAGGGCTTCCTCCTGTCCCCTTCTCCGCCCTCGCCAGGGTGCTCAGCCTGAGCTGCACAGAGGCAGACCTTCCCGCTGGTGTCCTTGTGTGCCGGACCGGCCTGGCCTGAGGTTTCTTCACTTAGGTCAGTGCGCCGTGCGGACCTGTAGAGGCGCTGATGCCAGGGTTTCTGTGCCGTGCTCGTGGAATTTGTGTGAGCCTTGCCCCGGGCTGCCATGGAGAGGAGAAGAGAGCTCACCCCACCAGATATGGGGATTCCCCGTTGCCCTTGGCCTGGTCTCCAAGGGCCTGCCTGAAGCAGTGTTTGGCCGCAGGGTATTAGCATGCAGATCAGAGTGATTCACCCCCCAGGGCTGGGGGTGGGGACTGTGCTTGGGACCGAGAGGGAGCAGCTCACAGGCTGCCTTGGAGAGGTTTCCAGGGAGGAGGCAGATGCCTTGTTAGCCTTTACAATGCTGAAGTCCAGTAGGGGCTCCAACATTGTTTTTCCTGACTAACAAAACCTTCACACCATTCATTCCAAAGGGCAAATAAAGAAAGGGAGTCAGAGTGCTAGATAGTGGGTTCTAGTTAGGGTGGGGGTTACTGCTGAGGGCACAGAGTACCCCATCTCTGATTTGGAGGGTGACCAGTTTCCTAAATGGTATCAGCACCGGCAGGCGTTACAGAAGGGGCAGTTATAGGATGAGCAGAGCAGGCCGAATGGAAGGGAGCTGGGCTGTCCTCCTCTGCACAGCAGGGTCCAGACTTGGAGGGACTGCTGGCGGGGCGCTACCATCCGGGCTGCCAGCATAGGGTTCTGGATAGGGTGGGCTTTATTCCTGTCATGCCCCTGTGAGCAGCCCTGTCAGCCCCTCTCAAGCGAGGTCCCGTGGTGCTCACCCAGGTCTGGAGAGATCCCAGTCTAACCCCACTGGAGTGCGGCAGCCACCACCTGGGAGAGGGACCTGCAGAGCCCAGGCAGGCTGATGGAACTGGACAGGAAAGTCACATCCCCAGAACTTCGCCCCCAAAGAGGATTGCTTCCCAGCAGCTCCGCCCAGAGCCAGCTAACCCTAAGAAGTCGTCTTAGAATGTGTCTCTTGGTCCCCTAAATACCCACCACCCTCCAGAGACCCTGGTCCCCTGACCTAGAGAAGGAGCCCTGAGCTGGCCCTTTGGAACCCAAGACCCAACTTGGCCTCCCTCAAGCTGGGTGACTGAGCCCGGTGCTTGCCCGCCCAGGACCGTTTTCTCATGTCTCTGTCATCAATAAGGCCCTTCGCAGCTGTGACTGCCCACAGGCCCGTCCACACGAAGCTTTTAGAGGCTAGAGTAGCTATGTGGCCGTGAGCCAGCCACCCCGACTCTGAGCTCCAGTTTTCTCATTTGTTAAGAAAAGGGCGTTTTATGTCTTTGAAGATGTGCTCCCTCCTCCTTCCAGCAGGCCTTCCTGTTCTAGATGCTGGGCCTCCGCAGGGCCACTCGGCCCTGTCTGGCTCAGAGAGGGCAGGGCGCAAGACCGGAGTGACGGTCTATGCCACTGAGCTCCCAGCCCTCAGCGTGCTGGGGTCAGAACATCCACAGGTGCTCGTGAAGTTTACGGAAGGGAGGAAAGAGCCAGAAGCACTTGTGGTTATAGTCAACCCAACAGACCCACGCAGCCTGGGACCCGGGTGCTGTTCCTGAGCCCAGTCCGTGATCTGGGCGGAGGGCCAGCCCTCTGGGGAATACATCTGCGCTCCTCTCAGCCACCCCAACCACGCCCCAGACACGTTTCCACAGCAGGGCCAGGCTGGGGGTCGCTGGTGCTCAGAAGCTGCTGGCAGGCTGGCTGTGTCCCTCCCTCAAGGTCCCAGTGATCCCTGGCGAGTGTCCTCTACAAGCCGCCGCAGCACGTGGATATTTTGGCACCAACACTGAAGTACCCAGTTTCAAAGAAATGAGGCCGGAGGAAATTTGGGGCCAAATTGGGATTTCTGCGTGAAATCCATGCGAGGCTGGGCAGGCCCTTTGGCTTACGGCCACACTGCCCCCATTTCTCACTGCTGGCATGTTTCCTGCCTGACAGCCTGTCGCGCTTCTATTTGCAAAATTAGCTTCTCCAGAATATTCCTAACCATTCTGGAGGAGAGACGCCTTTGAAAAGATGCTGCCAGTCACCCGCTTTACGAAAAGGAAAGCCACACTCACACTGTCTTGGAGCCTGATGGCTCATCCTTCGGGGGCTGTGCTCAGCGGCAGAGTTCAGTGAGGTGGGGGAGGGGGGTGAGGGTGGCCTGCGTTTACCGTTCCTCTAACGCCCTGGACTGCGTGTGCATGCGTGTGTGTGATTCTGGAAGCTTTCTTCACATCCTGAAGGACTGTCTGGTGAAAAGGAGAGGGGAGGGGACCTTTTCCACATGACTCCAGAGGACTCAATGAATATCAGAGTGGGAATTAGACAAAAAAGCCTAGTTAGGGCTTCACATTTTTAACTGACAGTTCATACTGCCCACTAATGGTGTGGGCTGCCCGGGGTAGTGGTGAGCTCCCCGTCACTGGAGGGAGTAAGCCACAGTGGGAGGCTGCCAGTCAGAGACTGCAGCAGGAGCTTGTGCGTCATAAAGCAGAGGCCCTAGCCCCCTCCTCACCCCGAGGAGCTTTGCTTCCATGGATGGTTGGCTGCTGGCTTAGAAAAATAAGAGGTTTGGGGAAAATTGAGTTTTGTTTCCTTCCGAGTTGAGTTCAGTGCTAGAAAGGCCTGGTCTCCAGAAGGCATATTTCTTCAAATAAAGCATTTGACCTGGAAAAGGGGCCCCGGGGGAGCACAGCCTCCCACAGCCGTCAGATACCCTGAGTGAACAAAGATACAGACAGCCTCTCAGGTCATTCCCTGGGTGGAGGGAATGGAAGGGCTGGGGTCTTTGCTTCCCCGGTTCTGGAATCCTCAGCTCCAATTCACAGCACACCGCAAGGGAAGGCCTCCAGGGGGTGTCTGTCCTGCCCTCAGCCCCCAGGCCTGCCCAGCTGCAGACTGGAGAACACATTGCCGTAGTGCCCACCTCTGGCCCCACCACAGCTGGAGCAGGGCCAGCTACCATGGGGGCCTGACTTCCTCTCTCCTCGTCACAGAGAGTCCCTTCTCAGTGCAGCCTGTCCAGCCACTGGCCCTTCCCCAGGAGCTGCTCAGCCCACGTCTCCCTCTCCCCTTTGTCCCTCAGCCTCTTCCTTCCTGCTCTTCAGTCCGAGTCCTTGGTACAGGATGGTAAGGCCCTTTGCTCGAAAGGTTAAGTGGTCTCATGAATGTCCTGTCTTTGCATGAGGGCCAGGTGAGGTGGACGGGACTTGGAACCCGGCTAGCGGCCGTGGCCGCCACACACGAGCCTGCTCTCTGTGGTTAGACGGGCGTGAGTTTGCAGGGAATGATTGGCCTAAGCCTTTGTGGAAACTGAGCCAGAACAAAGTAAAATGGCCAAAATGAAAAGACCAACTCTATACCAGTCCTTACTCCAGATTTCCGACCCGCTGACCCTCCAGGAGGCCCTTCCCCAAGTCGCTCTTGACTGACTGAGCAAAGAGGGCTGAATTGAAGTGTGTGAGCCTCCCCTGGCTCCAGAGGTTCGGCAGGCAGACGTGTGTAAGGGCTATAGGGACAGTGATGACCTTGGCGTCCCCCAGGACACCTAGCATCTGAGCCCTTAGGAGCTCCTGGCCCGGTTAGGCAGGCCCTTCCAAGGCCAGCGTCGTTGGCCAGGACGCACACACTCAGCCCCCTGGCAAGGCAGTGTGCATTTCTGAACGCTCAAAACACACAGAAGGGAAACATAAAACAGAGCTTGGTATAGACCAGACCTCCCCCAGAGCTGCCGGAACCCAGGTAGAGAAGCTGAGCCCCGCCCCCGCCCCAACCTAGTGCGTTTTCAGCTCCTTTTGGAGGCATTGTTGGGAAGCAGGGCGGGGCTCCTGCTGCCCCCTCGGCTGCGCCCACAGAATGCCAGTGCTGGGAACTATCAGTGCCTTTGAGCCTCACAGGGAAGAAAGGGCCAGGCCCGGGGAAGGGAGGCAGTGGGCAGCCCCTCACCTGGCCTTCCCGCCTCGGCTCCAGGAAAGTCTCTGCGGAGCCCTCAGCTCCCGTGGCCTTCTCAGGGCCGCCCTGCCTGGCAGGCTATTTATATTCTGGTTTGACAGGAAAATCGCTCTGAGAGCACAGCCACTACCACCGGGCCCCCGTCTGACGGATTGCATCCTCAGGAAGGAAAAGGCAAATCCTGACAAGACTCAGGGGCTAGCGTGCTAGTTTCCTCAGTGATGCTTCTGCTTCAGCTAATGCACACTCCAGTCCCGCCCACCCACAACATCTGGGGAGGAGTGGGAGCCCACAGGAAGCCCTTGTTCCTTCTCGGGGGCCCTAGGGCTGAGGGCCGAGTCAGAGTACAGAACGTGGGGGTCACAGACTCGGGGCCATGCCCCGTGCCAGGCACCACACCAGGCCCCCTCCTCGGCCGCTTCAGGGATCTAGCCCTACTCTGGCCTTATGCGAGGCTCATTTCCTCTCTGACCCTCTGTTTCCTCATCTGTGCCAGAGTGCCCGGCCAGAGAGTCAGTAGAGTCTGCAGAGGGTGCTGGGGTTTTCTTCAGAAGCAGCGTCAGATCTGTGGTGCATGGCCAAGTACCTGGGGGGGAGGCCGTGGCAACCGACTGGGAGCAGAGCACCTTCCCCTGTGGGGCTGCTCCCCTCCCCCAGATAGCTGCCATCGCTCATGTCCCCCGAAGGCAGAGGAGGCTCCGGTGCAGGGGTTCTGATGGCGGTGTGGACGGGGTGACCTGAGGCCAGGACTTCTGTGCACACTAGTTGAGAGCACTGGCAGGAAGTCATGCCCACCTCTGTCCTCCCCACCCTCGCACAGTGTCCCACGCCTCCGCTCATCCGTCTTTCCGTCGGTTCACCAGATGCGCACCAGGAACCTCCTCTGTGCCACTCCCACTCTGGGGGCTGCGTGTGCAAGGACGAATCAGATGGTCCTTGCTCGTACCGAGAACTATCCAGAGGGACATGGGGCTGGCAGTGAAGGGTCTTGCAACCGTGGGCATCCTGGAAGAGCTTCCCCTCCCCTCAGTCGGTACGGGTGACGGTGATGGTCATCCTGCCAATCAAGGTGACCCTTCACCGGAGGTTTACTGAGCACTTTACGAACTTGCTGTCATTTGGGCCTCACGACTGTCCTGTGAGTTGGAAGTTGTTCCCTTTAGACAGACAAAGCGTCTGGGACCCAGAAGTCGTCCAGGTCACTGGTGGAGCTGGTGCACACCCTGTCCCAGGGAGCCTCAGGCCACACTCTTAACCTTCACTCCAAACTCTCTAAGAGAATGCCAGGCCTTTCCCCTGTGCTGCGCGGATCCTCTGGCCGTTGCCAGAGATCTTTTGAACCCTTCACCTGGGTCCTGATCCCCCAGCGACAAGCCGTCTCTGGCCAGCACAGCCATGCCCAGGCTTCAGCCAGCCTGGCAGCTCTGTCATTGTCCCAAAGGGTGACAGGCTGGGGAAATGCGCTTTGCTTTAGCTGCCATCACAGTCCCAGGGTCCTAACAACAGAAGTCCCACCAAGGGGGACGACCTCCCCCACCCCGGCCTTGGTAGGTCCAACGGCCTCTGCAAAACCCAGGCCAGCTCTGCCATGGCAAGGGCAGCTGCTGGCCTCTGCTCCAGAAGCCGAGAGGGGTGCCCATAGGTAGGGTCCGTGGCAGGAACCCCTTGAGGCAGGGCAAGCATGAGGGGTCACCCGTCCCCACCCTGCTGCCCAGGGTTTGATTTCTGGAACATCCCGCCTGGGGAAATGTGAGAGCCACAACCAAACCGCTGCTTGATCCCCAGCTAGAGCTGAGCTGCAAGACTGCTTTTCAGCGGCAGCTCGACGCTCAGGAAGGACGCTTCCTTGCAGGGATGTTATCTCTCGGTGCCCATCCCCCTCCAGGGACCAGCAGTGGTCCGCGACATGCCCTTGAGCCCAGCCAAGGGCTGACTTGGCATTTGCGCAGAGCACCACAGGGAACGCCTGAAGTCTCCCAGGGGAGCTTTGGTCCTATAGCCTTTGCTGTGGGTCACCGGACCCAAGGCTGGAGCAGGAAGCCTGTCCACGGCATGTGGCAAGGTCTTCAGTCCTCAGGCATCAATTATCTCTCTCTCTCTCTTTTTCACACACACACACACACACACACACACGCACGCACGCACGCAGGACATGAGTGAGGAAGAGGCTAATTGTCCTCAAATTAGCCAAGTCCATTTTGTCTCTTTTGAAATAACAGGTTTAATTTCCTCCCTTACTTCCAATTTGGTACAGCACCAAGATCTCGTTTGTACAGAACACCTGATTATAATAATCACCAGCTTGGGAGGCTGTCTTCATTTGTGTCCAAAGGGACAAATAAGATACCTGTGGGTGGCTCCCCTCCTCCAGGAAGACCAGCCCTGCTGGCTCCTCACCTGTAGGGTTCAGGAACACCAGGGTGGAGAAGGCGGGGAGCCTGTTTGCACAGCCTCTCCCGGGGAAGGAAACGATCTGGTGCGAGGAGCAGGCATGAACCATGCGAGTTCACGTCTCAAGCTAGGCCACTTGCTGCCGCCAAGGGTCTTAGGTCCTTGGCACAGCCCAGCGCCTGGCATGCAGCTGTCGCCCGGTCTCGTTAGGATTTGCGTGGGACCCCAAGCTTCCAGAGCAGCCTTGCTCCTTGGCCTCCTCTCTATCCCCATTACGTGGCCAGGATCTGGACAGTCACTCAGTGGGGTTGGGGATTTTGACATGGGGGAGAAGGTGGGTTATTCTGGTCTTGAAATATGTCAGTCCTGGAAATCTCTGTTTCCTTTCAGCCTGGGGGCTGGGAGCCAGACCCAAGCCTCTGGGTAGTCTTGCCTAAGGTCAGGGGCGGGGGAGGTACAGTGTGGCCTGGGATCTTGAGGGAATGACAATCAATAGGGCTTTGAACAGATGGTCTAGAGCTCCAGCAGGAGGGGCCAGACAGACCAGGAATGGTGACATCAGAGAGGTGGAAGGGGGCTGGGGATGCATCCTGCAGAAATGCATGGGCTTTCTGGGGTCTGTACTACAGTAAGATCCAGCCAGAAGTAAGAATAGTCAAATTCGAGCCTCAGGAGTCAGGCCTTTGATAGTTGGAGAAGAGAGGAAGCAGGGCGCATAGAATTGGAAAAGGTGTCAGGATTCTTTTTTTTTTTTTTAAGGTGTCAGGGTTCTAGTGCATAAGAGCACCACAAAGCTAAGGAGGGCCTCTCACAGCTCACCAGGGCTTGGTGGGGGGAGCTGACAGCCAGGTCCCAGCCCACCTCTAGCCAACCTGCCAGCAATGGCTCAGACCCCAACCGGAGCTTGTCCTGGTTGATCCCATTATGTGACTGATTTCTGAGCGGCTCTTGCTTGCTGGGGCACTGGGCAGAGGCTGATTTTTCATTCCCTTGCCAAGCCTGAGCTGGCAGCCCCTGGCAAGCGTCTGATGTCTCCCTGAGCAGCTCCAGCTTTAGGAATTAATTCCACTAAACAGATTGCTCAGGAAGCTTCAAGGTCATCTGGAAAGGATAGCCTGTTTCTACATTAGGAATATAAGTCCAGGTATATGGGCTGGAAATTTCCAAGCCCATGGGAACCCTAGAACCCTAGAGAACATGAAGATCCCCAGCTGCCCAGTATGGAGGGTGCTGTCAGATTAGCCCGTGGGCTGGTTCTCTGCAGGCATTTTTCGGGTGGGTAGGCTTGGCCCCTGCTGTATACCCTGGAGCCCCCAGGATAAGCTTTAGCCAGATTCAGCAGCCTGCCATGTTCTATACCAAATTCCCAGCAAAAAGGCTGGTGTCCTTGTCCCCACTCCAGCAGGGTGGGTCAGGTCACTGCTGCTGAGAGTAATGACCTCTGGGTCTTGCTGGGCCCAGGCCTTGGCCCTCCTGGGTCACCACTTGCCGTTGGCCCATTTTCTGGCTAACAAAACCCTGCAGTCCTTTGGCACCTACATCCACCCCAAGCCTCAAGATCACAGCCTGGCTGTGGGCCACTGAAGGGAGACAAGGAGCCCTCCTAGCCCTTGAGTGAATATGCAGGATGATCTCCAGGCATCCCCTGGAGAGGAACCACGCCTGCATCACAAGCATGGGCAGGAGATCCATGGTTGGAGAAATGAAAGGGAAGACCCACCCAGCAGATGCCCATTAGCTGTTGCTCAGCTGTAACTGGGTTAGTGCCCCAGGGGCTCCAGGCTCCTCTCTTAAAGGGACAGAGGCAGCAGTGAGCCGGTGAGCGGGTAGGAAGGTGTAGAGGGGAGCACAGGGCTTTTGGCCTCAGGCAGGCCTCGGCTGGCCTGCAGCTCCATACTCATTGGCCCTGTGACCTTGGCCAAGACCCTTGGTCTGCTGAACCTTGTCTCTTTGTATCTAAAGCAGTGGGAATGTGAGCTGAGCCCAGTACATGTGCCTAGCCTCGCAGCTGATGGGGAGAAAACACTCCTTGTAGAGGCGGAAAAGAGTGCAGGCCAGGCTTTGTGGCAGGACCTAAATTCTGTTCTCAGCCTGCAGCCAAGAAACCAGGGATGCCTCTTTCCATCTCCCCAGGGGGCTTGTCCCTCATCACCCTTTTGCCCAGCACACCCAGCGTGGGTGGTAGGGCCACTCAGAAAAGGGTTGTGTGTATTCAATAATGTGATGCAGGGACAAAGTCACATCTCCAAGAAGTGGGGTAGGGCGACTCTTGTCATGGTCATGCCTCTGTTCCTGCCACCGCCCAGAACCCCCTCCCACCTCTTACTTCTCTTTTGGTTGAATGGGAAGGTTCTAGAGTGAGCTCAAGCTGATGACCTCCCCTGGAAGAAAAGAGGCAGGAGCTCGTTGACTTTCAAGTCCTGTTGCACACCTCCTAGGGAAGTCCTGTTCTCTCTGCACGGCCGCTATGATTGAGAAGTGGGCACCGAGCTCTCCAAGTGTGTCTGAGGGAGGGCCAGAGTGGGGACAGCACCCCTCCAGGAGATGGAGGTGCCTACTTACTCCTCCCTCCCCCACCAGGACTCTGCACCGAAATGGATTTCAGGCAGGCCCTAAGAGTTAGCATATGAGGGTTCTAGCCTAGCACGGTAGTAGCTGGCCTGGCGCCCGGGGCCGGGGACTCAGCCTGGAGGAGCCGTAGTTGACTCACCCACAAAACGGGGGAGTGCATGGGGAGATCTCCCCACCATGTGGTAGGCGCTCCTCGACTGCGGGATCTTTGTCCACAGCAACAGAAGCGGGCCTCGCGGCCGGACGGGAATGTGTGCTCTATTATCACCATCCATCGTCCGGCCAGGAAGCCAGGTCTGTGCTGGACATCTGTCCCTGCTCTCGGTACACAGTTCCCCTGGGGTCCTGCTTCTGCTTGGCTGTGGCGCCACAGGCCTTGCACTCCACCCGGGTCACCCTCATGGAAGCACTGGACAGGGGCTCCGTGGAACCAGCTTGACAACCATTTGGAGATTCTTCTTCTGGAGCAAATTTCCCCCAAAGTGGCCTGACTGGGTCAGAGGATATGCCTCTTTTTAGGTTCTCCAAATACCCTGCAGATTATATCCCCACAGGGTCGTGTCCCTCTTGGAGCCATAAGCAGAGCGTCAGGGGTTGGTCCCCTGCCTCCCGCTCTCACATCAGCATGACAGTGCGGTCCGCTGCTGGTCTCATAAGCACAGAACATTCCTTATTGAAACCTGCATCTCTTTACCAACAGTCGGGGTTACATACTTTCCATGTCTTTGTCTGCACCTTTTAGAGGACAGCTGTGCATCTGCAATTACAACTGTCTAGACAGTTCTTTAACTTCGGAAATTTTTTTCTTTGAAGAGAAGTTTTTAGTTTAATTGGATTCGTTGAACTTGAGTGTTGGGCTTTTGGGGGGTTTTTTGTTTTGTTTTTGTCACTTCAAAGCTCTGAAAATCATCCTTTCAGAGAATTGACATGTTCAGTTCCACTCCGTTAAGTAGTTGCTCTGGATCTCCGGAGACAGGAACCTGCGTGGGTCTCTTCTGGGCTGGACACGAGCCAGCTGACCCTCTCTCTCCCTGTCACTGCTTTGAAATGCGCCATTCTGTCAGGGTGCAGGGGTGCTGTCTGGAAAGATGTTCTTCTTGGTGTGATTTAGCAAAGGGAGTGGGTGCAACCTCAGTGTCAGCCCCGCGAGGGAGAGACTGAGTAAATGAAAGTCCATCGTTGGATGAAAGGGGGCAAACCCATCAGTCGTAGGGATGCACGACTCGGAAACAGGGTTATGGCAAAATATTTGGCGACCAACACTTGCATCCTAATTAAAACTGTGTAAAATGGAGGCACCTGGGTGGTTCAGTCGGTTAAGTGTCTAACTCTTGATTTCAGCCCAGGTCATGATCCCAGGGTCATGAGATGGAGCCCCATATCGGGCTCCAAGTGACGCGTGGAGTCTGCTTGAGATTCTCTCTCTCCCTCTGCCCCTCCCCCTGCTCCCGCTCTTTCTCTCTTTCTCTTTCTCTAAAATCAATCTTAGAAACAATTAAAATAAAGCTGTGTAAGACAACAGCTGTGCTTGAGGTGAGCAGGGTGCAGTAAAGGCAGGGGCAATGAAAAAAAAGTTGTGTTCTAACCATGACCACCAGCAATGCCACAAATGACATTTCTCTAGGTTAGAAAAACCGTTAACGGGGCGCCTGGGTGGCTCAGTCGTTAAGCATCTGCCTTCGGCTCAGGTCATGATCCCGGGGTCCTGGGGTCAAGCCCCACATCAGACCCTCTGCTCAGTAGGAAGCCTGCTTCTCCCTCTCCCACTTCCCCTGCTTGTGTTCCCATTCTCGCTGTGTCTCTGTCAAATAAATAAATAAATAATTTAAAAAAAGAAAAGAAAAGAAAAACCATTAGCAGCCAGAATGCCCAGGGCAGCAGCCCATGG
The DNA here is from genome assembly GCF_009829155.1 of Mustela erminea. NCBI lineage: Eukaryota > Metazoa > Chordata > Mammalia > Carnivora > Mustelidae > Mustela > Mustela erminea. The sequence goes on from NC_045618.1 coordinate 118,574,451, forward strand.
GGTCAGTACAGACTGGCCATCCTGACGGCTTCACTCCTGGGCATTAAGTACTCACCCGAACCATGTGAAATTGCCGGTTTTTTATCTTTCAAAATGGCCAAACACGGGCCACTTCATATGTAGTTCAAGCGACTGTTGGAACGATTGCCCACAAGCACAGGAGGAGCTTGAACTTACCCTGTGTGCCAGCCCGGTAGAGATCTATGCCCGCCTCCCGGAAGCGTGCAGGAGCTCAAGGACAGGTAAGAGCCTAGAGCTGCGGAGCCCCTCTGACTGTCTGTCTGTCTGTCTGTCTGTCTGTGTCCCCGACGCCTGCAGGCCCTGATCCTTCATCAGCTGGGCCGCTACAGTCTAGCAGAGAAGATCCTCCGGGATGCGGTGCAGGTGAACTCGACAGCCCACGAGGTCTGGAACGGGCTGGGCGAGGTCCTGCAAGCCCAAGGCAACGACGCGGCGGCCACTGAGTGCTTCCTGACGGCCCTGGAGCTGGAGGCCAGCAGCCCGGCCGTGCCCTTCACCATCATCCCCCGGGTGCTCTGAGCAGGCGCCTGCCAGCCTCACTGCCGCTAAGGCCCCCAGGCCCCCCCCCACCCGCCCCGGGCGCCCCCCGCACCGAGGCCATGGAGGAGCGTGCGACTGGCCACACTGAGCTAAGCGAACGAGCCCCGGTCCATTGCTCTCTCCACGTGCATTTCTGTTGTTGTGCTGACCAGCCCGGTGATAGTTTCTGAACCTACTGACATTGTTCAAAATGGATTATGTGCCATATTTTGTTAGTCGACATCTGCGTTTTAAAGTCAAATGATAATGGACTTAATCAGCAAATGTAGACGAATATATTCAAAGGTAAAATTCAGTGGCAGAGCAGATTATTTTTATCAGAGCTGTAAAGTAAACTCTCCTCCCCTACCATCCCCGCCCCAACCTCCGCCTGGAAACCAAATGTGAATTTTCCGTTTCCCACCTCAGTCCTAGTCCAAGCCAGGACACCAGCTGACGATCTCTTGGTTTTGTTGTCAGTAACTACACCGTGTGAATTCCTGTCCTCACTTAGAGCAAAGCCTGATGTGAGAATGTTTCTATTTCACCAATATATGCCTGTTACAAGAGAAGGAAATAGGAGCTATTTAAGTTTAACTTTTTTATGTGAATTCAGAGTTTATTTATCGATGGAAATATGTACAAAGAAGCTTCAAATGGAATATTTACCGACATTCCTTATACATGACAGACACTTGGCTAAATGGGAAGATGATGTTAATAATAAAACGATTTTTAAATGGACCCATGGCCCGTGTCGTTGGTGAAAGCCCACAGAGCCAAGGGGTTTAGGCTGTTCCTGGGGTGGGAAGCAGTGTGCACGGGGCACCTGCCCTGGCCAGGTCAGCCCTAGGCGCTGGGAGGGCCCCCTGACTGTCCCATGGAAATTCACCTTTCCCATCTCTCCTCTGTTGTCTGGGACTCAGGCCCGGGCAATCAATATCAGCGTTTGTGGGCACAGAGGCCTGGGAAGGAGCGTGTGACCTAAAGTGGCCCAATTAAAGAGGGAGCTGTAAGGAAAGGCTCTCATTCTCCTGCTGGACTTACTTTTTTTTTTTAAGGTTTTGTTTTTGTTTTTGTTTTTGTTTTTGTTTTTTTAAGATTTTATTTATTTATTTGTCAGAGAGATAGAGAGAACACAGGCAGGCAGAGCAGCAGGTAGAGGCAGAGGGAGAAGCAGGCTCCCCGCCGAGCAAGGAGCCAGAGACTGACTCCAGCAGAGTGGACAGTAAAGCACAAGGACCAGAGAGAAGCTGAGCGGACCTCTCCAGTTCCCTGCCAGCTCCCCAGGAAATGTGGGCGGGGGGCCTGAGTTCCGATTCAGAGGTTCCCCCGCCTGAGCTGAGCACAATCTTCCTGACTCACCAGCAGGCAGGCGTGAGGTCAGCTGAGGTCTGGGGAGGTAACTGTGCGAGCAGAGGCCACGGCCAGAGCAGGTGGGCACCCCAGCCTCAGCGTTGACGTTGCCAGGCAGCATCTGAGGCTGTAGATACACATCAGTCATGGAATTTTTGACGTGATACTCTGGCCGGGAAGGCCAGGCGCCCAGTGGGGTGGCCGTTCACACTGGTTGGAGCCAGCCTATGTAGGAGCGCAGGGAAAGGCCTGCCCGGATCAGGACCCGGAAGGCAGGCAGCTGGCGTGACCCACAAATCCTCCAGGCACGCTGCTGGCCATTCTCTCCCCAGCCAGCCCCATGCAGAGCCCTTCTGTCAGAAAATCCCATGCACACCAGCCTGCGCAGGGCAAGTGATATCTCCCGTCCTCCGGCCCACCATCCAGCCCCTCCACGGTGTCCCACTCCCTCCCCAGCTCCCCAGCCACATGGCTCAAAGACTGTGGGTCCAGCCAGGTTTGGGTATGTAGTTCAAGCTTGGCCAACAAGACCCCCGCCCGTCCCCCCACCCCCACCACCCCCACCAGGGCTTGTGTTCTGGGAATATTAGAAAAAACTCTTGCTGTTGGGTTTGCTATCCTGATGGGATGCAGCCTCGGCATGCTGCCGCCCGCAGGCACTGTGTGGGGCAGCCTGCCTGAGAAGGAGGCCAACACAGGAAAAGAGCACAAGGAGAGAGAGAGAGAGAGAGGCCAGGTCCCAGAGTCCTAGCTGGAGCACTGGAGCCCCAGACTTTTCCCTGTTGTGCTTGGGACAGCAGAGCAGGCTTCTGGGAGGGACCGTCACCCCCACCCATTCAGGAACTCTCCCCGAACCCTTAATCCCACCTGCTCCCCACCCCGTATTTTACTTCTCAGCGAGTCTTGTCCTTTCTGCCAGGATCCCATCTCCAATGGTAAGCCAGCAGCCCTCTATCTCTGGCCTCTGGCCAGACCACCGCAGGGTCCTCTCTGCCTCTGCCTTGGCCCCTGCAATCCTCAGGGCAGCCCTGAGCGTCCTGTGTCAGGTGAGGACTGGATCAGGCCTCTGCCCCCTAAACACGCAATGCGGCTTCCCCAGCTCACTCCTGGAGCCAAGCTCCGTGCTCCGTGCTCCCCAGGATCTGCAGAGCCTGACCCTGCCAGCACCCCTCCCCCGCCGCAGTCTCTCCAGGCTCCAGCCCTCCTCCGGGTCCTCTAGCCTAGGGCCCCCATGAATGAATGGAGGCATTCATTCATTTGTTAATAGATCAGGGAGCAGAAACTGAGTGGGTAAGAACCAGGACAGACCAGGGCCTGAGGGATAAACCTTTGAAAGGTGCCCTAGGCTGCCCAGCAGAGGCAATTTGGGGCAGCGGGATGTGGGAGACACAGTGTTTGATTTATTCCCCTTCGCTGGTCTTAGTCTCCTCATCTGTAAAATGTATTCATTCATTCATTCATTCGTCCATCAAAGAGTGTTTAGAACAGCAGACACTTACTATAGGCACCAAGGGTAAGCAGCACATATAAATGGGGCTTGTGTTTTTGTGGAAGACAATAGAGAAATATATAATACAGCATATGGGCCAGACATACATAGTGATACACGTACAGAAGGACATGGGGCATTGGAGTCACGATTTTATAGACATGGTCAGAAAAACCTTACACGGACGCCTGGGTGGTTAAGTTGGTTAAGTATCCAACTCCTGACTTCGGCTCAGGTCATGATCTCAGGGTCCTGGGATCAGGCCCCATGTGGGGTTCCGCACTCATAAAGTCTGCTTGAGATTCTCCCTCTCCCTCTCCCTCTACCCCTCCCTGCCATGCACATGCTCTCTCTCTAAAAATTTAAATAAGTCTTTTTTTTTTTAAAGAAAGAAAAGGTTCTGATAAGGCACCATTTGGCCGGAACTAGCCAGGTGCATCTGTGAGCAAAAGGCATCCCAGGAAGCTGGAACAGCAAGTTGCAAAGGCTCAGAGGTGGGAGGGGGACAGGGTGGTAAAGGAGGAGAGAACAAGAAGATGGGCCAGAGGGTGTCACGGGGGCCAGATCACATGGGGTCCTGTGGCCCACATTAAGGGTGTACATTAGCTTCCTGTGGTTGCTGTAAAACTTTAAAAATTACCACAAACTTAGTGGCTTAAAACAACTTACAGTTCTACCATTTTGGAGGTCTGTGTTGGCAGGGCTGTGTTCTTCCAGAAGGTTCTAGAGTCTGCTTCCAGAGTCTGCCCACATTCTTTGGCTCATGGCCCCACGTGACACCCCCTTTTCTCCCTCTGCTAGCATTGTTACATCCCCTCTTGCCTTCAGCCCCCTTCAGTCCTTCCTCCTGCCTCTCAGCAGGACAGCGGGGGGGACAGTGGGCGCAGCCGAACCACAGGGTGCTCTCCCACCTCGGAGCCCTTCGTGTCATCTCATCTGCGAAGCCCCTTCCGCTGTATAAAGTCACACGTTCACCGGTGACGGATGAGGAGGTGGACGTCTTTGGAGGAGGACAGACGTGACTAGCCTCCCACAGGGTGCCCGGAGGCTGCTGTGGTCCTCGAGGGGAACACAGCAGGGGTCAGGCCACGTGGTAAGGGGTGGTGGGACCGTGAATATCCCGAGGACGGAGCCAAAAGGATGCGCTCACATGTGGAAGCTGGCGCCCCCCTCCCCGACACGCAGGACTGCAGGTAAAGCAGATCCGCGAGGTGAGGAGGAAAGCGGGCGCTTGTTGGAGGCAAGTTGGCGTGTCAGACGCCTCTGAAGCCTCTGAGTGAGGGGCAGCTCTCGTCAGACGCGGCTGAGGACCGGCCGGAGTCCAAGACGACGGTGTCAGCGTGGGGGCCTCCGTGAGCCGGGTTGTGACGGGGCCGCCTCAGCAGCGAGTGTAGACAGAAAGGGAAACGCCAGGGCTGAGTGCCAGGCTGTGGCAAGGGTAATGGGCTGGGGAAATGGAGAGGGAACCACAAAGAAAGAGAAGCAGCTAGGAGGGAGGGAGGCAGAAGCAGGAGGCTGAGTCCCAGAAGCCGAGGAGGAGGGGCTCGTGCCCACAGGTCCAGCAGGGCGCGTCCGAATGACCCTTGGGTTTGCCAACGTGGAGGCGGGCGATGATCCTGGCAAGAGCGGTGCTAAGGACGGGGTCGTGTCCCCCAGGAGCCCTGCCCCCCACTGTGCCCATGTTTGGATAGAGAACCTCGGGAAGTAATTAAGGTTAAATCAGGTCCCATGTGTACCACCCTGATCCGATAGGGTTAGTGCCCTTGTAAGAAGAGACGGCTGAGACCTCACGCTCACTCTGTCCACCATGCGAGCATGTGTCCCCTGAAAGCCAGCTGGAGAGCTCTCTCCCCCGCCTGGATGGCCTGGAACCTTGACCTTGGTCTTCTAGCCTCTGGAACTGTCAGAAATAAATGTCTGTGGCTTCAGCCCCCCAGCCTGTGGCCTTTGAGTTAGGGCAGCCTGTTGGGATGGAGTAGTTGGGACAAAGCATTTGGAGTAGGTTCAAGAGTGGGGGGAAAGATGGCAGCGTAGACGTCTGTTTCAAGCACGTCTCGCCAAGGGGCATGGGGAAGGTAGGGGAGCTGGAGGGCTTGGGGTGTTTTTCCGATGGGCCCACACTCAAGTTGGCAGAGAGGCCCGCTGATGGACCCAGAGGGCGGAGGCGGAAAGTGCTGGAGCTGCGTCCCCGAGCAGCCGGAGGCAGCGGGCGGCTTCAGCTAGGAGCGCAGGTGTTTTCCTCGGGTAGAGCACCCAACCCCAGAGGCCGATGGACCTTGGGAATCCTCCCCCTGTGGCCCCCACTTCTCAGCGTCCTAGAGAGCAAGCTGAAGATGCGGAGAACACTGGACGGCACCCGGGGGTGGGGGGGTGTGGACCAGGGAGGGGAGGAGGAAGAAGGTGAAGGAAGAGAGGAGGCCAGCCCCCACCAGCAGAGAAGGATCTCGGGGATCTCGGGGATCTTGGAGGCCTGGGCTCTGCACAGCCTCAGGCCTGGGAGGGATGTGAGCTCCAGCGTCCCCAGGTGAGAACCAAGGCTTCCTGTCGGTGCCCTTACCTGTCTTCATGGCCTAAGGGAGCACACGCATGTGTCCGTGTCCATGACCGCATGGAACCACAGCAGAAGGTCGCTCAGAGCTACCTTGTGGTCCCACAGTCATCCTCGGGTGCCCCTGCCCTCTGCCAGGCGCCCTCTACCCCCGTTGGTGCAGGACCTCGGGGGCTTCTCACCCCGAACTGCCCCAGCGGCCCCAGCAGCCCCTCCCCAACACCCCCCCACCACCACACTTACACACCCCGCACGGCCAGGACCCATTACACTGGGCCATAGGGTGAAGGGGATTCCAAGGCACCCGCCGTCCCCACTCCCATCCGCACCCCAGCCTCCCCTACGGGGGGCCCCGGTGACGGCTCGGCTCCCCCTTCCCGTGTCTCCTCCTGTGTCCTTCGTGTTTTTATCTCCCCTCCACCTCTCGGGGTCGGCGGGACATGGGTGGTCGGGCTCAAGGGCATGAGAGGAACCGGAGAACTGTGACCAGCGCTCTCAGGCCTGTGCGTGCGGCCGGGCCCTCTGTGGGCGCTCTTGTCCTTCTCTGCGCCTTCCCTGCCCTCCCTGTCCCTCTCTCAGTTCCTCTCTCTGCTTCTTCCTGCCTCCTCAGAGCCAGGCACTGACTGCCCCCCACCCCAGACCTTGCTTGAGTCCTTCCAGGGGGCAGATAGGCCATTGGGAGGCCACAGGGGGCCGGTAGGTCCCCATGTCCCCCGTGCACACACAACGGCGGGGCTGGGGCCAGAAAGCTGACGCCCAGAGCTGCTATTCCTCCCGCCACTCCCGCCCCCGGCCTTCCTCCCGGACTTGTGGTCACTCACTTCCTGCTGCCCCCGCCCCCACCCCCCCCTCCGCAGCAGCTGGATGGGACCCGGAAAAGGACATCCTGCAAAGGTCTCCATAGGCAAGCATGGGCTCCTCCGGAAGGTCTTTTAGAGCTAAGCTGGGGCCCCCTTCTCAAGGCCGTGCCCTGGGAGACCCAGTCCAGCTCTGCGCTGGCCTGAATCACGATCCCTGTCTGGGCTCCGGGGTACAGTGGGGATAGACTGCGCTGCCCAGACTAACTTCTGTAGGGTATGTGGGGTGCCAGGCAGGGCACATATCCCGTGGGACCGCCATGTGGGGCTTTGGGGCCAGGCTGTAGCAGGGGGTCCGGGCCCTCAGTGGGGCTGGCTCCGGGGAAATACCAGGCAGTTCCGGGGTGCCTTCCGCAAGTGCATCCGGAGCTAGGAGCTCCAGCCGGCCATCTGGGCCACCCACAGCCTCCACAGCCCTCCCTGCCTCCTCCGTCTTCTGCTGGTTGGCCCCTGACCCTCCGAGGACAATAGGGTTTCCTGGTGACCACTGGGCTGTGGATCACACAGATCTGGCTGGAGTCCCAGTTCTGCATGGTGACGTCACCTCCGATGGAAAAGGGTCTCGAGCTCCTGTCTCAAAGTGGGGTGACACTTCCCCTCAGGGAGATATTGTGTGTGCTAGCACGATCTCTGGTCCGAGGGGCGCACCGCAAGGACTTGCTTCTGTCTTCTCTGCCTAGCACAGGGGGAGGGCTGAGCAGCCCGGAACACACCAAGCGGCCCTGGGCGGGCAGGGAGGGGATGTAGCGGCTCCCTTCTCCCCCTCCCACACACAACTATTTGTGGCAGAGCTGGAAGCTGCGCCATGATTCCCCCAGCGCGTCAAGAGTCCCTCTCTGTGGGGAGAAAGAGGTGAGGGGCCTGGGCTGGGGTCCCCGGGGTGGGACTAGCTGGTGGCCTCCGCCCTACTGTACCTCCTCGGCCCCACAGGGTCAACCAGTGGCCCTAGGTCTGGCCAGCCTGAGCAGGGAGGTGAGACCCAGCCCTGCCCTCCTGTGCTGTTTGCTGAGTCTGAATCTGGACCCTGACGCCTGCTTTCTGAGGACCCCTGGGGAGGGTCACTGGGTCACCAGTCCTCCCGAGGCTCAGTTTCCTCATCTTCAAATGGGCAGAACAAGGTCACTGCAGAGATTCAGGGCATGTGGAAAACAAGCAGGAGGGTACATGGTCCATCCGTCTCCCCCAGTGTGTTTATAATTACTCAGGCCAGAGCCAAGCCTCACCCCCCCATGCCACACCCCCAGTGGGTCTGCTCCCCAAGGTCACGGGCGGAAGGAGGATCCCAGACCAAGCCTCAGCTCTACCCCCAACCCCACTGTCCCTCAGCAGCACCTGGGAGGGGGTACAGCTGGGTAAGGTACAGCTGTACCTGGGTTTTGGGAAGGCAGACCCCAAAACCCCCCTGAGGCTCCCCGGTATGGAACCCCGTCCCAGCAGTAACAAGGCTGTCCTTCCTTTGTTAGCTACCCTGTATCAGGCATCTCCTGCTTTGAGAGCCCTGAGCTAGATGGGGACTGGGGAGGCAGATGGCAAACAGATGTAAATAGATAATTACCAGATGCCTATACCTGTCAGAGCAAGATTTTTTCTTTAAGATTTTATTTATTTATTTATCTGAGAAAGAATGAGCAAGAGAGAGCGAGCATGAGCAGGGGGAAATGCAGAAGGAGAGGGAGAAGCACACTCCCTGCCTGAGCAGGGAGCCTGACACCAGGCTTGATGCCAAGACCCTGAGATCATGACCTGAGCCAAAGGCAGACGATTAACCCACTGAGAAACCCAGGTGCGCCCCCTCCCCCGACCAGAGCAAGTTCTAAGTGATGGGTAGAGGCTACCTGAGACTGGACGGTCAGGGGATACCTCTGTGAGGCGTGACACTGAGCCAGAGGAAGGGGCCCACTATGGAGAGATGTCAGAGCCTCAGCTTCTCTGCCTCAAAGGGACTGTGTGCAGATTCCCCGAGAGCAACCACAGCCAAGAAACTGGTGGTTCTGCGCTTTCTGCTAGTTGCTGGGCTCTCGCAGTGCGCAAAATGGCGGCCCACCTGCTGGCTGGCAGCCGGGATCTGCCGGGCTGAGCACCTGAAAAGGAGACAGCATTCATTCTCTGAGCTGAAAATAATGTGATCAGCTTTAAAATCACCTAGGTTGTTTAAAAAAAAAAAAAAAAAATAGGTGTGCCTGGGTGGCTCAGGTCATGATCTCAGGGTCCTGGGATAGAGCCCTACATCGGGCTCTCTGCTCAGCAGGGAGCCTGTTCCTCCTCTCTCTCTGCCTACTTGTGATCTCTCTCAAATAAATAAATAAAATCTTTAAAATATATATATATATATGGTTATTCAAAGGTGACTAAGTTACCTTTTATAAATATCTTTATTTGGCCAACAGTGTTCTTAAAAACAATAAAATTAAATAAGAAACCAGGGGGAATTCAAAGACAACAAGGCTGTTCAGTACATTGTCTTGAATTCTCTGGCTTTCAACTTTATGAGGCTATTTTACAAATTTCCCCTCATGGTAATAACATCCTGAACCTGGGCCGTCCCTGTCTGCATGGACGGATACACACAGCCCCACGTGGAAATGAAGCTGGTTCACCCACAACATTAAAATAATTAATCAATTAATTAATTTTTTAAAAAAAAACCTTTTTATTTTCCTTTAAAATTATAAAAATCATATCATCTGAATTAATTTCCTATCGCTGCTGTAGCAAACTGCCACAAAAAGCAAACCAGCAGGGCCACGCTCCTTCTGAGCAATGCTTTCAGGGTCCTAGAGGCAGCCCATGTTCCTTGGTTCATGGCCTCCTTCTGTCCTCAAAGCCAACAGTGAATCACAGCAACTCTCTCTTCTTTGTCCCATCTCCTTCTCCAGCCCCGACTGCTCCCTCCGCCCTTCATGTGTCAGGACCTATGACGACATTGGACCCACCTGGATAATCCAGAATAATCTCCCTGTACCAACAACCTTGATTTAATCCCATCTGCAAAGTCCCTTTTGCCGTGGAGGGCGACCTATTCCCAGGCTTCAAAGATTAGGACGTGGACATCGCTGGGGACCGTTATTGTGCCTGCCGTAACCCCCACGGACAATCTCAGAAATATAAAGACTAAGTTGTTAAATGTCACCATCTAGGGTTTGTTCTCTCAGCATTTTGAGCTATTGCCAATGAAGGGGAAATGTTACTAACTATAATACTTAGAGACCTTGGCACTTAAGATTTAAATTTAAAGAGTGCCTAATCTTCACACAGATGCACTTTAAATTATTCAACCCGTCCCTATGTCGGCCACTGTCTTGCACTGTCCTATCGCGACGGAATGATCACCGCTGGCTCGTGTTTATGGAGCCCTGTGCTGGGCACCAGGCATTGATCTAAGCATTTGCATTCAGATTAACTCCTCCAATACTCACGACAGCCCTGTGCGGTGGATACTATTGCAACCGATAATGGTACAGATGAGGAAAGAAAGCTTCTTCAGGAGAGGAGAACCTTGCCCAAGGTTGGGGGACAGTGTGGTAGGAGTCCCACCCAGGTCACCTGACTCCAGAATCCACACTCCGAGCCACTCACGTGCATTTTTTTCCCCCAGCGACGCTGATGGACGATCTCAGGATCGACGTCTAGGGGGAATGCTAGCTGGTACTGGAACCACTCCAGACCCTTCCCGTGGATCACGTCCTTTAGAGCCTCACAAACCTTTAGGCCTCACAAACCTGGGCCTCACAAACATCATGAAGCCCAGCTGACGGCTTGGACTCGCCAGCGGCTCTACGTGGGGGCCAGCCGTGAACGGCGGGGACGGCTCTGGGCTCCTGCCCTACGAGCTCGCCTTGCAGCTGAGCCCCAGGGAAGGCAAAGCACAGGCAGATCATGCCTTCAGCAAGTAGCCTTCAGAGCAGGTGCCTGGTCTGTGCTGGGCGGGGTCCCAGCTCTGGGCATCGCAGACAGCCGGCATGGCTCCCAGCACGGGGGACACAACAGGGTTCTAATGGCGAGATTCAGAGGCTGGCTTCCCTCCCAGTCAGATCAAGGCAACAAAGTCTTCAAAGGCATCTGGACATAGAACTAGATCAAGTCTTTGGTGCTGGGCTACTCCTGGAGGGCTGGACCCTTAGAGGGGTCCATACACTAGGGCTAGCCAGTCCACGCTAATTGTGGACACCAATTCCCCCCAAAATAGCATTTTTCATATCCTTGTACTAACTAACACATCCCCAGACCCTCTGGACCTGATGGAAGATAAGATGATGCTAAGCAGGTGTGCCTCTCAGACCATGAGTTTCTCATTAGAGTCTCTCACGTGCTAACCCAGCAGCCCTGGAGTGTGTATTCGTGATTAGACTTTAAGTGTTAAGTGCTAACACTTATCTTTAAGTGTTAAGTAAGCATCTCTAGGTGTACATCAGAATTAACATACATATGTTGCACTGAGCTTGCTGATGTATATTGAAGTAATTAAAAATAACAAAAAGGGGCGCCTGGGTGGCTCAGTCGTTAAGCATCTGCCTTGGATTCCAGCCCCGCATTGGGCTGTCTGCTCGGCGGGAAGCCTGCTTCTCCCTCTCCCACTCCCCCTGCTTGTGTTTCCTCTCTCTCTGTCAAATAAATAAATAAAATATTTTTAAAAAAACATTAAATTAATCGATCAATAAAAATAACAAAAAGGTAGATGCAGTGACTATCCCTATTTTACAGATGGGAAAACTGAGACCGAGTGATCCATTGACTCACCAAAGAGCACAACCTATATTCTGTCCAGGATCCATCTGATCCAATTGCCGCCCTGCAGGAACAAGGGCAAAAGCCATTCACATTTTGAATGCCCTTGGTGTGTGTTATAAACGGTCCTACACTTGGTTCTTGCCTATGACATGTGACTGTGGGGTTCCAGTTCCCAACTGACCACTCAAGAGGTTATCTGTAGCCAGCTGCAGCCCCACATCTGGCTTCTTCTAGCCTTTGGGCCATATGGCCAGCCTGGGAGGCATTCGAGGCTCCCAGCAGGGGAGAGTGGGGTCTGCCCTTTGGCGTCACATGTTTCTTGCTCCCTGGGTTCGTGCAGGTAACTAGGAGGTGGCCAGTGTCTGTGCTGCCCACAGAGAAATCTTATCACCAATGGGTGTCCTTACTATGCATCCAACATACACTCACCGCATCTGCCAGTAATTACCCACTGAGCATTACTCTGCGCCCGGACATCCTTCTGGATCTCTGCCCTGCTCTGGGGCCCTGAGAGCCTTTCCTTCTGACAGTGGTGTGAACACAGATGGGTCACTTCCCTCTGGGCCTCAGTTTCCTTATCTGTAAACAGGGCAAGAAAGGGCTTCACTAAATGACCCCAATTCTTTTGTAGAAAAACCTTAAACATTACCAAGTTTAGGGACCCTTGGCACCTGTCCCAAAGGGACAGTGGAAGGGCTGGGGATTAAGTGAGGTGTCAATGTGAAATACCAGGCATAGAAGTTTCTCAAATAAAAGTGAGGCTTCCAGAGCTTGAACAGTCATGTGTGGGCTGGACTCAGGGATGGCACCCACAGAGCAGTTTGGAAAGGGGGAAAACCGTGATGCCACAGTGGAGAAAGCCGGCCAGACCCCACCTGAGCCACGTGATCAAAGCCAATGTCATCAGCAGTAAGTCATGTGGATGACATGTACCCCAGATGGGACGGGCTGGGACGGGGCAGGGTGGAAGAGGGTGGGAAATGATGCGGTGGGATGAGAAGGCATCTGACCTACGGGGTCTGCTTCCCCCACACCCATAACCCCAGTCTACTCATGAGAAAACATCAGAAAAAAACCCAGATGGAAGAACTCTTTACGAAATATCTGACCAATGCTCCTCAAAGCTGTCAAGAGCCAAACAAACAAGGAAAGTCTGAGAAACTGATCCCAACCAGAGGCTTCCATGGAGACATGATGACCAAGCGGGATAGGGCGTGCATTCCGGGGTGGGATTCCAGAACAGGAAAGGGACGCTAGTGTTGTCAGTTAGTGACATCTGAATCAAGTCTGAAGTTCAACCCACAGGGCACAGCAGTGTTGTCTTTGCTGAAGCCATGTGCCAGGCAATGAAAGAGGTTAATAGTAGGGGAAACGGAGTGAAGGTATATGGGTTTTCGTGTTATCTTCATAACTTTTCAGTACAGCTAAAATCATTCCAAAATGTGTGTGTGTGCGTGCCCATGTGTGTGTTTAAGTGAGATCTGGGCCAACAAGTCCAGGAAAAGAGGCTCTGCATCGTTAGTGATGAGGGAAACGCAAATCAAACCCACAAGGAGCCACCACTTCACACCCACTAGGATGGCTCTCGTCAAAAAGACAGACAACAACAAGTGTTGGCTAGGATGGGGAGGAACTGGAGCCCTTCTACACTGCTGGCGGGACTGAGAATTGGTGCCGTCACTTTCGAAACAGACTGGCGGTTTCTTAAAATATGATACAAAGAACTACCCTGGGATTCCTCTGCTAGATAGGTACCTTGAAGAAAAGGAAGTATCTACCCATACGAAGGCTTGTCTAGGAAAACGCAAAGCAGCTTTTCCTCCTAAGAGCCCCAAACTGGAAAGAGCTCAGATAGCCATCAGGCGAAGATGGTACAGAATGGGACAGCCCACGGTGGGGTGCTGGTGACAAGAGAAAGGAAGGAGCTGGGGAGACATAGGGCAACATGGAAGGATTTCAAAATAATGATGATGAGCTAAAGAAGCCAAAACAGAACGGTGTGATTCCATTTACAGAAAACTCTAGAAAATGCAAATTCATTTGTGGTGACAGAACGCAGACCAGTGGTTGCCTGGGGCAGGTGGGAAGTGAGGAGGGAGGGAGGGGCCACAAAGGGGAGAAGGAAACCGGAGGACGATGGGGGCGTTCACGACCTCAGTAGTAATGATGTCTTCATGGGTGTGTACATGTGTCAAAACACATCAAATGGTACACTTTAAATATATGCAATGTATTCTGTGCCAAGGATACCTCAATAAAGCTGCTTTTTAAGAAAGTGAAGCCTGGGGCGTCTGGCTGGCTCAGTCGGTTAAAGCTTGTGACTCTTGATCTCCACGTTGTGAGTTCGAGCCCCACGCTGGGTTTAGAGACTACTTAAATAAGTAAAGTAACTAAATAAATAAACTTAAAATAAAATAAAAATTTGAAATAAAAATGTAGGGGCGCCTGGGTGGCTCAGTCGGTTAATCATCTGCCTTCGGCTCAGGTCATGATCTCAGGGTCCTGGGATCGAGTCCCACATCAGACTCCCTGCTTGGTGGGGGTCTGCTTCTTCCTCTACCCTTCCTCCTGCTTGTGCATTCTCTCTCTCTCTCTCTCTCTCTCTCACACACACACACAGTCTCCCAAAGAAATAAATAAAATCTTTTTAAAAAAATACATACATACATATATTGTTAAAAAAACAAATACAAACGTGAAACCTGAGTCTGGGGACAAGGACAGTGTGGCCCCAATCTCCTCACCTGTAGTACAGAGTGATCCCATGTGCCCCACACCCTCTGAGAGCCCAGGGTGAGGTGGGGGCCAGTGGGAGCCCTACCCCTGGCCCAAAGTCCTGAGCTCTTAAACTTCCCGGACAGACAGTGGCAGGGCCATGGCCACAGCCCCTTCAAGGACGGAACGCTGTGGGGTTCCTCCCACTGGAAGGAGGGATCCACTTACTCCCTCTCTTTTTACTCCGAAGGAAAAAAAAAAAAAAATACAACGCATGATGCTTCATGTACTTTGGGGATTTTTCAACACAATTGTCTAAAAATAGCCTGGACCATCACAGCCCAATTCCTTTTTAGGAAGGGTTTCAGCAGCCCGGCCTGTCCTGGCGGCCGGCTCAGGAAATGGAGGCTTGGCCGAGCAGGGCCTCGGACAGGGGCCATGGACCAAGGGACCAGGGCCCCGGGGCCCCTCCCCGTGCTCAGGCCAGGCTCACCTCCTGTACCCCACCTCCCAAGAGCCCATGAGTGAGCCCCTCCCCCTGGGCCGGGCCCCCATGCACGTCAGCCCCTTGCTGTGGTGTGGCCAAACTCCTCCGTTCCTTGATTTCCCCATCTGGGAAGTACAGCGCTCTACTACCTTGCCCTGCCCCCTCTAGAGCTGGGCTGTGGCAGCTGGGCCACAGGTGTGGATAGGCCCCGAAAACTGTGCACGCCTGCCTTATCCTGTGGGAGAGGGGACAATCCAGGCCCTGGAAAGCCACATCCTGGCCGAGGGCCCACATAAACCAGGCACCCTCCATCTCCACAGGGCGCTGTCAGCATCAGGAGCAGCCCCTGAGCTGCGAGGGTCATCGTGATAACATGTGTGGGACCCCGGCCAGGCGCTGGGCCTCAGAAGAAACCAGCCCTGCCGACACCTTGACCTGGGCCTTCCAGCCTCCAGCCTGTGAGACAGGGAGTGTCCATTGCTGAAGTCCCGGTCTGTGGGACTCTGTCATGGCCCCACAAACAGATTAATATATGTGCCCGATAACAGGTGAAAAGGCCAAAGCTCTGGAGAGAGAGAACCGGATCCAGAGCCACAGAGGGCCACGTAGGGCCACGTAGGGCCACCCAGCTAGGAGCAGCTGGGGCAGGACAGGAAGCCAGGACCATCTGTCCCCCATGCTCTGTCCACTGAGGTCTCTGGAAAGGAGAGCAGCTCCCTGACTCTTCCCACAGAGAGCCCCAGGCCTCCCCAGGGGTTGGGGCAGGAGGGACGGGGTGATGAAAACAGGAGCCCTGGGCCACTCAGCTGGCCCGTGGGTAAGTAGCTGGCCAGGGTGTGGCTGGACCCGGCCCCCATGGCCCCTTCTCTTGTCATCTCCTCCTGGGGCTCCCTGGTCCTCAACCTTCTGTGGTCTACACTCTGCTCCCGCTTCGGGACCCCAAGAGGATGGAGTCTCGTGCACAGCTGTTCCCAGTTCACCCCAGGAGGGTGGACCACAGGGGAGCCCGGAAATCTACCAGGGTGCACCAGGTACAGAGTCTTATCGGGACAGAGGAAAGGGTGTGATTTGGGCTCTGACCCCACAGCTGGAAGGAATGCCAAAGTGGGGCCAGGGGCTGAGTGTGGTCCTGGAACCAGCAGGTCTGGGAGGGACCCTAGCTCCCTGCTATGCCTCTGGCCAAGGTGATGCCCCTGGTTCCATCCACAAAACGGGTGGCCACGCTCCCTGATTCCCAGGGCTGTCTGGAGGATGGACCACAGCACCCATTCCCTCCCCTAGCCCGCCCCTCCTCCCCCCTCCCTCTCCCTCCCCTCTCCTGAGAAGAGCTGACACAGCCATTCTCTGCCCCTCCCTGAATCCACAAGCCAGGGGTAGGGCACAGGGGCTCCTTCTCTGGTGTGTCCAGCACCTCGTAGGCACCCAGCAGGCACAGCACTGAGCTGAGATGCCGACAGGCTGAGCTGTCAGTGAGCGGACACTCTGGCCGAGATCCCCTAGAAGAAACCGAGGGACTGAGATAACACACCCAAAGCACTTAAAACAGGAGGAGGCCCTCATGGGAGGCCATGGCCACTGACACTGGAGTCAGCTGCCCTGGGTTCGAGCCCTGACTCCGCCATGTGTCCGCTGTGTGACCTTGAGTCTGTCCCTTGCCCTCCCAGCCCACCCACCTGTAAATGGGAGGATAATAAAGGCTCCTCATATCCCTTTGGAGGATCGTATGGGGAAAGCTCAGAGCACTGGCCCCGCGTGCAGTAAGTGTCAGCTGTGTAGTTTAGCGAGACACGAGTCTCAGAGAGCCCCAGTGGCACCAGAGCTCCAGCCCTGGACCTCGGTTTCTCCGGCTGGGGACTGAGAAAATGAGGCTCTTGACGGATGCTATCTTTACTGTTGTGTTGTCTTCCATTAGCCAGGAGGGGGACAGGCATGGGGACCACGGGGAATGTGGGTACAGCCAAGGGTGTCCCAACCGTGATGTCAAGCAGCTCACACACCCCTGCCCCCGCAAACCTCAGCTGGTCACTTGTCCGGTGACTGTCCCCTCTCGAACAGTTTTGTGAGCTGTGGGAAGCAGCAGAGACCACAGAAGGCACTCCACACTCGGACCTGCTCTGTGCCAGGCCTCCACGGTCCCTACCCCTGCAGGGTGGCCGTCCCCAAGGACCTGGGTGCCCGCTCCAGGCCGTGGAAGGAATGCAGCTGAGGTCTGCACCCCAGCTGACCTGCCAGGCCCTGGCCACAGCCAGCCCTCTCCTGCCTCCTTCCCTGGCCCCCACTCTGCCCCTACCCCCAGAAGTTCTCTCCAAGCTCCTGGTAGGAAGCCGGCGGCCCTGGCATGTGACGCTGTTTGGCTTTGTCCTGTCAGAAGAGCAATTTTTTCCTCTCCTTGGCTGTACTTTCTTCTAATGACTTTTTGGCTCAGGGCTCAAGCTGGATCAAAGACTCCCTGGTGGGAGGACAACAAGATAGTGTGTTTGTTGTGAGAAAATCATAGCAGCGAGGCCTGTGGCTCAGACGCTGGAGGAGGTAGGTGGGTCCAGGGGTGGGATGGCCCTGAGCTCCAGGTGGGGCCGAGACCAGAGATGCTAGAAGAGAGGGTGAGGACAAGGAGGAGGGAGGAAGAGATAGCGCTCTTCCGGGTCAGGTGAGAACAGAAGTTTCCCAGCATGTTTGCCATGACTGAGCTTGAGGTCCCAGTGGACCTCTGTCTTCAGGGCAACTCGAAAGATCTGCTGGACAAGAATGTGGATGCCAGTGGGCTGAGGAGCCTGGAACTCTCCCTATGAGCTTCTGGCTTCCTTTGTCTTTCTTCTCTCTCACACAGGTCCCCACCCCTGGCCCCCAGGCTGCCCAGCCCCACTTGTTTTGGGGCTCTTGGCAGCAAAGGAAAGGAAAACTCTTCTCGGGAGCAGCTGTACCAAAGCTGGCCCTTGAAGATGAGAGAAGGGAAAGGGTTTGGGGCTTGGGAAACGCTGGCTGGTGGCAGCCTGGAGCAGCGTGGCGAGGGGAGGCCCACACAGGTGGTAAACAGGAGGTGGCCCATCTCCAGGGAGCGGTTGCCCATGCCGATGATGAAGTTGTTTTGGAGAAGGGAGCAGGAGGCAGCTGTTGTGGAGGCCCTGGGGCCCCCCGGGGAGCTGGAGGGCTCAGAAGGGAGCTGGAGGGAGCTGGTTGTCGCACAGGGATGGCCTCGCTGGAGCCTGGGAGTCTGGGAGCACCCATGTGACCGGCCTGTGTGACTGCAGGCACACACACCCCTGCACATAACCTGTGCATGCACCTCTGCACACATGACCTGCACACACGTCCCTGCACACTTCCCACACACACCTCTGCACACACACCCTGCACACGTGTCCTACACACCATGCACACACACGTGTCCTACACACCATGCACACACCTGCTGCCCTCCAGCAGGCCAGAGCACTGTGTGAAACCACACAAGAGCGCAGAAGATCTGGTTCAGGTCCCACCTTTGCCGCAGCTGGGCTCATGACTCTGGCCGATCACTGAACCTCTCCAAGCCTCAGTTTCCCCATCTGCCAGGTGGACCCAGGACTCTTGCCCCACCTCTGGGTTATCTTGATGTTTGACCTGTAACTGCCAGCTTAGTCAGTCATCCACAGTCTCCCCAGTTAGTGCTGGAAGCTGCACCTCAGAGAGGACTGGGGAGAGCCCCAAGGAAGTGGGCCAGGTCATGGGACCTAGACTTGACTCACACTCTGACCCCAGAGGTCATGTGTACATACACATGACACATCCATCATTCATCCACACGTGTCCATATGTGTAAGCACATACACACGGTGGTGAGAGTGCCCACCATGCTGGGTCCTTTACACACACTCACACTGAGCAAGACACATCGCCATGTCTCCTTAACATGTTCAGTTCTAAGAAACTAGCTAAATTACAAGTGCCCTAGTTGCTTAGTTAACAAGGGCCCTGGGCATTTCCCAGGGGACTTTCGGTTGGTTCCGCAGCTTGGTGAGGTCATCAAGGAAGGACCCAGGTTCTTTCCATCTCACGGCCCATCATCCTCAGTGTTCATCTGGTGCCACGTAGTTGCAGCATAGCTGCTGTAGCTCTGGCCATCATGTCTGCATTCCAGCATGAAGGAAAAGGAAAGGTGACTGAAGGGAACTCTCCTTTCATACCTGTTCCTTTTCTGAAGAAACCAACGCTCTCCCAGTTCCCACCTTCTCCCTCTCCACGGACTTTCCCTTATATTTTATTGCCTGGAACTGGGTCAAGGGCCATTTAGAGGGACAGGGGAGGCCAGGAAAGAGAGAATCTGGCAGAGGCACACAGGACCATCAGTGAGGCAAGATTCATCTCCGGGGCCCATCACTCTGCTGGTCTGAACCATGTCAGGAACGGAATGGCCAAGAAGAGGAAGGGAAGGGCAGGTTAAAATGCCTGGTATTTGTGCCCCTTTGGCCATGAGCTCCATCCTCTATCCCTCCTCCAGGGGGCAATGTGAGGACAGAAGACACGGAAGGCACAGGCCTTTGAAGTCCCTGGGGAGGAGAGAAAGGGACCCCAAATTCCAGGGCAACTGTGCCTGTGAAGGGAGCAAGCCCAGCCAGGACCAGGCTTCGGAAGCCCGCTTGCAGGCCGCGGGAGGGGCCCGTTCACCCGGTTGTGCCCCCCCCCCCCCCCCAGGCACCAGAATCTTGGTCATATTGTCCAGTGTCCCCTAGCCCAGACATCAAGCGCTATGGCCTCTGTTCTTCCTACCATGCCACATTCCCTCCAGGGTCCCCTGCTCCTCGCCAGCCCTCATCAAAACGTCTGCCCGCCTGCGTGCCATGATGTCACAGGTGGCCCCAGAATCCCCTTTCACTGGGGGAAAACAGGAAGTCATTGAGAAGCCCAGAGACTGCGGTATGACCCCTCTCCGTGGAGCCCACAGCCCTAGGGACCACGTGGAGCTCGGAAGCCCTGGGTGACAGCACTCCATAAAGATGGTTTGTTGAGGTCGACTGCCTATTGGCACCTTCTGGAATAAAAAGGAATGTGTCTGCCCTTCCGTGAGCACAGTCTGAGGACTGACAGTCGCGGCGGAGCCCGGACAGTGAGGTCTGGTCATCAGGATCCAGTCTCTCCTCTCTGGGGACCTGTGACAAGCCTTTTCATGGAAACTTCCCTGTCCCAGTTTTGAGTTCCACTGAGGCCCTGTGCGCCCTGGGAGCTCTCGTCCAGGTCCTGGGTCCTGGGAAGGAGCCCCTCCTGATACAGGGCTGCCTCACCACAGGCACAGCCTGAGGGGGTGCGGGGGGAGTCCCTGAACCTGCGAGCGCTCTCAGCTCCCTGCCAGCCCACCGCCTGCCTGGCTGCTGTCGTGGGCTGTCTTCCCCCGAAGCGTTCTGCGCCCCGGCGCCCCCCGGCCTAATGAGAACGGCTTCAAGCTTGATGTTGGGCCCCATATCTCCCTTGTCCCAAACATTGCAGGTGACAGAATCCTGCCAGATCTGTGTGTGTAGGATGGAAAGAAAAAAAACCCTTCTAGGTGCAGATCCCGGCCCCGGGATGCTTGCTGCATGAACCCCATGGGAGGCTTCCTTCTCACGGGGGCTGTGCACGGCGCAGGACCCCTCCGGGGTGTCCCCTCCCTATGCGTCAAGAGGCACAGCACCTATGGCATGCTTCCAACTTCCCTTCTGAGGGTGTAGTTCCCCTTCAGTGCTTTGGGGTGTTAAGGACAGACAGGCCACTACGTCTGGGTGGCCCTGCCCCCAGAGACAGCCAGTGCCAGGGAAGGCTGGGAGGGAAGGACATCTATATAGTGGCCCAAGGACAAGGAGTCCCCACGTGGGCAGTGCCAGCAGCTGGTTTCCCCATGTGTGCAGGCGTGATGAGGAGCACTTGTCTGAAAAGGTCACCAAGGTCTGCGGCACTCGAAGGATTTGACTCCTTCTACCTTGGTGACCAGCAGACCAGAGCTGGGAGAGGTGGGAGGTGCAGTGAGGCTTTCAGTGTCTGGACCAGGCAGGCCCACCGCAGGGGAGAAACTAGGGGTGATTCTCTCACTTCAGGGAGGAACTGGGGGTGCTTCTCTCCCTATGGCAGGGGACACATCCAGGAGGTCCAGGGAGGGTGGGGGCGGAGCTTGCCTGCCATCATCACAAACTAACTACCAGGCTCCGGCTGGAGCTGGGGAGACCCTGGAGGAGGTGTGCTCAGTCCTGGCGAGGGGCTGCTGGCCACGGAAGTCTCTGTGAAGCCCAGCTGGGGGGTGACTGTGCCACCCGGGGAAGATGGGAGACATTTGGGTCATTCTATCTGACGGCAGAGGGTAGAGGTCAAGGATGCTGCTGAACATTCTGCCATACACAGGACAAGCCCTGCCACATGGAGTTATCTGAGTCCCAAATGTCCTTGGTGCCACTCTGGCCAGCCAGGGAAGAGGCTAGAGCACAGAGACTGGAGCCTGGGAGCTCACAGAATGCTGTGATGTCCTGGCGGAAACCCTTCAATCCCGATTAAAGTTCCTCCACACTGGGCCATGTCCAGAAGCAGAACATCAGGCCGTGTTTCCATGCAGCACTTAACTGCCTTTGAACATTAACGAACAACAACAACAAAAAATAGCTTTAATAAACTTTTTAAAAACAACTTTATACTCATTTGTGTGTATTTTTGTTTAAATAGTACAAAAAGATATAAAGGAGAAGATACAGGCTACCTTAAGAGAGCACTCTGGTGAGTATCTTCACACACATCCTTCGGGACTCAGATGACCCTCCAAATCTGGGCACACTCGCATAGAAATGCAATCTCTTTGCATCACCAGCAGTCATGTGACCTGCTTTGTCTCCATCAGTATGACACGGAGAACTTTCCATGTGCATACAAACATGTCTACCCAATCTGATCTAATTGCTGGGCACTACATTGGAGAGGTGGATTATAACATAATTATTATTCCCTGTTCACGGACATCGACATTATTTCCCACTTTCTGTTTTCACAAACAATGCTCCGATGAGTATCCTTGTGTATCCTTCTTTGCTCTCCTGTCGGATTATTTTCGTAGAGCTGGAATTAGGGGGCACATTTGAAAGTGGGACGTATGTTTCCAAGTTGGCCTTTGGAAAGGTTTTACCAATTTATGCTTTGAATGAACAATAATAATACAAACAAATAACTACCACGGATTAAGTGCTTTTTCCTTCTTGTCTGGCACTGTCGTAAGCACTTCATACATTATGACTTATTTAATTTCCCCCACAAACCTGTCAGGTGGGTGCTGTCAACCCCATTTTACAGATGAGAAAAGTGAGGCCCGAGGAAATTTATGTCAGTCGTCCCGAGTTAGTAAGTGGCAGAGCGTTGGTACAGGAAGGCACACTTCCCCCACTTGCGTGAATACACGGAGAAACATTTCTAATCTTTTGATCATCCAATGGGAGGGAAAAAAGGAAAATCTCACTGGGTTTTGTTTTTTTTTTAAAGATTTTATTTATTTATTTGACAGAGAGAGATCACAAGTAGGCAGAGAGACAGGCAGAGAGAGAGAGGAGGAAGCAGACTCCCCGCCGAGCAGAGAGCCCGATGCGGGACTCGATCCCAGGACCCTGAGATCATGACCCGAGCCGAAGGCAGCGGCTTAACCCACTGAGCCACCCAGGCGCCCCCTCACTGGGGTTTTTAATTTCCATTTTTGTTACTGGTAGTGGTTAGTTTTTTTTTTCCCCAATTGTTTCTCAGACATTCTTTCATGAATTACTTTTTTCATACCCTTTCCCATTTTTTAACCAGTCCATTCATCTTTTTACTGATTTGCGGTAACACTTTACATACTAAGGAAATCAACCCTTTGTCATCACCTGTCCTACCCCCTGTCTAGACAGTGAGGGTCTCAGGGGAGAGGGTTATAGGCCTTTCGGCCTGCCCCCCAGTGCCTGGCCCAGAGCAGGCCTCTGGCAGTGAGACCCCTCATTGTTCGAAGTGGGGCTCTGGGAGTTTCTAGGGCTCCACAGGTGAACCAGCCACTTATCACTGACTCTTCATTCCTGGTCTGCCCCTGGGTCTGAAGCATTCCCCTCTGTCTGCTGGGACAGGTTTTATAGAATAAACTTCCTTCTCGTTTGGAGCCCAGGTGGCCGGGAAGGCAGATGGGGTCTAGTAGTCCCTGATCACAAATGAGGAAACCGAGGCTCAAGGTGGCTTCATGACACGCCTGGACTTCACAGTGAAGACTCACATTGTACCCCGGCTTCCTTGGTGTAAGGCTCGCCTTCTCCATCTGTGACTGACAGGCCGGACGGAAACAAGGGCCCCCCAAGCCCCGGAACGAACCCTCCCACCGCAGGTCTTGCACCCATCACTGTCACCCACCAGATGGCCCTGAGCCAGGCCACCCTGCCTCTCACAGGGCTCCCAGCTGGGGCTGAGCTCAGGGAGGGAGCAGAGGGCGGCGAGCTGGAGGCACAAGGGCCCTTTTGTGCCCGTTGCTAAGGGCTCGGCTGTATTTACTCAGCCTCGGGAAACAGGAGGTGCCTGGGAGGCCCGCTCTGTTATGACAACTTAAAGAGCATTTTCTTTCCTTCCTGAGGCTGCTCAAGCCCTGGACCGCCTGAGGGGGTTCCCCACACTGGAGGGGCTTCCCCAGCACCAAGCTGGGGTGGCCTTGCCATCAGGGGCAGGGCCAGAGGACACCAGAGAGGTCACTCAGCTCAGCCCCTTGAGGCTCAGGTGGAGGCACTGAGGCCCCAGGAAGGCGTAGGGATAAGGGGCGTAGGGGTCTCTGGCCCCGGGTCACAGAGGAAAGCTGGCTGGGACGGGCCTGGCCGCCGAGAGTCTTGTCTTCTGCATGGAGCTGACTGGGCAGGCATCGGCCTCTCCTTTACACACTGGGCGTCAGCCCCTGGCTCAGATGTGACTCCTCACCACCTTCCCGCCATCCCTAGTGTGGGTGCGGAGTCAGGGGAAGGCTGCCCAGCCCTTACCCAGAAGTCCCCGGGCCCAGGCCCATGGACGTGGAGAACAATTGAAACCGCAATCATTTCTGAAGGTCTTTATGTCTTACCACACCAAGACATATCAAGATAGGGTTAAAAAAAAATCACGGTCTTGTTTTGATTGCTTACAATTAATCAATAATCAGTTTTAAAGCCCCCTCCCCAGTATCCCAGGGGTAGCTCCCAGCTAGTGAAGGATTTCTTTCCCGCACATACAGGCTTACAAGGCGGGGTGGGGGGCCGCATCCAGTGAGGGAACCCTCCCAGGCGGCCACACAATGAGCTTCCTTGAGCCCTTGTGCATAGCTCAGTCATGCCCAAGGCTGTCATCTCCTTTACGGAGAATGTCAAAGGCTACCTGGAAGCCCTTAGTGCACGAAAGGCCTCCCGTGACAGGCGCAGTCCACGGTGGCCCGCAGCCAGGCCTCCTGTGTGACCTTCAGCCAGGCCCCCCTCCCTGGCTCCCTTCATCTAGGAGAAATTATACTCCGGGTTCTGCCTCTCTGGCCCTCAGGTCCCCGTTAGGCCTCATCTCACCCACAGGACCTAGGAGGGCCAGGGGTGGGGTTCTGGGGTCTGGAAATTGATTTCCCCGGGGGTACCCATGACTCGTGGCGGGAGGGGTGCCCAATGGGCTTCTGCCAGGCCAGGTGCTCCTCCGGGCCCAGCCCCAGCCTCCCCTCCTGCCCACAGCCCAGGCTCCACAAACAAAGGCCCTGTGTACCTTGGCCAGCAGGACACTCCCACAGGGAATCCTTTGGAGAACAGAGTGGATTTCCTCAAAGGTGGGGGTGGGCCACCACGGGGAGGCCTTCTGACCCAGGGTCACACTACCCTGGCAAACAGCCCACAGCTCAAGCCCGGGCCCTGGGGGTGCTGAGAGCCTGGCCAAGGCTTTCTGCCTCACAGGGGAAGGTCTGGGCTCACCCTCCGTGGCCTGAGGATGTCACACGCGGGCTGCCCCCCTAGTACAGCCAGGCCTGGAGTCACAGTCTCCCTCCCCAGCCCTGCTCTCACCCCCCTTCCACCCCAGAATGTTGTTCCAACAGAACGGTATCAGCGGGGACTGCTGAGCCAGCCCTAGGCAGAGGGTGGCCAGGGAGGAGAGAAGGGCAGACGGTTAGTATCGAGCTCCCTCCGGTACCCAGCCCCGTGCCTCTGCAGAGCTGGCCGTCACTGTCCACCTTTACAAATGAAGAACTCAAAGCTCATGGGGCCCCAGGTGGCAGGGGAGAGAACCCACAGTTGTGCCTGAGATGGGCCTAGAACCGTCTGGTGCCCTGTTCTCAGCTGCTGCTCTCGGAAGGAAGCCAAGAGCCGCACTCTGCCCATCAGCCACGTGACACGGGCACGTTACCCAAGCTCTTTGGGCCCCAGGTTAACGAACAGTCCCCTCGGTTCTAGAGTTGGTACAGTAGGTGAATTCACATTTTGAACACTTAGACTAGCCGTGGTGTATCATAAGCATATTCCGTAAGCTTATGGGATGATGACAATGAGAATAACTAAGATTCTCCGAAGGCCAGGTGAGCAGAGAGCAGCCCTCCTTGGCCGGCCTCTGCTCCCACCTCTGCCTGCTTGGGGCACTTGCTGGGGCCTTTTTCTTCTGGGCTCTCAGTCCCAGCTGGAGTGAGGAGGTCACAGGTCCATCCATTCTGTGCCTTTGACACAGTTGGTTTCTTCATATATGGTCCTGTCCTGGGTGTGGAGCCACTAACAGGAGACACAGCAGAGATCCCAGGCCTCAGGTGCTTGAAAGTGAAGGGCAAGCAAACCTGTACACATCATCACCGTGACATTTCTTCTAGGGAGGAGATGAAAAGAGACTACGGTTCCAGAGCAGGCAGAAGCACGAAATGCCTTGGGCTAGTACTACTATACCCATTTCAGAGATAACAAAACTGAGGCTCCAAGAGGTAAAGGAATTTGCTCCGGGTCACACAGCTGGTAGGGGGCAGAGCTGCATACCTCAAGCCCTCCAGAGCTTCATGTTATTCCAAGTCTTGATCCATTTGACCCTGAGTCAAAGGCCAGATGGTGACAGGTCCTCCTTCCCTGGAAACTTCTTTCTGTGTTGTATGGGGAGAATAAGAAGAAAGGGGAGGTCTGCAAAGGCAGATAAGAAGAGCTTCTTCTGATTTGCAAGCCCCAAAAGGAAGCCCTGGGGGGAGCTGGCTTTGTGGCCTTGAGGTAGCTCCCTGGGCTGGTCTTTCCAGAAGCGTGGCAGTGGGGAGCGGACAAAGCCCCTGGAAGTGGGAGTGTGCAGGCAAGATGTGAGGCAGGGTGCAGTCAGCCAGGGGAAGCACGGAGACAGGGACACAGGGCTGCCTGTGCCGTGACTGTCTGCATGACCAAGCAAGTCGCATAAGGAGAGTGACGATTGATTGCAAGCCTACAACAGGCCAAGCACTGTGTGAAGCACGTTTTACATACTGCCTCACGGATTCTTGCAGCGGCCCCAGAAAGACCACTTCCCCCTATCGGAGATCATTAGAGGGTAAATGACTCAGCCAAAGCCACAGAGCAGATGAAAACCTGGGTCTGGTTGACTCAGGAGCCCGGGCTCTTAGCCCGAACCCTGCCCTGGCCCTCAGCACCTTCAGCAACTCCCGTAGAGAGGGCAGGGGCAGGGGAGCCTGTCCCAACCTGGGCCAGAGGACTCTGGAAAAAGAGAAGTAGAACCCGGTGCTTGTAGATAGATCAGACTTTCAGGAAAATACTAGGCTCTCTGGGGATCACTTGCCGGGACCACAATGCTGGGCCACATCCTCGAGGGGCACAGGGACATTTGTCAGGTAAAATCGGAATGAAGGGGGGCTGCCAATCATCTTGGAAAGAACATTCATGAAAAGGGAGTATCACTGAGGTGGGAGGGGGGCAAGGAGTATGGAAGCATTTTCTCCTCTTCTTGGACTCGCATTTGTAGCTGCAGGGCCTGAAGCAGTCTTGGTGATGGGTGAGCTTTCCTGGGTTTCACAGAGGCGGCTGGGGGGTAAAAAGAACCTTGTGTCTCTGTTTCCCGCTGAGGGTGGTCGAGGCCCCCGGAGTGGTGAATGGTTTCTGAGACATCGGTGTCAAGAACGATGACTGAGGAGCCCTCAGCCTCCATCCAGGGGCATCTTCCTGGCTACCCTGGGGACAGGGACTAGCCTGGGGAGAGCCATGTCCCCATGCCTCCTGGGTCCTCGGCAGACAGCCAGGCCAGAAGAAGTAGCGACAGCAGACACCAGAGAAGAGGGCAGACCCGCCCCCCACGGCAGGGCAAGCTTCCAGAGAGCACACGAGGTAGGCGGCGTCCAGGAAAATCTGCAGAAACAGCAGGACCCCTCTGGGGGGGGCTGGTTTCCGCCAAGGGCTCAGGGTCACGTGGGGTCCCAGAGCACTGAGGTGGGGAACATGGGAGTTAGAAACACCACATCAGCCCACTGTCCCTGGATGTTCTTTAGAAAACAAATTGATCCTGACATGTAGTGGCTTCAAACAACTTTTTATGACGACATCCCACAGTTCTGGGGATTGGCCCGTTCTCAATGTAGAGCTGCTCTTATGGCAGTGGCTGGGGCTAGAGCCATTTTGAAGACTTCCTCGAACCTGGGTCTGGCGATCAAGGCTGCCTGCCAGCTGGAACCTCAGGAGGGGCCATTGGCCAGAGCATCTGCGTGTGGTCCCTATGTGGCTTGGGCTCCCTCATGCCATGACGGGAGGTTCCAAGGGCAGACATCCCAAGAGAACTGGACTGAGCTCTGTCGCTCTCTCAGACCCAATCTGTGAAGTCACATAACGTCACTTCTGACCCAGTCACAGGACTGCCAAGGTTCAAGGGGAGAGGGCAGAGACTCCCCACTACTTGAAAGGAAGCATGTTGATATCAAGCTGTAAGAAGGGCCAGTGCTGGGACACCTGGGTGGCTCAGTGGGTTAAAGCCTCTGCCTTCGGCTCAGGTCATGATCTCAGCATCCTGGGATCGAGCCCCGCATTGGGCTCTCTGCTCAGCGGGGAGCCTGCTTCCCCCCTCTGTCTGCCTGCCTCTCTGCCTACTTGTGATCTCTCTCTCTCCGTGTCAAATAAACAAATTTAAGAAAAAGAAGAAGAAGGGGCAGTGCTGTGGGAGACGTGGTGCAGCCATCTTTGAAAAATACAACCTGCCATCTTCAGTAACGGTTTATTGAGTGCCTACTATGAACCACTAATGATCCAGAGACCCAGAGACCCTGCCAGAATGACCCTGCCTCATGGAGTTGACATTTTTGTTGGAGAACACGCCAAATCAGTCAACTAAATCAGCAGGTCAGCCAAATAAGTCGGTAAACTCAAAGGCGTACCAGGTAGGGGTAAGTGCTGAGGGGAAGAGAATGTAGAATAGAGAACTAGGGAATGAAGGGGTGGGGGGTGACATATACGTCAGGTGGCTGTACGAATGCTGGCTGTGGGAAAGTCTGGGGACAAAATTCCATCAAACAGATCAGCCAGAGCAGACACCCTGGGTGAGTGTGTGTCTGGGGCTCAGGAAGCAGCCCTGAGGCCCTAGGGCAGGAGTGGGGAGAGAGGAAGAGGAATGGGAGATAACAGGCAGGACCAGGTTGTACAGAGATGTCCCTCTGTCTCTGTGGGGACTTTGGCTTCTGCTCTGTGCAAACCAGGGGCCACAGAAGGGCATGGAGAATTCTGAGCAGAAGCAGAGGACTTCTGACTCCAAGAGCAGGATTGGGCACTAAAGAACACCCAGCTCAATTTTTCCATGCCCCAGCCTTTGCTTGCATGCTTTTAATGATGGGGAGCTCACCCCTTTGTTGTTTACGGGGTTTGTCTTCTCTCCAGTACTTTTCCGTCATTATGGCCTGCCTCTGGGACCCCTGAGTGATCCCTCTCCAATCCCCTGATCTTTTAAGGGGGGATGTCCAACACTCCAGGTCTTCTCCATGTTGAACCCCATGCAGCTCTCCCACTAATACACATATATCTCAACCTCCTCACCATACAGATAATTTATGTCTGTCATTCTAAAGAGGGATTGGCAAAATATAGCCCAAGATCTGAATCAGGCCCTCAGTCTGCTTTTATAAATAAAGTTTTATTAGAACACAGCCACTTGTTTAGTATTGCCTATGGCTGCTTTATAGAGAGTTGAGTGGCCATCCCAGAGACTGTAAGACCCGTGACGTTTAAATATTTATTATCTGGCCCTTTACAGAGAAACTTTTCTGACCCTTGTCCTAAATGTGGGTGCCTTAAGTTTTGCTCTGTCTGTGATGCTGAAAAGAAACGATAAGGGTCAAGAGCAGACACAAGGAAGCCCATAAGAAGAGTGGACCCTAAAGCAGTGAGATATGTATTCTTAAGCATCCGAAAGCACAGTGTTATCAGACTTTTCTATATATTTGTCCAACTCAAATATTAATTTACACAAACATAATATTTTAAAATTAGAATTCATATCTAGTTCTCTGCAAAGGTTTCTAGGACATCGCCGGTTGAATAAATACAGATTTCTGCGTGTTTTTTCATGGATTACCAGCATGACAGAGCTTCAAACCTTGCCTTGAGTCTCTCCGCTCAGCCTGTAAGGGGCACAGTTACTGAGAACAGCCAAGCGGTATCCTGAGGAGTAATTAAAAACCACAGATTCTTAACTCTGAAACATAACAACATTAAAAACCTCAGCGGGCATGAGGCCCACAAAGGACTGAGTGTTTGAGGCTGACCGGCGGGGACTCGCCAACCACGTCTGTACCAAAAAAAGGCGAGAAGCCCACACCCCACCAGTCAGGACGGCCTCCCTAGGAAACTTGGACTCTCCCTGGATTTTCCAAAGCAGAGGGTTGGGTTTTTTTTTTTTTTTTTTCAGTTGGTTTTTTTTTTTTCAGTCACTATGGTCATGAAGCATGAAAAGAAAGCCCTGAATTGTTTCCCAGGAAGAAAGGGAGAAAAAGAAAACACTAAAAACATTGCTGGTTCAAAAATACATGCTTTGTCCCTCGACTGCCCTAAAGAAAACAAACATGCAGCAGAACTTAGAGAATTAGACAGAGAGGCTAAAAAAGTGAAGTTTGTACCTCTCATCGATGGTACCTTCCCTGATATGCACCTCTGGGTAACTAAAGAGTGTGACCTCGCTTGACCTCTTACGCTGGGTTCTGGGTCCATGTCTGTACAGTAGAAACCCCAAGGCCCTCCCCATGAGTGGCTGTGAGGCCTCCATGAGAAGAAGAGGTGGATATTCTGGGGGAGTAAACACCAGGTATCCCAGAGGGGGGCTTTGCATGGGAGGAGAACCAAGAAAGGGACAAATGACTTCCCAGGCATGGCTCCCCTTGGTCACTGCTGTCCACACTGGGATATCAGGATACAAGACAGAGGTGGTGTCTAAGCATCTTCAAGAAGTTTTATTAATGAAATCCATGGGTGAAGAGCTCAGAAAGAAAGAGGGAAGTGTTACCACGGATCCAAGGCTGAAGACACAGGTAGAAGGTCAGCCTTTGGATCTTGACCACAAGGCAGGGGCAGGAGCAGGGGTACCACAGATGCCTCCACCCTCAGGCCCTGCCCTGGCACTCTGACCTCACAGCTCACTTCCCTGAGGGTTTTCTGGGCACCCAGACCTCTCTCTGCTACTACCCAAAGCTTCCCTATGTCCTGGCCTTGGCAGGAGGCCGGAAAGCTGGCACTGGACCAGATCCTCTTCCTGCCACTCAGGAATGTGCCCAGGGTCACGTTTGGTATGGAAAAGCAGCTGCCTCACTCAGGCCTCCCCAGCCTCAACTCCAGGTTGAGATCATTTCCTTTTCTCATTTGTTCCATGAAAAAAATCTCTCCCAGGTTAGTGGACAGGCAAGTCCTGCTCAAAATGAGCCTCTGGAGAGAAGCTTTGAGCAAATCAAAAAGTAGAATGCAGAGCTCTGGAAGGAGCTGGAAGAGCCAAGTTCCAGTGAGATGCGTCAGGAACTGGCTCTGACCTAGGCAGGCTGCCCAAGCCCCCTGAGCCCCATTTCTCCTGTGAACATATTGAACTGACTGATCGCCAACATTCTAGTTTTTCCTAACAACCACAAGTAGATGATTTGTTTATTGGCTAAGGTCAAAATGTGCAGTGTAAATGTACAATGCCAGGACCAACTGGGAGCCCCAGAGTGAGAAAGCTGACCAGCTCAACTGGCACAAAAACTGTTACCTCCATCCATGAATCACAGCTGAACATTGATCCATTCACCCAACCACGCCCCCATTCTTCCTCCTTCCTTCCCTTACATTCTTCCTTCTTTTTATCCCTCCCTTCAGCTACTCAACCATCCATCCATCCATCCATCCATTCATCCATCCAGTCATCCATCCAAACATTCATCTACCCAACCACCCACCCATCCACCCTTCCATCCACCCATCCATCTAACCATCCATCCTCCATCATTTCACCCTTTCTTACTTCCGCCCATCCATTCCATCCAACCACTCTTTTAGCCACTCAAGCTTTTTCTCATCCTTTCTTTCATCCCCCACCCTTCCTTTCATCCATCCAAACTTGAGTCTTTCCCTTCATCCCTCCATCTACCCATCCTTTGTCTTTATCCTTCTTCTCTACCATTCAGTTGTCCATCCTTCCTTTCATTCTTGTTCTTCTGAAATATCCACCCATCTGCCTTTCCTTTTTCCTTACATCCATCTATCCAACCATTCCTTCTTCCATCCTCCCTTTTGTCTACCCATTTTTCTATCCTTCAATACATTCGTCGATTACATATTTATGAACACCTACTTGAGCTAGATACTGTTTATATTTTAATATTCATATATGTGTATTGATGTTTAATCTAAACAAACCATGTGCCTATTCTAGAAATATCCCTTAGGGATCAGAGACATCCAAATACTTGAAGTACAATATGGGAAATAGGATGTAAATATGTTCACAATAAGTTGTGCAAGTCTGAGGGGGAAATTATGCAACTCTGGGGCTATTAGGATGGGTTTCCTGGGACTTTTAAGGGTTTTAAGATTGGTGTTTATCATGCAGACAGAGAGAGGCCAAAAGAACGGAATGTGCAAAAGTGCAGAGGCATGGCAACAGCATGGTGGTTCCAGAAACATAAGGGGACGGTTATGAAGAGGAGGGGAATATGGAGAGGGAAGAGGCTGGACATAAGTGGGAGTCCAGTTTCCATGCAGACCCTGTTGAGGAATTTGGACTCTGTCCTGAAAATAATGAGGAGCCCTGGAAGCGAAAGACCCATCTGACTGCAGTGGGGAGAATGAAATGGGGTAGGGTAAGGTGGGTGAGGGCGTGCCTGGAGACAAGCCAGTTGGGAGATCATTCTGGAAGGAAGGAGGGGAGAGAGAATGTGGCCCGGCAAGGTGATGGAGTTCAGATGGAGAGAGTGGGTGGGATCGAGAGTTATTTAGGAGGTGAGGAGATGAGGGTGAGGACACTGCCCCATTGCCAGGGGCAAAGACGATTGTGTGAGCAGGAGCAGGGATGGGAGTGTGGGGATGAGTCCGGGTTCGGTTATAGAGAATCTGAGGCCAGGAAGCATCCTGAAGCCAGGGTCCAATTGCCAGCGAGTGTTCAGATCTAGAGCACAGGACCAAGTTGGCCCTTGCTGCCTATTTACTCATCTGGTTTCCACTGCTGCCCTCGGACCAAGGCTGAGAATTCATTCATTCACTTACTTGACGAAAGCTCTCAGAACCTCGTGGACCTGACTACACTGCTGGCCCTAGCATACACAGCAATCAGGCTATCAAAGTCCCTGGCTTCCTGGGAGCTGCATTCTGGTGATGAGAACCCCTGCTGGACAGCCAGGGGCTTAAGAGGTAAAGCAACCTACCCAAGGGGTACACAATCAGCTGGAAGCCAGGCCAGAGCAGAAGCTGAGGCTCCGAGGAGCTGCTCGGCAGGGGAATGAAATCAGCCAGCTCTACAGGAAGACTCAGGAAGCTCCAGGACTTCTCCAGCTGCGGGGGGGACTCAGCAAAGGGCTTTTCTGCTGCAGCTCAGGCCACAGAAGTGAGGCGGGAGAGGTCTGCAGGGACATAATGGGACAGCCAGGTGTCTGTGACCAGAACTTCCCCCACCCCTCAGGAGGCTGCTTGGTTTCCTCTCCCTCTTCCTGCTGGAACCTGCCTCCCTCCCTACGCAGCCCTGCCTGTCTCCTCTGCTTCCTGCCCCCAGCCCTGAGCTCCCCCTCACACCTACACTTGGTCCCTCAGCGACTGCCTGTCTCCTTCAGCTGAGTTTGCCCCCAGACTAGCTGCAGGCTTTCAGAAATGTCATTTGGCCTCTCTGATTTCCCTTCATTTCCTTCTCCGTAGAACAAGGCCACCTGAGCTCAGGGACTGGAGCAGGCTTGGTGAACCATGGCAGACCCATCAGGGGATGCTGGGCTGAGCAGAAGCTGAGGCCGGTGCAGAGTGAAGCCCAAGCCGTGACAATACGTACAGTCCTTGAGCACTCACCACATCTAGACTCTTGCCAGGCACATCCCACTTTTTTTTTTTTTTAAGATTTATTTTAGAGAGCGTGCACTTGCATGTGTGCACATGGACAAACAGAAGGAGAAGGAGAGAAAGAATCTGAACTACAGCCCCCACAGACCACAGACCCCCCTAACTTAGCGCTCAATCCCAGGACCCTAAGATCATGACCTGAGCCAAAATCAAGAGTCAGCCACTCAACCAATGGAGCCAGGTGCCCCAGCATTCTCCCATTTTATCCTCACAACAAAATAGTCTACAAAATAGGCCTGTTACTATCCCCTGGTCTGCAGATGAGGAAGCAGAAACACAGGCATGTCAGGTAACTTGTCCAAGGTCACAAAGCCACTATGAGACCTGGATGTGAATATCTAGCTCTAGTCCCCCACATACTTCTGCACTGTGCCATGTTCTCTCAAGGCTCTCTAGGGTGTGGCCAATAAGGAGCAGAACCATAACAGCCATGGGAAGAGGTTTGTGGCAGGAGCTTGGGCATGCTCAGTATGAGAAGAGATGGCTTGGGGACAGGGAGTGCCTTCATCCTCCTCTTTACCTGGTTAACTCCTACCTACCTCTTAAGACTTCACTGATCACTGTCCTTCTGGATGCTTCTGGGGGCACAGGTGACTATTTCATTGTACCTAGCACCTCCCTGCACCAGGCTTGGACTAAGCATTTGACATCTTCTCTTTCACTGAATCATCACAGCCCTTCTGTCAGTACTTGACTTGACTGGGCAGAGGTCTCTGATGGCAGGAACAGAGCCCACCATAGCCAGCTTAAGAGAAAGGGAGCACATGTTGGAAAGCCCCCAGGTATCTTAGAGAAAACTGATCTTACAAAGGATTGCAGACACCGAGAAGATATCAAGAACCCTTAAAAGTCCTCTTT
Source organism: Mustela erminea (assembly GCF_009829155.1). Lineage (NCBI taxonomy): Eukaryota > Metazoa > Chordata > Mammalia > Carnivora > Mustelidae > Mustela > Mustela erminea. The sequence goes on from NC_045618.1 coordinate 118,608,499, forward strand.
ACCTCTCTCTCTTACACCTGGAAGTCACAGCGTCTTTGAACTAAGCATCTCTTGTGGTCCTGAGACCCTGGGATGCAAGTCTGCTCAGTGTAGGAAGAACTTCTCTGTCAGAACTATTCAGGCACACAGGGGCTGTCCTGGCAGACAGCAATGACCCAGGCCTAGAGCCATGGAAATGTGTGGACGAGTATTGCTGACTCTGATGGGGACCTGGACTCTTACAGCCTCGTTCCATTTCAGACATCCTGGGCTATGAAATCCAGAATCATATTTCCAAATCCCTTCTCAGTGTCTCCAGTGGGATGTCCAATGAATGTCTCAAAAAAGACATAGACAAAACTGCGCTCTTGTTCTGTCCTCCCAAACCTGCTCTGTCCACATCTTTCCCCATCTCAGTTGATGGCAACGCCATTTTTCCAGAGACTCAGGCTAAAACTCCAGTCGTACTTGACCCTTCTCTTTCTCTTCCATCCTATGTTTGATCCTTCTGCAAATCTTGTTTCGGCCTTCAGAATCAATCCAGAATCTGCCTGCTCCCTCCACTGCCCTGGCTACAACCTGGTGCAAACTTCCCCACCATCTGGACTCCCACTGTCCCTTTCACCTCCTCCCTGACTCCTCCATGCTCTTTCTTCAACACAGTCTCTGCACTGGCTGTTCCCTCTGCCTAGAGACTCTCTCAGCCCCCCAAACCTCATGTATGCATGGCTGAGTCTCTCAACCACTTCACACCTTTCCTCAGGGCTCACTTTCTCAGAGATACCCACTATAACCTCCATATTTGACATTGCAACTGTCTCTCTACTTCCCAGCCTGTCCTGGATATTCTCAATTCCTCTTACCCTGCTAGATTTGTTTGTTTTTACCTTTTTCTTTTTCCATAACATTTACCACTTTTAACATACCATGTAATTTCATTATTTTATTGTTTATTATCTGTCTCCATCCACTGGAATATAAACTTTATGGGGATACTGACTTTACTTTTTCTGCTCATCCTAAACAGTGACTCATCTGAGATAGGTGTTCAATTAATAAATATGATAATGGAAAGTTGGGGCTACAAGCAAATCAGGGGCTGGGAATTGGGAGCCCCTAGAAGCTGGTCAGGGAGCACGGGCTCATACTGGGCTTGGGGATCGAGGCAAACTCGGGCCAGCTTCCTTCTCCACCTCCTCTTCCTCCACTTCCACTCTAATACAGAGTGAATTATACACTGGGGAGGGACTGGTTCTTAACTATATCCATAAAGATCTTGTGTATGCAAAATAAAAAGCCTCCTGAATCGTGCCAAAATTTTAGGTTCAGTTGAGGGTTTTGGAGGGGAATATGGTTTTCTTTCCCCCCCAGCATTTGCCACCTTCTGACATGCCATATAATTTACTCAAGTTACGTTTCTAAATATATTATTATTTATCAGATTCTCAAGGGGATTTCTGATTCTAAACAGTTGAGAACTGCTTGTCTCAACTATCTTGCTGTTTCCCTTGAGGCCAACAGAGCTCCTGGGCTCCCAGACCTAGGAGTTGTTCACCAGGCTCCCCTTGCTCTGTGACTACAGCCTTCACCCAGCTGGAGGAGTAACAGTTGTTACCCTCAACCTCAGCAAATCTCCCAGACTCTCCTTCCTCTGTAGCCAGCCTGGGGGTTTCCAAACCCCCAAAGACCCTGCCTTTCTTCATCTCAGGTCTTAGCCTGAGCTGTGCCCCTTAGAATTAGCAAGACCAAAATGGTGGCTAGGAGGTTTCTGTGGTGCTCTCCGTGGTCCTGAACCACCTCGCTGGTCTTTGCTATGGATGAGATTCATTCTTTGAGAAATAGAGGTGGGGAGAGGGGAATTGTGTGGCCCGACAGGACTCTTCCTCATGCAGTTTATATTTATCTTCCTTGGAACATAATTCTGCTTCTTTTGCTTTTATTAAACCTTCTTATCTTTGAGGTCTTGGCTGAGTTGTTACCTCCTCAGGGAAGTCTTCTTTGGGCTCTGCATAACTGAGGGTGATTTCCTCCTTTGTGTTCACATAATATCCTGTACTTCCCATATTCCAGTGTGTAAGAACCACCTGTCCAAACCCCATCAACCTATTTTAAGCTCCCAGTCTGTCTCCCACACATAAGCAGTGACAATAAATTTTGATTAAACAAATAAATGAGTTAATGAATGAAATGAATGTGTGGTGAACAGTCTGGGGAAGAAATGCCTTCATGTTTGTTCTCACCCTTTGGTTAAATGAGCACTACTATGTCAGGCTCTCTGTTCTAGTATGGTGGAGAGAAATAAGGGGTTGACATGGTCCTTACCCTAAGGAACACACAACCTGGTGGAGGAATTAACAAAGGTTGATAAACTGGGTCCCATTTTACAGGTGGGAAGACTGAAGCTCAGAAAAATGATGCAATTCTTTTGTAACCACCTAGTTCAGGAGTGACGGAGGTGAAACCTGGACCTGGTACCCATTCCCTATCCATGCCATCACTGCCCCCTCTAGACTGTAGTTCACACCTCTGTGTAATGAGGACCTTGGACTAAATTTATCTCCAAGGGAATCTTCCAGCCTATTCTATTCTTTGGATAATAGTTTCTTAGCCACTAAAATTGCACAAAGAAAGGCCTTTGCTCCAATACATGGTTATGTCTCCAAGTCACATTGCCAGAAAATGGGGGAGGGGGGCATTGTATTCCATGAGCTGGATTCTCAACAGTAATCTTAAATGTCTACACAGTCAAGGCTCATGGGAAGTGCAGGTAGACATGATATGACCCAGCCTGGTCTCAATCTGGTCAGTGACCAGAGCTCCCAAGAAAGTCCACATCCTATCTGCTGGGGTAGACTTATAGGAACTGGGGGAAATTCAATTGTCACCGAGGAACCTTCTGCCAAGTTCTGAGAGGTGGGGACCATAAGCCCTGAGCTAGTGTCAGTTTTCAGTTCTTGGAACTGTCTCACATATCTACCACTCAACCACACAAGCCCCATGTCTCTGCTTCTGAGATAGTCAAAGCCAAGTTTCTACAGGGCTTTGATGATAAAAAAAAAAAAAAGAATGGACTATGGTATGCAATTACTCAATAAAGGCTGTTTGTTCAAGGGACAAATGTTTTGACAACATGGGGTCCACAGAAGAAATCACATGGGGAGGTGAAATGTAGGAGATTCCCTGTTAAATCAAGACCTACCAACCCTGACAGGGGCAGCTTGCCTCCTGCTGGGGACCAAAGCTCAGTCTAAGAGGAAGGGCAAGGGTGAGGGGTGGGGGGGTGAGCCGAGATGGGCAACAGAACTCTCCCAGGGAACACTAGAGGAGGAAGCTGAAGGCTGGCTTTGTGAACTTCTCACTTCAGTTGGAAATCAGGGCTGTTGAGAAGCAAGCAAACACAGCACCCCAATAAACCCCACCTACCACTATATGTGGGGGAAGTGGAGGCAGTGGTGTTCTCCCCAGGCTCCCATTCTTTTCCCGTGCCCCCTCCACCGGCTCTCAGCAGCTGGCCTGTTCTTTGGGGCTGGCCTATCACATAGCTACTCCCATCTGCGATGTCCTCAGGTGCACCATGACGGCTGGACTCGAAGCTAAGCCCAGGAGACAGGACTTGGGCAAGTCAGGAGACCTGAGTGACCTTGGGCAAATCATCCAAGCCATGCTCTGCCCCAATGTCCCAGCTGTAGGAAAGGGATGAGCTAGATATTCTCCGAGGACCTTTGGAACCAGTCACACGCCAGCCCCCATCCTAGATTCTGATGGAGGGAGGGCTGGGTCTCCACAGAGAGGCCGCGCTGGCCCCAAATCTGGAAGCAGTTGTAGCTGGCCGCCCACGCACAGGCAGGCAGGCGGAAGGCAGGGTTCTGCAGCCTCGTTGCCAAGCAGAGAACTTTCCACTGGGTCCAGGTTTCTGTCTCCATGGCAACTACGGGGAGGGGGGAGGGAGACGGAGACAGAATTCCTCAGAATTCCAGGGAGATTATATGGGGGAGGGAAGAATAAGAAAAGGAGCGGAGCTGAGTGGGCAAAGCCTGCACCCAAATGGGCCCATTTCCTCTTTGCCTTCTTTGTTCCCTTCCTCTTTCAGTGTTTCTCTCTGCATCTTTTTCTCCTTTCTCTAAATCCCTCTTGCCTCACTCCTCTTCCTGAGCCCTGGCTCTTAGGAGAAGCGGCTAACATTTATGGAGCCACCATTTCGAGTGTTTGACACATGTGAACTCATGTAAGCCTCCCACCCTGTGCAGTAGGTTCCCTCATCATGCCCATTTTACAGATGGGGAAGTGGAGGCCCAGGGAACTCAGGTGACTTACCAGCTCACACAGTAAATGGCAGATTCAGGAGCTTGGCTGGACTTGTGACTGTATCCTCAGCCGCTACGGTGTTTGGATGGTCTCCCTGGTCTGAAAAACTCCAGGTGCTGCTAATGAAATCGGGGGTGGGAGAGGCAGACAGTGGACACAGGCGCATATGTTTATTCTCTGGACACCCCCCCAAAGACATTCCCCACCTCCCCCTTCCCTCTGTTTGCACCCTACACTGACCTTCCTGGTGACCACACCTCCCTCGCACTACTGGCCAACTGCTCACACTCTCCAGTCCACACATGGCATTGGGAGGTCCGGGAGGCCAGAGACCTGGGTGTCATTTCCAGCACCCCCTCATTCCTCCTGGGGTACCCTGGGGCAAGAGAAACCCCAAGAACTCTGGCCTATGCTACATCATGACCCCGCACAAGAATTACTTAGAATTCCAGAGGATTCACTTCTCTCCTCAAAACCTCCCAGGCCACAGTGAGAGGCTGATGGTAGCCATATACAAAGATACTATGGCAGCAGCAAATACACCAATTCAACCAGGCTCATAAAGACCAAAACAGGGACACCTGGGGGGCTCAATCAGTTAAATAACTGACTTCTGCTCGGGTAGTGATCTCAGGGTGCTAGGATCAAACCCCAGAGTGGGGAGTCTGCTTGTCCCTCTCCTTCTGCTCCTCCCCCTACTCATACTCTCTCCCTCCCCCAAATAAATGAATAAAATCTTTAAAAAAAAAAAAAAAAAAGACCAGAACAAAGTAGAGATTGGGGAAGACCTGCTTCAGCTCTGGGGAAAGAGACTACCCTATTCGGGACTTTAAAATGGCCAACTCCTCTCCAGGCTGACTCTGCCTGCTCTTCCCTCCCCCTGGTTTCTGCGTCCTTCTGGCCCATTTCCCTCTATCCACTATTTTGGCTGGACTTTTGCCTTTAGATCCCTCAGGGACTATCCCACACTCTATCCAACTCTGTAGATCAAATTCCCAAAATCCACCCTGGATCTCTTAATTGCTGGCACTCTGATTGGGCAGAGCTCCGCCTCCAGACTATTCCATTGGCTGCTGACCAGGCTACTGATTAGCTGCTCTTAGTCTCCTGCTTCCCTCTCGTCCAATCAGCTGTGGCCAGGGAGGTGGCGGTCCCACGTTACTGAATATTGTGGCCAAGATAATGGATGCATTTCTTTATCAATGTAAGCCACTTGGAATCGGTGATTCCTTTAGCTGAGCAGCCCCTTACTAACTTGGAGGCCTCCTGCCCTTGGTGATGAGTCAGTTACTTCTCTACTATGGCCATTTGAGTCGGGGTTTCTGTTGCTAGCAACCCAAACCCCCGGGTGGTAACACCCATTTCACAGGTTTACGGTGAGATTCAATGATCAGACCTCTCCAAGCTCAGTCACAACTTTACAGAACTGAAGGGAATGGATCCAGAATGTTGCCTCGAGAAACCTGGAAATCCCAGTTCTATTCATAAGCTTCCTTCCAGGAGCCAGCCAAAACTGATGGCAACTACGGGGAGTGATCTCAGGCTTGTGATTCCGTCTGTAGCCATCCGTGGTCATGTCCTTGCCCCAAGATGCTTATGCTCAGAAGGACCAGAGAAATTAACTCATCCAATCTCCTCCATCATTTTGGTCAGGGGGAGGACTGACCAAGTTCTGAACGCTCAGTCCCAGGCCAGGCTCCCCATTTGAGCTTTCTATCTCCTGTGCAGATAGGGAAACATATCTGCAGCCAGAGGCCTCTCCAGCCCGCAGGGGTCTCTTCCACAAGTCTCCAGTCAAGCCAGCCCTACAAATGCCTCCCCGACTCCTGGAGCCTTGTGATCAAAGGGATGGTGGTTGTATCTCCAATGTATTACTTATGTCTTGCTGTGCGGGCAGGATGCTGCAGCTCAGCACTGAGTACTGGGAAGGATGGGAAGACAGGGCCATCACGGGAGGCAGAGAACTTTTCCCTGCAGAGCAAAGCCGAACATTAAAGAACACCAAGCCCTATTCTTCCATCCCTTCAGCCTCTGCTTGCACACCTTGATGATACGGGATTACCCCTTTGTTGTTTTATAGGGTCTTCCCCGACATGAATGAAAATAAGCCTTCTGTAACTTCCCTTCATTCTTCTTTTTCCTCTGGGACCACTGATAAGGCATGTCTACCTCTCCACACTTCATCCCACCCAGTTCTTTTACCAATCCATATATGCCTCAACCTCAGGAACCTGTGATGTTTGTCTGTCCTATTTCTGAAGTAGGGGCTGGCAAAACTATGGCCCAAGGGCCAAATCTGGCCTGCCCCCTATTTTTGTAAATAAACTTTTACTAGGACACAGTCATATTCCTTCGTTTATTACTGGCTATGACTGCTTTTGTGCTACAAAGCTTAAAGCACTTACCACCTGGCCCTTTACAGGAAGAGTTTTCTGACCTCTATTCTAAAGCATCAGTGGTCCCCTACTTGGCACAGGAGACCCCAGGTATGGCCTGATCTTCAGGATGGACTGCTCCCTTGCCTCTCCTGAGACCTAGTGCAGCCACAGAGGCCGTGGAGTTTCAGCAGCAATGGCCTGGGATTGGCTCCAAGAGAACCTGCGCTCAACAAAAATGCCCAGGTCACTTTTGCACAGCGTGTTGCTAAGGCCTGTTGCCAAGACAACCTTCCCCAGCTCTTGAGCTCTACCGGGCTCACATTACCTTCCTTTATTTACCTTTGTTGTCTTTGTCACAAGCTCTTGCCTTATAATAACTATTTGAACCCTGAGGGTCTCATCCGTCTCTAAGCCCCCCAGCTTCGTGTTTTCCATATACTTGTTCAGCTTCCTTTCTTTGTAGTCATCCAAATTACTAATGTCACTAGAGACCTCCCTTCCAGGCTGTTATTGATGTACTAACCAATGCTCCTGGGCACCATTAATCTATCAGCTGTGACTTATCTCCACCTACCTGAAAGGTTCCATTTTGCACCATCTTATCAGTAAGGATGTTGTGAGGCCTTCTGTCAAATATTTGGCTGGGTTTCTGTTCTCAAGAATGGCTGCTCACCGTTTAGAAAAGAGATTCACAGGATAGAAGAGACTTTGGAAACCACCTAACCAATCCTTTTTTTTCTCACAGGTGGTAACTCGAGGCCCAGAAAAGTCACTGGTCCAAGATGACAGAGGGAATTGGTGGCAGAGCCAGAAATAGGGTGCTCTTTACATGGCACCTAGATGATTCAGTCTGGGTACGTGTAGACTAGCTGCTATAACAAATAGGTCCAAACATGTAACACATCCCTACAAAAGAAGTTACTCTGGTCACACCAGTCTTGAGCTGGCATTCAGGCATTCAGCACACACTGTCCTGAACAACCAACAGCAGGCTGGTTAGCTGTCCTCCTCACTGTCCTCTAGAGACACAGGCTCTCTTTAGCTCGTGGATCAGCCATCCTGTGGGGCCTCATCAGAGTCTTCCTCCAGCTGACAGAAGAGAGAGATCTGGCCCAGTCAAGAAAACTCTATTTCTACTTTGCTGAAACCCCAAGTGATTTTTTTCTCATTTTCACTATTCCCCTCATTCTACCCTTGAGTCATTCCCCCAGACCTCAGCCTTCTCTTGGCCCCTTCTGTCACATGCTCAACCTTTATGGCCATCTAGGAAGGGCCTAGTCTGGACAAGCGGTGCTGTCCAAGTCACCAGACAGAAGGAAACTGGATGAATGAGCAGCTGGTGTGCATCCAATAATCACCCATTCTTCAAGGAGACTAGGTGGCCTGTTCCCCCACCCCACCCCACCCCACCCCACCCCACCCCACCCCATCCTGCAGCAGGTGAGAACAGGAAGTGGCAGCTGGCAAGTTCACAACTGGAGTCTGCCCACACAGAATCACAAATCCTCCTCTCTGAATTTAAATGTATCAGGTGTCATGGTGAAAGAAGCTGTTCCTACCCTGACGAGACCCAATCAGGACAAGGGGTCTCCCAAGCAGGTCCTGTAAGAGATGCCCTTCTTTGTCACCACCACTCGTGTGGCCGGATAAGACTGTAAAGCCCTGATTCCAATTCTTAACATCCCTCATCCACCAGAATCCTTCCCTGCTAAGTAGTTTTCTGGAAATCTATGTTGGGAAAGTCTGAGCCAATCCTCTTAGCATTCAAGGCCTTTCCCTTCTGAGCCATCCCCGCCTTATCTCTCTCTACATCTCCTCGGGCCCTACAACTTCCTGAAGCAGCATGCCATCATAGGTCTTTGGAGTCATGCAGTTCCTGGTTCTGCCATTTACCAGTGGTGTGGGTGAGTCACTCTATGACTCAGTTTCCTTATCTGTAAAATGACAAGTAGTAAGTGGGACTTGGAATGGATTGAGTAAAATATAGGTAGGTAAAAAAGTCTAGTGTGGGGCTTCCCCAATCTCACTTGGATTCCCAAGCTTTCCTCTTCCTCTCTGCCTAGCCAGCTGCCATGTAAATCTCAAACTCTAGCCCCAACACTTCCAGTGACTACTGGAGGTAGAGCTTCTCTACCAATCCATTCTCCAATGATCTCTTTACTGTAGTACTAACTGATGGAGAAGAATTATACATTTGCAACCTGAAAAAATGCAGGGCTCCATGTGAATCAGTCTTTCCATGAAGTTGTACTCAGAGAAGATCTGGCAATCAAAAGTAATTTTATTTCATTTTTTAAAAAGATTTTATTTATTTATTTGACAGACAGAAATCACAAGTAGGCAGAGAGGCAGGCAGAGAGAGAGGGGGAAGCAGGCTCCCTGCTGAGCAGAGAGCCCGATGCGGGGCTCGATGCCAGAACCCTGAGATCACAACCCAAGCCAAAGGCAGAGGCTTCAACCCACTGCACCACCCAGGTGCCCCTCGAAAGTAATTTTAAAAGACAATTCAATCCTTGTTTTTTAATTCTTGGAAAACAATCAAATTCATAATCCGTAGCGGACTTCTCAGTAGCTTCTTTTGGCACCCCTAAGGTCTCCGCACCTTGGTGAGTTACAGCTCTCACCAGCCTTCTCTACAGATTCTTCCTGGCCCCACCGCTGTGGTTTTTCTTCCATTCTCTCCCCTCTAGTTCTGTATTGTATACAGTACTTGGGGTGAAAAGGGAAATGAATGCTCATGGGTTAACAGGTCTTGTCCTCTTCATATGTATTTGGGTTTCCTGTGGGTTCCTCCCTCATCTGACAGTAAGCTCCAGGAGAAAGGGACTGTGCATTTAAGAACTGACTTCTAGTCATTTTATATCACTTCAAACAGAAAATTTGCCAGAATAATACTAGGTTCTCCCTTCTTTAATTCACAAAGATTCACCAATTACCAAAATTCACTAATTGCTCCATTTGTTTGCTTTCTCTCTTTCTATAAATATATCTATTTATAATATATGTATGTATAATACATAAAATGTTTATAATATATATTTATTATATAGAATTATTATTTATTATATAAAATATAAATATATATTTATGATATATATTTATATATAATTATTGTTTATTGTATAAAATATTAAAATATATTTATAATATATATTTATGTGTAATATATAAGATATATAAAATAATCTTTGATGTATTTTATACTACATATTACAATGTTTATATGTACATTTTATATATATATAAATATCTTTTTCTTTAATCATTTGCAAGTAAGTTAGAAATATTATGCTCCTTTACTCTAAATAATTCTGTGTAAGTTTGCTAAAGAAAAGGACATTCTCTTCTGTAACTACAGCACAGTTACAAAAATCAGGAAATCAAACACTCCAGCAATATCCTATGATCTATTACACAGTTCATATTAGAATTTTATCAACTGTCCCAATAATGTCCTTTGTAGTTATTTTATTTTCCCAGTCCAAGACCCAAGCCAGGGCCTTGAATTGCTTTTAGTTGTCATACTTCTTTAGGATGAAATGTTTTCTATTTAATGGAGTGTTTTTCTGAACTCTTACCTCTAGCCAGCAATGCTAACACAACACTGTGACCTTAATAGCAATTCAGTAACCACTTTGAATTGAATTAGAGATACACGTTTTAAATTTTATTTATTTATTTGACAGAGAGAGATCACAAGTAGACAGAGAGGCAGGCAGAGAGAGAAAGAGAGAGGGAAGCAGGCTCCCTGCTGAGCAGAGAGCCCGATGCGGGACTCAATGCCAGGACCCCGAGATCATGACCCAAGCCGAAGGCAGCGGCCTAACCCACTGAGCCACCCAGGTGCCCCAGAGATACACGTTTTAAAGGTAATAATTGCATCACATCCCACATCCCATGGCAAACACTGTTGGTGTTACATACCCACCAGTCATTCCACCCACCCCCAAGCTCAAGTTGATGGATGTGGTGATGGCTGGATGGAAAGATGGGTGGAGAGATGAGAGGATAGACAGATGATGGAAAGGATGGTGGGTAAGTGGCTGGCAAAGGAATGGTTGGATAAAATGATATATAGATGGACAGATGGGTGATGAATGGGTGAATAGATGGACAGCAGATGGGTGATGGATGGCATATTTATATGAAGGGTTGAGTGAAGGAGCCTGTGGGTTTGTGGAAGGATGATGAATGAGCGAGTGTATGAATGGTTAAATGGGGGCATTGGTGGCTGGATGTTGTTTGTGCCCAATGTTCACAGCGACAGGCTAGCTGAAGTACTTGGATGGGCGTCAGAAGTCCTTGGCTCAGGCTCCAACTCTACCTCCTACTAGCTAGGACTCTTGGACAGCTCCTTGGAGAGCTCTTTCCTCACGCAGGACCTCAGCAGTATCATACGTAAAACAAGTCTGCTAGACTAGTTGGCTTTTTGATCCCTTCCAGTCTGGACCAACTCTTGTCTCAGAAATGTTAGATGATTTCGCCAAGGACATGGAGCTAGTGCATGATGAAGCCCAGATTTGGATCTGGGCAATCTGACTCTAAAGTCCATGTTTTCTAAATTTTCTTCTTGGCTGTTCCTATTGAGACATCAGAAGAAAGGCTCCAAGGCCAACCAGGGGCTCCTTGCTCCCAGTACCAAGCCCCCTTCCCCATCCCATCAAGCTGCTGTCCCAAGGAACTTCTCTGAGGTCCCTGCATCAAGAAGCACCTGGGCTTATTCCACATTTTTCTGCCACACCCAGAGTCCAAGAGATGACGCAGGTGGCATTTTCCACAGGCCCCTCCCTACTTGTTTTCTTCCCAGCTCAGCCTCTCCACTCCCCACCGGTCCCCATCCCCAGCGCCCTTCGTCGCACTCCCACCCCCACACTCAGCAGCTTGCAAGACTTCCTGCCTCCTCCAGGCACCAAAGAAACTAAGGAGAGGTGCTACAGCTCTGAGACCTGGCTCCTTTCCAGTCATGTGTGACGGGAAGTATTAGCGCCTACCCACATGGTTGGGAATTGGGCTCCACTCCCATGGATACTGGGGAGGCACAGTTTTCAAGGTGCTTCAAGACTAGTGTCACTTACCTCTTGGATCCTCCAACAGGAGGCCCAACAAGTGCTAAAGATGACAGCAAACCAGGGCATCAAAAATAAATGAGGAAAAATAAAACATTTTTAAAAGATTTTGATATGTCATGCTGTAAAAGTATTATTAAAGTAAAAGTTGTGAAAAAAATTAGAGTTCAATTAGACTATGGTATTCTCAGTATTGTTTGAATTCTGTATGACTTGTGAGGTAGTGCTCAGCCCGTGGACCTCTTCTAAACACAAGGTTTCAGAGAGTCTTCATGTGGGAGATTTGGGAGCAGCAAGACTGACAGGCTAAGCTGACCAAGGCAGGGAGAGCCAAGTCCTAGGCCACTGCTTCTGGCATTTCAGAAATCTGTTGACCTGAGCCCTCCGATAAGCTGCCTCCCCCAGCCTCAGTTCCCTGCATCTCATCTTCCCTAGGCCCACCTAGGGAAGGTCAGAAGTGGTCTCCCCACTCCCAGATACAGCTCTCTGTATATGTGTGTGCATGTGTGTGGGCACATGTGTGTTTGACATGTCCAAGGCCACAGAGCCAGTTCCGGACACAGCCAAGACGTGAACCTTATGTGGTAGGAAATGAAGGGCCCATGCAACCTACATCATTTGCACTAATGCCAAAAGAGGAGCCTTTACTGAGAGCTGTCCCGGGCAGTGACCCAGAGGTAGAACCATGCCAACAGTTTGCTCTGAGACTTGAGGTTAGATGAGAAGGTCAGTGTGTTTGCCACACCCTTTTGCAGACATTATCCGGCCTTCAGTCTTTATTCAGCAAGCACATCTGAGGCATCTGGATACTATACTCATTAGTTCTCTGACCCTTGCTGAATACCAGCTCTGGGCCAGGCCCCTCGAGAAGAAGTGTAAACAAAGAATTCACAACCCAGTTTGTGCCTGGGTCATGGCTTGGAAGTGCCCTGGGAACACAGAGACAGAGTGACTCATTAATTTTGCCTGAGGAGGTTGGAGAACGTCTCACCAGAGAGCTGACATTTTGAGCTGGGTCATGAGGGACGAGAAGAGGGAGAAGTGAGAGGAAGAAGTCGTGTTCGTTGAGCAAGGTATTAATTAGGGTAATGCTAGGTGCCACAACAAGCAAACTCCGAAATGGACAATGGGTTCGATGTGTTAGAAATGTATTATTTGTTCACATAAAGTCCAAAAAAACTCAGCTTCACATGATGGGGGGCCCAGCCCCCTTCCACATTGCAGCTCCATCATCCTTGCCTTGCTCATCCGCATCAGGCTCGCAGAAGGAAGAGGAGCATGAATGATTAACTGTGGGATTTTTTTTATCGGCCTTACCTGGAAGTGGCACACATTCTGATCATATTCCATTGGCCAGCACACAGGCACGTGGACACACGCAACTGCAAAGAAAGGTGGAAAACGTTATCTAAGTCTGTGCCCAAAAGAAAGTAACAGGTGTGTTGAGCCGCTATCGCAACCCTTTTAATTGGGCTCTTTAATTGTGTTAATTGGGCTCTTTTAATTGTGTTGTCTTATCAGCAATCCTGTAAAGTAAGGCATTATTATCATTCCCATTCTACAGATAAGAAGTTGGAGGCTTGAAAAGGTTCTGTGACTGACCCAAAGTCAGAGAACTGGCAAGCGGCCGAGCCGTGATTCAATGCCAGGTTGGTTCATGTGAGTCGGAGGCACGTTCACTGCCCCAACACCACCAAGGTTCATTGCTCTCCAGGAAGGAGGAAGAACAGAAGCAGACATGAGGGTGAATGGAAAGGACTGTAAAAGCAACGGACAATGAAACAAAGGCAAAGAGGGCAACAACCAACCAGCAAGGATGGAAGAAAAGACAGAAGATGCAGAGTGAAGGTCCTGAGCCTCTTTGTAGTTCATGCTGTCACCCACCCGTGACACGCCATGGGTACCACAGAAGGGTTTAAAAAACGGGCCCCGTCAATTTCAACCTATGGACACAGAAAAATCTTCAGGAAAATATAGCACATAAAAAACAACAGCACATTTAAAACAGCACATACTGACTATTTCACATGTGTTGGAGGTACTAGCCAATGCAATTAGATACAAGAACATAAATAGAGGTACAGTAATCAGAAAGGAAGAAAAAACTATCTGCTTGCAGATGTAACTGTATATATACCTGAAAAGGCCAAAAGAACATGGAGAAACTGATATAAACAATGAGAATTTAGTAAGCAGTAAGATAATAAAATCACTATGCATGGGGCACTCGGGTGGCTCAGTTGTGTAAGCATCCGTCTTCAGTTCAGGTCATGATCCCAGGGTCCTAGGATCCAGCCCCACATCAGGCTCCCTGCTCAGCGGGGAATCTGCTTCTTCCTCTCCCTCTGTCCCCTGCCCCCCGCTCATTCTCTCTCTCAAATAAATAAAAATCTTAAAAAGATATCAACACACATAAACCAGTCATCTTCATAAATATAAAAATTTGTAAGAAGAAACAGAAGAACAGACTCCATGTATAACAGCAAAACTTGAAATAAAATATTTAGACATAAACTTAACAAGAAATGTGTAAAATCTATAGGAGGAGAATTTTTAAAGTTCCTGAAATGCAAATATATACACTTGAGCAAATTGATGTGTATACCATGTTCTTGGTGGAAAAGTTCAACATTGTAAAAATGTCAATTCTCCATAAGTTGATTTATGAATTTAATGGGGTTCTCCCCTCCCAAAATACATTTTTTTTTCCCCTGGAGCATTAAAGTTTGGTTATAAAATTCACATGGAAGAAAGCTAGTAAGCGTAACCAGGAAAAAAGAAAACTAGAAAAAAAAGAAGGTAATAAGGAGTCCTAGCCTTATAAGATATTAAACATATTTTGAAGCCTCTATAATTATAACAGTGTAGTATTGGTGCATAAATATGGATATATCTATTTCTGGTACATGGATTGAAGATCCAGGAATAGACCCAAGTACTTATGGAAAATGAATATGTGATAAAGGCAGCATTTCAAGTAAGTGGGGACAAAGAAGGATATTTCGTAAGTCATGTGGAACAACTGGATAGCCATACAGAAAAAGATAAAATTGGATCCAGACAAACACTGTACACCAGGATAAATTCCATTTAAATTAGAAATCTAATTGTAAAAACAAAAACAATATGAATAATCTTTATAACCTATGACTGGAAAAACATTTTCTTAATTATGACTAGAAACCCAGAAGCAATGAGGACAATAGTAAACTTACTATATTTAAAAAAAAAAAAAAAAGCTTTTAGGGACCCCTGGGTGGCTCAGTTGGTTAAGCATGTGCCTTCAGCTCAGGTCATGATCCTGCGGTCCTGGGATCAAGCTCCACCTCAGGCTCCCTACTCAGCAGGGAGTCTGCTTCTCCCTCTGCCCCTCCCCCTCCTGTGCACACACACACACTCTCTCTCTCTCTAGCTTGCTCTTTCTCAAATAAATAAAATCTTTTTTTTAAAAACCCTTTTAAATGTGTTCATATTTTTTAAAAAAAAAACATAAACACAGGAAAATGCTAAACTGGGGAACTATTTTTTAACCTACTACAAAGAGTTAATATCCCTAAAAATATGAAGTAGAAAAATGGGTGAAAGATGTGAATAGACAGTTCCCAGGGGAAAAAATGCAAACAGCTACTGAACTTATGAAAATAGAAAAATGCAAATTAAAACTAAAACAGGATACCACCTCTTACCTATCATATGGGCAAAACTCCAATATTTAACAACATTCTCTGTTGGATAAGCCTTAGGGAAACAGGCACTCTTATATAATACTGATAGGAAAGCAAAAATATGCTATCTCTATTGAGAATTTGGCAATATCTAGCAGAGTTGGATATGCATCTACCTTTTGATCCAGTAATCCCATTTTTAGGAATCTGTCCCAAAAGCACACTGAAAGAAATAAAAAATGATATAGGGCACAGGGCCATTCATTGGTGTATTATTTGTAAGAGCAAAAAGAAAAAGACTGGGAATAGCCCAAATATTTATCAATAGGGAATATGTTGAAAAGATTATGTTCACCCATATAATGGAGTACTATGCAGCTATAAAAGAAGGAGGATTATCTCCAAACGATGTTATGGAGCAATTTCCAAGACATGTTGCTAAGGGAGGATACAGAACAGAGTGCATTGTTTGCTACTTTTTGTGTAGAACAGGGGAAATACACATATACACAAACGTATGTATTTGTTTATACTTTCAAAAAGAAATGATTAAAGGACTCCCCAAAACTAATAAAAACAAGGGAAGCAAACAAAGCTAGAAGGGATCTTTCTGAATATACCCTGTTTTATATTATTGACTTGAGATCAAGTACATAAAAATGAAAAAAAGTTCAAAGTATCTCTAAATTTTTTTAATTGGACACCAAACTGAAAGAAATAAGCCTAACTCTACATTATGATGGTTGCACATCAAGTTGACAGTGTAACTTGAAAAACTGATCATTGAAGAGAGAGAATCAAGCACTTATTGTGTCTTTCCTGTAAAACTCATCTTCAAGGGGGTGTCTGGGTGGCTCAGTGGGTTAAGCCGCTGCCTTCGGCTCAGGTCATGATCTCAGGGTCTTGGGATCGAGCCCCACATCGGGCTCTCTGCTCGGCGGGGAGCCTGCTTCTTCCTCTCTCTCTCTCTCTCTCTCTCTCTCTGCCAGCCTCTCTACCTACCTGTGATCTCTTTCTGTCAAATAAATAAATAAAATCTTAAAAAAAAAAAAAAAAAAGCTCATCTTCAAGATAACCAAATAGCTGAGATGAGAACTTCCCTCTATATAGAAGGGTTAGAGCCAAAAAATTTAAAAAAAAAAAAAAAGCAGAAGAAATGATGAAATTAGACTATCACCATTGCAACTTCTAATGAAATAAAGAAATAATGGGTCTGTCTATGGCTGCTAAAACTGAAAGTGGGAGAAGATTCATGGAGAATTCTAGAATAAGTCAGGCTCCAGCACCTGCCCCAATTGGTCAGTCTTAACATCACTCCAAATGAGACAAAGAGACAGAAGGTCTTCCTGACATGATTCCCACAAGTACACAGCATCACTCAGGAAGCCATTCTCGCCCCAGATACTAAATCAGAATCTTCTTAAGCCTCCAGAGCGTCGAGGAGAGAGGCACGGGCCGAACCAACACCACAAGAACACAATTGGCCAAAGCCAGAATGCTGGACTTTTTATAGGGCGAGTGATCATGTTTCTTTGACAAAGGAATGGCTTTTTAAAAGGGGGAACAAGGGACAGCTGGATAGCTCAGTTGGTTAAGCAACCAACTCCAGGTTTCAGCTTAGGTCGTGATCTCGGGGATATAAGATCAAGTCCCCTCTTGGCTCTGGGCTCCAGCCTCTGGGCTTAATGCAGAGTGTGCTTGCCTCCCACTCCTCCTCCCTCTGCCCCTCCTTCCACATGCATGTTGTCTCTCATATTAACTAATTAATCAATTAACTAAATGTTCTTAAAGGATAAAAGGAGGGGCAAGTGTTACAGAATGAAAGAGCCTAGAGACATGCCAACCAAAGGCAATGTGTAGAATCCTAATTCAAACAAAGGACAGTAAAAAGACTTCTGTGAGGGAAATGGGCAAAATTAAGGGTACTGGAAGATGTTAAGCAATGAGATACTAATGCTGGCATGATAATAGTGCTATTGGTCTTATGAGTCACCAATAGATGAAGCAAATGTCAGAATGTTAAGTCTAAGTGATGGGTATTTGGGAGTCCGATGTACTACTATTTCTGATTTTGTGTATGTTTGGAAATGTTTCACGATAAAAAGTTAAAGAAAACCAAAGGCCTCCAATGGGGGCAGAACTGCAATCCTTCCCAGCCCCAACCCCAGTCCCATCATCTGGGCCAGCAGCCACCACAGTCCAGGTCCATTCAGGCAACTGGGGATTTGGCCCCTGTGAACCCACATCACCGCTTCTGTGGGCAATAAAGGGGACTCTGGTACTTCCAGGGAACCCTATGAACAGAAGCTCAGACTTACCTCTATCACTGTGGGTATTTGGAGGACAACCAGGTCGCATCCTATTTCTGTGACCTCACATCGGCTTGGTCCATCATTCTGCATAGCTCAGCCTATTGGAGGGGTTCTGGCAGTGTTGGGTGCCAACCGGGATCTTCTCTGGACTTCTCAAGGAGCCCCTGCAGAGACACTGTACAGAATCCCCAGCCCTGCACCGGGAAACCCAGGACTACCAGCCAGGACCATCTTTACACTCAGCAACTGAATGATACCCCCGTAGGGCAGCAGGGAGGCAGAGGAAATCCCCCTGCTTATTCAAATATCTCAGCAAAAATGGAGTGAGCAAACAAGCCTTCTTACCTTCACATCAAGCATTCCTCTTCCTTAGATCATCCAAAACGCTCTAGCAGGTATGAGTCCAAGATAGTAATGATGCCTTCAAGATGGTGGGGCCCATGTGGCATGCCTCTAATTTACACTGGGAACCTGGCTTGAGTTACTGGTCTCAATTTGTGCCTCCTAAATCACAGAGTTCTAAGTCTGCACTGACTACAGCCTCATGGTGAATGGAGGGTAGTCCCCCACCCTCTGACTTGGACTGACCCATGTAACTCGGTGACAGTGGAATATTCATGGCCATGTAGTGGGCAGAGGTTCCAAATGAATTTGCCCAGCTGGACTCGCCCTATTGAGCCCTGGTGATCGCCATGGAAGAACACGGGGTCCTTCAGCCTGAGCCCTAGAATGAGGCAGGTGGAGAAAACTGCATGACCCCCATAGCTTCTGGGCCAAGGAAGATGACCCATATGTAGAACAGGCTTGAATTCAGACAGCAACTGGGGCCTGGAGCCCAGGGCCTGGCATCTGGAAACCAGCTCAGCCTAGCAGAAATGCCCTACCCTTGCACACCCATGAACATGATCATAATGAATGGCCATCTCAAACCACTGGGTTTGGGAGTGTGTTTTGGGGTTTTGATTTTTAAAACTTTTTTTAAATTAAGCTCCACACCCAGGGCAGAGCCCATCATGGGGCCTCAACTTACACCTCTGGGATCAAGACCTGAGCCAAGATCAAGTGTCAGATGCCCAACTGACTGAGCCACCCAGGTGCCCCTGAGGATTTTTTGTTACACAGCGTTATTGTGGTAATAGCTGCCTCATACAAAAGAACAACAAGTTTTCTCTGTAGGGATTTTTATCCAGCTCCACCATTAACTGTGGGACATTTAACTCCGGTGCTTGTCCTATTAAATCTCTGCTTATTTGGGAGCTGCACGGCCAGCTGGGCCCACTAATCCCATGATCTCTCCAGACAGTGACCCCCTAAGACCCACGCCTGTCGCTTTACAAATGTTGCCCTAACCAGTGACAGATAGGGAGAGCTTGTTTAAAAGAATTATAAGCCCTTCAGAGCATTTGTTTATTTGATCTCTTAAAATCAAGCTTAGAATTTTCTCCCGTGTATAATACCAAAAGAGAGCACCTATTTTGAACTTAATACCGCACATAAAAGTGTTTTTGAGAACTGTTTGTGTTTCTGAACATGTATTTATTTAATCAAATAATTATCTGTGGATATTTTTAAACATTTAGTTGCTCAACCGAAGATTTAATCTGCATAAAAATGGCTGAATCATGTGTTAGGAACTCTGGAAAATCATAGAAGAAATGCTACTACATGCTAAAGGAGCAAAAACGTAGACTATAACAGAGGCAGGGGGTAGTAAGGAGGGAGAGGTAGACCCCAGGGGGTTGGAGAGCAGATTCATCTGAGTGCAGAAAGGCAATATTAGAATTTTTATTCAGATCTTCATGCAAAAATTAGGAAAGAAATAAAGCTTTACAAATGTTTAATTTACAAACTGACCTCCAGGTTGTCTGGGGTAAGGTGACCATGGCGTAGAGGGGTTCCTGGCAACTGCCGTCTCCCACTGGGGTTTCAATGTATGGTAGTTTGGCTTTGCTGGGCCCCTGGATTTGCAACTGTCCACCTTTCATCAAGTCAACTCTCCCGAAGTGGACAGATGGCTTTAAAAGGCTCCTATCAGAGATCTGTGGGCTGAAGACAGTACTGATTACAGAAGTGCAGAAGAAAAACAAGCAAATGACAAGGCTGACCCTTCCCTCTCTTGCAAGGACAACCCTTCTTTTCAGCTGCATTGAGATCAAACCAGCAACAAATCTGACCGGCCATTATCCCTCACCCCCAGTCAGAAATTCCCAAGAAGGAAAAAGTAGGGTTAGTTCCATCATTTTAAATGAGGGCCTTTGCCCTAAATCTATCATGGGCCTTGAGACAGTAATTCCTAATAACAGTACTTGGACATGGTTTATAGGCACTTAAGCACACGTATATTGGAGGGATGAATGCTCAGAAGTTTCTGCTGGTGGAGTGCATGATCAAGAAGTCGGGAAGTTACGGTGACAGATGGTAACTACATTCATCATGGTGAGCACTGAATAATGTATAAAATGGTCAAATCACTAAGCCCATGCCCCTAAAATTGATATAAGTTGTATGTCAACTAAATTTCAACAATTAAAAAGAATTTTAATCCCACAAAAAAAAAATATTAGCTGTGTGACCTTCAGAAGTTTCTTAACATGTCTGAAGTTTGATTTCTTTTTTGAAAGTTTGTGGCATAAAGTCTTAGGTATTCTTCAAATGTTAGCTATTATTCTTCTAATAAAAGGTTGGCAAAGTGAGGTTAGCACATTCATAGTTAATTGTACAGTATCTTTCACTGGATCCTGGTATTTGGCTTAGGCAAAGGAAGTACCTGAGGAACTTGGCATTTTACATAACAGGAAAAGAAGTTCGGAAGCTGCTTCTCGGAGATCAAAGCAGACACACAGGTCAGGGAACTTGGGAAATGGGACCAGGAGAAGCTTAGCGGAAGGGCACTTCCCAGCTGGTTGGCTTATCTCCTCCACGTGTCAGATTTCTGCAAAGTGCGGATAATGATGGTACCTACTTCAGAGGCCTATTATAAGGAATCGGTGAGTCAGTGACACCAAAAACAGGGTTGACTCCTAGTAGATGCTCCCTAAGAGTTGGTTACATAAGTAGCAAAATCCCACCGGGTTTCATCAAGTGGAAATACTGACAACAGTATGCCAGAGCGTCACCTAGCCTAGGGAGCATGCGTCACACATGTGAGCTGCTGGAAAGAACTGAACACGAATGGCAGCTGCCAGGCTGGGGTCAGACGCCGGAATTACGACTCTTGGCCCTCCCCTTCAGGGGGATGCACATGGCTTCATTGAGCCTGTCCAACTCCACACTGACCCCTGGGATGATAGAGATGAATATGAGTCAGATCCCGCAGCAGCTCCCAGCCTGATGATGGCGGCAGTGATGCCAACAGACAGGACAGCCCGTGGAACAGGAGCTGGGACCAGGGAGCGCCTGGCTTTGAGTACGTCTTCCATCCGATTGTCTGCTTCCCTCTGGTTTGGATAACTCTCCTCCCGACCCGGGCTCCCTCTGCCTTTCCCTCACCTGCAGCTCTGAGCATCAGCCCCATAGCAACCAGGGGTCCTGAGGGAGAGCTAGCCCTGCCCTTCGCTACGGAGGGCATCAGATGGGACCGCCACCCTGTGAGAGCCACCTGACGTGAGGTCCCCAGGAGCGAGGGGCAAAGGACACAATCGTGTTCCAGTGTACCCGCCCACATGAAGATCTATTATTATCCAAGTGGCTGGGCTGGGAGTCCATTTGTTTTCCAGGAGCCCAGAGGGCTGCATGTCCTATTCCATCCATCAAAATAATAACTAAGCAATTAGTAAATAATAGAATGGAATTGATTCTGTTAAGGACAGGCTGTTATGTGGCCCGTGGGCTGTGACGATAAGAATCAAAGGATGGAGTGAGCAGGAGGGGCCTGAAGAGGACAGAAATCCTAAGAAGCCGGGATAGGAGGGGAAGAAGGTTGTGAGTAGGAGCCCCAGGCTGCTCTGTCTGCCTCCGGTTCCGGAGACTTGTGGGGGGCCAGCCACTGACCCGTCGCATAGCAGGGCACATGCTCAGGGTGGGGCCCCAGGTTGGGAGCTACTCATCAGCATGGGCCTTGCAGGAGGGATGGGGGTTTCTCTGTGGGTTGGCCAGACAGGCCCAACTCTCAGCCTTCCGAGTGCATCTTCAGGACCTGTCTTTGGGCTCTTTCCTGGGTGGTGACCACCCTGTGTTTCCCGTGTCCAACCTTGAGCCTGGTTTAGAACAGGGGCTCATTAGATATTTCATGAGATGGAGAAATAAATGAAAAGGCACCGGGTCAGAAACGAGAGGGCTCATACGGCCAAGGGGTTAATCACACCTCTGGAGCCAGGGCTCTGTTATTTCCCAGCTGCAGGCCTTGGATTTGTTCCTTATTGGGCCTCTGTTTCCTCGTCGTTGATGAAATAGGACAGGGGATTAAATGAGAGCCAGAAGAGAAGTCTGGGAAAGTGCCCTGCAGACGTCAAGCACTAGCCCCTCTGCTCGGCAGAACCACGGAGCCCTGGTCCATGGCAGGCGTCCAAGCACTTCCACCACTAGTGCCACGGGTCACCTCGTCCTGCCCGCGCATCGTCTGTGATAGCTCTCAGGGATGAGCCACCTCCCCGCCTCACCCCCTTCCCTCACCCCTCCCCTCCTTCTGGACATGCAGGTCTCCAGACCTCCGCCTTCCATCTCAGTGACACTGAATGCCAGGCAAGGGATGGCCAGATCATCCAAGGACTCTCGACTCCCATCATGATCCGTGGACCAGAAGCATTGTCACCACCTGGGAGCTAGTGAGAAATGCAGGCACTGAAACCCCATCCCAGACCTACTGGATTCCAAGGAGCCCTCCAGCAGGGTCCTGGGGAGCTCGTGGACACATTAGAGCTGGGGAGTAGTCCTCAACCCCAACTGCATCATAGTGTCACTAGGGAGCAGTGACATTTGGCCATCAGTAATTTTCACAAGGTTTCCCAGGGTTCAGAATCAGTGACTAGACAAATGCTTTCCCCTAATAGAGAAGCCAGCCAGGGTCAAATCTAGGCAGAGGCAGGCCAGGCCCGAGAAAACGGGCTCCCTTCCTCCTGGTGTGACAGAGAGCTCAGCCACTGTTTGGGACACCGTAGGAAAGATCATAGGTGAGATACTGTCCTGACCCTAAATAGTTCCTATTCTGGAGAGGGAGACAGTTGAGTAAAGAGCCAACAACAGGGCAGCTGGGGTCTAGGCGCAAACTCGGGGAGCACAGAAGAGACAGTGAAGGACTTGCCTGGGGAAGCCTGGAAGGGAAGTCTGAGGTGGGTGGCTCCTGAGCCTTGTCCTGAGGGCTTGGCAGTTTGGCAAATGAGAGAAAGGAAGAACATTCCCGAAAGAAGGAGCAACGTGGCAAAAGCAGGGATTTACGGCTCGGCTCCTTGGTGAGTGTGGGGCCTAGTTAGAAGCTCAGGGGGCGGGAACCTAGAGTGTTTGGAGCTCGCAGGCTGATGAGAGACGAGGGGCGTCTGGACTTCACTCTGAGGACACCATCCACGTTCTGGTGGGAAAGAGCAGAGACAGGACCTCACTTGACGTTTAAGATCACTGGCAACAAAGACATGAGTAGATGGAAGGGGATAAGTTGGGGGACGGGGACACATACGAGACATGAAGAGGACGTGACCTGGAACGGTGACAGAGGGATGGAGTAGATGGAGTGGTCCCGTCTTGGAGGAGAAATCAATGAGGGATGCATGGGGTGGGGGGCAGCCAAGCTCCAGGGTCCAGAGCAAGGATCTCAGTCTGAATCCCGGTTACTAACCCCCTTTCTGTGCCTTTGGTTCCTTATCCATAAAACAGGACAAAACGTAGTACATCTGCACAGAGTTAGGTTTCAAAGATTAAATGTATTAATACAGGCAGAGCTCTTACAGTGCTGCCCGGTAGATCGTAAGCGCTCTATAATTGCTGGCTTACAGCAGAGATGACAAGCTGAACGCCAAACAATCATGCTCCTCTTTGTTGGTGGGCTGGGGAGCACCTGGCTAGTTGGGGACCCTATTTCGCAGACACACTAAGCTTGAGATGGGGCCCAGTGATTGTGTTCTGGCCAAGACAATGCGGGGGACATGCTGCACACCACACCCTGACCTAACCAAGGAAACCTCTCTTCCTCCTGCTGCCAGTATGAATGTCAAAAGTCAAAGTGACCTTGGCAGGGGGTGGGGAGGGGAGATCTAAACGATAAAAGATCATGGTTCTCTCCCCTCCATCATTTTAGCTCAAATCCATTCATCCGTCATTTATCTGGCATCATGGAAGAAGCAGCTGTTCCCCCGAAGTTAAGTATCCAACAAAGAAAGTAGAGCATAGCAGAAGAACTAGGCTGGAGTTTTCATCTCTGATTTTAATTGCATGACCTTGAGCAAGCCACTTGATCTTCCTGAGCATGATCCAAAAAATGGGAGTGAACTCCTCTGACACAGCTGTCAAGAAAATTAGATCAAAGCCTATGTGTATAAGTTCTTTGTAAATTTATGTAAGGATGATTGATTTTCCTTTAAGACACAAGACTTTAAAATGCAATCATCCAGTGTACCTCATTAAAACAGTAGATCTAAGCGATAACTTAAAATTTAAAGGGCCCAGAATCAAAAGTTTGGACATTGATTGTTTTTTGTTCTTTGTTTTTTGTTTTTAAAGATTTTATTTATTTATTTGACAGACAGAGATCACAAGTAGGCAGAGAGGCAGAGAGAGAGAGAGAGGAGGAAGCAGGCTCCCTGCTGAGCAGAGAGCCCGATGCGGGGCTCAATCCCAAGACTTTGGGATCATGACCTGAGCCGAAAGCAGAGGCTTTAACCCACTGAGCCACCCAGGCGCCCCTGGACATTGATTGTTTTAAATAGGATTGGGCAATTCCATTCCCTCTGAGCTTATAGAATTCGGGGTTGCTTGCTCTCTCACTGAATGACCCCATATTGCTTGTATAATTGGTCTCTGATGCATTTCTGACTTGTCGTTGCTCATCTTGAGGCTATGGTGAGCGACAGAAACCATATATACATATATTAAAACAATATATATCTATATATAAATTATTTTATATATTATATAATATTATATATGCCTATATGAATATATAATAATATATTTGCATATATTTATATATAATACATATTTATTATCTTTATTATATATATATATAAAGACCAAGCATCAGGAGCTTCCAGGGTCTGCTTTATTCGTGAATTCCTGGTACTCTTACCCCCCTTCTCAGGAAATTCTGGTAAATGAAAAGCTCATAAAACCTGTAATTTTGGATAGTGATGGGAGCTATATCACCTCCCACTGAAAAATCCATTTCTCTTCATTTTCGAATCACATTTAGAGCCTGCACTGTTCCCTTTGTTTCAATTACATTAGCTAATTAGTTCAATGCTGAAGCTTTTTCTTGGACATTTTCCACCAAAGATATAGTTGGTTTCCAGAAATAATTTAGGTGCACACTGTGTATCCCATTTAGAAGACAGTGAGAACCTCCTGATGGTTCTGAACAGGCTGGAGCTAGGAGGAAGCAAAGGGGCTTCTTAACAAGACAGGTGGCAGAAAAGGAAGGACACCTCCCGTGCCAGGTGGTTGTTTCCAAAGATGGCCGCGACAGTATGTCCCACCTCACATATGTTTCGGCAACGTGACCTTGACACTCCTCCCGGGAAGAGGAGCACCCATGCCTGTTCCCCCCTGAATCCCAATGGACTTGGGTTTCTTTGACTAATAGGGATGGCTGGTTACATTACAATGGTCACTGAAACACACACACACACACACACACACATACACACCCAGCATCACAGAGCCAAGATTCCTCACTTCCCATGGCCATCTAGTCCCTCATACACCCAAACACCCACCAATGTTCAGATTCAAGAATACTCCTGAAACTACCTCTCACAGGCTTCTGTAACCTGATTTGTTTAACTTCTGATGTTATCTTCCAGTCCCTCTTTATAACGGACGCATATACGCATACACTCGAGAGGACGTCCAGTAAATGCATGAAAAGAAGCTCCACATTGCTAGTCATGAGGGAAATGCGAATCAAAACTACGAGATAACCCTCTACACCTCTTAGGATGGCTACTGTGAGAAAACAGTCAACAGCAAGTGTTAGCGAGGATGCGGACTAATTGGAACCCCGTGCGCTGTTGGTGGGAATGCAAACTGGTACAGCCACTGTAGAAGACAGTGCGGAGAGTCCTCAAAAAATTAAAAACAGAACTGGGCGCCTGGGTGGCTCAGTGGGTTAAGCCGCTGCCTTCGGCTCAGGTCATGATCTCAGGGTCCTGGGATCGAGTCCCGCATCGGGCTCTCTGCTCAGCGGGGAGCCTGCTTCCTCCTCTCTCTCTGCCTGCCTCTCTGCCTACTTGTGATCTCTCTCTGTCAAACAAATAAATAAAATCTTTAAAAAAAAAAAAAAAAAAAAAGAACTATCCTACTACCCAGTAACCCTACTCCTGGGTATATCAAAATCCCACATTTTGGTATATCAAAAAGAACCGAAAGCAGGGACCCAAATAGATCATCGGTCTGTCCACCCACGTTCATAGCAGCATTAGTCACAATAGCTGAAACATGGAAGAAACCCAGGTGTCCTTTGATGGATGAAGAAATAAACAAAGTGGGACATATGCATATAAAGGAATATTCTTCAACCTCACAGAGGAGGGGAAAGCTGATACAAGCAACAATGTGGATGAAACTTGAGGACATTCTGCTACGTGAAATAAGCCAGTCACAAAAAGACAAGTACTCTATGAAGTACTTGGAAGAGTCCAGATCTTAGAAACAGAGGGTGGAATGGCGTTTGCCAGGGGCTGGGGGGAGGGGGAGTGAGGGGTTATCATTTCATGGGGACAGAGTTTCAGTTTTACAAGATGAAAGAGTTGCGGAGACGGATGGTGGCGATGATTGCATAACATTAGAAATGGACTTGATACTGCTACACTTTAAAAAATGGTTAAAATGCTAAATTTTATATGCATGTATTTTAACATAACAGAAAATTAAAAAAAAAAAAAAAAGGGAAAAACATTCCCATCCAGACAGAGTGAACCAGGGTTCTCAGTGCTCCTAACTCTCCATGCTTCATTCATCCACTCAGCCTGTACTCAAGCTGTGTCCATGGCCTGGAGGCCTTCTTGTCTTTTTAGCTATTCTCAAACTTGTTCATTGTATTGATTAAGAGTAAGCAGGGCTGGGGACACCTGGGTGGCTCAGTCAGTTGAGCCTCTGACTCTTAATTTCGGCTCAGGTCATGATCTCAGGGTCATGGTGGGGAGTCTGCTTGAGATTCTCTTTCCCTTTCCCTCTGATGACCCTCCCCAGCCCCTCAAATAAATAAATAAGTCTTTTAGAAAAATAAAAGAAGCAGGTCTGGTATTCAGCTAGTTTTCAGCTGGTAGGTATTGAGATAACTGGACTGGTGGCTAAAATAATAAAATGCATCCATACCACATGGTAAATATTTGCTGCTAAAAGTGCCCCTGCTACTCCCAGCCCTCGCCTGCTGCTCTAGCATGATGGCCAGAGTTTGCTCTGCCTGGTCAGTGCCCACACCATTCTGGTTGTGAAATATTTTGAATAGCACCCCTGGAATTAGGTTCAACTGCATATAACAGGGGAAAATGGGCGGACTTAAGACAGAAGTTCATCTCTCTCACACAGAAAAGGAGAGAGACAGTTCAGGGACATCATAGTGGTTCCAAAGTGTCACAAAAAAAGAAACAGGCTCTCATCATGCACTATCATCCTCAGTGCACATCTTCTGTCTACAAGGTCAACTCACACCTCAAAGTAGATGCTGGAGTTCTAGCCTTCACATCAGCATACCAGTCCAACAGAGAAAACAAACAGAGATCAAGGGACACTCCTCCCAGCTGAGTCAGATTCTTTTAAGCGGGTTTTCCAGAAGTCCTACCTAAAACTTGTGACCAGTCCTACATAAAAGTCCTACATGAACGTTCTTGGCCAGAACTTAGTCACACTGCCAAAGCTAGCAGTGAGGAATGCTGGAAAATGTCATCTTAATTTGGTTATTAAGAAAAAGGGGGGGTGCCTGGGTGGCTCAATGGGTTAAGCCTCTGCCTTCAGCTCAGGCCATGATCCCGGGATCCTGGGATTGAGCCCCACATCAGGCTCTCTGCTCCGCGGGGAGCCTGCTTCCCTTCCTCTCTCTTTGCCTGCCTCTCTGCCTACTTGTGATCTCTCTCTCTGTCAAATAAATAAATAAAAATCTTAAAAAAAAAAAAAGAAAGAAAAGAAAAGAAAAAGGGGAAGAGCGAATATTGAAGGGCACTTAGTACTTTCTGATTCTCTTATCCTTTACGGTTTAGTACAAGATGTCCCTGTGACACCAGTCCCCCCATGATATCTTAGATCACACATCATTGGAACCAACAGTTTATATTCACTGTTAAACCCTCAGGGTTTTATGCACTCATACTTACTGTATTAGTAGTACTTACAGTAGTAGTAGTAGTTACCATTCATTGGGTCCTACAATGTGTCAGACACTAAGTACTTGACTGCCTTATTTTATCCAATCCTCATAAAATCCCTATATGCGGGTATAAACTGTCATCACCCCCATTTTTCAGGTAAGAAAACTGAGGCCCAAATGGAGATTCAACAATTGCTGGAGGTCACAAAGCTTTTAAGAAGGGGAGTCAGGATTAGATTTGTGAGCTTGTTAGGACAAGAAACCATGTCCTCACTTACAGCACCCAGCACAGCGGTCAGCAAAGAGAAGACATGAAAAACAAATAAGGGAGGCCGGTGTGTCTGACTGGCTCAGTTGGTGCAGCATGTGACTCTTGATCTTGGGGTCGTGAGTTCAAACCGTATGTTGGCCATAGAGCCTACTTAAAAAGAATAAATGAATAAATATTTTTAAAACAAACAAATACAACCTTGTGGGTTGATCCAGTGATTAATTCAGCATTGAGATAGAAACAGGAACCACAGCAGGGACTTAATGGAAAACCTGAGCCTTCTCCAGGTACAGGAAACCTCAGGTCTGAGAAATAGGCAGGACTTGACCCTCCAAAGATTGGGAGATTGGCATGGACCATGGAATGCAGCAGGGCTAAAGTCCCAGGCTGGCCTCTGCCCCCACTGCAGGGTCTTTCAGCCAATGTCTCAAAAGATTATTTTATGCTCTATGACCCAGGGTGCCTTCCTAAGCAAGCAAGCATTTCCATTTGATGCCCAGTGTACTGCTTGTTTGAATTCCTTTACATTTTTATTGTTACTTACTGAGCAATTGAAACATCAATGAAGCCACCTTCTACAGCTCACACATACCCAGGCAAGTCACTGAGAATTTGTTGCCAGTGGCCAATAAATTATTATTACCTTTGTTATTAGTTCAATAGAAAATAACTCATGCAAGTTACAGATGTCTCTGAGAGCTGTTTTCAGCTTTTCTCCTGACAGTGCTATAGACTCTAGTACCAGCCCAAGATACCTCTTTCCTAGTACAGAGACTTTTAGAAAAGCAGGCATGGACATCTCCTACTGCTTTTAAAAGTACATTTTTTATTGTGAAAAATGTCAGACATTTACCAGAAGATATGTTTGCACCACATAAAATTGGCATTTTGAAGGTCAAAAATGACCAAATGTCAGCAATTTCATATGACTCAACTTAATAGGGTGGTATGACCCCCCACGTCCCTGACATCACCCCGCTACAACAATTATCAGCTCAGGTGCCTCTAATCCTCCACGTCCTCCTCCCCACTAGGCATGACTTTATTTTTTTTTTTTTAACATTTTATTTATTTGTTTCACAGAGAGAGAGAGAGAGAGATCACAAGCACAGCAGCAGGCAGAGAGAGAGGAAGGGAAGCAGGCTCCCCACTGAGCAGAAAGCCCAATGCCGGGTTTGATCTCAGGGCCCTGAGATCATGACCTGAGCTGAAGGCAGAGGCTTTAACCCACTGAGCCACCCAGGCGTCCCTAGGGATGACTTTAGAGCACACTCCAGACATCCATAAATATTTCCATATGTATTCCTCAACAATTAGGGCTCTTTTTAATTATAGTCCCAATGCCATCCTAATACCCCTCAAAAATTAAAAATCGTTCCTTGACATGAATAAATACCCAGTCAGTGTTTAAATGTCCCTCAACTGTCTCATGAATGTCTCAGTTTTTATTGTCAGGAATCAAGTGAAGTCCATCTGTGATAACTGGCTAATATTTCTCTGGAGAGTCTCTGTTAATTTATAGGTTCCCTTTGTTTTGTTTGGTAGGTTTTTCCCTTCCTTTTATTCTTTTTCCTTGTAATCTTTTACTGATGTAACCTGTAAGCATTTGTCTGCAGATAAAATCTGGAGTTACCTCTAGAGGCTTATCTGATTCTGGTTTGATTTTTGGCAGGAACACTTCATAGGTGGTGTTACGGTCTTCCATGAGAAGGAAACTAATTTCCAACTGTTTATCCCTTTATGATGTTAGCTGTCATTGATGATCACTGCCTAGATTCATGGTCTTCTGAATGGTGACAAATTGGCCTTGGTGACAGGCAGGGGGTATATTCAGTTAAGGGACTCCCCTGTCCCCCCCCACCCCGTTCTCCCACCCCAACTGTGTTGTCTGAGAGAGAATAATGGGGCTGGACGCTACACTTCCAACCATCTCTCTCCTCTTCCTCCCTACCCCCATCCCTGTAGGAGATGCACCATTAATGGAAGGCTGGGGAATTGGGACAAACCTTGAGTCTGGGCCTCGCCCCACTGATGCCAGCCTCAGCGGTTGCTAGGATACACAGCTCCCAGATCCTCCTTGGAGTCATCTCTTTCTAGAGTGGCTCACAGACACTGGACGGGCTGGCTGTGTAGTGGGGAGGGGAAAAGAAAGACAGCATTCAAGAGACAGGCCTGCCGAAAAGGGAGAGGCCCAGGCCCCTCCTGGAATGCTACATGGAGATGGGTTCTGACCACCCATGCTGAAGGCCACCCTGGATTTTAAAAGTGTCCAGTCCTATCTTCCCCCGATCCATTTCTTCCACAATATGCCCTTTATATTTATTCAGAAAATATAATGTGAATGAATGAATGCGTGAATGCATGCTGGCTCTCCCTCCAGCCAGTCTGCCTGACAAACTTTGTGTCCACATTAAGGCTCAGAAAAGGACTGTGTTCTCATCCCCAAAGCACCCTTCAGGCTCCCGTGCAGACTCGGACGCTCTCTCCCAGTGCTCACACTCACAGCTTTGCAGGTATCTGTGAAAGTAGCTCTTCCCCTGCAGGGCCTCCTCCTCCACACCCCTGACCAAGCTCTTTGCATGGTGCACGGGAAAGAGATCTGTTTGCACGGCTCTGGAGGCAGAGCTTGCCGTCACAGCGCCGCTCATGTCGCTCAGCTTCCAAGCTCTTCTTTAGGTAGGAGTCTGCCTACAGAAAACTTCCACCTGGGACCAGGTGAGCAGGCCAGATGCCCTTTCATAAAATCCACCTTGCAGAGCTGAACCCCTCTCCATCCCCCTCCGCAGCAACCACCAAGGAGTAGTGGAAAATGGCCAGACATTCATGTTCCAAGTCACCAGGCTGGACTCCACAGAAGCTTCCCTAAGGTCAGAGGTGTTGGTCCTAGGAAGCACTCAGACATCTGCACCCCGTCGCTGGTGCTCCTGGCTGGGACAGCGCCCCTGGGGGCTCAAAACCATAGGGCACAGGCCTGAAGGCCAGAGAGCTGGAGGAAAGGGCATGGGTTGGACTCCAAAGGTTTTCTGGGACTGAGAGTATCCATCCCAACTTCTCCTGGTGCTGGTGAGAGGACCCCAAAGCCTAGACAGGAGGCGCAGGTTTCCCAGGATCACTCAGAGACTCCATGCTGGGCTGTGACTAGAGCCCAGAGAGAGAAGGGGGAGAGAGAGAGAGAGAGAGAGAAAGGAGACAGAGAGAGGAGGCGGGAGTATGCCAGCATCCACTGCCTCGGCTGACCTGACGTGAGCCCGCTCACTGTGATTTATGTGCCACCATCGTCCCTGAGGTGGCAAGAGTGCTGAAGTCCTTTCTGACATCTCAGTACTGACCTCCTCAAACGCCAGCAACGCCTTTTCCCCATTGCCACCCAAGCTTGCTAGGACAGCTCCGCAGAGCAGCCTGGCCCTGACAAGCCAGGCCAGGAAAGGCTCCTGCCAAAGACTGCGCATCGGCTCCGGAGCTCAAACCAAACACAGCAGTGAGGGTTGGCTCTGCATTCATTCCCCAGGCAGGCATCGGGATTAAGGGCTCCGGAGCCAGCCTGCCTGGATGCAAACTCACCAGTTCTATGACCTTGGACCATCGGCTATCCTCACCCAGCCTCAACGTCCGTGCGGAGTGAATGTTTATAGTATGAATAAAATCACGCTGGAGCCTTAGCCGTGTCCACCTTTTAGGGAACATTCAGCTAACGCTTACCATTTTCATACACGTCCACGTCTGGCCAGGCTCTGGGGATGCGAAGGAGAGCGAGCCAGACAGGGTCCCTGTCCCTCCCCCCGCCCAAGGCTGGCAGCCCTGCAGGGAGGACGTCCAAGTGGGTGAATGTATGTTGGTGGAGGAACTGGGGCAGAACTGGAGTGGGTTCTATAAAATGGTGGCGGGAGGGTGGGTGGAAGACGTTAGAATAGAAACCTTCTCCTCCTGCACTTGAAGAGCGGGACACCTACCGACACGATGCCTCTACCCTGCTCAGTGGCAGAGCCTGGGCCTCCGTCTGCCCAGCGTTCTGCCCACGCGGGCCTTCTCTGCCAGCGGGGCACCAAGAATCTGGGAGCCTGGGGCGCAAAAGCCCAGTGTGGCAGCTGGGATGCAGGGCCCGGGAGGCTGTGTTATTAACCAATGGGAGCCCGCGGTGATGATGTAATGCGCAGCCTCCACCATCATTGGCTGCTCTTCCTGCCACTCCTGAGCCCTCTGGGGGCGGTGCCTTTCGCCGCCGCAAGTTTTTCTGCGGCAGGAGGGGGTCACTGGACCCAGCAGGGGCAGGAGTGTTGGGGGGCCGAGGGCTGGGCGGGGAACCCTGTCCCTCCCTGAGCAGGCCCGGGGGCTGGCGGGCGCCGTCTGAGGCCTTCGCGGAGCTCAAAGCTCCTGGGGGAGCGCGGCTGCGGGTTCTAAACACCACACTCGGTCATCTCCCCGGGCAGCGCGAGCGTCTTGGCGCCTGCGGGCGTGCAGATCTCGGGAGAGCTCCGAGGAGAAGTAGGCACCAGCCCCGGCCGCCCGCAGACAGCCGGTGCCCGAGGGAGGAGCGCTGGGCCCAGAGTGCGGGGGTCTGGGTTCAGCAGAAATAAAGTGTGACCATGGGATGAGTCCAAAATGGGGGACCTGCAGTGGGAACTGCTCACGACTTGGGTTTGTCTGGGAAATCACTGGGCTTTTTCCAGAAAAGATCATTCAAATGCCCTGAGGGAGAGGGACTGAAGCAGGTTTTACTTCCCGCGCTCTGAGGAGGGGAGTGAGACGCCAGACGCCAGTGCTAGGGGTATCTGTGGGGAGGGCCTTTCCTTCCTATCTTCCGCCCCATGAATCCAAACCCCAAACACAGACGCGCATGGGCTCTGTCCTTCCCCCAACCCTGGGAGGTCATTGCTCTTCTTATCCCCATTTTACAGATGGGGAAACTGAGGCACAGAGAGGCAGAAGTGTTAGAAAGCCAGGGCCTGACTCGGAACTGCCTGACTGCAATGCCAGTTCTCTTTAGCTCACACAGGTAACCAGCCTGAGAGTCACCCAGGCTGAAGTGAGGGTTCCAACCTGGGTGTGAGGGCCTGCAGTGGACGTTCTGAGGATGGGGGATCTGCCTGGATGGGGAAGAGAAAGCCTATCTTGCAACCCCATTTCCACTTGGAGCCCCAGAGTCAAGACACAGGGAGCATTTTCTTACCCTCCTTAGTAACAGAGCAGAGGCCTAGGCCCCCCCATCCCCAACTTCTCCAGTTTCATTCCTTAGTATACAGGCAATAGATCTCCCTTTGGGCCACACCCGATGAACTAGTTCATTCTCATCTACATCCTACCTGAGCTTTTGCCAGCTAAGCTCAGGTGTACAGCTAAGCTAGGGTCCCAGCTCTGTCCCACAGAGCACCCTCACAGGGCCTGAGACTGGGATTCTGGTTCAGCCTGGACCACTTACTGGCTGTGGAATGTGGGCACGGTCTTGGAACCCCTCTGGGCTTCTGGGGAATCACATCCAGGAGCAGGTGCAAAGGGCTCCCAGCGTAAAGTGAGCATTCCACTCAGGTAGCCTCCTTGCCTTTTCAGATGCGACTCTTCAGGGGACATCCCACTGAAGGTACAGGCTAGGGACCAGGACAGGACTGCAGCACTTCCCTAGACTCCCCACTCTCCACTTGACAAACAGAGATTCCCCAGAGTCCCTGGGGGAAGGTCTTGCCCAAGAGTCATAGTGGTTGGGGGGGGGTACTAGGACTGGGGCCGGCTTCCAGACTCCACGCTTGGACTCCTTCCAGCCTGCAGGTCTCCCGCACCCCCACCCCCAAGCAGCTCTGGTAACTCCAGCAGAGGGGGAGACACATCTAAGATTCCCCCCCAACCTTACCTTATCCTGACTCCAGCTTCCTATGTCATCGGGTCCCAGGTATGGCCTTCCCCAGCCCCTACTCCAAACACACAGATCAGTATACATGGCCCTTATGGCCGTCAAGCAATGGACACACAGAAGATGTTTTGACCACTTGAGCTGTGGTAAGAAAATACCACAGACTGGGTGCTTACAAACAGCAGACTTTTATTTCTCACAGCTCTGCAGGCTGGAAGTCTGAGGTTGGGTTGCCAGCCTGCTCCAGTTCTGGTGAGGGCCCTCTTCTGGGTTGCAGAGAGGGTATGAGAGCTCTGTGGGGTCCGTTTAATAAGGACACTAATCCTGTTCATGAGGGTTCCCCCTTCATGACCTAACACTTCCCAAATGCCCCCCTTTTTAATTTAATTTAATTCTAGTATAGTTAACATGCAGTGTTATATTAGTTTCAAGTGTACAATATACAATGACTTAGCAATTCTATACATTACTCAGTGCCCATCATGGTACGTGAACTCTTAATGCCCTTCACCTGTTTCACCCATTCCCCCCCACCCGGCTCCTCTCTGGCTACCATCAGTTTGTTTTTTATAGTTAAGAGTCTGATGCTTGGTTTGTCTCTCCTCTCTCTTTTTTTTCTCCTTTGTTCACTTGTTTTGTTTCTTAAATTTCCCATGTGAGTGAGAGCATATGGTCTTGATCTTTTTCTGAGTTATTTCACTTAGCATCATACTCTCTAGCTCCAGCCATGTCCTTGAAAATGGAAAGATTTCACTCCTTTATGGCTGAGTAATATTCCGTCATGATCATGATGTAATATTCCATCATGATCACTACAACTACTAGATGACCTACAACTTCATCTAGTAGTTGTAGTGAAATTACTGGCTCATACGGTAATTCTGTTTTTAATTTTTGGAGGAACTCGGGCTCTCTGCTCAGCAGGGAGCCTGCTTTCCCCTCTCTCTCTGCCTGCTTCTCGGCCTACTTGTGATCTCTCTCTCTGTGTCAAATAAATTTAAAAAATTTTTTTAAATCTTTAAAAAAAACTTTTAAAAGGGGGGCACCTGGGTGGCTCAGTGGGTTTAGCCTCTGCCTTCGGCTCAGGTCATGATCTCAGGGTCCTGGGATCAAGCCCCACATCAAGATCTCTGCTCAATGGGGAGCCTGCTTTCCCCTCTCTCTGCCTACTTGTGATCTCTCTCTGTCAAATAAATAAAAAATCAATAAATAATTCTTTAATTTTTCGAGGAACCTCCCTACTGTTTTCCACAGTAGCTGCACAAGATTGTATTCCTACCAACAGGGCACAAGGGTTCCTTTTTCTCTACATCTTCACCAACACTTGTCGTTTCTTGTGTTTTGTTTTTTTTTTTTTAATTTTAGCCACTCTGACAGGTGTGAGGTGGTATCTCACTGTAGTTTAGAGTTGCATTTCCCTGATGCTGAGTGATGTCGAGCATCTTTTTATGTGTCTGTTGGCCATCTGTGAGTCTTCTTCTTCGGAAAAATGTCTGTTCGTGTCTTCCGCTCATTCTTTAATTAGATCATTTGTGGTTTTGGTGTTGAGTTCTATCAGTTCTTTATATATTTTGGATACTAACCATTTATTGGGTAGGTCATTTGCAAATATCTTCGTCCATTCTGGAGGTTGTCTTTTAGTTTTGTTGACTGTTTCCTTTGCTGTGCAGAAGCTTTTTATTTTAATGTAGTCCCAATAGTTCATTTTTGCTTTTGTTTCCCTGACCTCAGGAGACATATCTAGAAAAATGTTGCTATGGCCGACATCACAGAAACTACTGTTTGTGCTCTCTTCTAGCATTTTTATGGTTTCAAGACTCACATTTAGGTCTTTACCCCATTTTTAATTTATTTTTGTGTCTGGTGTAAGAAATTGGCAGGTAAGCTGTCCAGTTTTCCCAACACCATCAAATGCCCTCCTGTTAACACCATCACATGGAGGGTTAGGATTCAAACATATGCATTTGGTGGAGGAACCAAACATCAGTCCATAATAAAAGGCATGAGAAGTGGCAGAGCTGAGGTGCATGTTCCAGGAGTTTCTGGAAGTTCTGGCTCAACATCAGGAAAACCTCATCTATGAGACAACCTTCCACCAGGACCCACTGAGAATGTGGGAGCAGCTATGGCCAATGGTAGGAGTTTCCAAAGCCCGCCACTGCCAAGTGGGATGAAATGGGCAGAGAAAACATCTCACCCATGGGCCTATTTGTCAGTGAACCTGGCAGCATCAGGCTGGTGATCAATCAGGTAATCAGACACTCCCTTAATCTATCATTATCATCCAGCCAAGTCAGCCTGCCCTGGAGGCCTCAAGGCTCCTAGCTGGGGGGGGGGGGGGGGGGGTACCTTCAGTTCTTCTTTTAAATAACAAATTCTGGGCTGCTCCCCCACCACCAACACCTGTCCATGTTCTACCTCCAAGCCTTTTTCTTTCCATTCCCTCTGTCCTTACAGAGCTCTGGATTGGCTCTCTCTTGTCACAATAATGTTGCATAACAAGCCACAAAACCCCATGGCTTAAGTGTATGCATTTCTGGGGCACCTGGGTGGCTCAGGGGGTTAAGCTTCTGCCTTCGGCTCAGGTCGTGATCTCAGGGTCCTGGGATCAAGCCCCGCATCAGGTTCTCTGCTCAGTGGGGAGCCTGCTTCCTCCTCTCTCTCTGCCTCCTCTCTGCCTACTTGTGATCTCTCTCTCTCTCTCTCTCTGTCAAATAAATAAATAAAATCTTTTTTTTTTTTTTAAAGAGTATGCATCTCTTTAGCCTCCAAGTGTGTGGGTCAGAGGGGCTAGTTCTGATCTTGGCTCTCTCACGCATGTCTGCGTCTGCTTTAGCTGGCCAAGGAGCTGTATGCTGGGCTCTTTCACATGCCAGGACCTCAGTGGGGACAACCAGGCAA
The DNA here is from genome assembly GCF_009829155.1 of Mustela erminea. Classification (NCBI taxonomy): domain Eukaryota; kingdom Metazoa; phylum Chordata; class Mammalia; order Carnivora; family Mustelidae; genus Mustela; species Mustela erminea. The sequence continues at coordinate 118,645,665 of NC_045618.1, forward strand.
CTTGGCTTGGCTCCACAAGGTGTTTCACCCTCGAGGCAGCTAGGCCATGCTGTTCACACTGAGGAGGCCAGGGTCCAAGAGAGCGAGTGGAGGCAAGCAAGGCCTCTTATGGCCTGGGCTCAGGACTGGCACACTCCTTGCTGCATTCTCTCTGCCAAAGCAAGTACAGAGGGCATCCCAGATTGCGGGGTGGGAAGGAGCTCCAGGGTCTCACCGTGAGAGTGTGGGTACAGGAAGGGCATTCACTGAGGCTGTTCATGTGGTCGCCAGCAAACACGGACTCTGCCCCTCTTCCCTCCACCTGTTGGCCTGTTTCTTGTTCCTTGAGACCTTTCTCAGTCTAGATCTTTTTTTTTTTTAAATTTAATTTTATTTTTTTTAGAGAGAGTGTATGCAAGAGCAAGTGGTGGGGAGGGGCAGAAAGAGAGAGAGAGAGAATCTCAAGCAGGCTCCATGCCCAGTGCAGAGCCCAGCACAGGGCTCAATCCCATGACCCTGAGACCATGACCTGAGCCAAAATCAAGAGTCAGACGCTTAACGGACTGAGCCACCCAGGTGCCCCTCGGTCTAGTTCTTTAAAGCTTTGCCTGAACGTCTCCCTCCTTATCCACTTCAAACTAAATGGGGTACTGGATTGTTTGTCCTCCTAATATATATATATATGCCCCCAAGTCTGTCCTTGTCCCCACGGCTGTGCGTTGACCTTCCCAGCTGCCTCCACTGCTAGGTATAAGCTCCAGAGCCCATGAGCTGCATTAGAGTCCCCTCCACACCTCAAGCAGGTGGGGCTGTAAGCTGGGAGGCCAGCCTGGTGGGGAAGCTTTGTGAGTCCTGAACACCCCACCCTCCTGGGAGCAGTATACTGTCTGAGACACTCTACCTTGCAATTAGTACCCATGCGACCTGGGGCAAATCAGTGCATTTCTCAGAGCCTCCATAATCCCCACCTCTCAGGGTGGCTGGAAGAGAGGGTGGCTGACAGTGGATTGGGCCTCAGGGCACACAACAGGCAGGACACTTGGCAGCTTCCTTTTCTTCCCTCTGCCCCACCCCCACCCCATACCCTGGTGGCAGCAGACCCAGACTCCCTGCTTTCCCTTGCGTGATGCAGACCCATGCGATGACTTCCTGGGCAGGCTGAGCCCTGTCTGAGCTGTTCTGCTGGGCTCCCATGGGCTCCATGCCCATGCATACATATTTGTCCTCGCTTGAGCACGCTGCCTGGCTAACAGAATCACATATGCCAGCTTCCTCTCCACTCTGCCCAGCTGCCCCTCGCCTTGGCCATATTGTTCCGTCTCCTCTCTGCCCCCCTCCCTGTGTGCTCTCTTCTCCCAGTCGATGCTTCTGCAGAAATGCCCAGCCCGGCCATCAGGGCATTCCCTGGGGGCCACCTCCAAAACCCAGAGGCAGCGGGAGGCTCCCCAAGGGTGGTCTTGGGCGGCCTCAGCATATGTGCCCACCACCACCCTCCCCTTCTAGAACCTCGCCAGCGCCGGGCGCCCTGCCAGGCCTTCCAGGTGGCATCGTGACTTGGAGAGGAGGGTCTCCGGCTGTCCCAGACGATGCTCTGCTGCCCACCCTCTCTCTGGGTGCCTATTTCTGCTTCTGTTTCTCCTCCTATTCTGCTCTCTATTTCTGCTTCTATCTCTGCTATTGCTAAGGCGGCTCTGTGTCCTGTCCACCACCGCCCCCAGGATGTGTGGGGCCCTCAAACCCTGAGCCTGTGAAATCCTGACGACCTAAAATGATGAGTGTGCATCAGTGTGGCTCAGGGCCGAAGAGTGCAAACGCTGGAGTTGGACAGCCTGAATTCAAAGCCTCCATCGCTTTCCAGCTGTGTGACCTCAGGCAAGTCACTTAACTTCTCTGTGCCTCATCTGTAAAATAAGGATAATAATAGTACCTACCTCAAAGAGCTATTATAAGGAGTGAGTGGATTAAAACAAAAAGCTTTTACTGACTGGCTGAGGTCGTGGTAAGAGCTCAGAACCACGCCCCATACCCGGTGATATAGCTCTTACAAGCAGGGCTAATGCTCAGAAAGAACAACTAAGGGTTTTGGTTTCAGATACACCCAAAGGATCTGGGCCTGTGTCCTGGCTCCCTTACTTCCTAGCTGTGTGACTTTGGCCAGTCATTCAAACACTTTGAGCCTCAGTCCCCTTATCTGTAAAATGGGAATGAAAACATTCACCATCTGGGGCATTGCTGGGAGGGTTCAATGAGATGGTGTGTGGAAGTGCCTCGCGAAGGGCCAGGCATGGCCAGTAGGCCCTTGGTGACAACTTGTTAGATGACAGGAGGATGTGTGGAACTCCCCTCCCCTGTCTCATTCAAGCCATGATTTGAACCCAGGCCTGCCTGATTCCAACGTGAGTCCCTAGCCATTGCCCCTGGTCAGTTTGCAGAGACAGAGAAAATGCCCCTTGGGTCTCATGGCTAATAGCTGGGGTTGGCTGTCACCAACCTAGTCTGCCAGGGGTGACAAAAGAATCTGAGTCCCGAGGGAGTGGTAGAGACCCCAGCTGGTCCTCTGAGATATACTCTGGAGGACATGGAAAGGTGTTGCTAGGTTAAGTGACATAATCATGACCTCCACGTACATAGCACCTTCCCTCACCGGGCACCATCTATGTGCTGGACATCAGTGGCTCATCCCGTGATCCTCATGCGGGATGACAGAATAAATGCGTCATTACCATCATCCCCATTTTGCCACTGAGGAGACAGGAGCAGAGAGAGGTCAAGTCCGAGTGCGGTGTTATACCTGCATTAGATCCCAGAACAGGACGAGAACACTGGTGGACAAACGGGAAATGCCAATAACATCTGGGTCAGGTAAACTGGGATATGCCAGTGTTAATTTCTTACCTGTGAGGAACATATCCCAGTAACAGAAGATGTCGACATCAGGGAAAGCTAGATGAAGGGGATACGGGAACTCTCTTGGCAGCTCTTTTGTAAATCTAAGTCTCTCAAAATGGAAAGTTTAAAAATAAAAGAGGTTAAGCGACTTGCCTGGTCGCAAGGATCATGGGTGGCCCAGCGAGGATCAGGTCCCAAGCCACCTGCTAGAGTCCGTGCTTGTGACCACCAGCCCCTCGGACCACCACTCAGGAAGAAGGCCACCGTCACCTGCCATCCCCCGGCTCCCACCCAGGGCCGCAGGCGCTCGTAGACATTGTGCCAGCGGCAGGACAGACCTTCCACAGGGGGGTCACTCCCCAAGACAGTACGGGGTAGTGAGAAGTGCACACACCAGGATCTGTGTTCTGTCCCTACCCTGCCCCATCCTCGTCCTGGTAACTTTGGCTAAGTGACTCCTTCCTTAGCCTTCTTTTAAAATATCCAAATCCTGACCATCTTCTGATGCCCAGTATAAGCCCCATTTTCTTCCTGGCATCATTCCTTCTCCTTGGGTTTCCTCTTTATGTATGGAACAAAGGAACTGCCACCCCCCAACCAGCTATCTGTGTTCCTTGATGTCTTTGGCATGTCATAAATACCCTGTCCCCCGCTCAGGGGCACCAGCACGGGCCCAGCAGGGCCACTTCACAGAAGACAGAATGCCAATCCATGGGGGCCCCACTCCTAGCCGCCAAGTTCTGACCTCTTCCCGCTGTTCCCGGTCCCAGGGTTGTTGGCAGCCTCCTGCAGTTTCTCCTGCAGCGGTATCCGAGTGTCCCCCTTTCACGTCAGAGCTCCAACACCTGTCGACAGAATTTCTTCTAGCATTTTCTGTCGGGAAAACAGCCCCAGCAAGTGCCGTGTGAGCCCCAAGTCAGCCCAAAGAATTGAGTCACTCCTTCCCAAGGAAGAAACCATCCAGAGAGATTACAACACCTGTGCCTGCTTTTAGTTGTTGTTGTTGTTGTTGTCGTTGTTGTTAGAACAACTCAGCAAAATAAAACTCCTGCTCATTGTTGAACAACATTGTTTCACACATAGAACAAACACGAGAAAAGCAAACATCAACTTCTTGCACCGGAAGAGGATTAAAAAGAAACCTTTTATCTTCAGCCCCTTTTTAATCATCTCACACAAACCAACTAATTATAGTACGGCTAAGTACATACACAAAAAAAGTTACTGCGATACTCAGAATAAGGTCATTGTTGTTTTTGTTCTTTTTACAAGGTATTTTTTTTTCTCTTTGAGATTATACTGAAAATGGTCACGCCATAAATAGTCAGAAGTAGGACAGAAAACTCTCTGAAGGCAGGTTTTGGAGTTAGACTGGCTTGGGGTTGAAGCCCAGCTCGGCTACAAATTAGCTGTGTGACCTAGATCTGGTTTCTTAACCTCTCTGAGCCTCACTATTTTTCATCTGTAAACCAGGAATAATCACTCTTAGGGTCGTTGTAAGAATTCAATTCAATGAGCTGATACCGATGTGGCTCTTCTCACAAGGCCTGGCGATAAGGGTTCAATAAGAAGGGGCTTTTGTTGTTATTGCTGTCATAATTGGTAGTAGAAGAATTCTTACAATAAGAGAAAGGGTTCAAGGGTGCCTGGGTGGCTCAGTGGGTTAAGCCTCTGCCTTCCGCTCAGGTCACGATGTCAGGGACCTGGGATCGAGCCCCACATCAGGCTCTCTGCTTAGCAGGGAGCCTGCTTCCCCTTCTCTCTCTGCCTGCCTCTCTGTCTACTTGTGATCTCTGTCTGTCAAATGAATAAATAAGATCTTTTAAAAAAAGAGAGAGAAAGGGTTCATTCCATCTTCATCCATGACTAGCAGCTCCCCATGAAGAAAAATTCAGCTCTGTAGCTGTATTAGATCAGCTACTGTTGCATAAAAAATCACTTCAAAATTTTGTGACTTAAAACAGCAAGGATTATTGGCCTTATTGGCAAGTGGAGTGGCCAGGATTGACTGATTTAGACTGCGTAGGCTGGGGGGTTCTATGGGTCCTGAAGGGACCACGAAGTCTGAAGCTGGCTGGGCTTTCATCCGTGTGTCTTTCATCCGCCCCCACAAATCGCTGGGCTAGCCTGAGCGTGTCCTCCTAGCGCCATTGTCAGAGGTAAAGGGGACAAGCCCCCGCTGGGAAGCACTGGTCAAGGCTCTGCTTTTGTTCTTCTCTGCTCACATCCTGTGGTCTGAAGCAAGTCCCGGGGCGAGCCCAGAGTCAGGAATGGGGAAGTGCCCCCTGTCCACAGTAGGACTGTGTTGCTATGTTGCATGATAAAGGACACCGATACAGGGAAGGGTAAAGTATTAGATCCCTTAATGCAGTCAAATCTACCACATTACCCCCTGACGAGCCCGGGTTTTTAGGTCCTTCCCTGAATAACTTCCCCGAAACTACCCTAGCAAGAATCCGAAACAGCTGATGGCAGCAAGCTCGAAGTCTACTCACTCGTGCTCTGCGTCAAGCCCAGATGTAGCTCCTCTTGCTTCAGACACCGATGGGCAAGTATCTGTTTCCCACACCTCCAATATATGTAGTGACCTAGGAACAGGACGTCTGCAATCAACACTACCATTCAAACAGGTAAAGAAGGAGGGCCATAGCTGTCCTCCTCAGTCCCTAGCAATTCTGAACTCCTGCTGGGAAAATGTCTCTTGTTAACCAGACCCTGAGGGCAGATAACATTCCCCGATTGATCCCCCGATCTGCTTCTGGGAGAGGGGCCCATCTGCATGGCTCTCCATGGCTCCGGCTCCAGCCTCTTTTCTGGTACCTTCCTGCGTCACTTCTGAAGGCACTGTAAAATACATCCTTGAAACAATCAAGTTGCTTCCCACCCTGAGATCTGTTTACATTTTGAACAGTTTCTCTTTTAAATCAGGCTGGTAGTCCTTTTGTCAATATCACTGTTTTCTTAAGACTTTGTGGGTTCCCTATGTCTTTGCTTCCATTCTACTTACTGTGCCAAAGCCATGTCAACAGAATAGATTCTAACTTCTCTATAGTCCTTCTAATTCTATTTGCAAACTGACCAGTTATTTTCTGAGCTCACCTCTTTTTTTAGTACCTTAACAAACACAGCCATAAAAGCCAACTGATGCTTTCGATTTTGTGCCTGGAAATCTCTTTGCCCAAGTCCAAGGGTTCATTAGATACACTTGTTATTTCCTAAGTTACTAGAGACAACGGTTTGACCAAGCAACTCCACATTGCCTAACATGGGCTGCCATTTTCCAGTCTCCCATACCAGTTTCCTTACTGTTGTTCTGTAATAGTTTGCTCATCCCCCCTTCCCAGTCCCCGAAACCAATGCTGCCTATTTTAAGTTTGCTCATGGCAGCACCCTACTTCCGAATACCCGTTTATGAGTCAATTATTGCCCCGTAACAACGTATGCCCAATCTCGGTGGCTTAAAATAACAATGAAATGTATTATTTCTCACATGTCTGTGATGACTCACAGAGGGGTTGGCTGATCCAGGCTGAACTTGACCTGCTCTGCTGGTCTCAGCTGAGCTGACTTGTAAATCTGCAGTCGGCCAGGGCTCAGCTGATCCGGGCTGGGCTCAGTTAGGGACGGCTGTGTGCCATGTGTCTCTCAACTTCCTCCTGGGACTAGGGGGCAAGCCTGGGTCTGCCCATCTGCAGACCATGGGAACAGCATAAGAGAACAAACTCATTTCTGCAAGCCCTTCTCAGGGGTCTTCTTGAGCCATGTCTGTGATCATCTATTGGCCAATGCACACGGCTGAGGCCAGAGTGAAGAGGTAGGAAACCACCTTCCATCCATACTAAGGAGGGCACTGTAATGTCACACAGCAAAGGGTACGGACACAGGGAGGAGTCAAGAATCGCGACCATTGGGCACCTGGGTGGTTCAGTGTGTTGGGCTTCTGCCTTCAGCTCAGGTCATGGCTTTGGGGTCCTGGGATCGAAGCCCGCATCAGTTTCTCTGCTTGGCAGGGAGCCTGCTTCCCCTGCTCTCTCTATCTGCCTCTCTGTGTGCTTGCGACCTCTCTCTGTGTGTGTCAAATGAATAAATAAAATCTTTAAAAAAAAAAAAAAGAATCGAGACCATTAATGCAACCCACCACTATGGTCAAGGGCGAAGAGTCACTTCCAATTCTTTGCACCTGCTCTCTCCTCTTCGTGGAATATCACCTTTATAATTGTACCACAAGGTAATATCCTCATTTCTCAGACGAAAGAGGAGAAGATCAGATAGAGAAGTGAGGTCACTTCCCCAGAATCATAACAGCTAGTACATGGTAGAGCCCACCTTTGAATCCAGGCCTGTTTAGGCACATGTGCGGTGGCTACCAAACACATATGACATGAAAAGAAAATCATTTCTGGAGGACTGTATCCACGGGGTGGCTGGATTCCAGAAACCAATTCCGGCTAACTAACAGGGAGAAAATCCACTTACTGGGAGGAAGCCAGACAGTGAGCAGTGGTGAAGGAAAATCTGGAGAAGCAACGGTGGTTCCAGAGCACTCTGGCAGAAATGGGCTTATTGGGGCGACGACTGGGAGGGTGACCCAAGGTCCCTGTGTCACTCAGCCTAAGAGTCAAGCACCAGAGAGTTCAGCTGGTCTACTCTGAGCAGGGCACTGGGACAGGCCTCCAGGGACCTCATGGAATGGGGGGAGGGATGTGCTTCTGAACAGGAATGCTGAATGAAGTCACCTCAGAAAGGAGGAGGGAAGGGTGACCTGGGCGCAATAGTGGGGTGCTGGACCTGGGAGCCAGGCTATCTGGGTTTGCAACCCTGGCTTCTCCACATACTACATGTCACCTTAAGCATAAGGCAGGTATCCCAGTAGCTGGGGCAGCTGTGTCTCTCTCCTGGCCTGCAGACTCAGAACTGCCGGCCAGTCTACCCACCGGGCTCTCGGGTTCTGGATGGCAGAGCCCCGAGACCTCAGAGGATGCCGTGCTGCTCAGTCACCCCCGTGGGCGAGTCCCCCAGAGAGCGGGGCAAGCTCCTTTTCAGGTCTTGTGGTCTCACGCATCTCAGCTTTGCCGCTCAGGCAGCAAGGTTAAGGGCACCAACCCTGGACTTGACCCTGAGAGATCCCGTTGGAATCTTAGCTCTGCTGTTGCTCGCTGTGTGGACGGGACCATGTCACTCCTAGTCTGGGTTTCGGCCTCTGTCCAGGGAGAGGTGCCTTTCAAGCCCCTGGTTCTGCCCCTCAGAGCTTCCCCAGAGCTGGACCTAAATTTTCCCCTCCGATCGCAGCCTTGCTTGTTTCAGGGATGACCAGGCAGTCCTTGGGTGCTAATCTCCGTGGCTTTTCTTTGCTTTTCTGCTTCTGCAAACTCTGGGGTCAAGGCAGGCCAATAAAGCACTGGGTTCTCACCTCTGTGGGGCCGGCGACGCTTTATGACAACCCAGTGTTACCCTAGGGGGAAAGCATGAGAGGCCCGTCTTCATCCCCCTGTCCCGGCACTTTGGATGCAGAGTTCCAGAGGGGCCCCAGGCAGAGGGCAGCGGGTGGGGTGGGCGGAAGAGATGGGGCCAGCTCTCCCGGCATCAGCTGTCCCAGGCAGCGCGGGACCTGTTCTGAGACACCGAGTACAGTGGAGGGCTCACGGCCGCCCTCCACAAGCCACAGTGTGCCCCTGGCCCCGCAGTTCACTCATCATCTCGTGATCTCAAGGAAGGAAATCGGGTTAGCTTGACAGCCTCATCTTTTTACAAAGCCGCTTGTCTTTCGTAAGGTTGGTTCTGTTGCCCTGTGTGACCCCAGAGTGTCTGCTGTTAAGTGAGCAGAGAAGACCGTCATCCATTCCAATGACGGGATGGGGGAGGGACCTTGGGAGTCGCCCAATCCCATCCCTTCATCTTTTTAGCCTTAGGAAGAGAGAGAGAGAGGAGAAACAAAGGAAGGAAGGAAAGAAGGAAGGAAGGAAGAAACATAAAATAAAAACATAACATAAAATCACAGCACTTTACAGCAGGGAAGGAGGGAGGGAGAGAAAGAGGGAGAGAAATTAAGCCAGACAGCAGGGTTCCAATTTTGGTTCCACCACTGGGGGGCTTCAAGCATGTCCTATAACCTCACTGTGCCTCAGTTTTCCTATTTGTCAAAAAAAAAAAAAAAATCATTGCCATCAAGTCATGATGCCAATAAAACGTGTGGGGTCCTGTAAGTCCCAAGTGAGTTAACACACGGACATCCTTGGAGCAGTGCTGGGCTCATCTCGAGGGCTCCCGAATGCCGCCCAGGGCTTGATCCTCAGACCAAGGTGAGGGGTTTTGGTTGGGGCGGGGAGGCGGGGGGGAGAGGCGCTGTGCCCTCCTGAAAGGCGCCAAAGGAGTCGGTCCCAAGCACCCCCAGAGTACCTGAGCCAGCACAGGGACTGTCCAGGCCCTTGTCCTTGCCACTTGGCCTCCTCCACAAGCACCTGGAACCCCTACACTGTCACTCCTAAGCTTCCTGTGTGGGACCTTGCCCTCAATCCTGTGCCCCGGTCTCCACCAGCCCAGTTTCTTCAGCTGTTCCTTCCTCCTCCCTCACCATCTCCCCTCTCTAGCCAAGAATCCCCCTTCCCCAAGTCTCATCCCAGCTGCCAATACCTTCTAAAAATCCAGAGTCTCTCCACACACTTGGCCCTAACTGACTTGCCAGGAGCCCCACTGAAGACAAGATGAGGAAACCTTTTTTTTTTTTTTTTTTTTTGACAGAGAGAGACCACAAACAGGCAGAGAGGCAGGCAGAGAGAGAGCAGAGGAAGCAGGCTCCCTGCTGAGCAGAGAGCCCGATGTGGGACTCGATCCCAGGACCCTGAGATCATGACCTGAGCCGAAGGCAGTGGCTTAACTCACTGAGCCACCCAGGCACCCCGAGGAAACCATTTTGCACAACTTCTGGAAACTATATGAGGGTGTTTTTCAAGACTCTAGAGGTCTCTGGCATGAAGTCAAGGGGCTGAGAGAAAGCAAGAGTAACATGAAAGCCCCAGGCAGAACTGGGAAAATTAGTCCTTCGGGCATCGAGCTGCTGTAAAGTGCTGTGATTTTATGTTATGTTGGTCTCAGCCTCTGGAACAACAGCCTCTGAGGAGACTCCAGGCTCTCCTGAAGAAGAAATTCAGAAAAGCAATATTTCCATCACTTTAGTCTGCTCACTATTGAAATGAGAGGCGAGGGTGGGCCATGGGTACTCAGGGGTTTATTCTGATACCTTGTCCTAACTCATATATTAAGAAGTGAAGCAGGAGGGCGCCTGGGTGGCTCAGTGGGTTAAGCCGCTGCCTTTGGCTCAGGTCATGATCTCAGGGTCCTGGGATTGAGTCTGACATCAGGCTCTCTGCTTAGCAGGGAGCCTGCTTCCTCCTCTCTCTCTCTCTGCCTGCCTCTCTGCCTACTTGTGATCTCTCTCTGTCAAATAAATAAAATCTTAAAAAAAAAAAAAAAGAAGTGAAGCAGGAGAAATTCAAAATGGCTGACCTACCTTGAGGAAAGCATGAATGAGAAGACGAGCCGTGGTTGGCTATCTGGCCTACTAGCATGCCCTCTTCCTTTAGAAGAATTTCTTCTCTCTCATTCTTTATACTCTTGACGAGAGAATGATTCCAGGCACAGTACCCTACCTCAGAAGAAAAGGGGACACAGGCTTCTTCTCTGGGCCTGTGCCCTCAGCTCAGCCATATGGGCCATCTCTCTCGTCCTCGGGTTCCTCACTCCGCCATTTTGCTGGAAATGGAAGTCACCAACCCCAGCCGACTACTCTGGGTAGTGGATTAGCCAGGCAGTGTGGCTTCCTGCCCTGCTTTGCCATGACCAGTCATGTGACCTCTGGTGTGTCGCCTAACTTCTGTGGGCCTCCATTTCTTCATCTGGATAAACAGACAAATGTTACAATCCTGATTTGAGCAAAAGAAGCTGACACAGACAACATAGACTGTATGAGTCCAAGCCAGACAAGACTAACTTTATTATTTAGGGATGCATACATGGAGGCAAACTAAAATGAAGAAGGAAACGATCGTCATAAAAGCAAAGCAGCGAGTGCCTGCAGGACGTGGGAAGGGTTGTGAGCGGGAAAGGCCCCCCTCGGGGATGCTGGCATCATCGTACTATTCATTCTGTCTTGAGTTGGGCTGTTACACAAGTGTTTGCTTTACAGGTACTACAATTACAATGATTCGTGACATTTACACTTATGTCCTTCTCTGTATGTCTGCTGTGATGACAAAGAAATAGACAGTGTGTTTAAAGAGCCTCGTAAACAGTAATGTACACATATTACTGAATGACCTCTTCCTGCCTGTCCCTTTTCTCTAGGTTCCTAAACGAGAATGTCCAAGCTGGAAGAGACCATTCTAGTCTGGCCTCCCGTGTCTCATTTTACAGAGAAGGAAGCTGAGGTCGAGAAAGCAATGACATTATGTCCTCGTCCTTCTCTCCTCCTACCCCGATGGGGTTTCCAGCCCCGAGACTCACGCTAGGCTAGGACCGGAAACTCCCTCCTTGCTTTCAGCTGCTGGCATGCTATGTGTGAATCCAGCCACCACCTCAGAATTCTGGGCTAACAGAGCGTTTCTTCTCCTCGGGTACTTGTTTCCAATGGCCTCCCTCTCAGGCTGAAAAAAAACCATGTGCAATTTCCTCCTGCCCATGACTCCCCTAGATGCGCTCAGCCCTGGGAGTAGTAGAGGACTTTATTAGTTTTTTTTTAAAAACCCGCACACACCTTCCCAAGCTCGCATAAACCCTTCTGAGCATCCTTCCACAAACCACTCCAAAGGAATGAAAACCGTGCTGGGGAGAGCCCCGAGCCCACGGCAGGTGCATCTGAGATTCCAGCTCAGGCATTACAAGCTTGCTAGAGGCTCCCAAGGTCTCCTCATCACCGCAACAGATGTGGTCCTTATTTCCCTTTGAATAAGTTACCTCCAGCTTGAAGCAGCTGGGAACTTTACAAGCAGTCCTGGTCCCGAGGCTGGTTATTTGCTAGAAATTAGCAATGACTAAGATACAACAGCCTCCCTTTGTTCTAGGCGGTGGAAGCCAGCTTGCCTTGCATTCTTTGTTTTCAGCATTGCTCAGAGAGCTGTGGCCAGGGCTGTGGACAGAGCCACACCTGGGTTGGGGGCTGTTCCTTCCTGACATTCTCCTGTGTCCTCCTTGCCTTGCTCAGACTGATGAGGGAGGTACTGTTGACTGTCTGTGACATTTGGTCATCTTTGCTTCTCCCCCATTTCCCTCTCATTCATCTTCCAGAACAAGAAAGAAACAGAGTGGGAGGACTGCAGGCCGTTTTCACTGCTTTGTCAAAGGCTGGACATTTTCCCAGAGACTGAGCAGATCCTCCAAATCCCTGTCCTCTAAGAGCTGGAGGGAAAGGCCACTCGGGTCTGTGGCCTTGTCACCTGTCCACCGCTGGGCCCAGCAGGTGTGCAGCCACAGCAACAGGGTCACCACCCCAGTGAAATGAACTCTGTCTAATGGAGGTCCATGCGAGAGGAGCCCTGCTCTGCGGCTTACAGGCTGGTTAAGTTTGTGCAAGTCATGTCACCTCTCTGTGCCTCAGTTTGTACATCTATAGAATAGGTATGACAATGCCCAACAGGCATGTTTCATGGGGTGATATGAAGAGGCATACCAGCTACAACATTTGCAGGGCCCAGAGCACAGTCAAAATCCGGGTCCCTTCCCCCACTAGGTTGCCTCATACCAGAGTGTAGATTGTGCACTGCACAATGGGAATGGTGCTCCCCAAAGCTGTGCACCGTGCATCCTTCCAAGGAAGCTGGACAAGGCGGAATTTCTTCCCTAAACCACTGGTAGATCCCCAGAACAGAGAACAAGGGACTAGTGCCTCCAACCCCCTACTATAACCGGCTGAGCCCACAAGCTTCAGCTCCTTATATGAAAACTCACCCTGACCCTTCAAAGCTGGCAGTGAAGGGAGAGTGTCCGTGGGGTGGGGTGAGGGCTGGGTCACCCAGTCCCTACAATTGTTGAGGTCCTCTTGGACTCCCCTTAGCATGCTCTCCTTGGTCACCACGTTCCCACGTGCAGCTCTGGGGCGTGGGATGCTGCTCCCTTTTCACCATCCCTTCCCGGTTCCCCTTTAAACCTTTTGCCCATTCCAGATCAGACAGAAGCCCTTAACCCAACTTTGTTAGAAGGCTGGGATGACAGAGGGAAATTAGCAGCTGTGTGCAGCCGTGGGGACCTGTCAGGCATGCCAGCTAAAGCTCTCTCCAGGGGCCACAGGCCCCATTCTAGCCCCATGGGATTCTGGGACAACACAAGGAACGCACCCGCCACCTGCTCCCTTTCCCTCCTGCTTTGGGAACCTTCCCCCTCCACCGCCCAAGGCGGGGAGGCGCCTGCAGGGAGCAATCCAACTTTTGTTCATGGGAGAGCTTTCCCTCTTTAGCCCAGAGAAATAGAGGAGCTCAATATGGGGGAAACAGACGGTCAAAATTCTAAGCAACCTGCATCCTGCTTCTCTTGTTCTCTCTGCCAACATTTTCCTGAAGTTTCCATCTCAACAGGCCTCAGGGAATTAGCATTGGGGTTTGGAGTCAAAAGACCTCAGATTGGGGGGCCGGGGTGCTCCTGGGTGCCTCCGTCTGCTCAGTGTCTACCTTTGGCTCAGGTCATGATCAAACCCCACATTGGTCTTCCTGCTCATTGGAGATCCTGCTTCTCCCTCTCCCTCTGCCCCTCCCTGCTGCTCATGCTCTCTCTCTCGCTCTCGCTCTCGCTCTTGCTCTCACTCTCTCAGATAAAATAAACAAAATCTTTAGAAAAGAGAAGGAGAGAGAAACCTCAGATTGGGGATCCTCCCCAGACTGGGGGATTCAAATCTTGACTGCCGTGACCTAGCTGTGTGGCCTCTGGTGGTCACTTCACTTACCCCTCTGGCCCTCAGTTTCCCCATCCATAAAGTGGGGACAATATCAGCCTTCCTCGCAGAGCTGCTGGGAGGATCCTGGGAAGGCTGGGGGTAAATTGTTTCATATCATAGTGTTAAGGTCACTGCAAAACCCTGTCCTGTCCAGTGTGGATACTTTCGTTTTGGTTCTCTTTGGAATTGGACAGTGTTCCAGAACGAGGGGATCAAGGCTCAAAAGCCCTCCAGTGGTTAACAGCACTTTGTTTATGATTCCCACGGAGAAAGCAGCTACTACTGATGGCTCCCCTCCTGTAAGGGGGAGAAGGCTTTGCCCTGAAATTTGCACAAGAAAGCCTCTTCCACCCTCCACCCCCATAATTCGTCTATTGGTGCATTTGGCTAACGGGTAGCAACCGGGAATTCCAAGCAGTCATCCCTGTTCCTGTTAGTGAAAAAGGAGGGAAGACATTGGAGAGAAAAAGGAAGAGACAGTGACCCAGAGACAGAGAGACAGAGAGAAAGACTGGGGTATCCACGGCGGGGACACACACCGAGACAAAAAGAGACACAGAGAGGGACTGGAACACTTGGACAATAGGGGCAGAGGACAGTAGTGGTGCATAAATGAATATTAAAAAGAGAAACAAAAATCAAAATTTGCTTTACAGCAGGCCTGTTGCCTCCTGCTTCCCTGTGTCAGGCACGAGCCCTTGTGAGGTCTAGGATAGCCAATTTGCTTGGGCAAAGGTACTAAGTATCTATTAGGTATATGTTACATATAATTGAACTTAAATGTGGTTCAAGGTTGTCCCTTTAATAGCGTCACCCTTGCTCTCTTGCCTTCCCAGAGGTTTCTGGAGCAGAACCGAGGGTGCCGGGGTGCAGCTGGGGGTGACCCCCGCTCCAGCCTGAGGACAGCAGCCCACCTGGCAGAAGCCACTGGGAACTGCTTCCCTCATGGGATCCCGCTTCCTCCGAGCTCCACCAACACACTGTCGGGTGTGTGGCAGGACCCTGCTTGTAGTCCAGGGCAGGGTTCCCTGCACCTGGGTCTGACCTCTCCAACCAGCCTGGGGTTCCCCATGATCCCTCCTTACTCCCAGGCAGCAGGGGCCACACCCTGGGGCTGAATCAGGCTCTCTCTCCCGCCTGCATCTTCTCTGTGTGCCCCAGGCTCCTCCCTTCTTGCATGGTGATGGGGACAGGAATATTGTCCTGGACAGCGGGAATGCAGTTTCTTCCTGTCTGAGCCACTGAGCGCAGTACCAGCACAGAGCGAGTGCTCGGCAGCTCTGAACTAGCCCAGTGCATGGCCCATTAGAAAGACCCAGGGCATGTATTTTTATAAAAAATAAAAAAATTTAAAAAAAAAAAAAAGCACCAAAAAAAAAAAAAAAAAGAAAGACCCAGGGCAGGGGTGTCTTGTTGGTCCAGTTGTTAAGCATCTGCCTTAAGATCAGGGCATGATCCCGGGGTCCTGGGATAGAGCCCCACATTGGGAATCCCTGCTCAGCAGGAAGCCTGCTTCTCCCTCTCTCACTCCCCCTGCCTGTGTTCGATTCCCTCTTCTGGGCTCTTTTTCCCCAAATGTGGGCTGAAAAGACTGAGCGGAGTAGCAGCAGCTTTCCAACCTTTTCAATGGCAAATTACAGCAAGAAATGGATTTTGACATCATGGTCCAGTAGACACACAGGTGTTTACGGAACTGGGACACAACAGGCATAAACCAGCTCTCACCCTGACCATGTCCTAGACACTCCCGACATTTCCTGCTCTACACGGCGGAAGTGGTCACTGCTATGTTGATTTCATGATAACCGGTGGGTCACGACTGTAGGGTAAAAGCCCCAGGCAGTGGGCCTCAGAGGCACCAAGAGGCCCCCCTTGAGGGAGGAGGGACCCCCATCAGACAGGACCTTGGGCCTTCACCACCCATCATTCCCTCCTCACTCAGAGCAACGCTGCTCTTCTCTGTTTTGTTCACGGGCCTTCCCCACAAGGCTTTGTTAGGAAATAGTGTTTTCTGGTTAGATTCACAAAAAAATAAGATTAAAATCAACTGGACTGGCAGCCATTGGGTGATTTCAATCTTCGATGTCCTGTGATTCGGTGGCTTGAAATGAATTAGACAAAGTGAGTAACTGTGAAAACAAAATCAAGAATTCTGCAGAGGGAAAGTGGAGTTAGAATCATTTTATCTGGGAAGAAGGACTGACTAATGTATTTCAAGTAGATACATAATTGCTATGCATTAAATAAAGAATTACCTTTACCAAATGACTTCTGAGGTAGGAAAAGAGGTTAGAGTTTGAAGTCAATGGCTTCAAACCTTGAGATATCTTTGATGCAAACAGATGATTATATTAAACCCCAGGGACAGGACCCGTGGGCAGAAAGAGCTGCACTGTGGTCATGAGGAGTGACCCATTATATACTTTCAAGTTGGGAGTGGGTTAGGGGGAGCCTAACCCCTAAGGAATTTGAGAAGCAAGGTTTCCAGGACCTTGATAGGGGCTAGCTATTGTTAGGAAAAGGTCATTTAGTACTGCCTAAAAAAACCTGAGCATTGACCCTTCAGATGTGTATCAGTGGGTCATATACTTGAGGGATGATTGCCAGCATGTATCTTGGAGGGTTTAGAGATAAAGGAATTTTCCAAAAGAATTTTTATATGTTAAAGCAGACTTACAGGATCCTAGGGGACAGGGAGGGAGGTTTCGGGTTAGGATTACCTTTTGCCCTTAGCAAAGTGTCAACATCGAGGCTATTGAATCCAGAGAGGAATGTCCCTCTGTCTGTTTCAAGGACTTGTCAATGGACTGTAGGTAGTAAGGAAATTCAACAGTTTTTCTTCTGCCTTTGTTTCCCACATCAACTTCTATGTCCCAGACATTTACATTTCTCGATGTGATCTCACTATAAACTTGCAAGGAAGGGCTTCTTATGCCCATTTTATAGATAAGGTAACTGAGGCTCAGAAACACTCAGAACTTGTCCGAAATCACACAACCATGAAGAACATCTTGCTCTCCCCAAAGGGGAAGCTAGGAAGAGATGCTCCTGAGCAACAGAAAAAATCATGGTAGATCCAACCCGAAGAGGGCTCAGTTGTCTCTTTTATAAGTAGAGAAATCCTTTCAGGGCGATTATGAAGATTGATTGAGAAAACCCAAGCGCCTGGCTCATAACAGTTGCTCAACAAATGGGAGCTCTTGTTATGAAAAGCTAAACCAAGGGGGCGCGTGGGTGGCTCAGTCGACTGAGTATCAGACTTCTGATTTCAGCTCAGGTCAAGACGCCAGGGTCGTGGGATGGAGCCCCGTATCAGCTGGGCTCCCAGCTCATTGGGGAGTCTACTTGGGATTCTCTCTTTCCCTCTCCCTCTGTGCCCGCCACCCGCCCTGCACATGCACACTAGCTCTCTAGCTCTCTCTCTAAAATAAATAAATCTTTAAAAAAAAAAAAAAAAGCGAAACCCACAGAACCTGCAAACACCACCACCGCTCCTACAAAAGAGACACACGCAGCATATGCTGGTGCTAAAATCCCACTCTTACAGTTCAGTTCCCAAGAAAAAGGGACACAGTCGTCATGGTCTCTAATCAAACAAATACCACAGTGAGGCTGCTGTTTTTAACATACAGCTGAGAGGATCTGTCTACTCCTCCCTCCCCACTCATCCTTGCAGATGATAACACTCCCCTCCCCCCTTGCCAATGATAAGAGCAAAGAGAAAGACTTTCCTTCCAAAGCAGGGATCCAGAGCTTCCTGCATCTCTGAAACAGAAGCCACCATCGAGATCACCCAACTGCAACCTCCAGCCCATTTTACAGGTGAGAAGACTGAGGCAAAAGAGGGCCGGCAAGTAAAGCCAAGGTCACACAACATGACTGTGGAAGAGCTGGACCCAGAACCATAGGACCCTGGTCTTAAGCACTGACAACTCTGGTGGCGGGGTGGCTTTCCTAAGCATCTGTGGGTTTCCTGACATGTTCAACCTTCGTGTTGGTCCTATGCTCACTGTCCCCTGACTTCCTAACAGCCTCCAGCACAAAGGCTCTGCCTGCAGAGAGGAGCAAGGAAGACTCTCCTCCCCAAAGTTGCCAGTCTGCCTTTTGCTGTCTCACCACCAACTCCACACGTGGACCTTAATAATCATCAGTCTGGCCACACAGACAGGGATGCATCATGAGTCCTTCTCTGCCATTCTGTGAGTTTCTTGAGGGCAGGGGCTGGGTCTTCCCATCTCTCTGGTCTGAGGCAGGGTCCTTGCCACTCATAGTCTGTGCTTCCTCTATTCTTCACAGGAATGATGGGAATTCAATAAGGGAAAGACATGAAGAGTGAGCGTGGTACCTAGAACCTAGTAAAGGCTTAATATATGCTAACTATTATCATTACTATGTTATTGATTTTTGTCATGATCTGTATCCCTAGCCCCGAACCTATCACAGTGACCAGCAAAAACACAGATGCTCAGTAACTTTGTAGGAAATATATGTGCCAGGGATGGTGTCACTGACTCATTGCCTACCATATACCGAATTTCTAGTAAGTACTTGTATCAGTCGGCTATAGGCATGAAATGCTGAGTAACAAACCACCCCTGAATTCAAGGAATTGAAACAGCCATCATATGTTCTCACTCACATATCTGCAGGTCGACAGGAGCAACTCTGCCCTCCCCTATGTGTTCAGGCTGGGGCCCAGGACAAAGGGGCAGGAGCTGCCAGGGGAAGTCCTCATAGAGATGGCAGAAGGCCAAGTGGAAACACACACAGTATCTTCTGGCCTGAGCTGAGAATTGGCTCCTGGCATTTTTGTCTACTTGCCACTGGGCAAAAAAATAAAAGTCACAGGGTCAGCCTCACAGCCAAGGGGGAGAAGAAATTTCCTCTCCTGTGAGGCTACAGCGAGGGCCTCGCTGTGGGTCTATTACACAAGCACAGGGAAGGGAGGGATCGTCACCCGTCATCCTGGCATGGACCCACAAGTCCACCTCTAGCTTGCAGCTGCCTGAGGGCTGGTTCCTTTACTGCTGTTTTCGTCCAACCCATACGTAGGAATCCCCAGAAATATGCATCCCCCCCCCCACCACCAGGATCTTGGGGAGGAAAAAAAAACTGTAGACAGAAAATGAAATGTATTTCGAAGTAGTTTGCAAGTATACGGTGTAAAGCATAAACAAACAGGCAGTAATTCCTCTCATCTTGCCCTCTGCAGTTAGAGATGTTCGCACAAACCCTTCCTCACGGAGTGCTTAATTTCAAGGAGCTGAAAATGGATCTGACAATGTGTTGTTTACGAGCAAATTTCAGGGTCTGGAAGTAAGAAGAAAGGATAGTTCAAGCCCACAGATCATTCTTTCCAGTTAGGATGGAGCGTCCCTGTTGACCTGACAACACTCCTCCTTTTAGGAATGTGCCACCTTTGCTTCTTGGAGGGCACTGGGCCCAGTCTGATGGTCGAGGAGAGAGTCAAAAGGGCAGAAGGTCAAATCCCTTGACAGCTGGGGAGACAGAAGCAGCCAAAGTCCCAGGAGTCCCTGTGCCTTGATTCGGGAGGGACACCCTCCCTCCTTGGAGTTTGGTCCTACTGGGCCTCCCTGGGGGGCAGTGCTGGGAGGAGGGGCAGAGGACACAGAATTGTCAGATCTAGGGATGTGGAAGGAAATCTGTTTCTGCTCACTTGTAGCCGCAAAGACTGTTTACCTCCCGGTCTGTTTTTCAAGGAAATGGAGACCAGCAGAGGAAAAACGCCCTTCTGAAAACATTTCCACGAATTTACGCCGTTCATCTAGAGAGGCACAATCCTTCAGCGACACCTCTGGGATTTCACGTGGTCAGGATGAGGCTGGCCTGCGCCTGGAAACACAACCACGTGAGAGGCAGCCTGCTGGATCCGCGAAGGCAGAGCTTTGGCCACGTCACCCTTGGCTCAGCAGAGCCAAGGAGAGACACACACACACATCCCCTGGGACCCCTTGGTAAAATTCGGATCTGTCTTTCATCAGAGGGATGAGCAGGGGAGCTCAGTGGGATGGCATCAAACGACCTGGTTTTGACAGCCCAGGGCTGCTAGCGCAGGGACGTGTGACCCCAGACAAGTCACTAAACTGCTGGGAGCCTCAGGGTCCTGTTGTGAGAGTGGCCGAAAATCTTCCTCCTCCGGGGCTATTGTGGCCAAACAAGGAAAGGAGTATGACTTGATCGTTTCTTCTCCTTCCTGAGCAGGGCAGGGCTGCGGCCTGGGGACAGGCATCCAGAGGCACAAGTCCATTGCTGGATTGGTTCTGTGAGATAAGAATAGGTCTTAGGAAAGCTATCAGCTAAACCAAGGGCTGATACTTGGAATTCATGGAGCACCTGGGGAGCCAAAGGTATTTCCTGGAGACCAGAGGAGAAACTTGGGGCAGTCGGGGCAACAAGACACACACGGAGGCTTCCAAGGAAGGCTTCCTGGAAGAGGCAGAAGAGCCTTGGAAGATAAGTAAATAGTGAGACAAGTAGTACTTAGCAATTAGTATAGATCTAATCTGCGTATATGTCTAAGTACTATTTAGATGATGCTGAGTGCTTAGATTGTACTAAGTGCTACATACTTGGTACTTAGATAGATAAGTAGGGCAAGCTCACCAGGTAGGAAGAGTGTTGCGAGTAGCCTAGAGGGCAGATTGCCTGCATTGTGTTTGGAAAGGACCCGCTGGATCAGTGTGCTGAGCGGAGGAGTACAGAGCAGTGAGTGCGGGGTGGGGGGTGAAGAAAGAAGAGAGGAACAGATGTCAAGGAGCTTTAATGCCAGGATGAGGGGTTGAGAGTCTATACCAAGTAGAACTTTTTTAGGAACAGATGATGGAAAAACCAACTCAAACTGACTTAAGCACAAAAGGGAATGTATCAGTTTATACAACCGAAATGTTGGGGGGTTGGGGGGAATGGGCTTCAGGTAAAGCTTAATCCAGGATCGTCTTGGCTCAGCACTGCTCTCTCAACAGGCCACGTGCCTGAGAATCAAGGCTGGTGGCTATCTGTGGGCACTCAGGGAGCTGTTCCCAGGAGAGGGCAGCAAGCGTGCTCCACACACTCACCCTGCCAGCAGTGGGGAACAGCATAGCAAGGGACCCACTAGGGCAGCGTCCCTAGGACCAGCATGACATTTGGGGGAGGGGCGAGACCTGTACTCACAGGAGTGGATCCAGCATTTAGGCGATGGCTCAGTGGCCTCCACAAAGTAGAAAGTTAGCTCAGTCCCCACTCCCCAACACCAACCCAATGCAATGGGGTTGCTGGGGATGCCTTGCTTCTCTTAAATATTGGGTCCTCAATTCTCAGGCCCTGCAGGTCGGGGGTGGGGGGAGGGTGGAATGGGACAGGTGGAGCTGGAATGACCACTGAGCCCAGGAGGGAATAGCGGTTCCTGGCCTTCCCGGGACCCCAGAGCCCAGTGGGCTCCATCATTCCCCCTCCCCCACCTTCACCTCATCTCTCCCTTTTAATCCAGCAAAAAGCTTTTACATTTTTTTTTTTCAATC
Organism: Mustela erminea; assembly: GCF_009829155.1. NCBI lineage: Eukaryota > Metazoa > Chordata > Mammalia > Carnivora > Mustelidae > Mustela > Mustela erminea. Next base: position 118,666,971 of record NC_045618.1, read on the forward strand.
TGCAGTAGAGACTGAGGATTTAGTTCTTTTGCATTTCAAATGTTTATTCATTTTTTAATTTAAACCCCTAAAACTAATTCTGGGGCCTCCCTGTGCCACATGGCCCCCTGAGATCCTGAATCCTTTTCTCTTCCCCACGCCCTTTCTCATCAGACTAATGTGATACAATAGGATTTGTATATGAGTGCATGCTTTTAAAAGGATTTTTTTTAAAAAACCAACCAAAGGGTTTTTGAGATATTAAACTTTTTTTTTAGTCTTTTAAATTTTGGGTGGTTTCCATGGTAACTGGTAAGTTTGCTTCTTTGTTCTCTCCAATTTTCTAGAGAAGCTAAGGCAGCTCTCGGTAGCTTCTCAAGTAGATTTGGATCAGAGGCCCAGAGTCCAGGCATGGGAGGGGGTCACCTGCAGCCCCAGGGTCAAGGAGTTGCCCCCTGGGATCCGGTCACCAATTGATAGGATGGCTAGAGCCGGAACAGGCGCTTATGTCACCCCCACACCCCTTCCCACATCTCCCTCAGGCCTGGGTCTCTTCCTCCAGGTCTAGGAAGTCCATTCGCACACTGGAAGTCCAGGTCAGTTCCCTGCGGGGTGCAGCAGGCATGGGAGTGGGGGTGGAGAATGGGGCATTGGCCTGCTGAGGACTTCCTAGCCCCCCAAACCCAGCCTTTGGGGAGCCTGCCTACCTGCTTAGTCACCCCCCACCCCACAACCATCACACTGCCTGGCCTTCGGCTCTTGCTCCTGGGAGCCAGGACCTTCACCCTCCCTGTGTCCCTGGACTCAGCTGGTTCTCCATCTCACCCCCCAGGGCCTCCCCAGAAGAGCCTGAGCCATGGGCAGCCCAGAAGTCTGGCTGCGGGGTGGAGCCTATTCTGGGGGTGAACCTCCTTCTTGCTCACCATTTCCCAGCCTGAGTCCCCTGAGTCCCCGATATTGGCATTTCTGCATTTCTCCCCTCCTCTTCTAGACCAGTGCTTGTCAACTGTCAGTCCCGACACACAGGATTGTGAACCCAGCCAGGATGTCCGCAGGAGGCAGTGGGTTCCCTCAAACAAGGGGATTGGGACTGCTCGCCTGTGCAGACAATGTTAAGGAAACCCCGGAGGGATGTTGAAGCATCCCTGGGGCTAGACACAGCACCAGCCCCAGGCCAAGGGGATAAGGCGCCGGAGTTGCAGAAGCAGCTGTGTCCTCAAGGCTGGTTCCCTCTGCCAAGCCTCCCAGACCCTGGGCCACAGGCCCTGCTGACTCACCGCCCGGCAGGGACCCACGGCCCTCTACCCTCAGTCTCCGTGGTGCCCGTGTCTGGCGAACCCCAACCAGAAGCCCTGGGCAAGGGGCCGTTCATGCAGTGGGGACAGGTCAGCCTCAACCTGGACACCAGGTGTGGGCAGAGAAGGGCAGAAATGAGTTGAGAGGGTAACAGCCGGCACAACGAGCTCCCTGGCTCCTTCTGGGAAACCCATCCGGGCACCCTCAGGGCTGCCTAGCTGCCCTTGAACCTCTCTCAGGAGTCAGAATCAGGACGCGCTGCCGGCGCCCCCGCTCCTCCCCCTGCACACCCCAGGCCTCCGAAGTCACCATGGGGCTCATCTTGTACAAGAATGGCTGGTGTCCCGCGCAGGGTGGGGAACCGTGCGTGCACTCCTAGGGGGCTGAGGATGGTGGCCTCCGGATTCCAAGGCCTCCCGGAGGAGCACTGCCCTACCTGGCCGCACCCGTGCCGGCCCTGAGGGCTCCTGCCCTCCGGGTCCCCTCCGTTCAAGGCACAGCTGTGGACTTCTTTTCTGTCTCCTTCCCCTCATGCTCAGCAGCGCCTGCTCAGAGTCTGGTGCCGCACTGGCCTCCGCGAGGGGAAGGCCACGGACAGACCAGCGCTGGCCTCCGTGGGCTCTCTGCCTGAGGCGCTGGGTGGGCATAAGGTTGGCCTGAGGAGGGCTGAGTTCTAACCAGGCTAAGGCCACACACATCCCACCAGGGAGTTCCTTACAAGGTCTCCGTGTGTTTGTCACCTGGCCAGTCAGGGGACATGCTCCCTACCAGAAGTTGGAGGGCAGGCCATGGGATGGGGAGTACTGAAGGGAGCTGGTCCAAGGCAGGCCTTCAGGATGCTAATGGGGCAGGACTCAAGAAGAAAGCAGGCAGGTCAGGCCATTTTACCAAAGGGGGCCCCTCCTACCCAGGAGGTAACCAGGGCTCCCAGGCAGAGAATGTCACCTGTGACTTGCTGGGGCACAAGGCCGTGGTTGGGCCATCAGAAGGCCTAGGTTCCACAGGAGAAGGTGGCCTCACCTTCTCCTGTGGACTTTGGTTCTTCTCCAGTGTTTGGGACCTAATTCTTCATCTGGCAAGTGAAGCCCCTGAACAGTTATCCCAGAGTTATCCCAGCTCCAGAAGGTAGGAAAACCAGACTCAGCCCATCCCGCAGGCCTCTCTCCAAGGAAGATTCTGGAGAAATCCTGTGTGGGGTGGGTTTTTCTCCCACAAACGTGTTTGGCAGAGGGAAGAGCCGGGGGGAACCACAGCCACTTGCCCTGACACGCAGGCCAGGAAGCCTGCAGGCCCGCCCAGAGAAGGTCATATCCAGACACTCAGGATGTGAGTGGGTTTTTCCCTGAAGCCTCTCAGGCCAGAACCGAGGGAAATATCAGCAAGCTGGCAGCGTGCCACCTGAGTCAGTCCAGCTCTGGCCTCATTCGAGGAAAACGAACTGCAGGAGGTCGGGAAGTGTGGTGTTGGGCAGGGGACACGCGTGGACATGAAGATGTGTGCCCTGTGTGTGCTTGTTCACAGCTGGGCAACACTGACGTTCATCTGATACGGACTTGAGAAGTACCATCTCGGCCTTATAAAACATCAGCCACGGGTCCAAACACCCAGATGCCTTCTTGTTGCTTCAGTGGCTCCCTGGCCCCCTGACACAGATGAGCCTCTCACTGAAGGGTTCACTCCCAGCCTTGCTCCAGTAAAGGAAAGAAAGTGTTCTAGTCAGTGGAGGGAGAAGAGGGCCCTGTTCCTGTATTTGATGGCAGTTGCCCTGCGTGTATGCGCATGGCTGTAAGGATTTTATCTACAATCTCTGCGAGTGAGAGCTTGGTGTCACAGAGAGCCTGTCCCTTTCCTCAACAGTTTGATATAAGATGTCCCTTCTCATTGTTTTAGAGGAAGGAACCTGCAGTTTGGGGGCAGAGAACCCAGTTCGCAGCCCAGCTTGGCTCAAATGGTGGTCTCTCTCCATGGTGGAGTATTATTCAGCCATGAAAAGGAACAGAGCACTGATACATGTGACCCTGTAGATGAAACTATAAAACGTTACCCTGAGTGAAAGAAGCCAGACATGAGAGGTCCCATACTGTGTGATACTACTTATCTGAAAGATCCTGAATCAATAAATTAGAATGGAGGGGGCTGGAGGAAGAGGGAATGGGAAGTGATTGCTTCACAGGATAGGGTTTTTGTAGAGTCCTATAGAGGATGGTCAGGGAAGGATTCTTGAAAAGGAAACATCAAAGCTGAGACGCACAGGCTGAGAAGGAGCCAGTCATCCAATGGTGAAGGGACAAGCATTGTGGCCAGAGGTCAACTGAGGTGACTCAGGGGTCAATGACACTGTCTGGAGGGTCCAAGATGGCCTCAGACATTGAGCACCTTGGTAGGAACCTCAGCAGGAAGGCTTGGCCCAACATCTACACATGACCTCTCCAGCACTGAGATCTCAGGGCTTCCAGAATGTTCCACGGACAGAATTAGAAAAACCCAGTTTCTTAAGGCATCAACCCAGAAACTGGCCCTTCCTTTCTACCATATCCCATTGATCAGGGTGGTCACAGTGCCCACTTAGATTCAAAGGGATGAAACAAAGACCTCGTCACTCAGAAGGAGGAATGGAACAATCTGACGGACCTTCACTACTGGTAGATATATTTTTAACTACTCATTAGATTTCCTTAATGGGTATAGTTTGTTTTAAATCTTCTACTTCTTCCACAGTCAGTTCTCTTCTCTAGGAAACTGTCCCTTTTACCTAGGTTTTCATATTAACTGGCATCAGAGTTTTATAACATGCTTTTTTAAAAAAAAAAAAAGTTTATTTTTGGTTTATTTGTGGCTGTGCCTCCCTTCTTGTTCCTAATATTGTTTTCATCAGCCCTGCCTGATATTTCTAGTAACTTTTTTTACTTGAAATGCCAGAAATTAACTTTGATTACAAAACTATAAAAATGACACCTTATAGTAATGATGAAGTAATTGCGGGGGGGAAATCAATGAAACAGAAGAGAATACATCATGGGCAATATGAGAAACTTCCAGGCTGACATTATCTTTCTGGAATGTTCTCTCTACTTCCTCTACTTAAAAAAAAAAAAAAATTGTGGTAAAACATGCATAACATAAAGTTACCATTTTAACCATCTTTAAGTGTACAGTTCAGTGGCATGAAGTACATTCATTTTGCTTTGCCACCATCACCCCATCCATCTCCAAAGAACTTTTTAATCCTGCAAAACTGAAACCTTACTCACTTCACAAGATTTACCCTCCTCCCCTGTCTGGCATCCACACTGAAAGTCTACCTTCTCTGTGACTTGATTACTCTAGGGACTTTGTGTTAGTGTATCGTGTAGTATTTGTCCTTTTGTGAATGGCTTTTTTCACTTAGCCCAATGTCTTCAAGGTCCGTTTATGTTTCAGCGTGTGTCAACACTTCCTTCCTTTTTAAGACTGAGTAATATCCCATTGTGTGTAGATACCACATTTTGTTTACACACTACCCCGCTGAGGGACACTTGGGTCTCTTCCACATTTTAGCTGTTGTCAATAATATTGCTACGGACATGAGTGTACAAACATCTGTCTGAGTCCCTTCTTTCACTTCTTCGGGGTATATACGCACAAGTGGGATTCCTTCATCATAGAGTAATTATATTTTTTAAGTTCTGACACATTGCCATACCACTTCCAAAAATCTTTTCAGAGAGTCAACTTGTATGTCTTTGTTGATCTTCTTTTTGGCACCTTTGTTTTGTGTTTCATTTTGTATTTTGTACCTGTTGCTATCTTTGATACTTTCCTTGTGCTCTCTTTGGACCTACTGTGTTCTTTTTCTAACTTAAGGTGGATTTACTTTATTTATTTTTGGTTTTTCTTCTTTTTGATTATGAATTTCTAAGCTGTGTCCTACAGTTTTGAAATGTAGAATTTTGTTTTCATTCAGTCCTAAACATTTTCTAGATTGCCATTATGATTTCTATTAAGATCCGTGTATTATTAGAAATGGACTTTAATTTTCAAAGCAAATGGGTATTTTTAAAGCTTTTTTTTTTTTTAGGGGCACCTGGGTGGCTCATTCAATTAAGCATCTGCCTTCAGCTCAGGTCACAATCTGAGGGTCCTGGGAAGGAGCACCACATTGGACTCCCTGTTCAGCAGGAAGCCTGCTTCTCTCTCCCTCTGCCTGCTGCCCTCCCCCCAGCTTATGCTGTGTGTTTGTGTCAAATAAATAAATAAAAATCTTTAAAATAAAAATGTTGCATTATTTTAATTATTTTTCATCCATTGCATTGTTATGAGATAACACGGTCAGTATAAAATATTTTTTAAATGTTTGTTGAGATTTAATTTATGACCTAATATATAATCAATCTTAATTCTCTAATGCCTTCTTATTAATTTAATTGTTAGTATTATTATATACTTGTGTTTATAATAACATATTATAAAAATATAATAGTTTATTACATTATTAAGAACTAATTAGTATTTGTAATCTGAATTCTCTACTCGCTGGACAAAATGTTCTACATATGCTTGAGATCAAATTTGTGTATTGTGTAGTTCAAAGGTACTATTGTCTGCTTGTTTCCTAATTACTGGAAGAAGACTATTAAAATCTCTTTCATGATGGAGTTGTTCTTCTTGTCAATTTTTGTTTTATACGTTGTTCTGCTAATGTCTGTATTCAAGTTGGTATATTCATTTATCGGCATGCCGTTTGGCAGTTGTAATTACTAATGCTTCTTTGAAAAGCCTGCAGAAGCACCTCAAAAGGTCGAGACTGAGCTCTGAACATTGTAGGCATCAAACCTGAGAGCAAATAATTAGAATACAAGCCTCTCTCACACTTTCCCTTAATTGGCTGGATCTCCCAGGAAGAAACAGGAGGAGGGAAAGAAAGTATGTTCAGAATTCTTCCCTGGTTACAGGTGGGCAGCCCAAATGGGAAGACCCAAAAGTTACACGCAGGGTTGAGTTAAAGGATTTGCCCTGTTTGAACAGCTGCATCCAGACCCTGCATTTCCTTCCAGAACCCTTCAAAAAAGATGAGCTTCCTTAAGATTTAGCCAACCATTGAGTCACTGCCTACTTCTGGGGCTTGGGGATGGGTCTCTGACCTGGAGTTGGAATCAGGGCTTGGGGGCCCCCTCAAATGACATGTTCCAGGTGAAGATGGAGTCTGGCAGAGAAGAGGGGAGGCAGGATGTGACCAGGTGGCTTTATTTTCCATGGTGTTGGACAGGTCTGGGCCATGGTCCAGCCATACTAGAGAGAAGGGTTCCCAGCTAGGGACAGTGAGCATTTCTCAAGGGCTCGTCAGAATTCCGATAGAACCACAGGGGTTCCAGAAGAGAAGGAGCGGCAAGAGGCAGGCCTCTGCCAGAGATGGAAGGTAATAGGATATTGCCAGAGAACAAAGAGAGGGCATAACCACTGACCTCTCCCACCCATAGTCAACCGCCTCTGCTAAGACTGACTTTTAACAAGAATGGGACTGCCATCATTCTCCAGAGGAGACCCAGCCTGGAAGTACCCAAAGACACTACAGATCTTCCTGTGTGGGCCACACCAAGGGAGAACACCAACAGACGATTTCAAGCCTGGTCCCGCTGAGGGCCCAGTAGGCCTGCCCATTAGCTCTGGGGAACGATACCAGAAGGCTAGACACGGACGACTCTCTTCAGGACTTCCAAAAGGATAAGGAGTCAATGCCTAAACAGAAGGTTTGTGTGTTTTTAACAAAGAGAGGAAGTGGCAATTCCCTAGAGCCAGCAAGAGCCAGATCCAACGAAGGAGACTGTAAACCTGGCCTCATTTTCTCCAGCAGTCAGGGAGTTCACAACGCCCGGAAGAAGAGAGCGTGTAGGCACCTTCCATGGGCTAGCCACCTTGCTAGAGGGTTTCTGTCACCTCATTCACTCTTAACAGCCACCTTGAGGACACTAAAGCAACAGAGCTGTCACCTGCCAAGTGGTACCGCTTGGGAGAGCAAGATTTGAATGCAGAAATCTGTTTGAAGCCAGAATCTGGGCAAATTTCACTATATTGTGTTGATTCCTCTCACAGTAATCTCAAAACAAGACAATACCAAACAAAAAACCCACCACCAACAACAAAAAATAAGAAGTAAATATTAAGCCTGAAAATTTAAGGAGGGGTGTGTGGAAGTGGAAAAAGGATTAGACGTCCTGTGTTACCTCCACCAGGCTGACGCAGAACCAATGGGCAGAAGCTAAAAGGAAGAGGGCAACTATTAAGAACGTTCTCACACTTAGAACGGCTCAAAAGGAGATGTGTCAAATGGCCTTTATTAGGGGATTGGTTAACGAAAGCATACAATATTAAAATAGCCAGCTCCTAAAAATTATATCCAAGAATTTAAGTATATGGAGAAATGTCCAGTATAAAAAATGAAAGAGAAGAGAAAAAATTATGAATACATGATTCCATCTATATGAAATGTCCAAAATAGGTAAATCCGAAGACACACAAAGTAGACTCACGGTTGCCACGGGTAGGGAAAAGGGAGAACCGGGAGTGACTGCAAACGGATACTTTTTGGGGTGACGAAAATGCTCTAAAATTCGATATTGATGGCCACACAATCTTGTGAATGTATTTAAAACCATTATTAAAAGGGTGAATTATGTGGAACATGAATCATATCTCAAGAAAAAAGCATAAGGAACAAAATATTGTATTATATATGTATATAATATTCAGAACATGTAGTTATATCTAATAAAGAAAATTATGCTTAATTTTTTAAAACCATACCTACAGATCCCAATTTTGTGACTTATATCTCTGCATCCATATGGTGAGAAAAAATTCTGGAAGGAAATCCTAAGAGTTAACTATGTTTTACAGGGCAGTGGGGTCATTTGATATCACAGATTTTATACAATAAACATTTCTTTTAGAATCAGAAACACACTTTTATAAAAATGGGACTGGGCACCTGTTGAGGTGACAAGCTTCTTGTCTTGGTATATATTCCCCCAAATTTGAGAATCACCAGATACGGATATTTGCACTGAGAGTTTGACCTAGAGTGTATACAGTCCTTTTATCTTTTTTCTTTTTTTTTTTAAATAGTCTCCATGACGGGCTTAAAGCCCAGTGTAGGGCTTGAACTCACAACCCCGAGATCAAGACCTGAGCCAAGATCAAGAGTCAGACACTTAACTAACTGAGCCACTCAGGAACCCCTGGTCTATAATAACTAAAGTATTATTTTACAATTATTCTTTCATTTATTTTCTATTTTCTTTTTATAACGCATTATCTCAAATCTTGCCTCTGGTACCAATCTCTATTGCAGCACGGGGCGGGGGGGATTCTTTTGCTATAAAATACAGTAATTAAAAAAGAAAGTTACAACTTGAAGGGTATACTAAGACCCAATAAGGGGAAGGAAATTTGTTTAAAAGCAAACCATCAGGGGTACCTGGGTGGGTTAAGCCTCTGCCTTCGGCTCAGGTCATGATCTCAGGGTCCTGGGATCAAGCCCCACATTGGGCTCCTCTGCTCAGCAGGGAGCCTGCTTCCTCCCTCTCTCTGCCTGCCTCTCTGCCCACTTGTGATCGCTCTCTCTGTGTCAAATAAATAAATAAAATCTTTTAAAAAATAAAAAATAAATAAAAAACAAACCGCCCACGTTTCTATGCAGCCAGGATAGAAAGATGATGTAACAAAATTTAAGAAATTGTCTAACTAGTGGAAGAACCTCCAGATTTCTCCCTTTCATCTTCGTGAAAGTGAAAATAAAACTTTAAAATTTAATGAGACATTTCAAGTACTCTCTGCGTGTGTAAATAGACACTCATTCTAAAGGTTGCTGACACGCCGGCAGAACGTAATTCTCGTGAGGAAAGCGGCCACCTTTGGTTTTTTAAACCCATGTTCAAGGATTGTCCACGGGAGCGGAGGGAAAGCCGGCGGCTCCTCGGCCCTCCCCGGCTCTCCAGTGGGGTTCTGAAGCCTGAGCTGACTCCTCCCGCTCCCTGGCAGAGGGCTGAGGGCAGTGGGAGAGGAGCTCTAAGCTATAAAAAAAAAAAAAAAAAAAGTTCGAGTTTTATTTCCTTCTAAGGCATCCTGAGTCAGTGGGTGCTCCAGCCCCCAGTGCCCCCGGGGAAGTTCAGCTCAAATCGGAAATGTGTGTGTGTCTGTGTTTCCTGAGCCAAAGCTGCTGAAAACCCAGAGGACGTCGCCACTTGGACTGAATCTCTGCACGCAGAGTGGGAGCTTCCTATTTCTGTCCTGGGAGGAGGATGGAAGTCACTTAATGATCAGTTTCTCTGACCCACGTTCCAGTATTACATCACAGTCTAACAGCGAGCTTACCCTCCGCTCCGCTCCCCACACGGAGCTGCTGACACTTTAAAAATCCCATTTGTCACCTCAAAGCATACAGCACGCCCACGCTATTTTGCCTCCCACCCTTGAGGCTGCAATTTTTTTTTTTTTTTTTAGGTTTTATTTTTCATTTATTTGAGAGAGAGCACGCGTGAGAGAGCACAAGCAGGGGGAGGGGCAGAAGGAGAGCAGCAGACTCCCTGATGGAGCTGATGCGGGGCTGGATCCCAGGACCCTCGGGATCACAAGCAAGCTGAGGGCAGACCCTTAAGCAACTGAGCTCCCCCCCCACCCCCGCAGGCACCCCAGGCCACAGTTTCAACTTTAACAAGTGATGCTAAGCTGGGTTGGTCAGAATCCCAGAAAGCCACTTAGTCCAATCATCTTATTTTACTGGGGAAACTGAGGCCCAGAGAAGCAAAGTGTCGGCCCATAGCTACAGAGGAACAAAACCAAAACTAAGACCCAGGCCAAAAAAAGTGTCAGGGCAGAAGGTTCTGTCCCCAAGGCAGTATCCACGTCCTCTAATTCAGCTCCTGTATACAGGAGGAACCAAATGTTTCCTCCAAGTGGGGCTCAAGCCTTCTGACCAAAGCAGCAGCTCTCCCTGTCATCTTGCCCCTTCTTTTCAGCCCCCTTGCTGCTTTTGTGTAGAAGGAAACAAGCAAGGTAGCCTGGAAAAGATCCTACTGGAAACAGAGGTGGCCTTTCCTGCTGCAGAACTTTGTCTAGGATCAGGGTGTGGACCAGGACTGATCAAGGGAAAGGTTTCAACCCCAGAGCTGGAAAGTTGCCTCCCGCCCCCTTTCCTAAGGCCCTCTGCTTTTGACACAGGAAGAGGCACGTGCTTATGTAATTTAAAATTCCCATCCAATTTTTTAAAGTGTATTTCTCCATGCCATTCCTGAAAACCCTTGGGGTTAACAACGAGGTTGTTAAAACGAGGTTTTATGGTGTTGTGTTTTCCCACATAGAGCGGACTGGATACAGTAATAGGCCACGAGATCGTGTTCCAGTGTCGGCTATGAACACCTGAACCTAAACTGAAAACTAGAGCAAAGCTGTGCCAGGGTGTGTCCGTGGGGTTTCTGGCCTCTCGGGCTTACCTACTGTCCTAGAGCCTGGGTGGAATTACATCTGGGGTCAGGTGTACCTTGTTCATCAGGCAGAAGGGACCAGGGGATACACAGAGCTAAAAACCTACACATTCACAGTTAGAGATGAAAGGCTGCAGAAATGTTTATTGAATACAGTGCCAGGTTTATAAATAAAACTTATTTACAATTTCCATAGAGTTGGTCCCCCATCAGAGAGGTGGTTAAATCTCCAAACAGTTTATCTCAAGATTTACAGAAAACGTTCAAGTACATCTCCTTGTCCAATTGCCACGGTGAAGGGTAACTTCTGTTACCAGAACTACCACCATCTTTGCTACGGACGTGGTTTAAGGAACCTCGCAAGAGCTGGAGAAAGACCACACGCTCCACCCGCGCCGCTACCTTCTTACTCCAAGGGATCCGGACAGCGAAGGATTTCTGTCTCCTACAAGACAACCTCGAGGGATTGGAAAGAAAGAAAAACACTAACTTCCAGCTGAAGGGGATAGGTTAAGACACGTTCGTGGAAACTCGTCACTGCCAAAAGGGGGAATGTAGTTTGGATAGATAATAATTAATTCCAATGTCTAAAATTAATCGAGTAAACCAAAGAGCAGACTTTTGACCAAATTTACATTCTTTGTTGAGGAAGAAGTTCCCAGTATGCTGCGGGGCTGGTAATACGCGGCTACGCTGACGGGCCACAGCGGCACTCGGGAGGCCTACTGGACGGCCACTTGTCACAACACAGGTTACAGGTAGGAGTCAGACATGCATTTATAAAGAGAATATAAAAATATGTACAGTAGCTAATTTTCAATGTGTTTTAAGTTGCCGAAAGACACCAATTGAAGTGTGCAAAAATTCATTTGTCTAAAAATCAGAAAAAGCCTTTCCTGGCAAGAGTGCGTCAAGAGCCCATCTGAAACATCGAGATGCATTTGCCTCGCTCAACACCTACCCCCGACAGATGGAGAACAAAACTATGAAAGTGCTTGCCAAGGACTCAGCAGTTTCTAACGGCAAGTCTCAGGCTCAAGCAGGATGCCAGTTAAACTAGTCACTTTATATATATAAATATATGTATATATTTATAGAGCAGTTAGAAGTAAGGGGCAAGAGTTTACAGGGAGGTGCTAACCAACTTTTAAGGGTACGGACCCAACACCCAGCTATTTCCTCTCACAAACGCATGCTGCAGCCTGCAAACACCCGATCTGGGCTGGTCTTCCCCTCAAAAGCCAGAGGAAAAACAGCTCCAGGGACCGGGCTGCCCCCTGCACCAAGTTGGGACTCAGCACTCCCCAGGGGGGGAAAGGCTTCGCTTCCCATACAGGATGCTGGCCGTGTTAAGAATCTGTTTTTTTCAAAAGCAGTCTTTTCGGAAGGACTGTGGGACCACAAAAATGGAGCCCACCCAGCTTCTAGAAAGACTTGACAGAAGAGTTAAGACAGAAGGCAAAGTTTTAAAAAGTTAAATTACCCCCAACTCTCTTTGAAACTACCAAGAAGCCATCGGACACAGGCCTGAGATGGGTCAACATGTGGCCTCCCAGAAAGAAACATCCAGGAACCCCCGGTTCTCCCTCTCTCACCTGAAGAACCTCCAAGGTGTTCCTTCCAGATTCGGGAAATCTGACAAGTCCCCTCCAGCTCTAGGTCTCCTCTACAACCACCCAGTCTAAGGACCAACGGCAGAAGTAGATGGGCGGGCTCCTCTCCACTGCTCTGACCTGTCCCTCTGGCAGGAAATCTAACAAGCTGCAAAATGCCAGAAAGACAGGGAGTAGGAGAGGGAGAAGCCAAGGGTCTCTAAAAATCAGCCCCGAACGCACCCACCTGGCTGCCAAGAGCTTCTCGCTGCCTCGGAAGCAGCCTGCCGTGGTTCCCTGGCAAATTAAAACCTCCCACAGACACTCAAAAACCCAACTCTCCTTCCTGGGGAGACACCAAATGCACATCCAGGCTACATTTCAGAAAAGAGTTCTGCACTAAACGCAATATTCCTTTAAAGGGGTTTTTAAAGCACACCAATCCCACTGCAAAGACCAGTACCAGCATCTCAGTTTTGGTTACAGGTTTATAATTAGACACAAAATCCCCTCCAGGCTCGAGTTTTACTTTCAAGCTGGAGGCTAGCTTTAGTTCTGCTTGGGGGGTGGGGGGGGAGGCAGGGAGGAAGCTATGTCAACTTTGGAAGAAAGAAAAAAAAAAAAAAGGAAAAGGAGTCTGAGGGAAGTCATCATCATATATTAAAAATCATGACTCGAAGGTGACCGGTAGTGTCTTTTAGGCAGAAAGACTGGCTTAGAAGGGACTACTGCTTCTACCACACAGCAAGGATTAAATTACAGACAGACACACTAAATCATGTCTCTTTGCACAGATGGTCTCAAGTAGTTACATAAAACAGGTAATCAGCAGCACGATTTGAGAAGAACCCCTAAGTACATGCTTGAGAAAAAGTGGTTTTTTTTTTTCCTTCATTAAAGAGCGCCACTGCCTGAATTATCATTAAGTTAAACAGGGTTCACTCCCCCCCCTCCCTACCCGCCCCCCAGTGAAAATACAAGTAGACCTACATGTCCGTTGATAGGATGAAGCAATTGCTATCTGCCCGGGTTTTAGGCAAGGTCTCAGGCTCAGAGGTTGGTGCTGGGATGTCAGGAGGGCGGGCGGGCGGGAGGGCAAGAAGCCCAATGCTGGGCTGCGGGCTTTTAAAGGTACTGACCTCTCCTCCGACTGCCTTGTCCCCGTTGAGATCTCAGCTTTACAAAGCATTTAACACCACTTTAAGTTAATGGTCTTTTTTTATTGGAAAAAAAAAAAAAAAAAAAAGACTAGCATTTACAACTTGGAATGGACGTAAATTGTAATTCCTTGATCAGCAATGTTGATGCCTGTGCTGAAGTCCACAGCCCCAGCCTACTCTGCTGGCTCCAAGTCATGGTTCAGGAGGTTTTAAAAACAGAGAGTCCAAAGATGCTCCCTTGGTAAAGGTTTTTTTTGTTGTTGTTGTTGTTTTAAATTTGTGTGAATGGTGACAGCCTGACACCCATGTCACTCCAGGACAACGCAGACAACGCTAAACCAACATGTGAGGCATGCCACCCAGATGAGCGTCATGGTCACCAAGGATGGGGGCACCCAGAAGTACGAGAGGGCCGTCCTGCTAAGTGGGGCTACGTCTAGACAGCTTATCCTTCACCCATTTCTCTGCACAGCATCCTGAGGTAAACCAATTTAAAATGTTTGTTTTCAGTAAACCAGCTATGACAATTTTATACTAACAAATTGAACTAGAACCCATTTGAAGAAGTTTTAAATTTTTTTCATTTTTCGTTTTTAATACAAATGCCTGACTGTGCTCAATTGTCAAGCTGCATGCATGAAAAACTGGCCAGCCCAGTGTATTAATCATGAGCAAATGGAACTGCGAGGAGTCCACTAGGTGCTTCCTTATCATTAAGGTAGGACAAGTATTTATGTCGTAAAACTGATGTGTAGCTTGATCTTTAGGGGACAGGACCACCAACCAATACATGCAGATTTTGTGTGTGTGGACAGAAGGTACTTTTGACATTCAGTTTTGCTATATAGAAACAGAATGAGTAAATGAACTTTTTTTTTTTTTTTTGCAAGAGGTAAGTAAAAGATTCAATTTGATTCTTCTAGAAGGGGGGGAAAGGAGTTGAAAGTAGGCCTTCATTTTGCAGTCATCATCTGTACGAATTCTGAAAAGACAAACAATCATAACTTGTGGTTATCTTCAAAAGCAGTTTGAATGAACACAACATCTCTACTCCGCATAAATGAAATAAATAAAGATCAGGGTCTCGTGAAGCAGTTAACTTGTTTCTAGATACCATAGGGAGGACTGTTCAAAACTAAGCTGAAGAGACTAATGCAGCGTTTTTACCTTCATAGTTGACTTGCCCGTCTCCATCAATATCTGCTTCTCTGATCATTTCATCTACTTCTTCATCTGTTAGTTTCTCCCCTAAGTTGGTCATGACATGACGAAGCTCTGCCGCACTGATGTAACCGTTGCCATCCTGTGAACATTAAGCAGGTGCTAATGAGGGCAGCGGAGATGGCTTCCCAAAGGGCACAGGCCACCCAGCTCCGCTTCCCCCACCAAACCACCAAGCGCATGCCTTCGGCCAGCTCCAAAATGCAGGGGCTTGGAAAACACTAAGGAACCGAAAGCAGCAATCAAGAAGCTTGGTTCAAAATTCCCCACTGCTTATCATCATGCTCACCGCTCACCCCCGCCTAATTTAAGGCTGCTGCAGCTAAGTCGGCTTATTTCAAAGCAAGATCACCACAGAGGCCCAGGCAATTCAGTGTAAGTGTTCTAAGTATTTCAGAAACGGTGGCAAAGCAGCGGGACAGGCTGCAACTCAGACGCAGGATTACCTTGTCAAAGACTCGGAATGCCTCGCGAATTTCTTCTTCGCTGTCCGTATCTTTCATTTTTCTAGCCATCATAGTCAAGAATTCCGGGAAGTCAATGGTGCCATTACCTCAAATAAGAAAACAAAAGCTTGCATAAAATAAATGCACCGGCAATGCTCCCCAGCGGGGAACATCTTCAAAGCACGGCAGAGAAGGGTTAAGACTCTTTCAGACAAACCGGTTGAGTTATTTATTTTACGAGGTTAAACCATGTTTAAGTCTCAACTGTTCAAATACTTCGCAGGGATTTCACATGACTCATGTAATCCAAACCAGTCATCAGTGCCCAGGAGAGCACTTCAGGATGCAAAGGAAACTGCACGTGGAGGTTCCTGACCACTAAAGGCAGTTGTGCAGTTCAAAAGAAGGCCTACAGCACCCTTCCATTCCTGCAGGAAGCCCTCGAGACAACATCCCCCCCCCACCCAGACCCCAGGCTGAGGGTAAGACCCTGGCCCTACCTCTGCCTTGGTTCGTTACCCTGGTCAAGTCCCAGAACTGGCCTGCCAGTACAACAGAATGTTTTATGGAAGAAAAGGATTATGGAAGTGGTGGCAAAAACAGACTTTCTTATACCACAGACCATAAATTATCACAGTCTTCTCCAGAAGGCGTTTCCTGCCCACATTCTGATGATAAGTCACCTAATCATTTTTTTCTCTAGCTCAGGATCTTTGCTTTCCCAGTAAGGGCAAGGCTCGGAAGTGTTTTCATAGCTCAGACCACTACCACTTAGGTAACAGGGTCGGAACAGCCTGTTCTACGGCCAGTATTCTAAATAACTTCTCCTCTAAAACTAAGAGTTGGCGAACACCCACAAAGACAGAAACAATTAACAGTATAACTTAAATTAAACGGAAAGAAAATTAAATGGGAAAAAGCCCTGGGTTAAAATACTCATTTTTACCAGTACCTTTAAATCAAAGTGATTCAGAAATCCCTTTGGCCTCCAAAATTTTAAAGCATTATGATATTCACACAAGACAAAGTAAATTATTTGAAGTGCTATCTCATAACCACGCAGAGCAGACATCCTTGGGCATTACGTTTATTCATTACTAGATTCTGTAGCCTAAGTCAGTTTCTCCTTCCTTGCTCCCTACAGTCTAAGGGCCTAATACACTTTGCCAGTCCCTAAGTACCATTTCCCAGAGTTCCCATAAAATAGGGAGTGGCCACCCCATGTTCCCAGATGGCCAATCATCTTAGCAGTCAACCAAGAGGGAATTCTGAAGTATCCCTTTTCCAGAACATTGAGGGACAAAAACTCTTTTCAAAGTAGCTTGAATGGGCTGAAACCATTTATTAAAGAGCTCACCCAGCTTCTCAATGTGCATGACCAGACAAATTTAATTCTACTTTATCACTTTATGATACCACATTTGTTTAAATGGTTACTTTCAAGCCAATCGTCTAGAAAATAATCTAGATCCAAATTGCTTATTCTTAGCTCATTTTAAAAAATTTCCCATGTTCTACGATGTTACACATTATCTGCATGTACATGGTTTCCAAAAGGACAGTTTTTTGACAAGGAAATGCTCAGAAACTGCTTCCGGAGAGAAGTGAGCAGTAGCAGGTTACTGTCCACTGTTCTAGAGTACAGAAGAATCGGTGACCAACTGGTGACCCCATTACAAGGGCTACTGCTTATTCCTTCTTGCTCTGCACTTTACTCATCTTCCCCTTCTGTTAGGTTCTATAATCTACTCCCCACAGTCTTCGAGCACTCCATGTCCAAGCTTTATACAACCCTCAAAATTCTCTGTAATAAACACAACTACAACTCATGCTGTACTCAACTCGACACTAAAGTCTAAGGGTCTCTCCTTCCATTTCACTTCCCACTCCTCTTGGAGACAGTCAGCTTTAGAAAAGGTCTATGGCTTTTTATTTTTACTTCCCCAGAGGACTCAGTGGAGACTCATGGGCCAGTTGATAAAAAAGACTGAGCTGTAGGTCACGGCAAGTAGAAAAGAACAATATGCCGATCTGATCCAGGAAATGTTCTAGACAGTGAGCACAGCCAAAGGCAGGCCCATAATCTTCTATTTTCATTGTCAGCGGCCGTCAGGCAACCACCAAAAAGATCGCTGCACATTTGCTTTGCTCTGGGGACCTGAAAGACAATCTTGTAACATGTCTGAACTTGAATTACACAACACTGGCGCTCATTCATAGGTCTGAGCCCTCACCGTCAGCATCCACCTCGTTGATCATATCCTGCAATTCGGCTTCTGTTGGGTTCTGACCCAGTGACCTCATGACAGTTCCAAGTTCCTTTGTTGTGATGGTGCCGTCGCCATCTTTGTCAAATAGGGAGAAAGCTTCCTTGAACTCTGAAAACAGAAGTTTACCCTTTAGAATGAATGTCTTTACCCAACCCGGCCACAGCACACACTTCCCTGGGGCTTGCCAAAGCAAACTGTCCAAGTCTGCAACTTATCACAAATTGCCTCGTCTGTATCTCCTGAAATAAAGACCACGACAGTCCTATTGGACGGCCTTCATTCCATATTCCATAAAGCAGACACTGCTCCTGGTAACTGGTTCCATAAAACCACACAGTACTCTCACATTTTTAAAGAAAATTAAACTTAAAACACACTTCAATTAGTCCTCAGTCCAATCTGACAAGTGAAGATTGGTCCCCATGCTCCCCTAAGGCCCCTTCCAGTTCAACTGCTCCAGCCACAGGAACGCCTTTCACAGCAACATGAAGGGGTTATTAGAAATGCACCCTCCCAGGGAACCAGAGTTCTCTCTATATGGCATTTATTTCAAAGGCATCCCTGGTTTCCTTAAGAGAAATCATCTCAAGAATCCTCCAAGGAATAATCAAAGCTAGAATCTAAACGGACTCCCTTTCCAATTATTACAGTAGAACTAACCCTAACCCTCATTTCCACCCATTCCCCTGTATTTTCAAAGAGCAAGCACGAGCCTTCAGGGTAAATTACGAAAAGACCTGAACTCCGCCTTAGAGCGGGCTCCCGGCACTCCCACCACATGCAAAGCCGCGACCGGCAGGAGCCAGTCAAACATGCCGGAGTGGAACGAGGTATTCCCAGCTCCACTTCCACACGGCCTGACACGCTGGCAAGGAATGAACACCTGACCTAAATATTTCTGCTTCTTGCTTCCATTTAAATAAATTCTTAAGAAACCATTCAAATTATAGTGGGGTGGGGGTGGGAGGGAAGAGTCAGAGAAGTTATCCGAAAGGAGTCAAGCCTCCTTCTGGCCTAAGGGGACCCCCTGAAGTCATCGACTTACCAGCGATCTGTTCTTCGGTGAGCTGATCAGCCTACGTAAAGAAAGAAGAGGTATACCTCAGTGCACAAGCACTGATGGAGAGCCGCAGAGTTTTCTCAATTATACTTTTGATATTGACCTTTCAAAAATCACTCTTAAAAAAAAAAAAAAAGCCAATCACGTGAAACTGCTAGCCACTAAATGAAAACAATGAGAATAAAGGGAACACTTTATGCTACTTGAAAAACAAAGGATGACAAAGAAGTGACATTTCACTTCACGTTTTCTTTGCTGAGCCAATGGCTAATGCACTCTGAGGTCTAAGGAGGAAGGGTCAATTCATAATTTGAAAAATGGCACCTCTAGTGGCAAAAGGCCCCACCACACCGGAGGCAGCAGCCAGCTTAGAGAAAGAAGAGCGCCACCTACTGCGCCAGGGACACCGCAGTCCCCCCTTCCATCGGAGGATGCCAGCCTGATGGCTGCTGTCACCACCGCCAGGATCGCGGCCAGGGGCAGGCTTTTAGCGCACCTTGCGCATTGCTGCGGGCGCTCCAAAATCTCCAAACAGGTGTTACATAATGGCCTTGGGTTGGATTAACAGGCTTCAGTATCTATTTTATGAAATACAATTAAGTGGAAAATATAAATATACCGCAATGGTTCACCCCCACCAACTTCATTTCCATGCAATAAATGCTTTTCCATTTAAACTAGGCAGTTATTTATGAAAAGCCCCCCATTTGTAAGGGCTGATGCCCTCAGTCAAATTATCTTTGATAAAGAAGCCAGGAAAAAATGCAACCATCCTACTACTGAGCTGTTACAAAACCGCAAACGTGAAGTACCCACAAAGGTACGAAATAATTATGAGTCTCTACCATGTCTTTTTTGGAAAAAGAGCAACTACTAACTTTGCTAGAGAATATTCACCAATTTTCAGGATGACAGAAGAGCTGCTCGGATAAAGCCACTTTACACTCAGGTGGTGATGGCCACGCAGGTTATTTGCACTTGTTTTGTCTGGTCCCTGCAACACGGAACCTGTGACCTGTACCTTGGGGGGGAATAGGGGGGAGCTTCCAGAATGCAAGGAGAGCTAATAAGTATTTTTATTTTAATGACGGACACCTAAGGAAGCCAGTTACAAAACAAATCCCAATAGAAAGCTAACCACGTTATGTCTACACTGATCTTAAATGAAAACTTTCCCAATAGGTGTGGTGTTCCAATTTACTGATTTGGGGGAAAACTTATTTTTTCAAATTAGAATTAGGTCTTCCTTCCTTTCTCCCCCAGTCATCCGAAGGCGGTTTTCTTTATATCGCATGAAGGAGACACGATGATTTACGTAATGCCAGGACAACATCTGTCTTTGTACCACAGGAAGCCCTGCCACACCTCGAACGAGAAGCTGTCACCTAACCGGGAAGAACAGTCCCACCTCACCGCAAAACTCTCCTGGTAAGAGAGCTTTCCGAGAGCATCAGCCTTCCTCGACAAAGAAATACCCACCCCCAAATCGCTCTGGTCTAAAGGGCAAAGGTGCTCTGAACCTGTCGGGAGCCATCTCCCCGTCCCGCCAAGCCAGAAAGCGCTGTGGGTGATGTCAGCCCAGCCCGCCCATGGAGGAAGGGGGCTGAAGAAAACACACCCAGCCAGGCGCACAGGCGCATCTGGCAATCTAGACGCTGCAGAGAAAGCGGAAACGTGGAGGGCATCTCTCTGCGGACTGCAAAGTGGCGAGGGGCCAGGCAGGGATGCGTGCCCCGAGAGCAGGCGGGATGCGGAGGAACGAGGGAGCCCCAGGGTAGGGGCACCGCCCTTCCCTGGCCAGGATCACCCCCCCAACTCCCACCCCCGCTCCGGGACCGCGCGGCGAGAGGGGGCCAAGCCCGCCCCGCTCCTCCCACCCGCTTCTGCTCCCCCAGGCGGCGAGCCGCACCGCCGCCTCCTACCGGAGCAGAAACTTTGCGTCTCTAATGGAAACCGAGCCGCGCGCCAGCTCCCTCCTCCCCCGCCCCCCCCCCCGCCCCAATTAGCTCGAGCCGAGTGCCTCCCTCGGGAAGGGACCTCCGGGGTACAGAGGATCAAGCACGCCTTTACTGCCGCACTGGGTGGGGGGCTGCAGGGGTGCGAAACATGGGGACATGAGCCCCGGCCACACGGTGGGGCCCCGCCCGGGCGCAGGGCGGCCGGCCCGCCGCTTCCGCCCTCTCCGCCCCCCACCCCTCGCCTTCCTGCCCCCACCCCACCCTTCCCCGGCTCCTTCCTTCCCAACCCACGCCCGCGCCGCGCCCCCCGCGAGGGAGGAGGAATAGCTGCTGAGCCAGGGCGCCCAGCGGGGTCGTCGGGTGGGGGAGGAGGTGGACGCGGACTGCGCCCCCCACGCCCGGGCCGAAGCAATGTGCGCCACCGGCTAGGTCGGGCCCATTCATTCTCCGCAGCCAGCCCGACCCCCCGCCTCTGTGCCTAGGGTGGAGGGCGGCGGGGGGGGCTCAGGGGAGGGATCGAGTGCCCGGCCCCGCCCGGCTCCCCCGCCCCCCGGGGCCCCGGCCCAGGCGCAGCGCTGCGGGAAGCCCGGGTGCGGCGCGCTGGATGCAGTGGTGCGGGGCTGGGGGAGGGGGTGGATGCGGCAGGCCCCGGTGCAGCTGCGGCCGGAGCCCCTGCCCGCGGACAGCCCACGGCCAAGTCCAGCTCCAAGAGGGACCAAAATTTAAATAAGAAACCCTGGCCAAGAAAAGCGAAATGCAAATCCAAAATGCGTCCTCCTTAACTGCAACTGCTGCGTAACACCCGGAAAAGAGGGAGAAAAAAAAACCCACACCGAAAAAAAGGGGGGGGCGCTCAACTCAAAATTTGGGAAGAAATGGGCAGACAGCTGCTACGCCGCCGTTTACCACTCCCGACCTACCATGGTGCGAGCGAAGGGAAGAAGAGCAGAGGGAGCGAGGGTGGCTGCACCAGCGCAGGGGCTGTGACGGCGGGGGGTGCCTCCGCTGCTGTAGCTGCTGCTGCTAAGGCGCGATGTGCGCTCAGCGATGTGCCGCTGCCGCCGCCCGACTGTGAGTAACGGCGCCGCGCCCGCGAGGCTCCCAGCACCACTGCCGAAGTGCGGGGCTGCACCCGGCGGTATATATACGGCGCTCCGTATCCCTCCGCCACGGCGCTGCCGGCTCGCTCGGAGCGGCGCGGGGAGGGCCGGGCCTCGCCCGGTTGGCCCCGCCCCCGTCGCGCCCCGCCTCCCGCCTCCCGCCTCTCTCTTCCCGGGCGCGCCCGCCGCGGGCCCAGCCTGGGGCCCCGGGAGGCGGCGGGTTCGCTGAGAGGCGAGAGGTCGGGGGGCTAGGAGCAGGTGGAGCGAGGAATCCCCAGAGACTCCTGTCTGGGGCTGGACTAGGGCAGAGTGTCTCCACAGCCCCGACCTGGGACGGCCATGGACGTGAGAAGCTATCCGCCTCTCACCCCGGACCCACCTCCACCTGTGGGACACCCCCACTCCCCGGACTTCACATCTTTTACACCTTCTCCTGGCGCAGCCGGGTTCCGCGGGCCCCGCGCCCCGGGGTCTCCAGCTGGCCACCTTCCTTTCGGGATGTTTCAGGAGGTCCTGGGGCAGGGGAGGTCCGCGGGGAGCTGGGGACAGAGGAATTGACAGCACACCTTCCCCTGCCTTGGAGAGTGTCTGGAAGGGGCATAGCAGTTTTCCTCTCGCAAGAAATTGGTCAAATGTCTTTTTTCTTTTAAAAATTTGAAGCAATTTCTGAAACATTATATACGCTAAGTTGCTAAATCTGTGTCATGCTCATATGCTTAGCCAGTCTTCTTTTAATTTTTTCACGTTTCCACTGAATATTTTGTATGCCTGAATAATATTTCTCCCTTAACTTTTGTTTCCAACAGAAAATACTATTCATCCTGGCTCTGGTCTTAACTGAAATGAATGTACCTGTGTGAATCTTCCATAGACCTTAAAACCCATGCTTTGATTTCTGTTTTTTCTTAATTTTCCCGGTCCTGAGAGGGATCAGATCTTCATTCATAAAAACAAAAAAAGAAAAAAACAGGCACTTAGAATCCCCTAGATTAGAGCTGGAACAAACAGCAAGTTGTCTCTACAATGGAACTAGATTTTATTTTAATGTACAGTCTTGTTTCTGTTCCTCTCTTTAAAATATTTTATCTTTAATAAATGTTTTCAGTTTTTCTGTAAACTAGAAAAAGGGCAATTTCAGTTATTAATTTGAAATCAGAACTTGTAAAAATCTTGACAAAATGCTGCAGTTAGTTTTCTTGCCAAGGCAGCACAGAGAATTTGATCTTTTGTTTACAGGGCCTGGGCAACAGTTGCAATTTATCATTTGTTTACTCTTTCAGAGATGTGCAAAGTGTGTAATTGACAAACTCTGCTAGAAAAGGCTCCCCTTGGTGACGTTTGCTTCCGGCTTTGACAAAATTTGCAGAAAGAGGTTTTTTAAAAAGGAAAAATGTTCAGGCATATTGCAGATGCCACAAGACTTCTGGTATAACCTCTGTCGAATTGTTCTTACTTGCTGTTCTTTCTGAAATGCTGCAGAAAGGGTGAACCTGCTGATCAGTTTAAAGAGAGGCTGCAGCAGCAAGCCAGGGAATGGTGTTGCCTTCTCTCTGCAGATTAAAAAGACATATTTGCTTCACAAATCAGCCAATCATCACCATCATCGTCCTCCTCCTCTTCCTCTTCTTGTTCATCTTGTGCTTGCTCATGGCAGGAAACCTGAGTGGGAGAGTTGGAAATAGGAAAATAGAGGGAAAGGGACTAATACGAAATCAATTTAAAGAATATTCAATAATCTGGTGAGTTACAAGTCTAAATGGCCAGATACATCTTAAAACTGCTTCATTTCTAAAGGAATTTGTATTCTTTTCATATAGTACTTAATGAAATACATTTTAAAATACTGTGCACATTGTATAAGTAAGGGGAAATAAGGCCTGGAAATGAAATGTGTTTAGTTATTGAGGATTCATTAGCTTCTGTCTTCCATTCCTTATAATTATTTTGGTTAAATTGCTATAATCCATGATTTTGAAAATAATATTGCTCCCTGTCATTTAACCAAATTCACCTAGATAAAAAGCTTTGAAACTTTTCATGATGCTACATGCTAAAAACTGTATATTTTAGAATTATTTTACTCATTATAAAATTCATAATTCTGATTCTTTATATGGTTTTACTTGATTAAGTTCTCTTTTGATAATTCTTTAATGTATCAAAGCACATCTCACCTTTCAAGTCTACTGGGTTTGTAGTGAGGTCATGCTTTAGTTTTTTGGCTAGTTTGACACACTGAAATACGAGAAGGTCAGTGACTTGCCCAAGATCTTACTGTGAGTCAAAGATGAAAAACAGAGCATAGACCCTTGTGTGGGACTCTAATATTAGATTATATATTAGAGAAATCAATATCTGAAAACTTTAAATATACAATGTGAAGGATTTGCCTATTTCATGAAGCAGATTCTTTTACCTAGATGATCACTAGGCTTTTATTAAAGTCAAATAGACTTTTTATTATTTAAATTCAATGAATTAACATATAATGTATTATTAGTTTCAAAGGTAGAGGTTAGTGATTCATCAGTCTTATATAGTCCCCAGAGCTCATTATATCACATGCCTCCTTCATGTCCATCACCCAGTTACTCCATCCCCCCACTCACTTCCCCTCCAGCAACCCTCAGTTTATTTCCTGTGACTAAGAGTCTCTTATGGTTTGATTAGATTCTTTTTTTTAATAATAATATTTTCACACTTGATCTTAGCCAAAAAGCTGAGAAGCCATTTTATCATGATTTTTTTTAAAGGTTTTATTTTTCGGAGTGTCTGGATGGCTCAGTCAGTTAAATGGCCAGCTCATGATTTCAGCTCAGGTCATGATCTCAGGGTTGAGAGATGGAGCCCCCATGCTGGGCTCCAGGCTCAGTGTGGAACCTGCTTCAGATTCTCTCTCCCTCTCCCTCTGCCCCTCCCACTCATCCTCTCTCTCCCTCTTTTTCTTTCTCTGAAATAGGTACATAAATCTTTAAAAAAGAAAGAAAGAAAACATCTTCTGCTGAGCATTGACTACAGCCAGCCCTTGTGCTAAATGCATTATTTCATTCTCCTGCCCAAACCATGAGGCAGGTATTGTTATCCTTATGTAGAAATAGGCACTAAGAGATTCAGTGATTTTCCTAATTTAAGTGGAAGAACCCCAATATCTAGCTCCGAGCTCTTTGGACATAACACTGTAACTATTTCCTGTAATTTAATAGAATTTATTTTTAATTTAATTTTCTGGAGAAGAACAAAGATTAAGCTTAAAATCTGTTTTTAGGGGGGCCTGGCTGGTAGAGCATGTGACTCTTAGTCTCCAGGTTATGACTTCTAGCCCCACGTTGGGTGTGGAGATTACTTAAAATTAAAATCTTCAAAAAAATTTAAATTTGTGGGGCGCCTGGGTGGCTCAGTGGGTTAAAGCCTCTGCATTCGGCTTGAGTCATGATCCCAGGGTCCTGGGATCGAGCCCCGCATCGGGCTCTCTGGTCCGTGGAGAGCCTGCTTCCTCCTTTCTCTCTGCCTGTCTCTCTGCCTACTTGTGATCTCTGTCTGTCAAATGGGTAGATAAAATCTTTAAAAAAAATTTTTTTTAATTTGTTTTTTAAAGAAATACTTCTTGGGGCACCTGGGTGGCTCAGTGGGTTAAAGCCTCTGCCTTCAGCTCAGGTCATGATCCCGGGGTCCTGGGATTGAGCCCCGCATCGGGCTCCCTGCTTCTCTTCCTCTCTCTCCGCCTGTCTCTCTGCCTACTTGTGATCTCTGTCTATCAAATAAATAAATAAAATCTTCAAAAAAAGAAGTATTTTTTTGAAGATTTTATTTATTTATTTGTGAGAGAGAGGGAGAGCGAAGGAGGCAGAGGGAAAGTGAGAGTGAGAAGCCGACTCTCTGCCGAGCAAAGAGCCTGACATGGGACTCAATCCCTGGGATCATTACCTGAGGCAAAGGCAGACGTTCAACCAACTGAGCCACCTGGGGGCCCCTAAATAAATACTTCTTACCCAAGGATTTGAAAGTAAAATAAGTTCATAGAAATGTAGTAATAGCTACATCTCCTACATAAGGAGCAGGGTATTTGTGAAAGAACACTCAAAGCAAAACATTTACTTTGTAAGATGTGGTAAATGTATATGCGATGAAATATTACTCAGCCATCAAAAAATGAAATTGTGTCATTTGCAACAACATGGATTTAGCTGGAGTGTATTATGCTAAATGAAGTAAGCCAGTCAAAGACAAATACCATGTGATTTCAATCAAATGTGGAATTTAAGAAAGAAAACAGATGAACATATGGGGAGGGGGAAAAGAAAAAAAAGGAGACAGGGAAACAAGCCATACGAGACTCTTAACTATAGAGAACAAGCTGAAGGTTAATGGAGGGAGGTGGATGGGGGAGGGGCTAGATGGGTGATGGGGATTAAGGAAGGTATTTGTTGGGACGGGCACTGAAGATTGTATGTAAGTGATGAATCACTGAATTCTTTTTTTTTTTTCCCCTTTTTTAAAGATTCCATTTGTTTATTTAAGAGAAACAGTGAGAGAGAGAGCACAAGCAGGTGAAGGGGGAGGAGAGGCAAAGGGAGAAGCAGATTCCCTTCTGATGAAGGAACCTGATTGCTGGGATCAAGGCCCACGCTGGGCTCCCTGCTCACCCAGGAGTCTGCTTCTCCCTCACCCTCTGCCTTTGTCTGGGATCATGATCTCAGGGTCCTGGGATCAAGTCCCACATCAGGCTCTCTGCTCAGCAGGGAGTGTGTTTCTCCCTCTCCCTTTGCCTCTTTCTCTGCCTCTCTATTTGAGTATTTCTTATACTCACACCCTTCTAGGCATCAGAAGTACTGCAGATGATAATAAATAGATCTTGCCTTTCTGAAACTTAACAATCTTTTGAGAAAATGACTCTTGGTGTGGGGGTTGGGGGTGGGAGAGAAAGAATGAGAGTGTTGGTTTGATGATTTTTACAAAGTATCCTATCTAAATTCATTCACTGCATGTACCTATAGTCAGTGCTGCCTTCATGGATCTTCTAACTGAATAGTTAGAAGATCTTCCTCAAGAAATTTGTAATGCCAGACTGAAGCCCCCTGAGCTTTCGCACAGGAAAGAAGTCTTGTCTCTCCCTCTTCACTGTCCCCAGCTCCCTCCTTCTCCACCCCATAATACTTTAATGATTATCTACTATTTGGGATTCTCTGCCTCACTAATCATCTCCATGAGCAGGAACAGATTCTTGCTGTTTGTGTGTGGATTTACATTTCATTAAATGTCATACAGGATTACTATTATAAAAGCTTTACTATCGCTACTGACAAACAAAATACCTCCTTATTTTTCCATTTTAAACTTTGCCGTTACGGCGTTTGGGGGGTATGATCTTTCATGACTGGCTCTTATGATAAAGAATAAAGGGAGAATTCTAGCATTACACTGAAATTTTAATACATGTGACCATCAGAACACAATAAGCAGGTGTTAGGCCAAACCCTCGTACCAGGAGAAAAACATGATCAATTTTAGCATGTGTTGATTTTGTGTCCCATAATTTTGAGTGAATCATACCCAGACTAAATGCCCTGTGGTATGTTCCAGCCTGCCATGTTCCCCAGTGTATTTAGTTAATGGTCTAAAGTGCAATATTTCCAAGCAACACCATCCACCTTGCATGTTTGCCCCATTCTTGTTTTTTTTTTTTTAAAGGCTTTCCTGTGTAGGGGAGAGGACATCTTGCCCTCCTTGCACAGGGCTGGTGCTTGTTTTGCTAGTAGCTGTGGTGATGGATTTGCACTCTTCCCTCTCTGGCCTGTTCCACCCTTGTGACCAAGGTCATGAATATGCAACACAGCAAGTTGGGGTCAGGGATAGAGAACAGAGCAAAATAATTGGCCATTAATAAGTCTGGACCCATGACTTGGGCTTCATTAGCTCTGTGCTTTCCCCCACTGAGCTCTTAAGTCACAGGCAGCCAATGGTTGTACAGACTTAGGGAACAAGTATGTGAATTCAGATTCTAAAATGCCCAATGGGATAAGATCACAGCATTTTGTGCTTTAGTTGTTTACACTAAATTCAACCAGGTTTTGCTATTTTGGGTTTTTGTTTTGTTTTGTTTTTGTTTGTTTTGTTTTTTTGGTAAATGCAGCTGACCCACTAAGAAGCATATTCTCTCTGTCATTTTATTTTGGAAATTCTTAAGTCACCATTTTCCCTATTAATCCCAAAGTCAAGTGTACAAGTCACTTTAATCAACATCCAAACATCCAACTTCTCATTACTCTTGTGTGTGCGAGAGTGGGGGACGAACCAGAGAACTGGTCTAAGACATCCTTACAAAAATAGACATTTAGCAGCTTTTAAATGACAACTATTCAGCTGAGTGATATGTGGTCACACCACGGTAAGCTGGAATAGCATGTTTTGGGGTGACTTAGTTTGCCTGAAGAGCAGAGCCAGTGATTGGCACAAATGGGTACTTTAAATACGGTCTTGGTATGGAGAAAACTGACCACAGTGATTAATCAGATAAATTGACGCTGATTGTGGATTATAGCAAAGAACGGGCCTCACCAAGTCCATCAGAGGGAAGGTCTAGTTTGGCAACTATATGGTTCGGTTTTGAATCATAATAGATTGTCTTGGTCCTGTGTTCTGGAGCCATGCTCTCCAACACAGTGGCCACTAGCCATATGTGCTGTATATCAAAATTATATATCAAAATTAATTAAAGTAAAAAATACATTTCCTCTGTGTCGTTAGCCACATTTCAACTACTCAATAGGCCCATATGCTGGTGGTTGTCATATTACACAGCAAAGGACATTTCCGGCCTCACAAAAATTCTATTTGGACAACATCATTCTAAAAAAAAATAATAATAATTATATATATATATATACATATATATATAATTATTATATGTATATATATATTTTTAGAAAAATAAATATTTTTTTCTAAAAAATATTATTTTTTTCTAAAAAAATAATAATATATATACATATGTATATATATATATATATATACATATGTATATATATATATATATATTTTTTAGAATGATGTTGTCCAAATAGAATTTTTTTTTTTTAAGGGAAGAAACATCCACATTTGTCTGGATCAAGAATGTTGAGGACCCCCAAATATTTAATACCCAATCCATGATTCTTTGTTCATCTCAGTGAGCTTTTCTCTTTCTGAGTGAGGCAGTGTGTGGCCACCAGGTTAGTTTCATTGTGTCACTTCTCTACTCCAGAACCTTCAGTGGCTCCTCAATGCCCACAGGAGAGAAAACGCTAAGTCCTCAGGCCTAGCATTCAAAGCCCATCAACAGTTTGTTGATCTACTTTTTCAGAGTTACTATTGTTATTCTATAAAAACAAATTCCCTGCTTCAGATAAATTGGTTTCTTCTCTGTTCCCTGAATAAACATTGTGCCCTCCCAACTCAATGCGCGTTCCATGCCATTCCCAGGGTCAGATGTCTGTTCATATCCTCACCAGCTGTCTAAACCCTCTGGGTTCTTCATGCCCAGTTTAAATCCCACACCTTTCCAACTTTGTTGATTCTTACAGCTCCAAATGAACTTCTTCTCTCCCAAATTCCCTATCTCTTACCCATTTCTACCTGATATTATCTTTTCATGTATTTTATCTCCTCATTTAGATAGTAGCAAAAGCTCTATGTTATCCTCCTTGTTTTTGTTTTTGTTCTTTGTTCTTTTTTTTTTTTAAGATTTTATTTATTTATTTGACAGACAGAAATCACAAGTAGGCAAAGAGTCAGGCAGAGAGAGAGAGAGGGAGAGAGAGAGAGAAAGAGAGAGGAGGAAGTAGGTTCCCTGCTGAGCAGAGAGCCCAATGTGGGACTTGATCCCAGGACCCTGAGATCATGACCTGAGCTGAAGGCAGAGGCTTTAACCCACTGAGCCACTGAGGCACCCCATGTTTTTCTTCTTTTAAAGATTTCACCTATTCATTTGTCAGAGAGAGCGGGAGAGCACAAGCAGGGGGAGTGGCAGGCAGAGGGAGAAGCAGTCTCCCCGCTGAGCAAGGAGCCCAATGCAGGACTCCATCCATCCTAGGACCCCAGGACCCACCCCCGCAGAAGGCAAGATGGCCAACTGACTGAGCCATCCAGGCGTCCCCATGTTATACTCTTTGAACTCAGCATAGTACCTCAGTCAGTAAATACCAATACATTATTTAATTGGTTAGTGTTGACCTTAGTTCACTCCTAGAACTAGGGAAGATATTAGACACGAATTTTCCAAGGTAGTGAGAAAAGGAAAAGGAAATCTTTGCTTTGACACTGAACTACCACCTGAAACCAGTCTTCCTAGATTTGGTAGCAGGCCACATCTCCTCAGGGACGTGCTGGACTGTTCCTACCTTGCTTCCGACCTGTACAAGCATATCCATCCCGTCTTCTGCAATTCTCTCCCCAATTTCACATAACTGGATCCATTCCCGGCTTCCTGTGGTGGAGAAAATATGGCCCAAGGCAAGTTGTACTTGAATGGGAAAACTGAACTACCTATGCCTAAGCCCAATGAAGATGCTTCTTGAGTCTTATTCATTCTAAGTAGAGACTCTGAGTCATTGGCTAATAAACCAACTCTCGGCGTCACAACAAGATGAGTGGACCATTCGGTCACTGAAAAGATTTTGCCTTCAAGAAAGTTTGCAAGTTGTATCAATAAATGAGTATTGGTATTGGTACTCACCCCTCCCCGCGCCTTCTCCCAATACTCCTCCATAAAACAAGATGACAGAAATACATTTTGTCATACTTCAGTGAAAGTTTATTCCAGGCTTTATTTCTATTAACCTTGACCAAGCAAACAGCTGTTTCCCAGAAGAGGACAGCATTGTGAAATACCATTTGCTAGGTTAACCAGCTGCTTCCTTGGCTCCTCAGCCACACCGACTCAGCTATCTCACCTGTAAAATGGCTACATAATCATAACATACCTCAAGGGCTCTTGTGAAGGGGAGGAAAAAAAATGAGAAAACGAAAGAAAAAAATGTCAGATTAGTTTGTACACAATAAAACCCTAGACAAATGTAAGGTGTGGTCATCTGTAATAGCTAGAATACGTGTCAGCTAAATGCGGCAAAGGTCAGGTCAGAAGTCAGTTCAGGACCAGTCAGGGAATCTGAGGCAGTCATTCTAAGGCTCGGCAGTGGGAAGATTGGAAAGGTCTCCCATCGCCCCCAATAGGCTGCTGCCCGGGGCAACAAGCCCTCTGGCCTCCCTCCCTCCACCAGGCCAGTGGAATGCTGCTGAGTCATCACCGTCTTACAGAGCAGCCTGAGAGATTTGTGACTCAGAAAACTGATGGATAGTGTCGTGTTTCACTGCCCCAGCTCTTCCCTGCCACACAGATTTTCATAGTTGCACCTGTTTCACATTGAGTTGGAAACCTAAGAAGTGACCCCCCAAATCGGGAAGCAGCAAAATAGATAAGCCATATTTTGAGCAGCCTACCAACAAATGATTCAGACGGAGGTATTTCTGGTTTTCAATCCCAGAGGAAGGTGAGAACCCATTAAAGCTGTTTGGTGCTTTGTACCTATGGGAGCTTTGTATTTTGGGATACTTTGAGGTTTGAGCACCATTTCAGCCTGTATTTTGTGCAGAGGCTCACACCGGGCTATTCTTTCTAAACTCTTTTTTGCTTGTGAGCACTGGCGAGACAGCGAGCTAGGTGAGGGGGTTAGGTGTTGCAGGAGCCAAGAAATGAGTCTCT
The DNA here is from genome assembly GCF_009829155.1 of Mustela erminea. Taxonomy (NCBI): domain Eukaryota; kingdom Metazoa; phylum Chordata; class Mammalia; order Carnivora; family Mustelidae; genus Mustela; species Mustela erminea. The sequence goes on from NC_045618.1 coordinate 118,698,247, forward strand.
TTTTCTGTGAAAGAGTGCCATGCTCAAAACAAGTCCAGTTATACCTGTTTTCATCAGCTGAAGGGGAGAACCAGATTTTAGGAAGCAGCCTAAAAGTTGCATAGTGATGGGGCGCCTGGGTGGCTCAGTCATTAAGTGTCTGCCTTCAGCTTAGGTCACAATCCTGGGGACCTAGGGTCAAGCCCTGCGTCGGGGTTCCCTGCTCAGTGCAGAGTCTGTTTCTCCCTCTCACACTCCTCCGGCTCATGCTCATGCTCATGCTCGTGTTCCCTCTCTCTCTGTGTCCTTCTCTGTCAAACAATTAAAAAAAAATCTAAATATAAATAAGTAAAAAATGAAAGTTGCATAATAAGAAATGAAGATAAAACCACAATGATGATTTTTTTTTAAAGATTTTATTTATTTGACAGAGAGAGATCACAAGTAGACAGAGAGGCAGGCAGAGAGAGAGAGGGAAGCAGGCTCCCTGCCGAGCAGACAGCCCGATGCGGGACTCGATCCCAGGACCCTGAGATCATGACCCAAGCCAAAGGCAGCAGCCCGACCCACTGAGCCACCCAGGCATCCCACAATGATGATTCTTTATTAGCACTTTGCAATCCCTCCCAAAACACTTCAGAACCTCATGAAAGAATTGCAATTGTGTAGCTACATTCCTTTTCACTTGTTGGTTACTCCTTTCAGAAAATGAGCTTCTCTGAACTCTTCTGGGAAGAAGAAAAGGAAACACTGCTAGTCTGAAGAAGACAAAAGTAAAGAATTGATACAGCTTAACAACGGGAAAGTGTCAGCAATTTAAACGAAGGTCAAAGATTTTAAACCAGCTGTATAGATAAGACCAAACACAGAGAACAATTCAGGGCAGCCAATCCCTAAATGGAATAACAAAGTCCAAAGCAAAGTCATCTCAAGATTTTCCACAGTTGCTGGGAGGCCTTGTGGATGATAACATTCCTCTGCTCCCCTTATTACAATTAATCTTTGATTAAAGTGTTTTCAAAGGTCAAAGGAAAGATCAGCCTAGTAAGGATCCTAAAGCCCACGCTGGCCCTAACTATTCACTTCTCAGAACTTAGTTTTCTTTTTTGTAAAATGGGAAAGGGGGACCAGATGGCCTTTCTGTGATTCCTCCCAGATTTAGAATTTTATGATTCTAAATATTTTGCTCGTGAATTTTGTGAAAGATTTGTGCAGAATTCCATTAGTAACTGGGAGACCCCTGGAGATGTGGATGTAAATAGAACTAAGGTCATAAGGGACTTGACTCAAGAGTTACATCTTTTTATAAACAGTAAAAATTAAGATCATGATAAATTTCCTACTTTGTGGAATGATAGTTGATGAGAATACTCAGAACAGACTAGGCCATGCCTACTCAAACTGACTCATTGGGGCCCCTGAGTGGCTCAGGTGGTTAAGCATCTGCCTTTGGCTCAGGTCATGATTTTGGAGTCCTGAGATTGAGCCCCATATCAGGCTCCCCACTTAGAGAGGAGTCTGCTTCTCCCTCTCCCTCTGCCTCTCCCCCTGCTCTCTCTCTCTCAAGTAAATAAATAAAATCTTAAAGAAAAACAAAGCAAAACAACTGACTGATCAATTGTGACACAACTGATTGTGTCACAATTAATTACAAATTACAAAAAAAATCAAAAGCTGGATAAAGGACATTATCTCCTTTTTTTTTTTTTTAAAGATTTTATTTATTTGACAGACAGAGATCACAAGTAGGCAGAGAGAGACAGGGAAGCAGGCTCCCTGCCGAGCAGAGAGCCTGATGCGGGGCTCAATCCCAGGACCCTGGGATCATGACCTGAGCCAAAGGCAGAGGACTTAATCCACTGAGCCACCCAGGCACCCCAGGACATTATCTCCTTATAAAAACCAGAAGAATAACAGTAGAAAGGAAAACTTGAGTGATTTTGTTTGAGTGAATCTGATTTTTTTTTATTATCTTCTTATAAATCTGTGTATTGTTCAAAGAATGTAATAGAATACACACAAAGGAAAGTTTGGAAGTAAACCTTGATATCTAATAAGACATTAATAATTTCCCACAATGATGATATTTCCTTAATTTAAAAATAAAAAGTGGAAACAAATGGAGAAAAAAAATGTGGTGTTAAAAAAAAAAAAAGCCTACCATCTACATTATAGACTATGAATAAATATTGATTGATTGCTTTTCTTGGAACTCAAAATACACATTTACCTCTGGATTCTTCTACCACTGTCCCAATTATTGTTCATTCATTCTTTTAATCTTTATTGAGTTCCTGTAAAGTGAAATTTGCTAAGCACAGAGAATATAAAGATGAATTAGAAAGGCCCTATCCTTAGAGAGCTCATGATTAGCAAGCTAATTGCTGACCACCAAGAAGCAGCAGGTTTGGTAGGTACTAGGATTGAAGTAATAGGCCCAGAGGAATATTTTGTAGCACACTGATTCACATTTACACAATCTTGGGACCAACTTTATAGTAAACCCATCTTTTTATGCAATGGGGACTCTCCCTCCAGAAGTATTGCAAAGATTAAATGTGAAAATAAATGTAAAAGTAACTTTAAAAGCCTGAAGCACTGTACGTAGAAGCTGATAAGCCTAAATATGACATAGTAAGTTGTGGTCTAACTTCTTCACAGCAGAATAAAATAGTAGAACTGTAAGAAAACCTGGAGATCATCTAATCCTATCCTTTCATTCTATAGAACAGAAAACTGAGGTCCCAAGATCAGAGGGACTTATGCAGGAATTCCCAATTTGTTAGTGGCCCAGTCAAATCTCTTTTCTGGCATCATGATCTGACTTAACACAAAGAAGTCATGGTATATATTTCCTATAACATATATATTGCAAAAGAAATGTGACATATTGATTCTTTGGGCAGGTATCTTTATGATGAGCTGCTCATTTGGAAGTTCAGAGATTTGCTCACTTGGCAAGCATCTTTGGGGATGACTACTACCCGCCTACAGAAAGAAAACCACAGCTTTTCTCCTTTTTGAACAAGGCTTTGAATAAAGGTTTGAGAAGCAGCAATAAACTGCTACTGGCAACTACAGCCTTAGATCAAAGAACAACCTTTACGTGGGTACAGAAGAAACCCCACTACTGGTTGTAAAACTTCAGGAAACACCATTAACAGGGTAACCTTAGAAACAGGATGTGAGTAGAGAATAGTTCAAACAAAAAAAAAAAAAAAAAAAAAAAAAAACCTCATTAGATCACCAAAGCCATATTGCATCAAAATCACAGATAGAGGATGTTAAAGGAAATGGCAGTTCTAAGAAATCTTTATTTCAACAAGACTTTCTCAGCTAGATTCTTAAGAGTACTGAAAATAAGCATGTAACAGTTCTTCTCTGTAGGACACTAAAAATTATGTTCAGAGAAACGCTTTCCTTTAGTCCCCACACCTTCTGCCCGTTGCACAGTCAAGTTCCCCAAATGCTTGAACCATCTCACACCTACAGAGTATTTACGGGAGCAAAAAACCCCAGGCTTGGGAGACAGACAACTTGGGCTGTGTTCCATGCTTTGCTACTCAATTGCTCTGTGACTGTAGGCGTGTCGATTGACCTTCCTGGGTCTTAGATTTTTCACTTGCACAAGCAGGGCTTAGAGGTACCACCCAGCACTAGACAGACTGTGGTACCAGATCCGGCCCAGCTGTTCCACTGAACCCCGTCCTCCGTCTAGGAGGGCCTTTCCACCAAGAAGTCACAAGGGGCTTTCCGTGGGGGAGGTCGCTAGAAGCTTCCCCTTGGTCTCCCGAGGAGCTCAGCAGCGGCCAGCCCCGCGGCTCCGCGGCCACCGCCTGTTCCTCTAAGCCCGGTGGTCGGCCCGCGGCCCCCAGCCGGCTCCTGGCCGCGTCCCTGGCGGTTCCCTTCGGCTCAGACCGGGCTCAAAACCCGGCCGGCGGGAGGAGATAAGAAACCACAGAGGGGAAATGGAAACGGGCCCTTCTGAAACAAAAGAGCCCACGAGGGTGCTTCTCGGGCGCCCGGGCCGCCCTGTAAACAGGAAGGGTCGGCTCCGCGGCAGTTTGAGCCGAGGTTTCGAGATAAAGGCAGCTTTTCTTATTTCTCCGGAGGCACTGTGTTCACAAAGCGTGCCGGTAAACGGCAACGCGCGCGGCCTCCTTGAGCAAGGGGTCAGGGCGGCAGTGGTTGGAGATCGCCCCTCGCAGGGCCACCGGCCACGGCCATGGCATTTAGCATCGTTTTTAACGCAACTATTTGTCTCGAGGCTCTCCGAGGGCGAACGAAAAACCAAGCGTCGCGCCTAAGCCTTTCAAGACCGCGCGGGCGGGCGGGGCGGGGCGGGGCGGGGCGCGGGCGAGGGCACTATATCTCCCGGCGGAGGAGCACACGACAGGCTGACAACACACGCCCCAAAATGCGCTCGGTTGCCGGTTGCTTAGTTGGCGCTGCTGAGCCTTCTTTCCTCGTTCAGTTTGACAAGGACGCTGTGATAGGCCAGCGCGACCCTGCAGTGGTTGGCCGGAAAGAGTCGAGCCGCCTGATTGGCCGCGCCGCACCTGCAATGCGTCAAGCCGCGGCGGGCGTGGAGGGCTCCGCGTGAATGGTCGTGGCTGGCGGGGCAGCTGGCGGCCTTCGGAAGGGAGCGGCTCCGCCTATGGCCGCCATCTTTACTAGTGGCAGCGCGGACGGCCCCGGAGTCTTTGGCCGGTAGAGAAAGGCTCTGTGACCGAAGTTTCCTTTAGGGTTTCTTTTTCCCTTTTTACTTTACGGAGGGTGGTTTTGTGTTGGCTCCGGTCCCGGGGATGTGGTGGGGGTAGAGTTCGAGGAGGGCTCCGGCGAGAGCTTTCGCCGCCGCCTCAGGAAAACCGCTTGCTTTTGCGTTCTCTCGGCGTGCGCGGTTCTTTTCGTTTTCTAGAAGCGAAAAGGAGATTTGCTTTCTGGGCTTGTTGCTCGAGCTGGAAAGCCGTTCTGGAAAGCTCTTCCGAATACGTCATTGGTTCTCGCTCCTGCTGCGCCGCGGTCCCGCCCGCACGGTCTGCGTTTTTGTTTTTTTGGAACTGTAAATCAAACAGCCGTCCTGGGACCAGTGTCCCGGCTCCAGAGACAGTGCCCTGCAGGGGCAAAACGGAGCTTGCCTGACAGGGCACGAGACGTCGGCTAAAAATTACTTTGATCATATCAGTTTATATGCCTTTTTAGGCAACTGCTGTGTTTGTGTGTGCATCCGGTTCTGATCCGTCTCTGATGTCCACCCCCGCAAAACGGGAAAAGGAAGAAAAGCCCTCTTTGCGTCCCAAGTGGTCGTTGTGTGGGACTCATCCCCCCGGTTCCGTGGATGTGGGTGAAAGGAAGGAATATGTTCTCTGGATGAGTTAGAGAGATGGGGAGACGGAAGAGGCCAGGGTCGTGCTGTTTAGCGGGAGGTGATGTCTTTGTTGGTTTTATTTGAGCTGCGCAGGTGCAAATTCGGTGGAGTGTGGCTATCCAAAGGTGAACCCTGGAGCTGCCTGGGTGTGGGTGTTGCCATGGCTACGGGGAGAGGTGGTTGGGGAATTGCGGGGCCAATAAACCCAGCAAGGCCAGGCCTCTTCCATGTATGAAGTCCTCCATTCCCGTCCCTGTCCACGATTCCTGAATTGATCTATACAAGGCACACCTGGGCGTGTCAGTCAGTGTATCGGCTGATACAGGTGCGTTCACTGCCTTCTGTGGATTTTCTGATTAGATGCTGCCTGAAGCAGAGTGGTTTGGGTACCGTTTGCCACACATTTTGATTTGCAGGTTGTTGCCACTCCTCCCTAGCCTTAACCAATTCGGAACATTTGATTATCGGCTTTTATGCCTTTTTCCATAGGTAAACCATCACTTTCCCTTAGGGTGCCTTCCCTCGAAAAAGAACACTCCCGTTTGCCGTGTCTCAGTATACTGCCAGAGCACTGAGTTCATGGACATTGCAAAAGAAAGAAAATTGCAGCTTTGCATAATCTCCATATAGCAACAACCACTTGGGCCTCTGTGGAACACTCAGTAATTCAGTGTTCTTTGGCAGCTGCAGTGCGAGGAGCAGCCACTTTGCTTGCTGTGTGAAGTACAGCAAAGGACTAAATCTTCCAGAACGGTGGCTTCTGCTGTAGTATGAAGAGAATCGAGTCTATCTCACAGAGCCCTTGTGAGTTTTGCATGAGATGTGAATGTGCCAGCACTGTAAATTACAGAACTGCTGATAATGATATGCAGTTACTAAAGCATTTATTGAAGGCCCATAACTGTCTGACCTTATGAGAGAGAGATTTTCCTTCAAGATTTTCTACTTTGTGGGAAGAACAACAGATGGAGAAACTCAGATCCAAAATCTTAAATGGCATAATTTTTTTTTCCTTAATTGAAGGCATAGTATTAATATAGCCTTATTAGCATACACTGCCAGATTTGAGGACTCTTGGGGTGACTGGCTGATCGGTTTGCCCTAGGACTTTCTTGGCTTTAGCATCAAAGGCCCATGTCCTGGAGAGCCCCTCTTTTCCCAGGCAAACCAGGACATTGGGGCACCGCTGGACTGTCTGCAGTGTACAAGATGGGAGGGTGAACAGAATGGGAAATGAAGATTCCTGCCGTATAGAGGCGATTAGGTTTCCCTGCAGCTGAAGGCCACTGGTTACAAGAAATGAGATAAGCGTGTGCTGACACCTGAAGCTCATCCAAAGTCAAACTGATAGTCCCATCGATCTTTATTCTTCCTTCTCTCTGTCCCCACACATGTTTTTGTTGTCGTTGTATTTAATTCGAATCTTTATCTCTGGTAAAGTCTTTATTGAGCTTTTAGTCACTTCAGAGTGATTGAGTTCTTTTTTATGCCATGGAGCCCTTTGCCAGCCCAGTGAAGCCTACTGGCTGCTATGGTTTGTTGCCCATATTCATAATTGAAGACAAGCTACATTTCACTTTGAGGTTGGTGAAAATAAAGATGTTCTGCTTTTCCACCCAAGTTCATGTACCTTGTGAATTGCCTGCATGGAGAGTCCTTGCCCCTGCATTGCCCCATTGCAGCTTTCTCTCTACTCTGTCCCCTTTTACGTTCTTTCACCTTGACATTTCTGCTGCCACCACCATAGTTCAAGGCACTGCTGCTGTTCCCTAACTCTCACAAATACCTTCATTGGTTTCCCACGCTTAGTTCCATCTTCTGCCCAGCCGATGGAGTGGTTTTCCTAAAGCACACATCTGATTATGTAATTTCCACTTCAGACTTGCTTTGGCTTCCTGTGGCCTTGAGGATTAAGTCCAGATTTCTTAGTTCCTTCAGGGTTCTTCGTAAGCTGGCCTTTTCAGTCCTGATAACCTACAACCCTTTGCGTCTCCTAGATTTGAGCCATGTGAATTGTTATTCAATATTTGTGCTTTCCCCCTCTATCCTTTATTCACATGTTTCTCTTGGCCTAGAATTCTGATTTCCATCATCGCTACCTCACAAAGAAGGCTTACTTCAAATGCAGAGTTAATGGAAATAACCTCTTCCTCCCCTGAGCTCCCTTAGCACTTTATTTCACCCTCTTCTGTACCACATTCTACTTTTATTGAGTATTTGATTATTCATTCCATAAATATCAAGCACCTGTTATTAATTTTGGACCTGTACTAGAGGCAATGGGGATATGAGGTGAAACTGATTTGTACCTTTGTTTTGTTTTTATTTTTGTTTTCATTTGCAGAACAGATTTATTTATTTATTTATTTATTTATTTATTTTTCTTTTTTAAAGATTTTATTTATTTATCAGAGAGAGAGAGGGGGAGAGAGCGAGCACAGGCAGACAGAATGGCAGGCAGAGGCAGAGGGAGAAGCAGGCTCCCTGCCGAGCAAGGAGCCCGATGTGGGACTCGATCCCAGGACGCTGGGATCATGATCTGAGCCGAAGGCAGCTGCCTAACCAACTGAGCCACCCAGGCGTCCCGAACAGATTTATTTAAATGTTAATTTTGGTTGAATTTAGGGGACCTGGTGGAGACTATGTGGGGCTTCCTAAAACCACCCCCAAGTCACTGATCTCACAACTGCTTTCCTTTTATTTCTCCCTCTCATCTTTTAAAACTGATCTTCATGCACTACCTTAGCATACTTCTAGACTGTCCTCCAGTGGTCCACTCTGTGTGGCATTAAATATTTATTTCTGAAACTTGCCTCTCTAAGCTGGTCTTCCTTAGACAATTGTATTTCTTCTTTTTAAAATTCCAGTGTCATTAACGTACAGTGTTATATTAGCTTCAGGTGTACAATAGAGTGATTCAACAATTCCATATATTAGTGCTGCCCAAGATAAGTGTACTCTTAATCCCCTTCGTCTATTTCACCAGACCCCCTCCCTGCTCCCCTTTGTTTGTTCTCCATAGTTGAGAGTCAGGTTTTTGGTTTGTCTCTTTTTCTTTGCCCTTTGTTCATTTGTTTTATTTCTTAAATTCCACCTGTGAGTGCGATGATACGGAATTTGTCTTTCTCTGACTGGCATATTTCACATAGCATTGTACTCTCTAGATCCATCAATGTCATTGCAAAAGACAGCATTTTACTCTTTTTTTTTTTTTTTTTTTTAAAGATCCTATTTATTTATTTGACAGAGATCACAAGCACGCCGCGCAGAGACGGGGTGGGGGAGGCAGGCTCCCCGCTGAGCAGAGAGCCCGATATGGGGCTCCATCCCATCCCAGGACCCTGGGATCATGACCTGAGCGGAAAGCAGAGGCTTTAACCCACTGAGCCACCCAGGCGCCTCCATTTTACTCTTTTTTATGACTGAGTAATGTTCTGTTGTATATATACGCCACATCTTCTGCATCCATTCATCAGTCGTTTCACACTTGGGCCGCTCACATAGTTTGGCTGTTGTAAACAGTGCTGCAATAAATACAGGGGTGCATATATCCTTTTGAGTTAGTGTTTTCTTATTCTTTGGATAAATATCCAATAGTGCAATTACTGGATCATTTTTAATTTTTTGATACTGTCTTCTGGAGTGGCTGCACCAGTTTGCTTTCCCACTAATAGCACACCAGGGCTTTTTCCTCCACATGCATGCCAGCACTTGTTTCTTGTGTTTTTGATTTTAGCCATTCTGACAGATGTGACATGATAGTTCATTGTGGTTTCAATTTCCATTTCCCTGATGATGAGTGATGTTGAGTGTCTGTTAGCCATCTGTATGTCTTTGGAGAAATGTATGTTCATGTCTTCTGCCCGTTTTTTACATTGGATGATTATTATTTTTTTTTTAGTGTTGAGTTGTAGAAGTTCTTTATATGTTTTGGATACTAACCCTTTATCAAATATGTCATTTGCATGCATCTTCTCCCATTGTAGGCTATCTTTTAGTTTTGTTGGTGGTTTCTTTTGGTGTGCAGAAACTTTTTATTTTGATGTAGATCCAACAGTTTATTTGTCAACTTGTTTTAAAGGACTTACATTTCAGTTTGGGCAATAATGCAAATCTAAGAAATATGTTTTCAAGGTAGAAGAAAACAACCAAGTATTTCAGAAGTGCAAAGGAAAAACTCATTTTACTAAACAGATCACAAAAAAACTTTGTGGAGGAAGTGACCTTCAAGCCTATATGGGAAGGCATTCCCTGCAGAGGGAATACCAGGAACAAAGCAAGGAGGCTGAAAAGAGCAGCCTGTGTTGGGGAAGGGGAAGTTTAATCTGTTATTAAGGGGCCTCAGGAGAGATCAGGCTGGTGTCAGGTTGGTTAAGGGTTGACAGAGAATAGCAACATGCCCCAGGCAAGAAGATAAGACTATCCTGTATGCATGGAATCCTTTGGAGAGTTTTGACAAGAGACTGACAAAATCAAAGGTGATTCAAGAATAATTGTGTGGCACCATAGTGGGAGGTGAATTTTATAGAGAGTGATTTGAAGAGGGGAGACTTATAAAGGCAATAGCAATGAGAATAATGGCAAATATTTATTGAGCACTTAAAAAAAATGCTGTGCAGTATCTTTATTTGTAGTATCTTGTTTATTGCTCACAAAACCCCCATTATTCACTCCTTTTCACAAATAAGGAAATCTAAACTTAGAATAAATAACTTGTCCAGGTTCACCCATGGTGACAGAGCTGGAAGTTGAACCATATCTGCCTGCAGTAGTTGGTCCACGAGTTAACTATAATATGAAAATGTTAGCAGTGGAATTAGAGATGATCTAAGAAATGATGCTCTTTTTAAGTAGTAGTATTTTTTTACTTTATGTTTGAGGTAAAAAGTGAAAAAACAACAAATATCACCAAGTTTGGGCTAAATTCCTGCACTGTCTTCTTTTTTTTTAAGGGTTTTATTTCTTTGTCAGAGAGAGAGAGACAGTGAGAGCGCGTGCGCATGAGCACGGGAAGCAGCAGGCAGAGCAGGCAAAGGAGAAACAGGCTCCCTGCTGAGCGAGGAGCACCATGCGGGACTGGATCCCAGAATCCTGGGATCATGACGTGAGCCAAAGGCAGACGTCCAACCACTGAGCCACCCGGGCATCCCCCAAGATTGTCTTCTTAAATATTGATCTAACTGTGTATCTCTTGCATACTTTCCTATAGTGAAGAAATAAGACACCAGTAAGCAAAATACAGTTGCTACAGTTTTGCCTCAGTTTATAAAAACTCATAATACCAAAATGGAGAAAGGGTTTAAATGCTAGTTGGCCTTGGCCTTCTACTTGGACTCCTCAGAAACCTCACAGAAGAAAGGAGCCAAAGCACTGTCTTGGAGGTTTACCAAATTATGCTACCAAAAAACCTATTGGGGATGTCTCCTGAATGTGAACTAGAACTTTTCAAAGTATTTGCCTTGGGTGAAAGATTTCTTGGGCTAGCATCTGTTTAAAGATGTTTAATGGATTCAGGGCACTGGAGGAGTGGTTTTTCCTATGCTCTTGGTCAAGTCTGCGACCCCCACCCACTTTGCCTTCCTAAGAAAAAAAGCGGTAAAGAAAAAGAGCTAGTGACTGTGCCTTGAGGAACCACTGGATTGCTTGCTTCCCCTTGGTACTATCTTCCCAATCATTGAAGATTATAAAAAGAGGAGCGGGAGTGGCAAGCAGGGGGAGTGGCAGGCAAAGGGAGAGGGAGAAGCAGACTCCCCACTGAGCAAAGAGCCTACAAAGAGCCTGATGGAGGACTCGATCCCAAAACCCCAGGATCATGACCTGAGTGGAATGTAGACCCTTAACCAACTGAGCCATCCAGGCATCCCTGCTTGGTTGTTTTTTAATCTTAAGACGGTCTAAAGCAAAAATGGTCATCTTTTTACTACTAGAATTTGGGAGATGAAACATCATAGCACCATTATTCATTAAGGTAAGCATTCAAATTCATCATTGATTAAAAACATTTTTCAAATAATAATAGCCATGTTCATAGACCTAATCTTTGAAACTTTGAGGTTCTAGTCTCTTTTATTTTAAATTTTGTGCCACCCGAAATGTGTATGATTCAACTAAAAAACAAGATACGTAAGTGAGATTTTTCATAGAACATTTTCCTGTAATATTTAGTACAATTGATGTTTTCAATCAATGTTCATTTATTATCTTGAAGAGTAGTGACTGCATGAGTTATTTTCAGAATGGTTTCCCAGTGGGTTTTTTGTATTCCTTTGTGCTCCTCTTCCTAATTAATGTCAGTATTTGCTAAATTTATTACAGAAAGACTGATAAAGAGGAAACCTGTCATAATCTATAAATTTGTCTAGAACTTGTATGTTTAAAAGTTGCAGAGAGGGAACAAAACCTGCCATTTGAGAATTTCTTCTCTGTGAATAATTTATGATGGGATAATTGGACACTGAACAAAATTTACAAACATCTACAACTCTTTATCTCCGCCTGGAAACTTGTTGCAGTGATAGTTATTTCAGTAAGACAAGGCTGCTGAGATTCCCAAAAAGGATGAGATTCTAACTGGCTTTTAGGAATCCAGTATGATGGATTTCCTTGGAACTGAATGAAGTCTATTTTACTCTTTTATTACAGTTTAATTAACCCTACACTCAATGTGGGGCTCAAACACACGCCCTGCTAGAAGATTCTTTATGCTGTATGCAGATCATCTTGCCACTTAAAATGGACTTCACTGGGGCACCTGGCTGGCTTAGTTGGAAGAACATATGACTCTTGATCTCAGGGTTATGAGTTCAAGTCCCACATTGGGTGTAAAGAACTTAAAATCTTTAAGGAGTGCCTGAGTGGCTCAGTTGGTTGAGCGTCTAGTTCTTGATTTCAGCTCAGGTCGTGATCTTGGGGTCCTGGGATCAAGCCCTGCCTTGGGCTCCACACTCAGTGGGGAGACTGCTTCTCTCCTTCTCCCTCTTCCTCTGCAACCCCCACCCCGCTGTCTGTCTCTCTCAAAATAATAAGATCTTAAAAATCTGTCAATGAAAAGATCTGTAAATGGTGCAAACAGCATCATCAGTGACCTGTATTGAAGCTCTCACATGGGCAAGGCTCTATGGGAGGTACCAGGCTTGCAAAGAATTACACACAGCTCTGCCCTTTAGGTGCTCACAGCTAGACTATCATCTGCCTGCAGGCAAGGACCATGTTTCTATTAATGTTGGTTTTGTAATGTTTATATTGGCTTATACCCTCAGTATACAACCATGTCTGACATGTGGTAGTTGCTAAATAAATATATGTCGAACATTTGAATCAACAGCTATTAAAATAGTTGGAGAGAAAGAGAGAGTTAAATAAAGGAAAGCTGCTATTCTGTAATATAGCTTTTAAAAAGGAAAATATTACATTATGTGCTTTTAAAACACATTTAGAAATATTGAACATACACAAAATAATATATATAGTAAATGTAAATTAATAAGCTTAACCCACCACCTATTCAAATAACTAGAAAGTTACTAATACTATGGGAAATAACTTCCAAATGTCATCCTCACACCTCCCCACCAGCCCAAACTGCACTCTTGATTCAGGAGTGTTTTGAGATGTATAAATCAGAAATTTAAGTTTGAGATGTATAAATCAGGATTTACAGAAGGCAAATCTGTGTAATTCTTTATCAGGAATTACACATTTGTGGGACGCCTGGGTGGCTTAGTCGGTCAAGTGTCAGACTTTTTTATTTCGGCTCAGGTCGTGATCTCAGGGTTGTGAGATTGAGCCCCGAGTGGGGCTCCACAGTGGGGAGTCTGCTTCTCTCCCTCCCTTTCCCTCTGACCCTTCCTCCTCTCAGGTGTGCTCTTTCTGTAAAATGAATAAATTTTTTTTTTTTAAATTGTAATGTGTGAAAGATTCCTTAAAGAAAAAAATTACACATTCAGGAAGCAATTGAAAAACAAATACATTTAATAATAGTCATGTGGAAGGTCATTTATTACAGGCCCTTTGAATATCATCAGAAAATAGTAAGCAAGGTTACTTCTCTGTGCGAAATCCTGGGAGACATCAGCACAGTCTGCCACACACACAGAGAAGGCAGATACTGGAGTTCATTTTCTAGTGTCTTGTTTTGCCTTGCCTTCCCTCTTGTAAAATGATTTTTTTTTTTTATTTTTTAGATTTTATTCATTTATTTGACAGAGATCACAAGTAGGCAGAGAGGTAGGCAGAGAGAGAGAGAGGGGGAAGCAGGCTCCCCGCCAAGCAGGGAGCCTGATGCAGGGCTCTATTCCGGGACCCTGAGATCACGACCTGAGCAGAAGGCAGAGGCTTTAACTCACTGAGCCACACAGGCACCCCGTAAAATGATTTTTTTAAAAAAAGATTTTATTTATTTATTTTACAGAGATCACAAGTAGGCAGAGAGGCAGGCAGAGAGAGGAGGAGGAAGCAGGCTCCCCGCTGAGCAGAGAGCCTGATGCGGGGCTCCATCCTAGGACCCTGGGACCATGACCTGAGCAGAAGGCAGAGGCTTTAACCCACTGAGCCACACAGGTGCCCCCGTAAAAGGATTTTTGAAACGTCATATTTTTTTTTTTTGAAATTTGCTTTAAGTGGCTTTTTAATTTGTCTTACGTGTTTTCTATTTCACAGTCTCAGCAGTTTTTCATAATTTGGAATATGTTTTTACATGGATGCTGAGGCAACTCTTTGAGTTGTCGGTGAAGAGATTTTAAGTTCTAACACTGGTTATAAGTCAAGATTTACTGAAGCAGAGCATAAAAATAAAGACAAGACTAATAGAATGGCATTATAGCAACATTTATCATCTCAAACAAGAGTTGTTACACCAGTGTTGACTAGGAGCATGCCTTCGTATCATGTCTAGTAGCATAAACTTGAATTCCAAAGAATTATTATAAATGAAGAGGGTTCCTTTCCAGGACCGTTTTACCCTTCCTGTTAATCTTTGTACATCTAGTTTCCATTGCAGTTCTATATGCAGCCATTCAAACAAACCGTCTTCCTCGTTTCTTTCAATTTTTAATTTTTTGACATAATTTCAGAGTTACAGAAAAATTACAAGAATGGGGCGCCTGGGTGGCTCAGTTGGTTAAGCTTCTGGCTTTGGTTCAGGTCATGGTCCCAGAATCCTGGGATTGAGTGTCGTCAAGCTCCCTGCTCAGTGGAGAGTCTGCTTCTCTGTCTCCCTCTGCCCTTCCCCCTGCTCATGCTCACTCACTCTCTCTCTCTCAAAAACAAAACAAAACAAAACAAAAATTACAAGAGTAGTACAAAGGATTCTCGTGTACCCTTCCCCTGTTTTTCCTGTTAACGATTACACATTGGCACATTTGCACGTGTTTTCTTGTGCTCGCTCTCTAGTGGCAGACATCATGCCCCTTTGTCCCTAAGTAGTTCAGTGTATAACTCAGAAATAAGGCCATTGTCTCACATAACTATAGTACAGTTACCAAAATCAGGAAGAGGACGTAATACCATTGTTTATTATTGTCTAATCTATAGTCAAAATTTGTTGTCCTAATACTGTTCTTTACAGCAGAAGAAAATCCCACATCATGCATTGCATTCAGGTGTCACATCTCTAGTTTCATTTAATGTGGAATCCTTCTTCATTTTGTCTTTGTTTTTCACAGCATTGACTAATTTACTGATTTCTAACCAATCAATATGCTGAGAATTTTTAAGGAACTAAGTATATTTCAAGTAACTGAATTAATCACTGTCAGGACCCACAGGAAAAGGTTTAGGTGCTGATTATCTTATCTTACATTCATTAAAAAATAACACCCAAAGAAATGGTAGAGCAAAGGATGAGAAAAAGCAATTTAGAATTCTAGACATTTCCACCCCCATAGTGACACAATCCACTGTTAAGAGAAAATAGAAAACAGACTAAGACAGGTTAGGTAATTAATTGATCAGAAGCCCTCCAGGTCTCCTGCTTCCTGGATCCCTGTACTTTTGTCTTTAGCATATATGCCTAATGGAAAAAGTCATTATAAAACCCTGAAAGTAGTACATTGGTTTATTTTTATTAATTTCATCTACTGTGTTTGCTTTGCCCATAGAATTCTGCCTACTGGTGATCTCTATCTGGTAGTGATCAGCCATGTGTAATAGCTGTATAATAGTTGATATTTGATTTATATTATAATTTTTTTTAAAGATTTTATTTATTTATTTGACAGGCAGAGATCACAAGCAGGCAGAGAGGCAGGCAGAGAGAGGAGGAAGCGGACTCCCCACTGAGCAGAGAGCCTGATGCAGGGCTTGATTCAGGACCCTGGGACCATGACCTGAGCTGAAGGCAGAGGCTTTAACCCACTGAGTCACCTAGGCGCCCCTATATTATAATGTTTTTAATGCAATATTTGTCTTACATAGACTCTGATTTTATCTTGGGATCGTGTACACAGGGTTTAGACAGCCGTATGACAATTTGTCTAGGACACAAGTGTAATGTAACCTTACTGATGTGCTTTATAGTAGTCAAGGTGGGCTCTGATGGAAAGGAAACTTCTAACCAGGTGCTGTTCTGACCTTTCCACTAAAGTATCCCAACAGGATAGGGGTCCGAGGGGGTGTCCTACTGCGGGCTTGAGGGTCTAGCCTGAGTGAGTCTACCCAAAGCAACACACCTCTTTGAAACTTCATGTATTTCGTATTTAAAATTCATACACATATTATGTTTCTTTTAATTAAAAAGATGTTGTTGTCCTCCCTGAGCCCTGATCATCTAGGAGGATTTATTCTTCTTACAGCTTCAAATACCACTGTACATCAGCACACCCCAGTTTGAGAAACACATGGACAGACCCGGGAGGAGAGTTGCGGAATTCCAGGCTCAGGGTAACTGATGAGCGACGCCCTGACAGGTGAAAGGCAGTCTGTGAAGTGCAAAGTGGGGCTCCATGAAGAGTAGTCGTGCGGACTTTGATGCCACCATGAGGAGTTGGAGATATACAGTGAATAAGAGCACTGCTGCAGATTTAGAAGGAAGGAAACCAGGATTCTGGGTCTCTCTCTGTTACCCCCTTTGCCTTGGGCAAAGCACTTCTGAAATCTGGACTTGGGTTTCCTTATCCAGAGAAAGGCAATACCAGAATAAGCGACCATAAGTTTCCTTTTGGCTGTAGTGTTTTGTGATTCATATTGAACTAATGAAGGCATTAGCTTGTTAATGGTTCCCATCTTTCATAATTTACAAATTTAATCTGAAAGGTGCTCTTAACATGTTATTACTAGGCACCTGCTGCTGATAATACACAGTATCAGTTTCAAGGCAATGAGTATATTTATGCTTGTAAAAATATCATGGGGGCGGCGGGGGGGGGGGGGTTGTGGATGGAAAAGAATAACGCTGTGAGATCTAGGCCTGCCATCTTATGGATCCTGAATGGAACTACCGAAATACAGGGTCTGTTGGGAGATGATTTTTGCACACATCAAGTGAATACTTGCTTATGTGTGTGTAGCTCATTTCCAAAGGAGTTGTACAGTATCTTGAAATCAATTTTTTTTGATAATTCTTAGTTTTAACCCTCTAGTAAAGAATTGAAGTAAATCTAAGAAAGCCCCTACCTCCAGTTTTAGTTCTTTATCGATCCCAATAATTATTTTCCAGGCAAACTTTCAATTTCTAAATGGCTATCTTTTGCTTTTGAAATTGCTTGGGACAAAAGAATGTTCTTTGAAATGATGGTGCAGAAGAGCTGGTGTATGTATTTTGTGAAAGCTGTGATCAGCCACGATTGTGAAATGTAACTCTTCTTTTTTTCTTTCCTGTGTCTGAGAAATGAGAATAGATGGTTTTCCACTGCAACTAGGATGAGCATTTGTGGAACTTACTCCTTCCATCGCCTGCGACACACCATAGCATTTATCTTCTGGCATGTAAAAAAATTCACAACACGGAACTTTTGTTCACGGTGAACATGGGGGAGTTAGACAGACAGTAGCAAACATTTTTCAACTCTTTCGAAACTGTGACTCTAGAATATTGCAAAGAAAAGACCAAGGGCAGAAAGACTGCATCCCAAGTAGATGATGGAATTTGTCTCTGATTACACTTTGCTTTGTCCAAAACAGATCCAAAGAAAATCGTTCAGCCGCCCTTCCCAATAATATAATTTGAGACACTGAAATATCCTGAAGGTCGCTTCTAACGGGCATTCTAAAATTTTCTCTGGGGCAAAAACAGTAATGCTCCTCTTTAAGGTTGCTGACTTCATGAGGCTTTTTAAACTGTGTTCTACTTCTCACCAGTTTTCAATTTATTTTCAGTATGCTTCAGTATTTGTGGTGGTTTTAGCCCCTTTCAAGTTGAAACTCGATTATTATAGTACAGTAGAAGGCAGCTCTTGGACGTGGCTGACAGTGCAAGTATTACTTGATACAACTTATTTCCACCAGTATGGATCCTTCTTTCTGAATCTGGCATCAGCAGCTGGTATCAGTCATGGAGAACTGTAGCGGAGCATCCATTTCAGCTTCTCAGGGGTCCCATTTTGTTAACTACAGACGTTGGCTGAGATTACATTCTTCCTACTGCCTCCTGAAAGGTGAATGCTTTTCTAATCATCTCGTGATTTAATTAATCAGATCCCCTTTCTTTAGATTCTTTTCTCTTCTTGGTTTGACTGACCCTGTTGACTTTCAGGAAATAATGCAGTGTTATGTCCACATTCAGCGCAATCAAAGTCTGTGACATCCACGTTTTCTCATTTATTTTGGTTATATATTTTAAGATTTTTACAAATATTTAGAATATTTTAAAACCCTACTCCAAGTTAAAAGTATTCTTTTGTAGTTTGGCTCTAAGAGTTTACTTAAAACATATTTGAGGAAGCGTTTGGTTTTACTTCCAGTTGCTCAGTTGATGTTTCAAAATTTCTTAATCAACATTTGTTTTTACTATTAAAATATGCTGTCATAGGGGCGCCTGGGTGGCTCAGTGGATTGAGCCTCTGCCTTCGGCTCGGGTCATGATCCCAGGGTCCTGGGATCAAGACCCCGCATCAGGCTCTCTGCTCAGCGGGGAGCCTGCTTCCCTTCCCCTCTCTCTGCTTGCCTCTCTGCCTACTTGTGATCTCTGTCTGTCAAATAAATAAATAAAATATTAAAAAATATGCTGTCCTATAATAAAATCAAATGACTATACCAAGTGCCAACAATATGTCTTATAGAAATAAAATTATTCACAAAAATAAATTACTGTAGGAAGGATATCTCACAAGTAAGTTTTGTGAGATTCAAGTTTCACTAAAGAATGTAAAACTTGAGGGGCAGCTGGGTGGCTCAGTTGGTTGAATGTCTGCCTTCGGTTCAGGTTGTGATTCCCGGGTCCTGGGTTCAAGCCCCACATCGGGGTCCCTACTTGGTTGGAAGCCTGCTTCTTCCCCTCCCCCTGCTTGTGTTCCCTCTCTCTCTGTTCCTGTCTCTGTCAAATAAATAAAATCTTAAAAAAAAAAAAAAAGGTAAAACTTGAAATAGTTCTAATGCTGAAACCTAGTTTTGGTAAGGAATGCACATGTGTAATTTACATGTTGAAACAGGTGTATGGCTATCTGTTAAATTTAAAAATTTAGTTTACTTTCTCTCCTGCCACAGGAATATTCCGGTGTCCATAAATCTAAAGATAAAATTATTGCTAAGCCTTCCACTTAAATATGCAATTAAGATTTTTTATTTGGGAGGCACCTGGGCAGTTGTTAAGGGTCTGCCTTAGGCTCAGGTCATGATCTCAGGGTTCTGGGATCGAGCCCTGCCACAAGCTCCCTGCTCGGTGGGAAGCCTGCTTCTCCTTCTTCCACTCCCCCTGCTTGTGTTCCCTCTTGCTGTGTCTCTCTCTGTCAAATAGATAAAATCTTAAAAAAAAAAAAAAAAAGGATTTTTATTTGGGCAATTATTTTTGGAAGAACAAGATACCAGTGTAAAATTTAAATTGAGCTACCTGGTTTTATAGAGTTCGGGTCGTAAGATATATTTGAAAAGCTTAAGTAGTATTGCTTTATAATGGAGTAAGTTGGCTAAAACGGAAGTAAACTAGATCATTGTTTATGAAATCTCAAGCCTAAGTTGGGGTAATTGCTGGAGACTTTATAGAACATATTTTTTCACTGGAGGGGGGTTGGGCCAAATTTTTTCAGCGATTCCTTCTAACTCTGAAAGTATAAGATTTTAGTAAACTTCAGACTAATACTCTATGGATTTTACCATAACAATATCAGAATGGGAGGTATTTTGGGGGTGTTTAATCATTATTCTGGAACTATATCCTGAGTTGGAGCAATGGAGGAAAAATCCCTTTTCATTATCGTTAAAGGCATGTTGACAGTAGAGGGGAAGAAATGAGCCCCTGTAGCTCTGGTAGTGCTTTAATAAAGCAGTTATGGATAAAAAACAGTTATCCATTTCCAGTTTCTCTTCTGTGTCTGCTGATCTTCAAGTCCTTTTTGAATAGAATGTGAGGACCACTTCTGACATTATTGGGTCATGGAGTTTGACCTTCCCCCCCAAAATGACTGTCCTGTGATAAGTGGCCACATGTGGTGGCCAGTACCTTGTAGGATCTGGATCAGGATCAATGGAGAAGCTTTTTCCATATTAATTCCAGAAGAAAAACCTTGTGATCAGAACCCTTTGGGTGGGAGCCAGCTGCACAGCTTCCCACTGTCCCCCAGCATCCATCTGGCTGAAGAGGACATGATCGCTTCCCTGGCTGCCAGGGCCTGCCAAAGGTCCATGAAGCAAGTTAAATGCACAGGAAGGGGTCTCGTTGACCCTAGATAGGTTGTGATCTGGTGGATTGTTCCTGATCAGCGGAAGGTGACCCTCAGCAAAGCTATGACGTAAGAAAGGTTATTTTTTTTTATACCGTTCACCCTGGTTCCCACATTTTTTCGTCACCGAGGGACAGCTTCTATCTCTAGACTTTCAGAGTCTTGATTTAGTATTCTTCACAACACACCCTCTCCTCCAGCTTGCTCTCTGGAAAAGATGTGTTATTAATATGCTAATGCAAATTTAGGTTAATGTCTGATCTCTCCCAGGGATATATGCATTTCAGAGCTTTCTTCTGGTGCAATGACAACATCAGCGGTCAGCAGAAGTATATGGGAGCCCTTGTGGAAAGTTTGTCACATTAAACTATCTCCGGGCCTGCCTTCTCTTAAGGTCTTCACCACCTGTAGTCTCCTCTCCAGCATGCCCCTCATATGTCTTTCTCTTATTCATTCATTCAATATATTTGCTACATTTACTTAGTATAGCAAATATCTCTGGACCACCAGTGTGTGTCCTGTACTAGGCCAGGCCCAGGGCGTACCACAGTGAGCTAAAGAAGGCACGGTCCCTATGGTAAGGGACTTCGAGTCTACTGAGCGGGTGGGACAATCAAATAATTGCATAAATAAATGTCAAGTTATAACTGTGGTCAATGCTACGAAGGAGACGGGGGAACAGAGTGCTGTGTGTATATAATAGGGGATTCGACCGAGCCAGGAGATCCCGGACACCCTCCCTGAGAGAGTTTGGCTGAGGGGGAGTTAATGAGACAAAAAAAATGGCAGGATATCTTGGTTGCCCAGGATAGCCATAATAACATACCAAACTTTGGGTTGCTGAAAACTTCACAAATGTATGGTCTCACAGTTCTGGGCCTAGAAGTCCAAAACCAAGATGTCAGGAAGGCCATGCTCTCTGATGGTTCCAGGAGAGAATCCTTCCTTGCCTCTTCTTCCTTCTGGTATTTGCTGGCCATTGTCAGTGTCCCTTGGCCTGTAGACGTGCCACTCAAGGTTGTCTTCTCCCTTTGTGCCTTCACATCATCTTCCCTCTTCGTGTGTCTGTCTCTGTGCCAAACCGCTGCTTTTGAAAAAGAACATGAGTCTTGTGGGATCAGGACCCACCCTAATGACCTCATTTCAATGTGATTACTTCTGCCGAGACCCTGTCTTCAATGAGGTCACATCCTGGGGTACTGGGGGTCGAACTTTAGCCTCTCTGGGGGCCCCAGTTCAACCCATAACCAGGTAAAGAGTAGAAGAGTGGAGTATTCTAGGCAAGGTCCTTTGGCGGGAGGGAGCATGCATGGCCTGTGTGATGTGGAGAATGTGTGGGAAGTGCTGTATGAGAAGAAGCTGGAAAGGACGTGAGATGAGTTGTTAGGCCTGCGTTGGGGATCTTGGTCATAATGTAAAAGCATCAGTCCATAACGTTACTGGGGGATTTCAGCAGGAATAGGCCTGATCAGATTTGCAATTTGCAAAAATTCACTCTGGCTACAATGCGCAGAATGGGTTAGTGAAGCAGGAACGAATGCAGATGTAGCAGTGAAGAAACTATGCAGTAGGGCGGGCGAGAGGAAGAGGTGTGGAGGGCAGTGGTCATAGAAAGTCAAATCAGCGAGCCTTGGTGCTAGGTCAGACGTGGCATGGAAGGGGAAATGGTCAGGGATGATTCATTCCTAGATTTCCAACTCCTTTGCTGGATGCATGTTGGGGGACACTGAAGAAGAGCCTGGTTAGGGGGCAAAATTGCAAGATATTTGTGGACATGTTGGGCTTAGAGTATACCGAGTACAGCTGTCAAATAGGCATCTGTACGTCTGCAGCTTAGAGGAAAGGTCCTAGCTGAAGATGAAAGTCCCAAGTCATTGGCATGTAGGTGATATTGAAGGTTTTTTTTTTCTTTTTCTTTTTTAATGGGAGAGCCTTCAGCTGCTAAGAGTGGCAGCTGAGGGGGAAAGTTCGAACATTTGAGCCAGAGAAAGGTCATCGGATGCTTACAGCAGGAGAAGACAGAAAAGGTGGCCCTAGGTGGAAGAGGAGACATTTCCTTACTTAGCCAGACTCTCTAGGATTTTCCCCTCCCTGGCTTTCCTGTGTGACAAAGCAAAGTGGACTTTCTCTCCTGTCACAGATAGTCCTCAGCCCCAGGCTGATGCTACAGGCTGGGACAGGTGTTTTCTACTCATGTGTTTGATAGTGTCTAATCTGACAGCGGCTTTAAATACAAGAGGAACTGAAGGCCACGTCTTGAGTAATTCAGTTTTCATCTACCAGTAAATCACAAGATATGTCACGGTATCAAAATAGATGATCATTTCCACTTTTAAAACTAGAACTTTGGATTTTTGGTCACTTCAAAGCACACCTTTTCTATTTTTCTTCTGGGGTTGTAAAAGAAAGTTATATAATTTTTTTTTTTTAATGCCATGGTATAGCCAAGTCCAACCCAGAACAAAGTCCATCTAGTCCTCTTTCTCCATCTGGGTGATGTTTCATTTTGTTCTATTCATCTTTCCTAGCTCCTTTTGTTTTGTTTTGTTTAAATTCTGGACTCTCTTGATTCTTAATATAAAACTTTCTGGGCTGCCTCTGTGTTTTCTTGTTCTTATGTATCCCATTCTGCATTTCCTGTATGAAACGCCATGTCCCAGGTATGCATTCGTGGGCTGGCCTTCAGCTGCACCTGCCTGGGCGTGTTGAAATTACTGATAAGAAAGACCGAGCCATTTGGCAACTCTGGAACACTAGTTCATACTGGTGTTAAGTGGGCTTAAGATTTCCATGAAAATCTTCCTTTTTTGTATTTTTACTTTTATCTCAAAAAAATGGCATAAACATTTCCTGAAGATATTCTTGTTGTAAAGGATTTTTAAAAATACAGAAGTATTTAAAGCAAGCTGTAAAAAAATTGTCTGCTATCCCTTTTCCCAACATTCTCCCTATTAATTCCATTTGCTACTTCCTAAGTGGGATTTGCATCTCTAATACGATTTTTTGCCCTTTCTCCTGCCCCTCCTCCCTCCCTCTTATTCTTTTTAATCACTGCAGAGGACGCCATAATATAGGTATATCATTATGTAATCAATTTTGTACTTTTTTTTTCTGTAATTGATAATGTTGCAGCAGACAGTGTTACCCATAGATTTTTCTCCATATGTGAATGTACTTCTTTAGGTTAGATTCAAAGGAGCAGTATCCTGGGCAAATGCATTTAAATTTTTGGAAAATGTCTTCCGGCGCCCTTTCTCCCCACCCCCACCCACTTCTAACCATGTTGCTCTAGAACTCCCTGTTCTGGTTTGACTAGTCTTCCTAGCTTCAGGAATGAGGTGCCCAGGGTGCTGGGGGTTGGGTGGGCATTTTGGCAACCACTGCTGGCGTATTCCCGTTCTCTCCGAGAACCAAGAAACCTCGCAAATGTGGCAAAAGCAAAGGATCTCAGAAAAAGCACCAACACCTGTGTTCTAGAGAGCAGAAATCTAAAATTCTGGGCTTTGAAGGAGGACACAACACCTGCTATACCCGCTCAGTTTCTTTAAATGGAAATTAACTTATAAGGCTTTACCCAAGTGATATAAATTTTATATATTCTAGAGTTGGCCTTGATTTTTCTAAACCTGACACCAAAACTAGAAATAGCAAAACATCATTAATTGATTTGACTAAAAGGAAATTTATAAAAACTTTCTGAAATCTTTCCAAAGGCAAGAGAAACCAATATAAACAAAAATTTAAGGTTAAAAAAAAAAACCTGAGACAATATATTTAATATGTTTATGTAATATACAATAGGCCTACGTAAGATCCCATATATGTACATATAAAGAATTCTTACAATCAGAAAAAGACAAACACTCCAATAGGAACCTGGGCAAAAGGTCATGGTTAAGCAATTTACCAAAGAGGAAAATATGAAGAGCTATAAGTATTTAAATAATAAATTGGTATAATATTTCTGGAGCTCATCAGCTTTAGGTAATAAATAAACCATGTATATTAAAAAAGTTTTTACTCCCTTATGATGTAGGAAAAGGGAGTTTCAAGGTGATGGCCAAGAAAGAATTCTTGAGGTGTTTTTGGTGCAGACATGTGGTTTTATTAAACCCTGGGGACAGAACCAGTGGGCAGAAAGAGCTGCTCTGTGGTCATGAAGAGTGCCCCATTATATATTTTCAAGTTGGGAGTGGGTTAGGGGGAGTCTAAGTCTTTAAGGAATTTGAGAAGCAAGGTTTCCAAGACCTTGAGGGGGCTAGCTATTGTTGGGAAAAGGTCATTTAGTACCGCCTAATAAAACCTGAGTCATGAGACCCTTCAGATGTGTATCCGTGGGTCATATGCTTGGGGGATGATTGCCAATATATACCTTGGGGGGTTTAGAGACAAAGGAGGTTTCCAAAGGAATTTAAAAAAATTTTTTTTATAAACACATAATGTATTATTAGCCCCAGGGGTTCAAAGGAATTTTTATATGTTAAATTAGACTTACAGGATCCTGGGAGGCAGAGAGGGAGGTTTCCAGGCTAGGACTGCCTTTTGCCCTTAGCAAAGTGTCAACATCTTGGCAGTTGAATCCAGAGAGGAATGTCCCTCTGCCTGTTTCAAGGAATTGTCAATGGACTGTAGGTAGTAAGGAAATTTAATAGTTTTTCTTCTGCCTTTGTTTCCCACATCACCTTTGACCCAGAAATTCTACTTCTTGGAATTTATCCTAAGGATATAATGATGGATTTGCACAATGGTTTAATTTACAGATAACAATTTCAGGCTTATTTATAATGTTTTAAAAGTGGGATTAAATTCTACCAGAGAGAAGTGATCCATGAATCATGGTACAGGAAGATCATTGTAATGGATCTGTAGAATGTCATTGATGTAGAAATGATAAACAGCCAAAGATCTCATGCTATACTGTTTAATGAAAAAAAAAAATCAAATTCTGAAGCATCACACATGTTGTGATGCCCCCTACTTTGTGTTCCCTAAAATATGCTTATTCATGGTAGAAAAGGCCAAAACCTTAATAGCAGTTATCTGGTTTGGGGGGATTATGACTGATTTTATTATTTTTGCTTGTCTATAGTTCTTAAATATTTCATGTATTATGAAAAATTATTTTTGAGGAATTTCATATTTTTTCATGTACCATTCTTTTTTTTTTTTTTTAAGATTTTAAAAATTTATTTGAGAGAGAGCACAAGCAGGGGGAGGGGCAGAGGGAGACAGAGAAGGAGGCTCCCCGCTGAGCAGAGAACCCGATGCGATGAGGGGCTGGATCCCAGGACCCTGAGATCATGACCTGAGCCAAAGGCAAGCACTTAACTGACTGAGTCACGTAGGCGCTCCTCAAGTCCTATTTCTAATTCATTGATCTTTCTTCATCTCTTTATACCTACATATTAAAGGATTACTACCCTCTTTTGTAGAGTTTCCCATTTGGGGCTCACTTTCTGGGAATCTATAGTGAATAGAAGTGCTAAGTCTTGCCTTAAAAATATGAAAGAACAGGGACACCTCAGTGGCTCAGTCAGTTAAATGTCTGGCTCAGGTCATGATCTCAGGGTCGTAAGATGGAGCCCCATTTTGGGCTCTGTGTTCTCCCTCTCCTGCACACATTCTCCCTCTCTCTCTCTCTCTCAAAAACAAAAATGGAAGAACAGACTTAGAAGTAGGAAAATAAAATACCTCAAACTTTTGTAATAAAATTTTATTATGATTTAATTTTGAAATTATGAAATAATTTTAAATATATAATTTTGAGAATATTCCTCGCTCATTTAAAAAAAAGATTTTATTTATTTATTTATTTGACAGATCATAAGTAGGCAGAGAGGCAGAGAGAGAGGGGGAAGCAGGCTCCCCACCGACCAGAGAGCCCGATTTGACACAGAGAGCACAAGCAGAGGCAGTGGCAGGGGGAGAGCGAGAAGCAGACTCCTCGCTGAGCAGGGAGCCTGATGCAGGACTTGATCCCAGAACCCTGGGATCATGACTCAAGCCGAAGGCAGTTGGTTAACTCATTGAGCCACCCAAGTACCCCTCATGCAGTGTATTTTTAATTCATTTGATTTTTAGTTCACCCTATTTTACTCAAAAATTTTTTCTGCCAATTAAAGTGGAATGCTCTGGTAACAGTATTACTCAGATACCCTGAACATGATGATTTGCTTCATGCCTGATTCTCATCTTTGATCACAGCTGCAGAACATGGTTTCCAGTGACGAAACCATGGATTTGCCTAATCATGTCTTCCAAAGAAGAAGTGCCGTACCCATATAGATGAACAGTCTGTTTAAATTAGTTTATCACCTTGAGCGTGGTGAAACTAGTGGCTATTTCAGCTAACTAAGCACAGGAGAATGGTTGGATATTCACTTAATCCTTCATTCAACAAGATTTTACTTATTTTTTAGATTTTTATTTTTATTTAGAGGATACATGAGCATGTGTATTTTTTCATGTACCAGGCTCTATGCTGACCACGGAGCCCTATGTGCCACTCAGTCCCACGACCCTGCTATCACAATCTGGGCATAAACCAAGAGTGAGAGTCTTAACTGACTGGGCCACCCAGGTACCCCCAACAAGCTTCTATATTGTGCCTACCGTGTGCCAGGCTCCATGCTGCTGCCCGTCCCCATTCCGCCTGCCATGTGCTGAGCGCGGTGTAGACTATGACAAGATAACCTGGAGAGAGAGAGGCAAACTTGTTGTCGGCCCCCACAGGCCTTGCGGCAGGCAGAGACAAAGATGTGCGTATAGCTGCATGGGAGAAGTTACGCTGGAGAACAGTGGAGGAGAAAAGAATATAATCAGAAACGGCTTATAGAGGGGAGGTGTCTTGCTGATTCATGAAAGGTGAGGAAGTGCTCATCATATAAGGGAATTCATTGCTCTGGCAGCAACATGGGAGAGAGGGGACAGAAGCTCTGGACTGGGGTGGGGGGACCATGGGAGTGACAGATGATACGTCCCTAGACGAAGGGAATAGCAGTGAAGGAAGAGAGACAAGAATAGACATAATACGTAAGAAAGAGACAGAAATACACTCTTGGTGCCTGGCTCTGAGATCCAAAAGAAAAGGGGCAAGGGAGACTCCTGAGTCAGGAGGCCTTGAAAGTCACGTGGAAGGGTGGGTACAGGCACTGTCCCTGGCCACAGGACAGGCTTGGGAGGGATGAACAAACAGCCAAAGGTACCTGCAAGCCCCTGGCTGAGTGTATACAGGACTGAGGGCTGGAGAGGGGTAGGGGGGTGTCGACCAGAAATCAGTGTGAGAGTCATCTGTATCTAAGAGGCACACTTAAATGACAGCCAGAAAAAAACCTGTTTTAGACCCTTAGATGCTCATTTTAATAAATTAGCATATCGACAGAGCTACTTTCCCATTATTTCAGATTATTTATCCCATAAAGGAATACCGCCCACAGCAGATAATCACAGTGCTGCAACTTTGAATTCTGTCACGGGGGTAGTTTGAAAGTGTAGAGTCCTGGTTCCCACCCCGGGCAGGGGGCTGATTAAATAGGTAGGTGAGCCAGAGACATGTTCTGCTCTCCAGATAGCCATTTCTCAGCCCCTGACAGTGGCAGGGGAGGGCTATCTTGTGACAGCTTCTGGCCAATAGCACTGTGAATAGATGGGCCAGGAGTCACCTTGACTGTCTCTCCACCTGCCACATCACCAGTGAGAGGCCTCGTCTCCCCGGCGGAGACACAGGAGAGAAACAGCCTGCCTTCCTGAATCCCTGCTTCGCGTCTCAGAACCACAGTGGACTTGGCACGAGTGAGAAGTAAACCTTTCAGCTTGTTGGGTGTGTCCGTTACCATAGCCTAGCCAATATTGACCAACACAGCCTGCCCTTCTGTGGGACCCAGAAGCCAGTTTTATAAACATACACCATTGCCGATCTTGCTGCCGTGGGTGACCACATTTTGTGATCAGTGGCCAGAAGGACCTTTTGTGATAGCCTAGGTCTGGTAGATACTTTAGAATTTTCTTTAACGTTAGCCCTTCCCCGAAGGAGGCTTGGTGAGCAAATCATGTGCCCTGCGTTCAGAATTGTTAACAGCCTATGTCACTGAAGGAGGCATGATTCATCGGGGTAATTAATGTGTTGATTATGGTTTGTTGAGCTTTTCCTACGTGCCAGGCACAGTATTCAGTTTCACCCTTGCAGGGTAGATAACAATTGTGCACAGGTAGGAAGTGGTAAGGCGGGATTTGAACCCAGATTCATCTAATTCCAAACTTGTGCTTTCTTTTTTTTTAAGTTGTTGTTTAGTAATCTCTATACCCAACATGGGACTTGAACTTATGACCCCAAGATCAAGAGTTGCTGCTCCTCCAAGGGAGCCAGCCAGCTGCCCCTAATTTCAAACATGCACTTTGATTCCTATACTTTCATTTGCAAATTTTACTCCCCTAATCTTTTAGAGCTGGGGTCCTACAGCTAAGGGTGACCTTAGAGTCCCCACCAGAATGACTTGCAAAGATGGTGGTCATACTGAAGGTTGTGTGATATTAAACAGTAAAAAAAATTTCTTGTACTTACTCTACAATTTTCAGCTAAGTATTTTCAGGCTTCGAGGACAGCTATCTAGCATACTTCCAATTTTCCTAGCAATAAGAAAAGATTTTCCGTTTCTAAGGGCCGTGAAGGAAGTTTGGTTTAGAGTTATGATTCCGTCCCTGGGGATCCTAGACTCTAATGCATTTGCATATCAATACACCAAACTGATAGCACAAATGACTTGTAATAAAATCCTTTGCAAACTTCTGTGCATTGACCATATGTCAAAAACTCTACAAAATAATCTCTACAGAGAAAAACAAATATCGTATGATCTTACATCTATGCGGTTTCTAAAAATGCCACAGTCCTGCAAATGGAAAGTAGATAGTACAGGTTGCTGGGTGTTGGGAGGGTGAGGGTGGGGGAAAGGAGATGTAGGTCAAAGGGTACAAACTTTTGGTTGTAAGATGAGTAGATCCTGGGTATCTATTGTATAGCAAGGTGACTGTAGTTTATAGTTACAGTAGCATATTGTATACTCAAAAGTTGCTAAGAGGGTGGATCTTAAATGTTCACACCACACACCTCTAAAAAAGGTAATTATGTGGGGTGATGAACCGTGGTGCGGTAATCATTTCACAGTATGTGCGTGTATCAAGTCATCTCGCTCTACACCTTAAATGTAATACCGTGTTATGTGTCAGTTACCTTTTAGTAAAGCAAAAAAAAAAAAGAAAGGAAAAAGTCTGCAGATCCACAGTCTGAGTAGTACATCCTCTCTTGATTCTCAGCATCTCAGTGTTCTTGGACAGGTCAGACGCAGAGAGAACAGGTGTGGCCCGCTCAAGACCAGAGCTCAGCTAATCAGAGGATGGCAGTGCAGGACTCGGAAATGTTTAACAACAGAGCCACTGATAACAGTAACAAAAATGCTTCAAACTTCTCATTAAAACAAACTGTTGTCCCAGCTGACCATGGATGGGCTGGGTTTTTTTTTTGTTGTTGTTGTTGTTGTTGTTTTAAATATTTTATTTATTTATTTTTGAGAGAGAGTGAGAGAGACTGTGAGCATGAGTGGGGGTTGGGGGGGTGCAGAGGAAGACGCAGACTCCCCGCTGAGCAGGGAGCCCGATGAGCAGAGGCTCGATCCCAGGACCCCGTGATGATGACCTGAGCAGAAGGCAGACGCTCAACCAGCTGACCCACCCAGGTGCCGCCTGAGAGTGCTTCTGTTAAATGTCTAACCGTGAGGTAGAGTTAGATGTTGACATGGATTCTAAAAGGCTTTTTCTTACCAAATAGAAAACCTTATCTACAGTCAACAATAGTTAGTAACCTTGTTAGAAACCCTAACGAAAACGTTGTCTGGGCCGATTTTCCCCTTTCACTTCCCTTCAAAAATGGGTAGCGTGGAGGGAGACGTTACCCTGGGATCCCATGACTGGGAAAGTGATCTGTCCCACTATGGCCAAAAAGGTTGGTTGGTTGGCTGATAGAATTTAGTGGCAAGTCTCAGAACACTTGAAAATTAGAGTGATTACAGACAAGCTCATGAGATCTTTCCAAGCATGATTTGCTCAGGTCCCATTTTCAAAGGAGCCTAGAAGAAAAATGTCCCTGCAGTTCCAAAGTCCCCCCATCCAAGAACCCAATGCCTTGCCTGCCGTGGGGAGCCACAGAGGAAGGAATTTACCCCGGGTGGAAAGTTCACTGAACATAGTGCGCTATTTGAAAATTACTTGTTCCAAAAGCCCTTCAGAAACCAGTAATCCTATTAGTTTGTCTTCTCAAACAGTTACCTACGTGCAGCAAAAAGTAATTACAACTGTCAGCCAGCAAATAATTGCTCCAGTGTCTAAATGAATGGGGAATCTTCTCTGGAAGGAATTACTCTTCCTAAATGAGTCAGCTCAGCCTTCGTCTCTGCTTTGGTTGCTGACAAACTGGACCATCTGCCTATACCAGGAAGGAAAGGGGTGAGGGAGCTTTAATTGGTGGAGACGGGCAGCTGAGGGACTGTGCAAAGCTTATCACCTGAAGGGCTCTTCTGAGCCTGTGAAGTCTTTTTTGAAAACAGACACCCTGGGCAGGGTTCAGGTCCAAGGATCTGGCCACTGGCTGCATCATAAAACCTCAGAAGCTCCAACCCTTTCCTCCCGTTCTTCGCCTCTGCTAAGTACACAAGGGTGTCCGGTAGACAGGAGTCCCTGTGCCCACAACTGGGTAATAATGTCAAGACTTGTCACAATAGACATTTTGCAAAGGAATGAATGGGAAGGGTTGGCAAGGGCAGGGAGTCTGTAAAGAAAAAAAATTCCAGTAAATTAGAGCAAGGCCTTTCGAACAAGTCAAAGGCCCCAGTACTCAGGACTCCTAAAGGACCCCACTTTCATCTCCTGAAAAGCCAGACCTACTTTGGTTGGAATCCTGCCCCCCTCAACTAACAGCTGGAAGAAGTGGGAGACAGCAGAGCCTCCCTTGGACTGGGAGAAGATGGGGGTTCTGGCCCCGCTGTGTCCTGAGCCAGCTGCACCGTTTTGGGTCAGCTCTTGGGAGTTTTCAGGCCCCCATGTTGTCATGTGTGAAATGAAAGGAGAGGTTACTGTCACAGGCTCTCTAGCTTGGAAATCCTCGTGTAGGTTTGGGGCACAGTTGAGCCGTGTGGTCTGAACATGGGGAGAATGCTACAAGCAGACCCCTTTAGGGATGAGGGTTTTGAGGAACTCTCAGGAGCTTAACTGAAAGGTTGTTTTTTGTTTTAAAGATTTTATTCATTTATTTGACTCAGAGAGAGAGAGATCACAAGTAGGTGGAGAGGCAGGCAGAGAGAGGAGGAAGCAGGCTCCCCACCGAGCAGAGAGCCCCACGTGGGGCTCGATCACAGGACCCTGGGATCATGACCTGAGCCGAAGGCAGAGGCTTTAACTCACTGTGCCACCCAGGTGCCCCAACTAAAAGGTTTTTTTGTGTGTGGGTTTTTTTTTTATTTTTTTAAATTTTATTTATTTGACAGACAGATCACAAGTAGGCAGAGAGGCAGGCAGAGAGAGAGGAGGAAGCAGGATCACAAGTAGGCAGAGAGGCAGGCAGAGAGAGAGGAGGAAGCAGGCTCCCTGCTGAGCAGAGATCCCGATGCGGGGCTCGATCCCAGGACCTGAGATCATGACCTGAGATCATGACCTGAGCCGAAGGCAGAGGCTTTAACCCAAGTGCCCCAACTGAAAGGTTTTTAAAAGACTCCTGTGTGCGGAGGACCAAAGGGCATGGTTAAGCCCTGCAGGAACATAAAATAAATTGCTGCCAGTTCGGGAGGGAGGAGATGGTCAGGTAGAGGGACTGGCTCCTTGGTGACTCTGTGCCTACAGGCTGGGACCTTGTGTTATTGACCAAACTTGCCTGACCTTGACATTATCCATTATCCTCTGCAAAAGAAGATCAAGTGGGAGCAGTAGATTTTTGAGCACTGTTGTCAGGAGGGAGGAGCCCCGCTTGCTGAGCCCCTGGCTTCCTGCCTGGTCTTCCATCTCAGTAACCTGTAATGTGGCATCCCCCAGCTGCCTGCAGAAATCACAGACCATCGTGTGCTTAAGTCGCTGTGCACCCGCCTGGCTTTTGTTCTCTCTTCAGCTCCAAGTCAAATATTAATACTGACTCATACTATTAAACACCTAACTTACCTGCGGACACATTTACGTCTTAGAGACCAACGCTATCTGTTTAGAATGTATTGCTAAGAGGACGTGAATTCTTCCCTAAATAATTATGCCCGGGGTTAGTTGCACAAGTAACAGTAACTGAGCAAATACCAGAGATAATTATTTGCTGATTATTAATTCAGTGTATTTTCTCTCCCCACCTTAGATTTACATGTGTTTGAAACATGTTAATGAAAGATGTATGTTTAACACATTAAAGATGTCATTTCACTTCTAGTGCATTGCTTAAAACTTATCAACTATAATGTTTTTATAAATAATTTTTGATGCAAAGATCAGGGAAAGAATTCACCTGCTTTTTGTATAGAGCATTTTGTTCAAAATATTTTGCCGGCAAATTCAGACCTCATAATCTCCCACCCGCTTAGATAGGTTTTGTTTTGAGTGTCCCACTCTACATTCATTCTGTAGGCATTCCAGAGCTGCTCTTTTTGGAGTTATAGCAATTGAGGGTAAGCACTTGAATGTTTTCTGTTTTTATTTCTCCTTGGAGAGCTCATCTTTTTTCAAGATTTTAAACTCTAGGCAGGCAACTCTCCAGTTGACATTTCCAGCTCTGTAGACCTCCAGGCCCACATCCCCACTCGGGTATTCTGGCATCTAAAACCGAACTCTTCCTCTGGTCTGTTCTTATTCTGGGAGGCATCTTCTGCGGGGCCTGAAGTGTGTGGGGGGAGAGAGCGGGGGAGGTGTGTGTTCTAGGTTGGAGAGTGGGAATTGGGAATAAAAGTGGTGTGGTGGCGCCACCGTCAGGCTTCTCTGGGTACTGCAGGCAGGAGGAGAAAGAACCAAAGCAAGTTAAGCCTTGGTGGGGGGAGGGGAGGAGGATGAAACACCGCGATGACGTCAGTGTGCAGAATGGCCTGGAAGGAGACTGGAAGTGGGGAAATCAGCCGGGAGCTTGCTTTAATGTTGCAAGTATAGTGTAACGATAGTATTGGTTAAAATGACAGACCATTTCGATCCTTTTGGAGGAGAGGGTCATGGACCTTTTCAGGATAGAACCAAGGCTATGGGTCTTCTCCCCAGAAAATTAAGCACACGTGTACCAAGTATTATGTGTTATTTTGGGGGCGGTTCGTGGGTCGCAGTGGGTGATGACACAGGTGGATTTGGGATCTGCAAAGGAAATAGGAATAGCACAGTGTAGCTGGTAGAAGTCAGTAGGAAGACTTGGAAAAGGAAGTAGCTTACAGAAGAAGAGAACAACAGGCCGTGTGGAAATGTGGAGATGTGCTTTGGGTAGCGCACGTGTGGCTGGAGCTGTGTGAGAAGCGGCCCAGCAGTGTGGCTGGAGGGGGAGACCTGAGTCATTTGATCTGATTGCATGAGTTTTCCTTTTAAAGGGGGCCTGGCTGACTCAGTGGAGCATATGACTCGATTTCGGGGTTGTAAGACTAAGCCCCATGTTGGGTGTGGAGGTTACTTAAAAAAAAAATCTTTAAGAAAAAAAGACTTTTCCTTTTAAAGTAAGTGAGCTCCTTGAGTTAACAAAACAGCAGAAGGCATTCAAGTATTTCCCAATAGAAATAACGGGAGCCATAAATATGCCAGTAATATTCCTAGAGCAGTTTGGGATTGCTCTCATAAAAACAAACAAACAAACAAAAAAAAAAAACAACCCATACATGAGGAAACAGACACTAGATTCCCAAGTAAATTGTTTCATTAATATTCATTATAAAACTTTAAACAATTGAGCATAAGTTGTAAGAATCAAGATCAGGAGAGAAGCAGACCATTTAAAATTATAGTTATTAAAGTAAGCTTCAGATGAACAGACACAACAAGATGTCTAGACTTTTCAAAATCATTTTCCTGGTGTGTGTATGCTGCAGTGGGAGCAGTGCGAGTCAAAACACCACATCCCTCCTGTTCCAAGTTCTTTGCCAGCATCCCTCCCGAGATGGTGGCAGATGCAAAGGCATTTTGACCCCATAAGCTGCACTCGAATGGAAGATCTTTGGGGTCTGATCTCCTAGGAGCAGATGTGTAGAAGTAGAGCGCTCTCCCAGAAGAGATAAGGGGAAACCAGATGGTTAGTTTCCAGAACGTCCAGGGCTTTGGTCCTGCTATACAGGAAGTCATCACTCTAACATTTGGGTTTGGGGAATTCACCAGTTCTCCTGACCGGGGCTAAAATAACACACCTATTCCAGAGACCAGGGTGGGGCCCAGCCCTGAATCTTCCCTCAGTCACCCTTCCCAAAGGGGTCTGGTGGCCATTGGACAAGCCACATGGAGCCTTGCGCGGGTCCAGACTGGGACTGGCCATCCAGTACCCATGAGGCACCACGGAAGTGAGCACTGGTCCTGAATTCCTCAGAACCTACACCCTCTAGGTAACCTGTGCTAGGTCTCTGCATCCAGCCTCTTCAGGTAACTGGAAAACCGATGTTGTACAATGAATGATCGGACTATTTCTAGAGTCAGTGATGGATTTATCAAGGTAATTGTCTGTGTAGTTTTAGAGACCCCAGATAACCTTGACTTCCCAGGGCCTACATAGCTTGGCATGTACTTGGAAGGTATGGGATAACAAGCCTGAGAGACCTCCACTCCCCAAACTTGCAGCAACGGTCATCTGTTGCTTATTTATTTTCATGGCACTTGTCTCCTATCGGAAAACATCAAATGACAGGAGAGGGGACTCGAGCCAAGGATCCCAGTGTTGGGTCCTATTAGCTGATGAACCATATTGTTGGGTGAATTGTGACCCTGTGTAGTCTTCCCTGATGTTGGGGAGATATACACCATCTCATTGTTGAGGTGGGGTCAGACAATAAATCCACGAGGTCTTTAGAAGTGTTATTTATAATAAAAGCTGAAGAAAACGCAGATTTTTTTTTCCCCTGGGCCCCCCCAAACCAGATTTCTCCGGGAATGCCTTAGTCTGTTCAACTAGAAGAACCAGGACTGGCTTGGTGGGGACTTGTCCTGGGTGAGGGGCTCCAAGAGAGGCTTAGCAAAGGGATGGGTTTAAATCAAGGAAGAATCATGAAGACGGGGTTAAGAGCCAGAGAAGCCATCCTGAGCATCAGGTCAGAGGGTTCGGAAGGCTGTAAGCAGAAAACAGTTCAGTGAATAAGAAGTGAGAGGTCAGGTCAGACACATGCTTTGTATGACAGGTGAGTGAAGTGGGACCAGCCCCGTGACCCATGAGGCAATGGTGTTGCGGGGGACCTGTTTTAACTGATGGTGACCATGGGGGTGAGGGCAAATTGGCCAACTAAGATATGCCAGAACAGACTAACCAGGAAAACTCTAGAAAACTGGGGTTCTGCGATATTTTCCATACAGAAATCAAATCCCTAAAATTAAAGTTAGAAGTCTCCTCATGCCGTGAGTATTTGGTATAACTTTGCAAAAGACCGATAAGTGCTTATGAGTTACATAGCTGCCCCCACCGTCCCCAGCACAGGCTTCCTTCTGGTGCTCTGTATGGTCTGATCTCAAGTGGCCTGAGTAGCCGAGGAGATACCCAGCCCCTGGGTCGCTGGCAGTGCAGGGTCCTGTCCTCAGGCCGATGTTTTTCCTGCAAAGATAAGCATTTCCTTCTTGCCTTCATCCTTACCTTTGAAAGGTAAATCCCTTGTGGTGGACAAAAATTTTCCTCTCTGTTGGCACATCTGAGATACCCATTGATTTTGGGTCACAGGGCAGAGGGGGTTGAGTTAGCAGCGAGATACCACCACCACCACCACCCCCGCCCCATGGTTGTGTGGTCGCCGGGCCAGCCCCCTTGCTGGTGCTTAGTCTGGACTTCCACCAAGCCTATCAGCTGCTTCTGTAGCCTTGCCCACAGCTTCCCCTCACTCCCCGCTGCTCTTCTCGGCCTTCTCTGATTGTGGGAGCCCTTGAGTGAGGCCCCCTCTACACTTTCTTCCCCTCAGCTTCACCTCCCTGTGAGTGTTCCATCAGGGACTGTGTTCTGCGTGGAATGTCCCTCCTGGAAATGACAGTGTTTCTAGCAGATTCAGAAAACCCCGAGGGACCGTGCCAGGCATCTTGTTACAGCTTACCAAAAGAAACAGGGAACGAAATCAGACGCATGGACACCTTTAAGCCTTGGTGCAAAGCATAACCGTCACTTCTGGCAGTTCTAAAAGTTTGTAGGATGATAGGATGTGGCAGGATTTCAAATCCCAGCTGCTGCTTGCTAAGATGCTGAATCCTAGAGATTCTTGTTTTGAGCTCTGTGGACAAAGATGGCTCACTATGACTTTGACGGTTACTCAGGGGTGGAGGTGGGATTTTCCTGAGCATTCTGACTCTGAAAGATTCACTTTTGGAAGGTTTTTCACAAGCCTACCAACCTGGCATCCAGTGTCTCTGGCTGGCCTGTTAGAGTTGCTGATTTAGGCTTCTCTCTTTAGGACATGCTTCTGTTTAAAAGCAAAACTCCCAGTACTGTTCATGTGATTGCTTAGCGTCTCATGCCATGTTACATAAAGTTTCACTGTAATTGAAAAACTAATGAATAGCACCCCAGGCAGTAAATAAATCACAAAGTTCATTAATTCAAAGCACCGAACATCAATTTGTAGAACACTACAGCACAGTGTAAAGTAACATTACCTACAGTGTTAAGAATGGGAAAGCGGGAATTAATTTTATTTTAATTTTTAATGCACTTTGACTGCTTGAAAAAGATGTTAAACATTAACAGAATTTAATATATACACTGGCATTTATTAAACCACTGATTCATGAACAAATTAAGCACTGTGTGTTTTTTAAGTATTAAAGATTCAGTAGTGATACTTAACTTGCATGTCACAGAAGAAACCGTTCTTTGCATATTTTGCAGGACCCTCCCATAGAGTCTGCAACCCCTATGCTGAAGGTCGTGGAAGATTGCGATCAGCTGCTTGGTTATCTGAAAAGAGGTGGAAAGACATTCTGCTTTTGTTTGTTCTGATCAGTCAGTTCACCAGACATGCGGGAACTGTGAGAAATCAGGCGATGAATTTGCACCCTTGACAGCACAATCCAGTCTCCGGGAAAAAGTTCTGTTTCTCAGGTTGAGGCAAATCCAGCAGCATTTCGAAGGTTCCGTCTATGGCATGAGCATTACTGATGATGCAGAATCAGGAACGGTTCTGGGCGTGTTGCTCCGTTTGAACAACCATCACCGACATGGGACCTTTCACCGCTGAGGTCTTAGAATTTGAGGGATCTGACTTGAATTTTGATTTTTTCTTTTTTAAAAGATTTTTTCTTTATTTATCTGACAGAGATCACAAGTAGGCAGAGAGGCAGGCAGAGAGAGAGGAGGAAGCAGGCTCCCTGCAGAGCAGAGAGCCCGATGTGGGGCTCAATCCCAGGACCCTGGGATCATGACCTGAGCCGAAGGCAGAGGCTTAACCCACTGAGCCACCCAGGTGCCCCAATTTTTTCTTTTTTTTTAAAGAAGATTTTATTTACTTATTTGACAGACAGAGATCACAAGTAGGCAGAAAGGCAGGCAGAGAGAGAGAAGGAAGCAGGCTCCCTGCTGAGCAGAGAGCCCTCTGCGGGGCTCAATCCTAGGACCCTGAGACTGTGACCTGAGGCAGAGGCCCAATCCACTGAGCCACCCAGGCACCCTGTTGAATTTTGATTCTTTCAACACAAAACCTAACTCAAAATAACCAGCAAGCTGGGGTGATTTTTCACTAAAAGGAATGAGTTGTCACTCTAGGGGCCGAATTCATTGATAAACCAATCAAGAATGAAAGCAGCATACTCTAGACCGTTGTGCTGGGTTTTTTCCCCCCTCGCTGTAAAAGTGTATTTTGCTGAGGGATTCCATTCGGCTGGTATTGAATTATGCACACGATTCCAAGTTGCTAGAAAAAGAATTTATTATCTTTGAAATTGGTCAGTGTATTTGTTTACTCTAAGGGCCTTTTGGCTTAAACGATCTATTTAATCTTATACTGATCAAATTGAGAAAGGATTGCCAAGTATCCATAAATTCTATCGGGTAATCACTATTTACTTTGGTTCATAATTTCCCTGCAAATGAATAACTTCTGGTCAAGACTGTAACCTGCCTCGCATTGTGGCCTCTTTGCCGCCATACTCTGTAGAGACACCTCGGCTCATAGGCTGCAATTATTTATGCAAGAAATTAATAACCAGAAATCAAAATGTATTTCAATGATCCTCAAAGACATAAATTTGGGGCTGAAGTGTCCTTTGGGAAATGACTTTTCTCACACTTAGCAGGAGGAGCACTGAACAGGTATAGAATTGTCGAGTCCCTATGTCATGCACCTGAAACTAACATAACATTATACGTCCACTACAATAACAGCATTTTTTTTAAAAAAGGCAATAATTCTTTTCCTCTTTCTACAAAGGTAAACATTTCATTATGTATTACTCATAAAAATATAAAGCTGATGTGTGTATTTCCCCCAACTCCACTACTCACAGGTTATCTTGTTTACATTGAGATGCCTGAACTTTGTTTTTCAAATATGCATATGCATCTGGTCACACTAGCCTATTGTTTTAAAGTCTTTTAAGAAACGTGTCATGGGGACGCCTGGGTGGCTCAGTTGGTTGAGCAGCTGCCTTTGGCTCAGGTCATGATCCCAGGGTCCTGGGATCGAGTCCCACATCGGGCTCCTTGCTTGGCGGGGAGCCTGCTTCTCCCTCTGCCTCTGCCTGCCTCTTTGTCTGCCTGTGCTCGCTTGCTCTCTCTCCCTCTGTCTCTTACAAATAAATAAATAAAATCTTAAAAAAAAAAAAAAAAAAGAAACGTGTCATGTATGGGCCGGCTGGGTGGTTCAGTCGGTTGGGCATCTGACTCTTGGTTTTCGCTCAGGTCCTGTTCTCATGGTTGTGAGATCGAGCCCTCACGTTGGGCTGGGTGCTCAGCAGGGAGTCTGCCTGGGATTCTCTCTCCCCCTCTCCCTCTCTTCCTCCCTCTACTCACATACCGTGTGCGTGCTCCCCCCGCTAAAATAAACAAGTAAATCTTGAAAAACAGAAACATGTCATGTATCATGACAGCTTTCCATGTTAACACATACAAATCAATTTTATCACTTTTAAGGCCGCATAATATTGTACTATACGGACCTTCCGGTTGTTTCCAATTTTTCATTATTCATTATGGGCCAAATTCTGTTTTCCCAAAATTCATACATTGAAGCTCTAATTCTCAAGGTGACTATTTGGAGATGGGGCCTTTAAAGAGGTCATGGAGGGTAAGTGAGGTCATAGGGTGGGGCCTTGATTCAGAATGACTGGTGTCCTCCTACGAGAGGAAGAAAAGAGGGAGCCAAGGTCACGCGAGGACCCAGGAGAAGATAGCCGCCCGTAAGCTGAGGAGGGAGGCCTGGGGAGAAACCGACCCTGCCAGTGCCTTGATCTTGGACTTCTAGCCTCCAGAACTGTGAGAAAATAAACTTCTGTTATTTCAGCCACTAGTCTGCTGCATTCTGACTGAGCAGCCTGAGCTGACTAATACACTATTACAAAGGCAAGAGATGCACACTTAAGATAAATTCCTAGAAAAGGACTAGCTAGTTCAAAAGTACCCCTTTCAACTCCCAGCTCCCAGAACTGCCTGCATTTCTTTTTTCTCCTTTGACGTTTTTACACATATTACCCAATTCCCACCCAGAAGATTTCCACCTAGGTATCTTCCCACCATCACTGTATAATGTCTGCTTTCTGCACACACTGGTAGTTTCCATCTTTTAAATCTTCACTATCTTCTATTGTGGTAAAATTTGCATTTCTTTGACTATTAGAGCATTTTTCCACATGACTATTTGCATGTCTTTTTTTTTTTTTGGTGAAATGAGTTTTCATCTCATTTCTCCATTTTATGGGGGAGAGTCATGTTTTTCTTATTTATGTATAACAGCTTTTAAAATCTATCTAAAGGATATTAGTTCAGATGGTCTAGTTTTTTTTTAAGATTTAATTTTTTTTTAAAGATTTTATGTATTTATTTGACAGAGGTCACAAGTAGGCAGAGAGGCAGGCAGAGAGAGAAGAGGAAGCAGCCTCCCTGTGGAGCAGGGATCCCGATGTGGGGCTCGATCCCAGGACCCTGGGATCATGACCTGAGCCGAAGGCAGAGGCTTTAACCCACTGAGCCACCCAGGTGTCCCAAGATTTAATTTTTTAAAGTAATCTTGATATCCAATGTGGGGCTCGAATTTACAGCCCTGAGATCAAGAGTCCCATGTTCTACCAGCGAAGCCAACCAGATGCCTCTAGATGATGTAGCTTTTTAAAAAAAATTTGTTGCTTTGCGTTTTATATTTGTTTTTGAGAGTTGTCTATAGTTCAGAAGTTTTAAATTTTAGTTTGGTAAATTCTGCCATATTTAAAAAAGATTTTATTCATTTATTTGAGAGAGGGAGAGAGCCAGAGAGAAAGCACAAGCAGAGGGGAGCGGCAGAGGCAGAAGCAGACTCCTCGATAAACAGGGACCCCGCTGTGGGACTCGATCCCAGGACCCTGGGATCATGACCTGAGCTGGAGGCAGCTGCTTAATCAACTGAGCCATCCAGGTGCCCCTCTATCAACATTTTTAAGGAATTTCTAGCTTTGGTGTCCAGTTTAGAGGATATTTGCCCAAAGAATTTTAAAAAAACTTACATTTTAGGGGTGCCTGGGTGGCTCAGTGGGTTAAAGCCTCTGCCTTCAGCTCAGGTCATGACCCCAGGGCCCTAGGATCAAGCCCCGAATTGGGCTCTCTGCTCGCTGGGGAGCCCGCTTCCCTTCCTCTCTCTCTCTGCCTGTCTCTCTGCCTACTTGTGATCTCTGTCTGTCAAATAAATAAATAAAATATTTTAAATAAATAAATAAATAAAATACTTATATTTTCTTCTCAGCGTTGCATGTTTTTTAACTAATTTTTGATCCAACTATATTTGATATTAAGGAGGACTAGGGATATAATTTTTCTTCCAAATTGAAGTTTATTTCAAGATCATTTATTGAATAATCTGTATTCCATTCATTGATTTGAAATTCTATGCTTATGAGAGACCAGATTCTGTTTCTTTAATCTCTCTTGTGTTTTATTATGTCCACCAAGTTCTAAACCAGTGATATGCTCTTCAAATTACTATGGATTATTAAATCAATGTGTTTCACATCTGGTAAGGCAAATTTACTTGACTGATTTAATTTAAATGGTTCTCAGGTCTTACAAGGCTATACACCAGTTTGACTGTGAAGGAGGGTGTTGCTACTAGTGATTGAGTCTTTACTTTTATCTCTGCTGCACCCGAACCGAGAAAACCTC
Organism: Mustela erminea; assembly: GCF_009829155.1. NCBI lineage: Eukaryota > Metazoa > Chordata > Mammalia > Carnivora > Mustelidae > Mustela > Mustela erminea. The sequence continues at coordinate 118,739,903 of NC_045618.1, forward strand.
TCTTTCACTGTCCCTTCCTATCATCTTATGAACGTTACCTGCTAATGCGTGTTTCCCCTTCTGGATCAAGAGGGCCTTGCAGGAGTCTTAGGTGAGATTTATGTCGCTTGGAGATGACATTTCACCACCCGTGGAGAGCACAGCACTTAACATGCATTTGGAAGGCCTTTTTTTTTTTTTTAAATAAAAAACGAGGAGCTACTTTTTTTCTCCATCTTTTTATGTATGTATGTATTTTAAAGATTTTATTTATTTGTCTGAGAGAGAGAGAGCACAAGCAGGAGGAGCAGCAGGTAGAGGGAGAAGCAGGCTCGGGGCTGAGCGAGGAGCACGAGGCTGGACTTTGTCCCAGGACCCTGGGATCATCATCATGACCTGAGGCGAAAGCAGATGCTTAACCGACTGAGCCACCCAGGTGTCCCCTCCGTCTTTTTAAAAATAGATTTAATTTGTTTATTAGAGAGAGCATGCATACATAAGTTGGGGCAGGGACAGAGGGAGAGGGAGAAGCAGACTCCCCACTGAGTGCAGAGCCCAACACAGAACTCTGTCCCAGGCCCCCGAGGTCATGACCTGAGCCAAAGTCAGACGCTTAACCGACGGAGCCACTCAGGTGCCCCGTTCTCCAATTGTTCGTATCTTTTTCATTTATTTTAGTTGATTAATTTTTTTTTTTTTGCATTGGTGCATCATTTCAGCACCAACCCCCAATTCTTGGATTAATTAATCCAAAATTCTTATGAGTTGTTTGTAACACAAACATCTGTTCGTAAATTGTTTATAGAATTCTCATTTAAATTAGACCATCTTGGAGCACCTAGCTGGCTCAGCTGGTGCAGCATGTTGACTCTTGGTCTCAGGATCTTGAGTTCAAGCCCCACGTTGGGCACGGAGCCTAGTTAAAACAAAAAAAAAAAATAATAAAAATAAATAGGGCCACCTGGGTGGCTCAGTTGGTTAAGTGTCTGCTTTTGGCTCAGGTCATGATCCCAGTGTCCTGGGATGGAGACCTGCATCAGGCTCCTTGCTCTAGTGGGGAACCTGCTTCTCCCTCTTCCTCTGCTGCTCCCTTTGGTTGGGCTCTCTCGCTCTCTTTTTCTCAAATAAATAAATTTTTTAAAAACTTTAAAAAAACCTGGAAAAATAAATACAACAAACCAACCAACCTCGATCCTTCTACCTAATTCAAGAGAGTGGTTAACTCTGGGGAGAGGGCAGATGGGCAGTGGGTTTGGATTTGGGGAGAGAGCCATGGGGACCTCAATTTTATCTACAGCATTGTATTTCTTTTCTTTGAATAAGGGTTTTTCATTGGGGACTATTGACATTTAGGGCCAGATACTTCTTTGTTGTGGGGGGCTGCCCTGATCTTTGTAGGATGTTTAACAGCACCCTTGGCTTTTATCCATGAGATGTCCATCGCCCTCCCTAGTTGAGACAACTGAAAACACCTCCAGACATTGCCAGATGTCCCCTGGGGAGAAGAGGTGCCCCTCCCCCCCACCTCGAGAGCCGCTGATTTATCATAAAAAAACAGATAAGCCTAAACAGAGCAACTTAAGAAATGGGAAGAAAATGTGACCATGTGCTAAGTTAGAGGTGGGGGTTAGCATGTGATGATTTGTTATATTATTCTGTATCTTTAAACTCTTCTGGGAGATTCAAAAGGAAAATGTATCTTTTTTTTTCTTCTTTTTTTTGGTAAGATACAAATCTTTTAGCTTGCTGATGATTGAAAGTGATGTTTCCCATCAACGACTATGTCTGTCCCACCGCAAGCTGGATACACTCTCACGAAACCAAGCCCCGGGTATGCTGCTCTTTTTTTTCTTTTTTTTTTTTAAGATTTTATTTATTTGACAGACAGAGATCACCAGTAGACAGAGAGACAGGCAGAGAGAGAGAGAGGAGGAAGCAGGCTCCCCGCAGAGCAGAGAGCCTGATGTGGGACTCTATCCTAGGACCCTGAGATCATGACCCGAGCCGAAGGCAGAGGCTTTAACCCACCGAGCCACCCAGGTACCCTGGATGCTGCTCTTTGATCCGCAACTTCACAGGCTTGTCTTACAGAGCTCTTAGGTAATTCATCCTCAGTATTGATTGCTGTGTGCTGGCTTAGTTAATTGCTCCTTCCTTTTTTTTTTTTTTTTTTTAATTATATTTATTTGACACACAGAGAGAGAGAATACAACAGGGGGAGTGGGAGAGGGAGAAGGAGGCTTCCTGCCAAGCAGAAAGCCTGATGCTGGGGGCTCGATTCCAAGACTTTGGGATCATGACCTGAACCAAAGGCAGACGCTTAACCCACTGAGCCACCCAGGCGCCCCTTAATTGCTCCTTTCTGATTTCCAGCGATCCCTAACACCCTCTTTCATACTCTTCCGCCATCTAATCCATTCTTCACTCTGCTACAGAGTGGGTTTCTCTTTCCCCCTAAGACACACATATTTGACATTCCCTTGCTTAAAATCTTTCAAAATAAGGTTCAAATTCCTTGGCACGGTGCAATCCTGAGATGCGATTCCTATGCAAATCACCTGCAGCTAGCACAGATGCAGGGGGTAAGGCCCTGTCCCTAATAAGACTGCTCTCACCTTCCATGAGTCACAAGTTTAGGGCTGCCTAGGTGAACAGCACTCCTGACAAAATAGCTCAAAATTCAGGGTGTCCCTCAGCCACCTAAGGTATGATCATTTGCTTCAACAGAACTCTCAGGAAAGCGCTATAGTTATGATTATCATTTTATTATAAAGGATAGAAATCAGGACCAGCCAAATGAAGAAATGCATAAGCGAGTTCTGGGAGCATCCTGCCTGTAGAGCTTCTGGGCACTTTCTTCCTAGTGTCACCTTCCCAGCTCATCGATGTGTTTGTTCATCAAGCAGGAAATCCATTGGAGAATTGGTATCTGGAGTTTTCCTGGGGTTTCATTATGTAGTCATGATTGGTTGCATTATTGGCCATGTGACTGAACTTAGCCTCTAACCCTGTCCTCTCCGTGGAGGTCCCCTGGCTCAAAACCCCAATCCTCCAATCACATGGTTGGTCTCATGAGTGATCAACAGCCCGAGTCATCTTGTTAGCATAGAGCCACGTGTGGTCAGGAACTCGTTGTGAAGAACAAAGTGTCACTTGGTAAATTTCAAAGATGTGGTGTTTGCCTCTGAGGAAGGACCAGGGACAAGGACAAAATTTTTTTTACTGTACTTCACATGGCACCCTTTGTGAGGAACTGGCCACAGCTTCTCTCCCTTCACAGCAACCATATAGCCCCGGTTGAGGGTTCTCAGATACACCTGACTGTTTTCTCATTGGGACTCCTACCCTTGTTATTTCCCCTGCCTACCTTGGTTTTGTCCTTGGTCTATTCGGTGAACTCCACCATTTGTTAAGACCCAGGTGAGCAGCTTTACTTCTGTGGAGCCAGACACAGTTAACACCCACCTCCCCAGCGTCGCTAGTGCCCCTTGTTCATTTATAGATTATCTTTGCACTTACTCTTCAGGCCGGAATTATTTGCTGGTGAGTCTGTATGTACTGTTGGCATGTAGTATTGTGACTTTGTGGAATAAGTGTTTTGTGGAGCTTTCTCTTTATTATTTGGAGTTATATTTGTCTTTCTAGAAAGTGTCCTCATGTTCGCCGCCATTTTGCCATCCCACTCCTCATGCCCCAGCCGCGGGCGTCGTCATGAACACCCCTCTTGAGGAGCTCCTGGGTGGTTCAGTTGATTCAGCCTCTGGCCCTTGATTTCAGCTCAGGTCATGGTCTCAGGGTGCTGAGATTGAACCCTGTGCTGAGCCCTGCTTCGCAGAGTCTGCTTGACACTCTCCCTCTCTCTCTGCCCCTCCTCCACTCATGGGTGCTCTCTTTCTCTGTCTAAAATAAATACACCTTAAAACAAACAAATAAAAACACCAAACCAACCCATCCCCTCTTGGCCACTGGTGGATAATCTACTATTTGCAGTCTTGTGACTCACAATCCCGTCTGGCCATTCATTTTTTGGAAAACTCGTGGATAAAGTCAGGAGTACCTGGGTGGCTCAGTGGGTTAAAGCCTCTGCCTTCTGCTCAGGTCATGATCCCAGGGTCCTGGAATCAATCCCTGTATTGGGCTCTCTGCTCAGCGGGGTGCCTGCTTCCCTTCCTCTCTCTCTGCCTGCCTCTCAGCCTACTTATGATCTCTGTCTGTCAAACAAATAAATAAAATATTTTTAAAAAACCCTCATGAATAAAGTCAATGAGATAACACATTGGAGGTTTGCTAAATATCTAGAAATAGGAGCGGTTAAGTATATTGTGATTCCATTCATTGGATGAAAATATTATACATCTAATATATGTTTATGGCATTTGTATAAAACAGAGAGATGCTTACATTAGGAGGAAAAGTAGTTACAACTATGATGAAAAAATATACCCATAAATGAAAATACCAGAAAAGCAGAAGAGAAAGAAAGAAAAGGCCTGTGTAGAAATACTCTGAAATAGTATTTGTCATTGGGCATTGGAAATATGGGTGATTATACTGTGTTTTCTTCATATGTCCCTGCATTTAAAACTTTTTCTTTATCAAGCATGTATTGAATGCTTAAAATGGGAAAGATACTTCTATCTGCATTCCTACACAGATGGGCGAAAGATGAAACCAATTTAATTTAGATACTTTCACAAGAACTGGAAATTTATAAGGGGGGAAAAATCCACACTTTTGTTCCTTTGGGCTGTGACAGGAGGCAGAGAAAAGAGAGGTGTACATGGGAAGATGAGGGAGAGGCGACACACAGGCCACTCCTGCCTCACACTTAAAAGATATGCGACCACGGGCCAGAGAGACAAAAGTCAACAAGACAAAGGAGTTTTTAAATGGAGACTGAGGCCAAACAAGTTCTTAAAATGTCACTTTTCTAGGGGTGCCTGGGTGGCTGAGTGGGTTAAAGCCCCTGCCTTTGGCTAAGGTCACAATCCCAGGGTTCTGGGATTGAGCCCCGCATCGGGCTCTCTGTTCAGCAGGGAGCCTTGCTTTCCTTCCTCTCTCTCTGTCTGCCTCTCTGCCTACTTGTGATCTCTGTCAAATAAATAAATAAAATCTTTTAAAAAAAATGTCACTTTTCTAGTCAAAGAAAGGCAGCCTAAATAGTGGAGATTTAACTCTGCTTATTTAAAAATTATTTTAAAAAAGAAAGTTTATTGTTGACTTCTTTCATTATCAATGGAACTATAAAGCATATGTCATTTTCTGGAAGAATTCAAGCTGAAAATCCTTTCAGGCCATTTGTGAAGATGTACTAGTTTGAGAGTTCGCTATCTGGGGTGCCTTGGTGATGCAATCCGTTAAGCATCTGACTTGATTTCGACTCAAGGCATGATCTTAGGGTCTTAAGATAGAGCCCTGCATCCTCCCTCTCCCTCTGCCCAAGTGTGCGCTCTCTCTCTCTCTCTCTCTTTCTCAAAACCATTTTTTGTTGATTGTAAGAAATCCCTGCCATAGACCCTGGAAATACCCAAAGTCAGTAACAACAATAATAACAACAACAGTTAAAGTGAGCTCTTTCCATGCACTCTGGAGTGGGTTTTCCTATGGAGAAAAGATTAGTCAAAAGTTTACTTTTACTTTTGTTTTATGATAGAGTTCGCAAGGATCCAGCCAACTATGGCCGTGGTTCAAATTGACCCACTCCCGATTTGTATATATCCCATGGGTTAAGAATAGTTTTTACCTTTATAAAGGTTGGAAGAAACAGAAAGAATACTTTGTGACGTGTGAAAACTGTATGAAATTCAAGTTTCAATGTAGTGGCCACAGAGATGGATATGTCCTGCTAAGTCTAAAATATTTACTATGTGACTCTTTTTAGAAAAAGTTTGCGGACCAACAGTTTAAAAGGTTAGTGTTTAATTTATTCAAACAACAAATTCAAAACCTTGGCGTGTTCTTAAGCTTTTAAAAAACCAGGTGGTAGTTAACACTTCTCTGAAATCTCCACCAACACAATCAAGATACAGAATATTTCTATCACTCCAAGAGATTCTGCATCCCTCCCTCTGCTCCCACAGCCCTAGGCAACCACTGATCTGCTTCTGTTACTATATATTAATTTGGATTTCCTAGAATTTTATGTAAATATAACCATATACTAAGTACTCTTGTGTCTGCCTCTTTTTACCCAGCCTACAGATTTTGATATTCATTCATATTGTTGTGAGTGTTAGTAGTTTGTTCCCTTTTATTGTTATGCCTTTTAAAAACGTAAACTTTGGGGGGTGCCTGGGTGACTCAGTCATTAAGCATCTGCCTTCGGCTCAGGTCATGATCCCTGGGTCCTGGGATCGAGCCCCACATCTGGCTTCCTGTTTGGTGGGAAGCCTGCTTCTCCCTTTCTCATCCCCCCTGCTTGTGTTCACTCTCTTGCTATCTTTCTGTCAATTAAGTAAACAAATAAAATCTTTAAAAAATAATAAAAATTAAGATTTTTAATTTTTAGTTTAAAAATTCTGTATTATAGAACATTTCTATATTTCAGCAAAAAAGGCCAAAATAGTACATGTACACATTATTTCTTTTAAAGGTACTTCAATTACCTGTCAAGTATTAATTTTTATAAAGCTAAACAATTCTACTAACACATATAGTAAACTTTAAATTCTCTTAAATGTTCTGAAACTCAGCCTAAATTACATGAGATTTCAACTTAAAATCAGAGGTTTATATCAGTTGCTCAATTATCTGCTTAATTTATTATTTTTTTTTAAATTTATTGATTTGAGAGTGAGAGGGAGAGAGAACAAGATGGGGGAGGGCCGAAGGGAGAGGGAGAAGCAGACTAAACACTGAGCAGGGAGCCCGATGTGGGGTTCTGATCTCAGGACCCTGGGATCATGACCTGAACCGAAGGCAGATGCTTAACCAACTGAGCCACCCAGATGTCCCATTTTTATTTTTTAAAAGTTACTTATTTATTTATTTATTTTAAAGAGATTTTATTTATTTATTTGACAGACAGATATCACAAGTAGGCAGAGAGGCAGGCAGAGAGAGAGGAGGGGGAGGCAGGCTCCCCGCTGAGCGGAGAGCCCGACTAGGAAATTGATCCCAGGACCCTGGGATCACGACCTGAGCCAAAGGCAGAGGCTTTGACCCACTGAGCCACCCAGGCGCCCCTTATTTATATTTTTTTAGTAATCTCCACACCCACTGTGGGGCTCAAACTCATGACTCTGAGATCAAGAGTAGCAAGTTCTTCCTACTGAGTCAACCGGGCACCCCTTGAGTACACTTTAAATTTTTCTTAAAAGGAGGGTCTCTTAAGCCAAATTCTCTTCCACATTTGTAGCACAGAAAATATCTAACATGCCCAGATTTCCTTTTGATTACAGAACCAATTCTGTGATTTTTTTAAAAAAGATTTTATTTATTTATTTTACAGAGATCACAAGTAGGCAGAGAGCCAGGCAGAGAGAGAGGGGGAAGCAGGCTCCCTGCTGAGCAGAAAGCAGGACCTCTAGATCATGACCCCAGCCAAAGGCGGAGGCCCAATCCACTGAGCCACCCAGGCACCCCTCTGTGATGGTTTTGATTCGCCCACGTGTTCCATATTATTTTTCTGGAGTAGAAAAATATGAAGCATTGAAGGTTGTCATCATTCCAGCTATGCAATGTGATCGGCTAAGGAGGTAGATGTTGCCCCAACTAACTGGGGTAACTTAGAGCCAGAGATTTTGGTAGAACCTGAGTTTCCTTAAGTTGCAGACAGGCAAAATTTTACTACCCCTACCATTATACCCCTCCTTTTTAAAAATACTATGCCCAGTATTCTTCAAAGCATGACGGGTGCTCATTTTGGACTCACACGAGGTCTGTAGCTTTCTCAAGTCCAGCCCGTTCCTTGATTAGATTTGTAACTATTTATACTGTATCTATATGTATATATATGTACATATATATACACACACATATATATGCACATATTTTAGACTTTATTAGATAGAGCACAAGCAGGGGGAGCAGAAGAGGGAGAGGGAGAGGGAGAGGGAGAAGCAGGCTCCAAGCCGAGCAGGGAGCCCGAGTTGGGCACCATCCCAGGGTCTCGGGGTCATGTCCTGAGCTGAAGGCAAAGGCTTAACCCACTGAAGCACCCAGGTGCCGGGTGGTAACGTGAATTCGGTCATCTCACATGGGTTTGAGATGGATCTGCAGTCACAACTCCTATAATAGCTAACTTATCAAGTGCTTCTCGTGGGCCAGGCACAATCACGACTAAGTACCTTAACTTAACAATGCTCACTTAATCTTATGAACATTTTGCAGAAGAGGAAACAAGCTTACAGAGTCAGATTACTTTAACCCAATGGTGATAGTGTGAGTTCAGGGGTCGAACTAGGATCCAGCGCCTGCTACTTTCAGCTTCCAACGATTCTACTTCGGGGTCTCTGCATTTTCCCGGTTCTCACAGAGGTCTTCAGGTATCAATTTCAGGGACGTGGCTCCGCCCCGCCCCGCCCCTCCTCGCCCCGCCCCGCCCCTCCTCGCCCCGCCCCTCCTCGCCCCGCCCCGTCCCCGGTTGGGGACGAGTTTAAAAAAAACACACACACACAAAAACCACACTTCCCAGAGTGCACCGCGAGCGCGAAGGCCTCACTGTCGGCGAGCGCTCTCCGGCGCCATTTCTGTAGAGGGGAACGGCAGCGCGGCCTGTAATCATGGCGCTGTTCCCGGCCTTTGCGGGCATTGGTGAGGCTCCCAATAGCGGCAGCGCCAGGAAAGGTAAGCATACAGAGGGGATGAAGAAGGCACTTGGCGGGCATACAGCGGAGTCTCTCAGTCCTAGGCCCGGGCCCTTGCCTGGGATTTGTTTATCCCCCTCTATCCCAGAGTTCTCCGCGGCGCTGCGAAGACTTCTGGGAAGCGAAGCCTCCTGGCCCCGTCCTGGCTTCGGCTTTGGGTTGCACAGCAACAGACGGAGAAAGAGGGACGGAGGAGAGGCCTTGGGGCTGGGGCTTCGATGTTGTCATGCTCCTGGACCCCATTCTTGCTTTGAGTCTCAGTTACTTCACCTGTGAAACGGAGATAATAGTACTCCTCATCTCAAGGAGATTTCTGACGCAAATGCTGGGTGTTCTTACTACATCTTTCTTCCTTTCCCGTTTTACTTATTTCTGAACTTCTTAGTGGGTTCATAGCTTTTTGCCAACCTAGAGCTAGGGATTAGGATCCAACGCCTAACCGAACGCAGTTTTTCTCCAGAGGGGCACAGATGCTGGGAATCAGAACTGTTTATTGAGGGTCCGCAGGTGATGGCATTCCATATTCTATTTAGCCTTAAACATTTCCAGGCCATCTGCATTATTAAAGATTGCGACGGGGGATTGTCATTTGAAGTAATTAATCCTTGAGTGCCTGGGTGGCTCCGTGGGTTGAGCCTCTGCCTTCGGCTCAGGTCATGATCTCAGTCCTGGGACTGAGGCCCGCATGGACTCTCTGCTCAGCGGGGAGCCTGCTTCCTCCTCTTTCTCTGCCTGCCTCTCTGCCTGCTTGTGATCTCTCTGTCTCTCTCTCTGTGTCAAATAAATAAATAAAATCTTAAAAAAAAAAAAAGTAATTAATCCTAGATCATGCACTTAGGTGACAGAGTCCAGTTGTGTCTAATACCTCTTTTATATCCTCATGGTTCCTTCACTTCTTTTTTGGTAATGCTGTTCATAATTTTGAGTAATTTTTTATATAATTGGTGTAAGTTTTGGCTGTCTTTTACTAGACTGTAACCTCCATGTGGTCAGGGATAGTTCTACACATTGTAACATACTTTGATCCGGGCATAAGTCTAGAATATAGTAGGTGTTCAACAAGTGGTTGCTGAATATACAGACCTGTAATAGGTGATGTGGGAAACAAAGGCAGGAGAAACATTATTAAATTTTCTTACTACCTACAGCCCATTGACCAGTTCTTAAAACAAGTAGAGTGCTCTTCCTCTAGGAACTCTGCTGCCTCGATGTTTATACTTTGCTAAGGTCAAAAGGCCCTGGAAACCTTGCTTCCAAAATTTGTTAGCAACTCAGGCTATCCCTAACCCTCTCCCAGCTTGAAAGTTTATAGTGGGCCACTCATTGTGACCCCAGTGCAGCTCTTTCTGCCCAAGGGTCCTGTCCCCATGCTTTAATAAAACTAGCTTTTTGCACCAAGGAGTCTCAAGAATTCTTTCTTGGCCCTCATCTTCGAACCCTAACTTCTTCCCTACATCAATGTTTATTTTTAAAAAGTAACAAAAGGTCAGATGTTACAGATGTCACAGGTGAACTACAGGAATACTGACTTCTGAGAGGAGGTTCAAAGAAGGTTTATTTAAGAGGTAACTTTGGCGATGGGTCTTCATGAAGGTAGGATTTGGACAGATGGAGATAGTGGAAGGACATTCCAGTCCCTTCAAAGAGATGCAGGAAGAAAACTATGTGACCTGTGCAGAAAATTGCTAATAGCCCAGTTTGTTTGAAAATACAGAGGCATAAAGGGGAGTCCTTTTGGGAAATGTGGTTGGGTCTGGTGGTGAGGGAGGGTAGTGACTTGAGTAACAGGTCAGGGGTTTATCCTTTATTTGGGGAGGGTGAAATGGAAAGTTTAAGGGGAGTGTCACCCTTGTCATCTCTCTTAACCAGTATTTGTCGGACATGTTCGGGTAGTCAATGGCAGTAAAATGTTTGTAGGAGAGCTTTTTATGCAGCACTGTATTTTTAAAAAATTTGAATATTATCACTTGATGAAATTAACTATAATTCTTTAATATCATCTGATTTCCAGTCAGTGTTCACATTTCCCAAGTTGTCTCAAAAAATGGCCTCTTAATGCTTCTTCAAGTCAGGATCCCCAAAGGATACAACACTGTATTTTGTGGATATATCTCTTAGGTGTTTTTAAAATACGAAACGGTTTCTCCTTCCCTTCCACTTTCCCTTGTGATATATTTGTTGAGGAAAATGGGTCATTTGTCCTTTAGACATTTCCCACCAGATCCTCCTGGTGATATTTAGCATGCTTCTCTATCCCAGTATTTCCTGTGAGCTGGCAATTAGATCTAGAGAGTTAATTAGATTCAGATATAATTTTCTAAATTGAAAATACCTGGTCGGGGTATTTGCTGTTGACTCCGGTCGGGAGGATGTGCTGTCGAGTTTTCTTTCAGAAATGTTAAGCTTGATCAGTGATTTCTTGGTCCACCCTGACTTAGGCATTATGGAGCTGTCCATCAGTCTTTCACCTAATGATCTTTGCAGCCATTTATAATTATTGCTTAGAGACATTATTTCATTGGGGTCACAAAATGGTTATTTTCTAATTTTAAATTTTCCTCCTATATTAACATCAATTATTCTATAAACTTCCTGTCAGCACTACTGCGGTAACTTGAAATAGAATTCAGGCAGGAAAGACAGAACGAATGGTTGCTTCTTTTCCTTTGTCAGTGTTCAGAAAATGAGTTGGGGTCCCTGCAGCTTTTAGAGGTCTCAGATCCTCTTCATTATGAACTCTTGAATTTTTAACACTTGTATTTCAATCCATTGCACATACTGTTTTTCTTATGCTCGAATTGTCCCATCTGTGGCTACTGGGAGCCTAATTAAGTTTGGTGTGTGTCTTTTTGACATGACCCAGATGTCTTAATTGCTTCCTTGCTTTCTGGCCTAAAAGGCGTCCAGAGCTCATCACTTACATGTTTTGTTAGGGCCTGGAATTGGCTGTCTCTCTAAAAAAACATGGTTTCTCTTAGTGGAAAATGATATGGGAAGGTTAAAACCACAGGTTGGTGTCTGGAGTACCAATTGCGCTGGGTTGTCATTACTTCTAAACATTTTGGTCAAAACCAGGAAGAGAGAAGTATATCATGAATTCACCTTGGTATTTCCAGGCCCAATTTAAGATTGTGAGATTTTTACTTCCTTCCTTTTTTTTTTTTTTTTTTAAGATTTTATTTATTTATTTGACAGGCAGAGATCACAAGTAGGCAGAGAGGCAGGCAGATAGATAGAGAGGTGGAAGCAGGCTCCCTGCTGAGCAGAGAGCCTGATGCGGGGCTCGATCCCAGGATCCTGGGATCATGACCTGAGCCTAAGGCAGAGGCTTTAACCCACTGAGCCACCCAGGCGCCCCTTTACTTTATTTCTTTTTATAATTTAATTTGTGATTTATACATACATCTGTAATTTAATGTTTATTTTTCTTTCCTCTGATGCTGAAAATCTTAGTTCCTGGGGCACCTGGCTGGCTTGGTGGGTAGAGTGTGTGACTCTTGATCTTGGGGTTGTGAGTTTGAGTCCCATGTTGGGTGTGGAGATAAAAAACAACATCTGTTAAAAAAATAGTCTTGGGGTGCCTGCGTGGCTCAGTTGGTTAAGCAACTGCCTTCAGCTCAGGTCGTGATCCTGGAGTCCTGGGATCAAGTCCCACATCGGGCTCCCAGCTCCATGGGAAGCTTACTTCTCTCTCTGACCTTCTCCCTCTCATGCTCTCTTTCTCTCTCTCAAATAAATAAAAATAAAATCTTAAAAAAAAAAAGTCATAGTTCCTAATGCCACCAGTACAACTGTGTATATGTTCAAAATAACAGTATCACTACTGTTTAATACTAAATAATTTAATATTTCTTTGTGGTTCTTTTTGTCCTTAGGATGTATCCTGCCGCAGATGTGTGGTCAAATGGCCATGTTTTAAAATCACTTGAAATAATTCTCTGCGTGGTTTTGTCACCAGTTTGGCATATAGTTAGGTATAGTTGTTTTTAATTTTTAGGGATTGCTTTTTTTCCTTGTTTTTGAATTGATCCTGTTTTATAGTGTTCTGAAACATTTGCATGGTCCTGAGGTTGAAAATGTAAACCAGGTCTATTCTGAGAAAAAAAAAAGGCTTTCATTTCTGTTCCTCCAACCTGCTACTTTCTTTTTTCTGTGGTTAGAATTTTAGTCAGTCAGTGATATCCTTCCATTTTTTTCTCAATACAAGTAACTACATTTCTTTCTCTACCTTAAATGTAGACTGTTCTACATTTTATTTCTCTCTCTCTCTCTTTTTTTTTTTAAAATTTTTTATTTTTTATAAACATATATTTTTATCCCCAGGGGTACAGGTCTGTGAATCACCAGGTTTACACACTTCACAGCACTCACCAAAGCACATACCCTCCCCAATGTCCATAATCCCACCCCCTTCTCCCAACCCCCCTCCCCCCAGCAACCCTCAGTTTGTTTTGTGAGATTAAGAGTCACTTATGGTTTGTCTCTCTTTTTTTTTTTTTTTTTGAAGATTTACTTCCTGGGGCCCCTGGGTGGCTCAGTTGTTAAGCCTCTGCCTTCGTCTCAGGTCATGATCCCAGGGTCCTGGGATCGAGCCCCGCATCGGGCTCTCTGCTCAGCAGGAAGCCAGCCTCCTTCTCCCTCTTCCACTCCCCCTGCTTGTCTTCCCTCTCTTGCTGTGTCTCTGTGTCAAATAAATCCTTAAAAAAAATAAATATTTACTTCTTTATTTTAGAATGAGAGAGAGCTTGAGCAAGCAGAGGGAGGGGCAGAGGGAGAGAATCCTGAAGCAGGCTCCCTGCTGGGCACAGGGCCTGATGTGGGGCTCGATCTCAGGACCCTGAGACCATGACCTGACCTGAAATCAAGAGGCAGACACTTAACCAGCTGAGCCACCCAGGCACTCCACTGTTATGTATTTTTTAATTTTTAATTTTTTTAAAAGATCTATTTATTTGAGAGAGACAGCACAAGATTGGGGGGGCAGAGGGAGAGGGAGAATCCCTTTTTTTTTTTTTTTAAGATTTTAGAGAGAGAGAGAATGAGCAGGGGAGGGGCAGAGGACAAGCTGACCCCCCACTGCGTGATGAGCTGGATATTGGGCTCAGTCCTAAGACCCTGAGGTCTTGACCTGAGCTGAAGTCAGGTGCTTAACCCACTGAGCCACCCAGGCACCCTGTAGAGAGAGACTCTTAAGCAGACACCCTGCTGAGTGCAGAGCCAGACAGGGCTTGATCTCATGACCCAGAGATCACAACCTGAGCTGAAATTAAAAGTGCCCTGCCTCTTTTGCATTTTAGCTGAAATCCCAGAGATAACTCTACAGTCTGTGCCCTCTACAGTATGAGATCTTCCTCATTTCTTTTGACTGACAGAACTCCATTGTGTGATGCCATATGGTTTAATCAGACAAGTTCCTATTAAGAACATTTAGACTGTTTCCGTTCTTCTGCTGTTATAAATAGAAGCACTGTACTGTTTTTTTAACACATGATGTTACATTAGTTGCAGGTGTACAACATAGTGATTCACCCACTTTATACCTTATGCTCTACTCACTGCAAGTGTAACCGTCAAATCACCACGCACCGCTGTACAGTATCACTGACTCAGTTCCCTTTGTGATTTATTCATTACATCACCGGAAGCCTCTATCTACCACTCCCCTTCACCCATTTTGCCCATCCCCTGGCAGCCTCTCAGTTCTTTATATTTATAAACAAATATGCGTTTTGTTTATGCAGTGTTTTGTAGATTCTATATATAAGTGAAATCATGTGGTATTTTTGTTTCTAAGATTCCACTTAGCATCATGCCCTTTTAGGTCCATTTATGTTATCGCAAATGGCAAGATCTCATCCTTTTTTATGGCTAAGTAGAAATTCCTTATTATTTATATTTTTTATACAAATCACATCTTTTTTTACTGATTAGTCTATTGAAGAACACTTGGGCTCCTTCCATATCTTGGCTATTGTAAATAATGCTGCAGGAAACATAAGGGTGCATATGTCTTTTTGATTTCTTTGGGTAAATACCTAGGAGTAGAATTATTGGATTGTATGGTATTTGTGCTTTTAATTTTTTGAGGAATCTCCATACTGTTTTCCGTATTGGTTGTACCAGTTTGCTTCCCACCAACAGTGCACAAATGTTCCTTTTATCCACATCCTTGCCAGCACTTGTTATTTCTTGCCTTTTTAAAATTTTAGCCATTCTGACAGGTGTGAGGTGGTTTTCTTGGGTTTTGATTTGCCTTTCCCTGATGATGAGTGATGTTGAGCATCTTCCCATGTGTCTGGTGGCCACTTGGATGTCTTCTTTGGAAAATTGTCTATTCATGTCCTTGCCCATTTTTTGTACTTCTTGCCTTACACTGTAAAATGTTATAAAAATGTAAGATCGTTGGGGCACCTGGGTGGCTCAGTTGGTTAGGGGTCTGCCTTCAGCTTGGATCAGGGGTCTGCCTTCAGCTTGGGTCATGATCCCAAGGTCCTGGGATCAGGCCCTGCATTGGGCTCCCTGCTCGGCAGGGAAGTCATCTTCTCCCTCTCTCCCTCTTGCTCTACTCCTGCTTGTGTTTTCTCTCTCTCTGTCTCTCTCTCTTTCTCTCTCCCCCTCTCACTCACTCTCTCAAATAAATAAATAAAATTTTTTTAAAAATGTAAGATCATTAATAGTAGTGCAGAGTTTTAATAAAAAACAAAACAAAACAAAACTTAACTGCTGGACAGGACAGACAGGCAGTACCCAAGTGAGTGACAGCAGCTCTGCTCCTCACTCTGGAGGTAACTGTTAAGTGTTAGGACAGGATTTAAGTAGGCATCGTTCAGTAAGAGGTTTGAGGGGGGAAATATAGCAACATTCATTCTTTCAACAAACAGGCATGTCTTAGGAGCAGCAGAGAGCCTCCAATGTCTGACCCCTCCAATTCTCAAGTTTTCCTTCTGTGCCATCAGACTGTTTATTAGGATTTTATACTCTAAAGCATTGTTGCTCGGGTGTTGAATATTTGGTCAGAGTTAGGAGGGAAGATGTCATGTCCGTTCATTTAATCCTCATAACATTATATGAAGCAGGTATATTATCCATATTGGGGAAGGAAACTAAACTCACTTTTTTTTTTCTCTAAAATCTACTCTTCTTCCTGTTTCCGCATATCGGAAAATGGCACCACCATTCCCCCCAAGCCAGAACTGAGACCCATACTTTGATTTCTCCTCCTTCCCTCACCCCCATTCAGTTCTTCATCCCATCCTTCCAAATAACTCTTTTCCCATCTCTGAAGTTTGTACCTCTTATTCCCTTCCATGTATTTTGCCCATCCACCTACCCTGTTCCCCTCTGGCAGCCATCAGTTTGTGCTCTGTATTTCAGATTCTCTTTTGTTTGTTCATTTATTTTTTAGATTCTACATATAAGTGAAATTGTGGTATTTGTCTTTCTCTGACTTCATGTATTACCTTCTAGGTTCATCTATGTTGTTGCAAATGGCAAAATCTCACTTTTTTATGGCCTAGTGATATTCCCTAGAGAGTGAGAGAGAGAGAGGGAGAGGGAGTGTGTGTGTGTGTGTGTGTGTGCATGTGTGCACATATACACATACTACATCTCTTTTTTAAGATTTAACTTATTTATTTGACAGAGAGCATTAGCAGGGAGGAGAGGGAGAAGCAGGCTCCCTGCCTAGCAGGGAGCTTGATGTGGGGCTCGATCCCAGGACCCTGGGATCATGACCTGAGCTGAAGGCAGATGCTTAACCAACTGAGACACCCAGGTGCCCTACACACTACATCTTTATCTACTCATCTGTTGATGGATGTTTAAGTGCTTCCATCTCTTGGCTACTGTAAATAATGATGCAATGAATGTAGAGGTGCATATGTCTTTTTGCATTAGGTTTTTTTTTCCTTAGGATAAATACCCAAAAGTGAGATTGCTGACTCCTTTGGTATTTATAGTTTTAATTTTTTGAGGCACCTCCATACTGTTTTCCACAGTGGCTACACCAGTTTGCATTCCTACCAACAGTGCGTAAGGGTTATTTTTTTCCTGCACATCCTTGCCAACGCTTATTTCTTGTCTTTTTTATTTTAGCCATTCCAACAGGCGTGAGGTGGTGGCTCATTGTAGTTTTGATTTGCATTTCCCGGGTGGTGAGTGGTGTTGAGCGTCTTCACGTGTCTGTTGGCCATTGGATGTCTTTGTTGGGGAAATGTCTATTCACGTCCTCTGCCCATTTTTTTTTTTTTTAAGATTTTATTTATTTGATAGAGAGATCACAAGTAGGCAGACAGAGAGGGGAAAGCAGGTTCCTTGCCGAGCAGAGAGCCTGATGCGGGGCTTGATCCAGGACCCCGAGACCATGACCTAAGCCGAAGGCAGTGGCTTAACCCACTGAGCCACCCGGGTACCCCTCTGCCCATTTTTTGATTGGACTGTTTAATGGGTATTGAGTTGAATGAGTTCTTTATACATTTTGGTTATTAACACCTTATTAAGTACGGCATTTGCAAATATCTTCTCCTATTCAGTAGGTTGTCTTTTTGGTTTTTTGATAGTTTCCTTTGCAGTGCAAAAGGTTTTTAGTTTGGTAGAGTGCCGATTGTTTATTTTTGCTTTTGTTGCCCGTGCCTGACATGACAGGTCCAAAAAAATGTTGCTAAGACTAATGTCCAAGAGCTTAGAACTGATGTGTTCTTTTAGGAACTTTATGGTTTCCGTTCTTACATTTAAGTGTTTTACTCATTTTGAATTTATTTTTGTGTATGGTATAAGATAGTCGCCCAGTTTCGTGCTTTTCCATGTAGCTATCCATTTTCCCAGCACCGTTTATTGAAGAGACTGTCTTTTCCTCATTGAATTTTCTTGGCTCCTTTGTTGTAGATTAAATGACCACATAAGTGTGGATTTATTTTACGCTGTCTATTCTGTCTCATTGATCTGTGTGTGTCTATTTTTGTGCCAGTACCATACCATTTTTATTATTACAGCTTTGAGGTGTAATTTAAAATCTGGGGTGTGATACTTCCATCTTTCTTTTTCTTTCTCAAGATTTCTTTAGGCTATTCAAGGGCTTTTGTGGTTTCATACAAACTTTAGGATTATTATGTTCTAGTTTTGTGGAAAATGCCATTGTTATTTTGATAGGGATTGCCTTGGAGCTTGTAGATTGCTTTGGGTAGTATGGACATTTTAATTCTAGACATGAGCATAGTGTATCTTTTATACCTTTTGTGTCATCTTCAGTTTCTTTCATCGGTGTATTACAGTTTCTGGAGCGCTGGTCTTTCACTTCCTCAGTTAAATTTATTCCTAGGCATCTTCTTCTTTCTGATGCAGTTGTAGATAGGATTGTTTTCTTATTTTCTCTTTCTGGTAGTTTGTAATTAGTGTATAGACACACATCAGGTTTCTGTATATCAATTTTGTATCCTGCAACTTTACTGAATTCATTTATTCTAAAAGTTTTTTTGTGGAGTCATTAAGGTTTCCTGTATATAGTATCATGTCCTCTCCAAACAGTGACGGTTTTACTTCTTCCTTACTAATTTGGATGCCTTTTATTTCTTGTCTGGTTGCTGTGGCTGGGAGTTCTAGTGCTGTGTTAAATGAAAGTGGCAAGAGTGGGCATCCTTGGCTTACTCCTGATCTTAGAGCAAGGGCTTTCAGTTTTTCACCATTGAGTATAATGGCTGTGCATTTGTTCTGTATGGCCCTTATTATGTGGAGATATATTTACACCCGCATGGCTGGGAGTTTTGATTATGAAAGGATACTGAGCTTTGTTCAATGCTTTTTCTGCATCCGTTGAGGTGGTGTGGTTTTTATCCTTTATTTTGTTCATGTGTATCATGCTGATTGATTTGTGGATTGTGAACCAAACCTGGAATAAATCTCACCTGATCATGGTGTAGGATCCTTTCAACATACTGTTGAATTCAGTTCGCTAACGTTCTCTTGAGCCAGTAACTCTTCAGTTCACTAGCTTACCCCTCTTCTCACTGCCACTTCCCAGTTTTGGCCGTCCTCACCCCCTGGAGTGACGACAGCCTCCTCACAGTCTCCCTGTCTCCAGTCCCACCTTCACTCCCTGAACCACGCTCCACACTGTAGGCGGAATGTTCAAGTGCATTCATTTAAAAACATCCTGTGCCATTCGCTGGTATGAACGCTTTACAAATATTAACTCACTGAGTTGTGACCCTGTGAAGCTGGTACCATTCTCTGGGTTTTTAAGGAGGAGGAAGTGGAGTCACAGAGCCCATAAGTAACCCGTCTGCGGACAGGTGGCTGGCAGCCGCAGAACCAGGATCTGAGCTCGGGCAGCCCAGCTTCTAACGTGCGCTCTCGCAGACTGCTGTTCGCCGCTGCCCTTCAGAATCATGGATCCAGCTTTGTCCCTCTGGTGCAGAGCTCTTGAGTGTCTGTCCCTTGCTTTTAGGGTAAGCCCAAACTCTGACATGTTTGTAAGGCCCCCAGCCTCTCCAGCCAGCTTCATTGTGCCCCCACTTGCTCTCCCTCCCAGTGGTCCAGACATAACAGCTTCCTGCTGGTTTCCAGAGCCCCGCTTTTCTGCTTTCAAGACTTTGTACTGCCACTTCTTCTACCCAGACTCTCCCTAGGAGGTTAGCCTCACTCCTCCTCCTGGTCTTGCCGAGCTGTTCTCCCAGGCAGCTTCTTCTGACCCATACCTAGTCCGGATCATGTGCTCCCATTAGACCCTGGGTGTTTTCTTTGTCTTGACATTTGTCACTTTGCATGTAAGTGACTGCAAGTGTGTCAGTGCCCTAGGGTCAGGATGCGTTTGTCTTGTTTGCTGTGTGTTCCTAGCTCCTAGAACAGTGCCTGGCTTTCAGTAAGGGAAAAAAACCAACCTGAGTGAAAAAAAGAGAGTCCAAGATTAAGTATTTTGTTAAGAGTTGCACTACCAGGGGCGCCTGGGTGGCTCAGTGGGTTAAGCCGCTGCCTTCGGCTCAGGTCATGATCTCAGGGTCCTGGGATCGAGTCCCGCATCGGGCTCTCTGCTCAGCAGGGAGCCTGCTTCCCTCTCTCTCTGCCTGCCTCTCCATCTACTTGTGATTTCTCTCTGTCAAATGAATAAATAAAATCTTTAAAAAAAAAAAAAAAAAAGAGTTGCACTACCAGTAAACAGTAAAGCCAGTATTTGAACACAGGTCCTTCTAGTTTAGACACTTGCATTATAAATCACAATGTGATATTAGAATGTTGGGGTTTGGACTCTTTAAACATTAGTTTTGGGATCCCCGGGTCTCTTCAAATTGTAGGTTAACTCCGGAGAAGGGCTGACTTTGGCTGGGTACTCTGTAATCACCATCTTAAAAGCAGTTTTTAGCCTCGTTTGCTGGTGCTTTGTGTACAGATGTTTGTGTGCTCAGTTTCCTTGTCGGAAAAGAAGGATTTTGATCAAAATGAAGGGCGTGGCTCGCTTTTATTGAAGGAACAGTCCCCTTCCCTAGTATATATGCTAACTGATTATCCTCAACCTTGGAAGTGTCTTCTGAATTATTCCTGGAGGCGTGGTGCTCACCGGAATTCACAGAAACCAGTGATCAGTGCTGTTTTGTTATAATAGAATGGGCAAGGGGTGAACTGGGATGTTTTATCCAGTTGTGATTCAGAATTTTTTTTTTAATTTAAAATGATTCGTGGTGATTTCGTCATCCCTCCATCCAGTGGAATTGATTTAGAGCATTTGCACTAGCAGTGGGGCAATAGCATGCTGTTTATCATAAACTTATCATTAACTTATCATAAAAAGCGTGTCAACTTAGGGATGTTCATTATATAATTTTCTGTAAAATTACACATGCGTAGTTCTTCCAGCTACCTGCCTGATTTTTGTTAGGCAGTGGTTCTAAAGTGGTTTTGTGCCTGATGCTTCTACCCTTCTTTTCCTAGGGCTGTGTGTGTGTGTGTGTGTGTGTGTGTGTGTCTGTGTGTTTGTGTATAGCAGCAGAGTGCTTATTTCCAGACAGGTTCAACCTGTGCTTATTTACTAACCTGCAGGGACAAAAGGTTTGTCAGCCAGTCAGCTTCTCTATCTAAACCCTAGGCCTGTTGTATCCTGCTCGTCTTCCTGTAATCTGTTATGTCCTGCTTGGTATTGACACAGTGATCTAAATACGTATTTGAAGTCTATTACAGGAACTTGTAAATCACGTGAGGATGTAGGTAAATATAGAAAAAGCCCTTTGCAATCTGATTAATAAATTATCTTTTAATTTCAAATAACTTCTTCCAGGATACCATGTAATCAGAATTTAATTTAATAATCTACATGTATTACATGAACAGTTAAGTTTATCATTAAGTATAAATCCCACATGAGCAGAGACCTGGCCTGCCTTATTCCCACTGTAACCCCCCAAAGCCTGGGATGTGCCTGGACACATAGGCGGTATTCAGTACTTCATTCTTTAATGAGTAAATCTCCATTTACAGTGAAGACTGGAAGAATTAAAATAGTTGTATTTATACCTAGATAATAGCATGCTTTTGATGGTTTCAGATTCCTTCAGTGCAGTCAGTTAGGTGCTGGGGATACAGAGATGTGAAGATCTGGCTCAGGTCCCCAGTCATTTTATTGACTCAACAAATATTTATTGATTCCAGTTACTTTGTGCCAAGGTGCTGTGCTAGGGGTTTGGGAATACAGGAGTGAGTAGTCATGACCTCTGCCCTCCTGTTGCATTTAGTTTAGAAAGAAAGGAATGGGAGGAGGGTAGGCGAGCTGGAAACTTGGATGCAAGCACTGGAAACCAGTTTGCTGGATTTGTTCAGCTGGCAAAATGTTTTTGTCTTTTTCTTTTTTCCATTCTCACTCCCTACAGTGTCACAGTGATCATTACTGATCTGGTCCCTGTAAAGATCTGAGTTGTTTTGCCTTTTGCCTTAGCATAAAATAGTTAGACTGCCATGCAGGCAATGAGATTGTAATGTGAAACTTGCCACGAGAGCCTCGTGTACCTGTTGCGGGGAGACTTCAGGAAAACCAGCTCCTTAGTTGAGGGAAGGAAGAGTAGCACCCTGGTGAGGTGAGGAGACCAGATGGGGGAGTGCAGATCCGGTTCAGGTGTGTGCCCTTGGCCCTGTGACTGAACAACTTTGGGCCCCCTGCTGTTGATCTGAAAGTGAGGGGGTGGTGCCCCATCTGTGCTGCAGAGAGCCCTCTCAGAGCTGCCTCCCCCTCCCTCTAGACCCCCAGGAGCAGCCCTACTTCTGCTGTTCTGCCTCTTGGGCTTCTCTGAAACATTTTGTTTGAGCATGTTTTCTTTGGCTAAAAAGAGTTTTAAAATCTCTGGACTAGATGATCCCCAAAATTCCTGCATGCCTGGCATCCGGTGATGAGTACTTCTGACATTCCATGTTTACTGCTTCTGTGCTCCCAGGAAGAAAAAATGGCAGCAGCCTCTTCTTGTCAGGTGCAAATACCCTTTGTTCTAACAAAAGGTTATTTGAGTGAGATGAAGGTCAGAGAGAAGTTCAGTGATGATTTGGGTTAGAACCGTGAGAGTTTTAGTTCTGTGTATACTACTCTTTTCCCACAGTGGTCTTCTATGGCAGAGTCTTAATTGCTCCCTTAAAAACCCCTTTTCTTGTACTTTCTGAAGGATTGAGAGTCACACACTTTATGTTGTTTTGACATCTGGGTTTCTTTACGTTTTCTCCAAGCTATCCTCACTATCTACAATATTTATGGAGAAATATACTGGAATTGTTTGAGAGCATCTCTCCTTGCATGTTGTTTGCTCTGTCTTTTCTCGCTTTTCCCTTGTTCCTGGGAAAATCCAGTTGTTGTGGAAATAATCATGATGTCTGAGAAACAGGAACTATTTTGACATATCTCTCGCCAGGAATTAGACCCAAAGGAAGGGAATCAATGTCAGAAAGAAAAAGATAATAGAAGAGCGATTGCCTGAATGGTTGGTTGTTCAGCAGTCGCTGGGTATGACCTTACACATCACTTATTTGCTTGGAGCCCTAGTCTCCTGTACAGTGGAGACCGTAATACCTTCCATAGGGAGTTGTTTTGGTACTTAAGGATGGAAAGTCCTTTACCTGGTGTTTGGCCTGCGGTAGGCACTTAATAAGTTAGAATCTCTCTCTTCTCCCCCTACTGTTTTTTAAAAAGATTTTATTTATTTGTATGAGACAGAGAAAGCACACGAGTGAGGCAGCTGGTGGACGGGGAGAGGGAAAGAGAGAGAGAATGTCAAGTGGACTCCCTTGCTGAGCATTGGGCTCTATCCCATGACTCTGAGATCATGACCTGCGCCAGAATCAAGAATTGGATGCTCAGGGGGCACTTGGGTGGCTCAGTCATTAAGCATCTGCCTTCAGCTAAGGTCATGATCCCAGGGTCCCGGGATCGAGCCCCGCATGGGGCTCTCTGCTCAGCGGGAAGCCTCGTTTCCCTCTCCCACTCCCCCTGTTTCTGTTCCCTCTCTCACTGTGTCGCTCTCTGTCAAATAAATAAAATCTTTAAAAAAAGAAAAAGAATTGGACGCTCAATTGACTGAACCACCCTGGCTCCCCTCCCTTTTCTTTTGATGTACCTTTCCTCTTTAGGAATGTTCCTGCCTGCCTGCCTCCCTCCCCTCTTTTCCACACGTTTATTAAACTCCTCCTGACGCCTGCCAGGCATTGCTCATGGATACAACAGTGAGTCAGACAAAGTACCTGTCATCACAGAGCACATGTTTCAGCATCTCCTCACTAGGATGTGGGAATCATCGGGGACTAGCAGACAGAACATAGAAAGTTCTCTTCCAGCGCAATCCTAAAAAGGCAACCCAATTAAAAAATGGGCAGAGGATTTGACTATCACTGTTCAAATGTGAATGGTCAATAAACAAATGAAAAGAAGCTTTCCATCAGTCCCCAGGAAAACGGAAACCAAAAGCACAATGAGAAGAGGCTTCACAGCCAGTAGGATATAGGATAGCTGTAATCTCAAACACCGCCAGTAACAAATTGCTAAGGATTTGGAGAAATCAGAATCCTTACACACTGTTACTAGGGCTGTAAAGTGGTGCAGCCAATTTGGAAACCAGTCTGGCACTTTCTTAAAATGCTCAACATGAGTTACCACATGACCCAGCATTCCTCCTGGATATCCAGCCAACAGCAATGAAAACACATGTCCGTAGAAAAGCTTACATACCTGAGTGTTCCCAGCAGCATTGTTCGTGATAACCAAAATGACGTCCAGGTGTCCATCAGCCAATGAATGAACAGAATGTGGGCTGTCCATAAAATGGAATATTATTCGGCAATAAAAAGGAATAGAGCGTGGATATATGCCACAGCATGGATAAGCCTTAAACACACTATGCTGAGTAAAAGAAACCAGTCACAAAAGACTGTATGGTGTGATCTCATTTACATTCAGTGTCCCAAACCAGCAGATCTGTAGAGACCGATTAGTGGTTGTCTGGCGTGGGAGAACCAGAGATGAGTGATGGTAGCTGGTTATACGTATGGGGTTTCTTTTTGGGATGATGAAAATGCTCTAAAATTATTTTATGGTGATAGTTGAACAATTCTGATGTGTTTTTTTTTTGTTTGTTTGTTTTTAAAGTAAATTCTGTGCCCAACACGGGGCTTGAACCCATGACTCCAAGATTAAGAGTCACATGCTCCGCTGACGGAGCCAGCAAGGTGCCCTGTGAATGATTCTAAATATACCAAAGACCACAGGTTATACATTTTAAATGGCTGAACCTTGTATGTGGATTATATCCCAGGATGACTGTTAAGTGTAGTTCCCCTTCTGTCTCCTAACTTGATCCATGTCATGGGTGCTCTGGCCGCATCCTAGAACAAAACAGGTCAACCTCCAGGCCCCTCGTGGGGCCCCCTTGCCACCACCATTCACCATCCCCTGGCATTTTCCTTTCCTTTACAGTTAAGACTCCTAAAAGGTTAGGAAATAAATAACTTAGGAAGACTTCATTCCAGAGGAGTTGGAAATTAGTGGATAAGCAGAAAGAGGAAAAATTTTGGACATTTAATCTCACCACCCAGAGATAATCATTATGAACACTTTATGTCATTTTAGCTTAGCAAAGATGACACCTCGTGTTTTTATTTTCAAAGAGGAATACTGTTATAAGGAAAGGCCTATGTTAAGTTACGAAGAACAGAATATTTTTTGAAGAGAAATGTCTTAATCTTCTATAACGATATTAAACATGGAGGGTTTTGTGCATGATTTGATTTTGAAGCTTTTTGGGATTGTCTGCGTCCGATTTGAGGTCATTCAGTCTTAATGCGTTGGAAACATCCCTGCTCCTTGCAGGTGGATGGAATCCGTGACGCCCCCTTGCTTTTTAAGCCACACTTGTTCCATGGTTTTTGCTTACCCTGCAGCCTGATCGCACAAGAGGATTTCAGTCTTAAACACTTTCGGGTGTGTGAAAGCCCCGTGCCCCAGTGAAATGAACATTTCATGACTTCCCTTCGGCCTCTGCAGACTGTCTGGCCGACACTGGCTGGGAATGAGGATGGCAGCTGGTGAGAAGGATTTACAGCTTTCGAAATCACATTGAGCTAATTCCATTGATCTTTTCTCCCCCTTTTGCCTGCGCAGAATTAGATTGGCTGAGCAACCCGAGCTTTTGTGCTGGAGCCGTAACCTCTCTGAGCCAACAGCCTGAGGAGGCCACCGCCCTGGTTTCTGAAGGGTCATCGCCGACGAGGTAGTTTTTCTGAAAGATGGATTTTTCATTTTTGTCTGTGTGTTGTCTGTCGCTGGGTTCGAAAAACGCTCCTTAGGAAACTCTGTGATAAAAGAGCGAATTACAACTCTTCTTTTGACTCCAACTAATGAGGTGCCCTTTGTTTTCCCTCTCCTCACTCATAGATTATTTATTCCTCTTTCCCTGCTTTGCCTTTTGTCGTGGCAAGTGTGTGACACAGCGCCAGTAACAAGGCCACAAGGGAAATGGCAGCATTGTGACTTATTGAGTAACTTAACTGACCTCGCTAGTAACCTTTAGAATATTGTAACACCAATGTTCCCTCAGTTGCATTTTCACCATTTTGGGAAAAATGGAAGAGGCTGGTGTGATACAACATCGGATAAAATCTCATGAAAACTTTGGGGACAGCAGAAGGACATACATCTGCACCAGGCTTTGAAAGAAGTTGTGGTAGAGCATCGAATTGAGAAGTGAGCCCTCTCGCAAATATGGACTAGGTGGTCTCATTAAGATGAGGAGCCCCCAGGGGCACCTGGGTGGCTCAGTAGGTTAAGCCTCTGCCTTTGGCTCAGGTCATGGTCTCAGGGTCCTGGGATCGAACCCCACATCAGGCTCTCTGCTCAGCAGGGAACCTGCTTCCCTCACTCTCTCTGCCTGCCTCTCTGCCTACTTGTGATCTCTGTCAAATAGATAAATAAAATCTTAAAAAAAAAAAATAAATAAGGACCCCAGGAAGGCAGTCCTTTGAAAGTGCAAGAAACCTTTAGAAGTGGACACTAGTTGGTGCCAGAGGGAGAGTTGTCTGTAGATATTTCAAAAATGTGGAAGGGCTCATCATAACCTTTAAAAACAAGATCAGAATTAAACCTTTTTTAATTAAAAAAAAAAATTTTTTTTAGGACATGCTGCCCTAATGTGTAGGACTGAAAATAAACCCTTTATAACATTGCTTCAGAAAGTACTGTATTTGATAAAGTAACTGGTAGATTATTTTCGTTTTAAAATGTACAGATGTGGGGTGCCTGGGTGGCTCAGTCAGTTAAGAGGCTGCCTTTGGCTCGGGTCATGATCCCAGGATCCTGGAATCGAGTCCTTCGTCAGGCTTCTTTCTCAGTGGGGAGCCTGCTTCTCTCTTTGCCTCTGCCTGCCACTCTGCCTGCTTGTTCTCTATCTCTCTGACAAAAAAATAAATAAAATCTTAAAAAAAAAAAAAGTACAGGTGTGAAAGTCCAGGTTTAGAAGCTATTAAAATTAGAATTTCTTCACCTACTGTTGGTTTAGGGCCAACTCTTTTATTTTTCCCCCCGTTGGGTCAGGGTGGGGTCCAACTCTTAAATCCTTAAGGGGAGTCGTGATCTGGGAAGGCACTATATAAGTATGTGGGCGAATAGTAAGCCCCCGTGGGCATTTCTGGAGTTCTCTTTTACACACTTGTTTACTTATTTACATAGTCGTCTCCCTACTTCTCATCTGAAAATAATTCCAATGTTGATTTTCCCAAAACAGGAGTCCTCTGAAATCAGAGACTTCAGATGAAAGTGACGCTAACAGAAAGCCCAGACAAACAACCAGGAAAAAGAAGAAAGAGAAGAAGAAGAAGAGGAAGCATCACCACAAGAAAACCAAGAGAAAACGTGGGCAGGCTAGTAGCAGTGGCTCCGAGCCGGATAGTGAGCCTGAAAAGGACAAAACTTCCAGAAGCACTGGAGACAGTAGAAGGGAATCCGAGAAGCCAAGGTGGGTTTTCTATTCTCAAATACCTGCGACTCTTCAAAGTTTGTATTTTTTCCCTTCAGTTGCCACAAATGAGACATTTGAATGACTATTTAGCCACTCAGTCAAATGGAGTCCAAAACACACCCAAATAGAGCTGTACCATGAGGTCACATTTAATAAAAAAGAAAGAAAGAAAACTTTCATTAAAAAAATTAGGGCTGTGATTTTATTTGAGAAATGTTATTTAGACACAGTAATGATCGTGTCAAAATCTGATGTGGACGAAAGGTCTTTGGGATTTTGAAAGATGGCTGATGTACCATGCCATGGGAATCTGGGCCAGTTTACTACATCGTTGAGGCTCCGTCTGTGAGGGTCAGAGTAAGAGGAACGTCTTATTTCTCTTCCGTGGTCCCTCTCTTCCTTCTGATCGCTCACATCAGCTACCGCGGACCCACACTCTTTGGTCGGGGGCCATGTAGCAGGATCATCGTTGCGCTTGTCCTTTTCCCAGGTCACATGACTTTCCAGCACTATGTGGAACGTGTGGACTGGCCCATGACCACAGCGTTTCCTCTCCCGGGGGCTTTGCTTCTCCCCACATTTTGCTCAGTCTCCTTGAGCCTGTTGCTCCCCTCGTGCTGCAGTGAGGGCCGCACAGGCGCTCACCGGTAGCTCCCCTCTGCCTCGTCTCCTCTGTTCCCTCGTGGGGGGCGCTTGTCCATGCCCACGACAGGCTGCATGGGGTGGAATTGAGTTATTTCTTCCCTTTTTTCTTTTCTTTGTTCGTATGGGCTCGAGGAGAGAAGATTGAAGTCCCTGTCCAAGGCATACTCAAAAAATTCAGTGCTACTAAGACTTTTTTGGCTCTTCAGGGATTATTTGCTTAGATGTCCCAGCGACGTCAGTTAGAGCGCTGTGGTGCCGTGAGTCTGGAATCTGATCCACGGAGTCTGCATCAGACAGGCGGACACTGAGTCCTCCTGTGGATCCTTCTGCCAGCAGACCTGTGCAGAGCCTCGCAGGCCACTGTGACTCAGGGCATCCGGATTCAGTCATCTCTGTGCCTCCAGGCTCTGTCTATAACCCAGGCTTGCTCTAGAAGGGGAGAATTAGAAGGTTCTGACTTTGAGTTTCTGTGGGCAGGAATCACTCCTGTCTAGCTTGCCCCGTACTCTCTCAGCAGCTGGCCTGGGGAAAAAGTACATTTCTGTTGTGTGAATGAATGGATACGTTATTGATGCTTTTGCTTCTCAGTATGTCTTCAGAGCAACATATATTAATCATTGTTTCTTCTGAAAACTCAGTATTAGCTACTTGTCTTTTTTTTTTTTTTTTTTTTTTTTTTAAAGAGTTGAGGAAAATGAGTTTTGAAGGATTTTCTGAACCCACACAGGAGCTGCCATTAGAACCTGGAAGGTAATTAATTCCAGCCTGTGCGTAATCAACCAGGGGTGAGCTTTAGAGCCTCTTGGTGGGTCTGTGATCTAGAGGGCATTTTTAAGTTCATTGATATTTTTCAGAATACCCCCATTAAGATCAAAATCGACTGTTCTTATTCTTCTCGCTTACTTTCTTACTGTGGACTTCCGTAGTCTCTTCCTGGGAAGATGACCTGGAGACAAGGACTAAGACGTTCGTGAGTTGTGAGAGTATTTCCATGATGTCAGGAAAGTAGGTTCCTGGGGGTATCGGGCACCATATAGGAGCTCTGTTTTAGGGTGGGGGAGGGATGACGTCTCCTGGGGCTTCTCAGGGACCTCTGTCTTCTAAGGTGAGCTCTTCACCTCCGGGTGGGGTCATAGTCTTCTAGTGCACAGCCCAGACCACAGCCTGCTTCCTACCTCAGTACCCAATAGGAGAGGATCAGAGCTCCTTTACCCCCCAGGGGTGGTCTGCTCCCTCCTCCCTCCCCCGTAGGCTTTCCATTTCTTTCTGGAATGCATCGATCTCATTCCTTCCCTTGGCTGCCCCTTGCAGTGTTTGTGGACAGAAAACCCTCCACAGGTGTTCTGAGGGGAACGTGTTAAAAATCACCATGTATTTTAACCTATTCAGCAAATGCCCATTACAAGCTACTTTGTGTCCCCAAAATGCCATTCCTCTGTATTCCCAGCCCAGGATAACTTAGAAGCTTTTAGAATCTTTATTTCTATCTGGGCAGAATCAAAAAGCTACGATGGAACAAGGTTAAGGGCTGTTTTGACTACTTTGGCAGCTTCTTGTGTCAGCAGCATGATGAGCTGCTTCTCTTCAGAGGAGAGAAAATACTAGATGCCAGAACAACTTTCCCTCCCTCTTGCCTTTGACTCCTAGGGAAGCGGTTTCATTTGTGTCTCAGCTGGAGGTCTACCAACTCTCAGGTTGGCTCAGAGGAATAAGGAAGGGTCTTGGCTCACAGTGGGCTCTCTCTGGTCTTGGTGTAGGAGGGAGTAGCCCACAGAGCCTGGGCTATAAAAACGACATTGAGGGGCACCTCGGAGGCTCAGTGGGTTAAGCGTTTGCCTTTGGCTCAGGTCATGGTCCCAGGGTCCTGGGATTGAGCCCCACATTGGGGTCTCTGCTCAGTGGGGAGCGGGAGCCTGCTCCCCCCCCCAACCCCGACCTCTGCCTGCCTCTCTGCCTACGTGTGATCTCTGTCCGTCAAATAAATAAACAAAATCTTGGGGTGCCTGGGTGGCTCAGTGGGTTAGGGCCTCTGCCTTCGTCTCGGGTCATGATCCCAGGGTCCTGTGATTGAGCCCCGCATCGGGCTCTCTGTTCTGCAGGGAGCCTGCTTCCTCCTCTCTCTCTCTCTCTGCCTACTTGTGATCTCTGTCAAATAAATTAAAAAAAAAAATCTTTAAAATAAATTAAAAAAAAAATCTTAAAAAATAAAATGAGATTTAGGTCAGGCCTGAATAATATGTGAGATTGACCCATTCGGAACTGTGGCTTTGTTGTCATTTGGGTTTGAGTTGGAAGAAGCTGAGCACTTTCAAATGAGTTAGGGTAAGCAAGGGCAACCCACTTTATTTATTTATTTTTAAGAGAACTTGTTTATAAATATATATAAAATTCTAGTTACAGTCATTTAATGGAATATTTAGAAAGAACATCTAGGGGCGGCTGGGTGGCCCAGTGGGTTGAAGCCTCTGTCTTTGGCTTGGGCCATGATCCCAGGGTCCTGGGATCGAGCAAAGCAATGGGCTCTCTGCTCAGAAGGGAGCCTGCTTCCCTTCCTCTCTGTCTACATGCCTCTCTGCCTGCTTGTGATCTCTTTCAAATAAATAAATAACATCTTTAAAAATAAAAAAAAGAACATCTAGGGGCGCTTGGGTGACTCAGTTAAGCATCTGACTCTTGATTTTGGTTCAGGTTGTGCTCTCAGGGCCGTTGGGATCGAACTCTGGGCTCCATGCTCTGTGGGGAGTCGAAGTCTCCTCTCCCTCTCCCTTCTCGCCCTCCCTGCGTGCTGCGTCTCTCTCCCTATCTCTAACGTAAATAAGTAAATCTTTAAAAAAATAAAAAAACTCTTGTGTCAAGTTAATTTCTGAGATAAGGTGACTTCTTGGTGAAGTGCCACTTAACGTTGACAGTTCTTGCTTCCTCTCTTAAAGCTTTTTCCACAGTGGGCATCCTCTTTGTCTGTGACACGTGCGCGCGTTACATACTTGAGTGTGTTTGATGCTATGTGCGCATCAGTGTGGAAATGTTTGACTTTTTCATTTTTCTGAAAAGGTGGACGATGTAGCTAGAAGGTTCCAAAGTGCTTCTCCCTCTTTGTTCCTCACTCCTCTGTCCCACAGGCAAGAAAGTCATGCTGCTGCTGATGTTGGGCATCGCTTTGTTTGGCTTGAGGACGTGCAGGCTCTGACAGGAGAAACCTTCAGAACAGACAAGAAACCGGATCCGGCCAACTGGGAGTATAAGTCTCTCTACCGAGGAGACATAGCAAGGTACGCGTCACCATGTCTTTCCAGATTTTCACTGGCGGGAAGTGACTTCTTTCTCCCCCGAGCCCTCTGTGTGCGGTCCCTGTTTGCCCCCCTCCCTTCTGGATTCCGGGGGGTGGGTGTCCCCCATCGCTGGGCTGTTAGGGCATGTGTCTTATCTCACACTCTGAAGTGAAAGCTCAAACCCTGTAATCACGATCCAGGTCTGAGTCACTTATCCATGGTGCCTGGCATTGTGCCGGGCGTAGTAGGTTTTTAGTAAATTGTTGAATGAGGGACTCTAAAAATACCTTGAAATAAATAATTGTGACAAACTATCTGGAAATCATTTGGTCTGATCTATATGCCATTTTAAAAAGTCACGAGCACTTTTTATTCATCTGTCCCCCAAGTAAGCCATTTTAAAAGTGACATTAAGTGGTAATGACTTTTTCAGAATGCTCCCAGTATATGTCACCAGAGAAAAAAAGAGGTGATGGTATTCACTTCAGTAATTAGTTTATTAAACTTTTCTCCTCCACCCTGTCAATCAAAAATATTTAAGTACTTATTGGGGCACCTGGGTAAGGTTCAGTGGGTTAAGCCTCTGCCTTCAGTTCGGGTCATGATCTCAGGGTCCTGGGATCGGCTCTCTGCTCAGCAGGGCACCTGCTTCCCCCTTTCTCTCTGCCTGCCTCTCTGCCTACTTGTGATCTCTCTCTATGTCAAATAAATAAATAAAATATTTAAAAAAAATATTAAGTACTTATTAAATCCCTTAGGCACTGAGTAGTTTATAAGAACTGCTGGGAACACAAAGCAGTCATATACAATCTCTCTTCCCAGACAGCTTACAGGTAATGAAAATTGAAGGTAGAGAATATTGGAATGTAAAGCCAAGAGGAGGCCAATATCATTCTTTATAGACTAATTACTTTTTAAAATAAATTTCGGTTTCCATTACATAGCTGCACCTCCAAATTTTGTCATTAGTCACGACATTATGCCTCACCACATTGGCATTTCCTACTAAGATTTCCTTTATGATATGTTTATATCTGTGATTTTTCAGTGGATATTGGTATCTACATGCTGTCTCCTAAAACCTTATGGCTGAGAGTGAATGACTATTAGAATGTTTTTGTACATTTTTTGAATAATTTTGATACTCCTTGAAGTCATGTTCGGTTCCCCATGGCCCGGTGATGTGGGGCCACAGACGCGGTAGGACCCAGGAAAAGGGGAGGCGAGCAAGCACTGACTGTGAGCCTGTGCTTGTTAGCCTGTGTGATCCTCACAGCTGCCGTGCAAGGAGGGCCGCACTCGTATTTTAGGAACGAGGAAAGGGAACCTCAGAGAGGGTCAGTGGCCTCTCAGGATCATGCTGCCAGGAAGCAGCTTTCTTGGGGAATCTGTGTTCCTCTAACCTCGAATGTTCTTTTCCGGGCCACAAATGAAGATGAGCTGGGTTGTGTGGTAGGCTGCTTTCTACATTGGGAAACGGAGAACTCTGCTTCTCATTCTCACCTGGCCACTGACTCATAATGTAATCCCACTTGAGTTTCTAATCCTGTCTGAGCCTCTCTTTCCTCATTTATTAACTCCTGCTCTGCCTCTCACTCAGATATCAGACATCATCTATAGGAATTAAAAATTAGTTCGCAAAGATAAAGGGTTATTACTTCTTAATAGATGAAAAAACTGAAATATTCCCAATGACCAGCTCTTAAATCTCTGCAAATGAGAGGCCCAGGCCTTAGGAGGAGACTAACGAGGGAAGTTTACTAATGTAAATTGTGAGGATGCTGCTGGAAGGGGCGTTGGTGTGATTTCCCAGTAGATTCTGAAGCTTAGCTGAGCTAAGTCTTACCCGGATTAATAGCCGTACCACTGTTAGTGTCCAGATCTAGGGCAGTATTGGTTCCGTGGCACTGTGAGTTGGTCAGAGGACAGGGGACATGTTTTGTCAGGTCGAAAATTTTCACACTTCACGCAGGGCACTGACAAACCAGGAGCTTTGCAAGGACTCGCCTGGCACCGTCCTATGAGGACCAGGTGAGTCCTTGTGAGTCCTGGGCCTGTGACCGCGATATGGTCCATATCTTTTAAGCTTTGCTGGACCACCTTCTAGAAGGTGGATTGGCAGTGTTCAGTATAACTCGGGAAGGCGGAACCAGGATCAATGAGTGGAAGTTCTAGAGTGTGAGATCTGACTCAGTATCAAAGCAAATTTTCCAGTAGTGTGAGCCTACCAGCAGTGACGTATGCGTTTGTGTATTGTGGTGAGCAGGGCTTAGAGTTCATGGGATTCCAAATTACCTTTGGAAAATTCCTTAGGGCTAATATACTAGCTGTCCGTGAACTTCAGCTCTGCTTTTTCTCCATTTATGGAGTGGACTGTTGTTTAGCTATACACCAGGTGAAATAGTGGGCATATGTTTAGGAGCCAAGTTTTATGAAATAATAACTTTAACTTGTCTAGTGCTTAGTGTATGGCTAAGGACTTGAAATATATAAACTTTTTGATCATCCCTGCTGTTCTGGGATATGGGTAATATTATTATCCCCATGTCACAGATGAGGCAACTGAGGCACAGACAGGTTTTGGGGGATTTTGTTTTAAATAATTTGGTCAGAGTCAACTGGTTAGTAAATGATGGGCTTGGAATTTGGAGCTGGGTAGACGACCACCATGAGAGCACGTGAAGGAATTAAAGTCACCGAAGGAGAGGCAAATTTATTACTGCCCAGCTCACTCTGGGGCTCAGAGCTGCCGAGTGGATTCCGGGCAGAAGTGTGTGCTCGATTTAAATACATTCTTTTCCCATACCCTGTCCCTCTTTCTTTCTTTTCTTTCCTCTCTTCCCATCCCTTCCCTTTTCCTGGGGCTGAATTAATTTAAATTAAATATCTGTATGATATCATTCGCTGAACCTCCAAAGTGGGGTTCCCTCCTTCTGGAATTGTTCCATGTAAGTCCAGCTGACTATTTCATAAGGATTTTACAAAAAACAAAAAAACCAAAAAGCCCCTAAACCTTCATTTGGGGGAATATTGCATTAAATTACAGCCTAGGTTGTTCCCAGTTAAGATTCTATGATAAATGATAAATTAGATAAAACCCAGATGTCCAGCAGCAGAGAGATGTTAACTAGATGAGGTCTTACCCCTCCACCGGACCGATTCAAAGCCAGTAAAAATGGTATTTTCTAAAGCAAATGGTTCAGGGAAATGCACAAAAATACGGAGGAAAGCCCGAAGCTGTGTATCAGCTATTTTTAAAAAGTATATTTACACATACAAACACATAAACACATATCTGAAAGTAGGCATTTAATAATACAGATCAGTAAGACTCTTTTTCCCTTTATCATTTTCATTTGTTATAAAATGCAACTATTAAAATCAGTTTTACAAAATGTACTTTAAAAAAAAAAAGATTTTATTTATTCATTTGACAGAGATCACAAGTAGGCAGAGAAGCAGGCAGCGAGAGAGGAGGGAAGCAGGCTCCCTGCTGAGCAGAGAGCCCAATGTTAGGCTCGATCCCAGGACCTGGGGATCACGATCCAAGCCGAAGGCAGAGGCTTAGCCCACTGAGCCACCCAGGCATCCCCCCAAATGCACTTTTAAAGTCAGAAAACTCTGTAAACATTTTTAAAGAGATTATGTGAGTGTTGAAATACTGTTGATTTTTAGTAAAAATAAAATAGTACTTATGGGGAGAACTAGTTCTACTTAGAGTTTGCTCCTTACAGAATGATGGACGTGTTTAGAGCTCCTGAAGCACTATTTTATCTCCTCGCCTCTTGCCTCTCGCCTCTCGTTAAAGTTGTTTTGCTTCTAAATGGACTGGGGACGGTTGTTTTGAGTTAACCTAGGAGGGCCTGCGGGAGAGGCTGGAGAGGAAGGGTTTGTGTGCATGTGAAAGCTGGGAGGGCACCTTCTCAGGCCCCTGTTGACTGTGGGGGAAGCAAAGGAGGTGCTGGGCCTGGACCAGGGGGAGGTGGACGCAGAACTTTCTGGAAGATGACAAAAGATGGCGACTGCTCTCTCCTTTTTTTTCCCTGACAGCATGATATTGTGGAAATTTTTAAAAAATACAGTGTCAGTTGAAAGAATTTTACGGTGAATGCTCCTAATCCCACCCTCTACATTCTACCATGAATAGTTCACTGTGCCTGCCTTGTCACATGTCCGTCTGTCCATCTGTCCTTCAATCCAGCCTGTTTGGTGTCAGCCTCAGTGTACCGCTCCCTGAATATTTCAGCATGTGTGTCATTAACTGCAGTTCTGTTTCATTTAGTTTTTTCCTTTGGACTTAAAATTTACGTACAGTGTAACACAGATCTTCATTTGCTGAGTTTGGACACATGCATACACCTGTGTAAGTCAGCCCTTAATGAACATCACCGTGACCCCCACTTCCCCCCAAATTTCCTCTTGCTTTCTTCCACTCAGTCTATACCCCACCTCCCCAGGGACAGTTACTGTTCTAATTTTTTCCATACTCAATACTGTCTCTTCTAGAATTCCATGTAACTGGAGTCCTATAGCACGCTTTGGGTCTGGCTTCTTTCGCTCAGTGGGATGTTTTTGACATCCAGCCCCATTGGGGCATTTGTCAGTAGTGGCTTCTTACGGCTGGTGGCGCTCTGTCCTGTGGCCACACCACCGCTCGTTCGTCTGATCTGCTGATGAACGCCCGGACCCTTTGCAGCATTCAGCTGTTAGGAACACGGCTGCTGAGAGTGTCTGTGCACACATCTGTGTGTAGAAATGCAGTTTCCTTTTTTCCTGGGGGAATGCCTAAAATAGAATTGCTGGGTCCCAGGGTAAGTCTAAGTTTAGTTTTTTCAGGAAACTGCCAGACCTTTCCCCAAAGTGACTCGACCAGTTTCCATTCTCACTAAGAGCATGTGGAGAGACCCGGTTCCCCGGCAGATTACTCGCTGGTGGTCATTATTGTCGGTGTTTAATTTTAGTGGTTGTGGCGGGTTTGTGGCATAGCTCCTTGTGGTTTTAATGTGCATTTCCTCACGATTCATGATGTTGAGCAGTTACGCATGCGCCGATTGGCCCTTCATGTTATCTTTGGTGAATTCCATTCACTTCCTTTGCTGTTCTTTGATTGTTGGTTTGTGTAACGCACGGAAGAGTGCATGGTTTCCCACAGCCTTTGTGCCCATATTCCGTAGTCATGGGTGTGACTCCGGGGGGCACCTGTACGCTCTATACAGGCCTTTAAGAGCCCAGCCTCTCTTCCTCTAGAGTAGAAGTCAGCCAAGTGTCATCTTAATTATTTTGTTTCAGCTTAAAAATACAATCTTAGCTCTTCCCGTTTTCTTCTTACGTGGGAACACGGGACTATACAGGAAAAAGGACCAGTGTAGGCGACAGGTGACTCACTGTCAGCCAAGGTTCTGGTGTCCTTAAGGATAGTGTAAAGGAGGGATGAGGATTTCCACCTTGTCTGTTAATATGATTGTGATGAACCATGACGTAATGTATGGGACAGACTTTACAAAACTCTAGGAAAATAGAAACTACTAGAAATTACTAGAATCTGGAAGATAGGCCTGATCTTAAATTCATGTGATGTTAATAAGGAATTGAAGTATGTAGAGGAATAAGTTGAACACAGGAAAAGTTGACTGCTAATTGTCGTATTTCTCTGAATAGAAACTGTCGGAAGGTAAGGTGAATTTGAAAACGTGCAGTTAAGTTGCCTCACGAGAGCTCAGGTCCGCTGAGCTGAGCCTCGATGGCAGTGCACCTCTTGCCTCAGTAACTTTCTTTCTTTCTCAAATACAAGATACAAGAGGAAAGGAGACTCCTGCCTTGGCATTAACCCTAAGAAGCAGTGTATATCCTGGGAGGGGGCTTCCACAGAAAAGAAGCATTCGCACAAGCACATTGAGCGCTATTTTACGAAGAAGAGCGTGGGATTGATGAACATTGACGGAGTTGCCGTGGGCAGCAAAACCGAACCTCCGTCATCTGAGCCGCTCTCCTTTATCCCCGTGAAGGGCCCAGATGATGCGCTTCCTCCTGTTACAACCTGGTTGAACCCTCTGGGCATTTACGATCAGTCCACCACGCAGTGGTTACAAGGACAGGGTCCTTCAGAGCAAGAATCAAAGCAGCCAGACTCAGAGACGGATAGAGAGAGCGCGCTGCTCAAGGCCAAGGTGGAGGAGTTCAACCGGAGAGTGCGCGAGAGTCCTCGCGACGTGCAGCTGTGGATGGCCTTTGTTGCTTTTCAGGTAAGTAACGCCGTCCGGCTTCTTTTACTCGGGATGACCGTGCTAGTTCGGGCAAACCTGCGCGCTCTCCTGCCATTCTGGAGCCCCTGGGAGGTGCCCTGGCCCTGGGCATTTGGCGATTATGACACTGTAGCCCTTGCCCTGAGCTTGCTCCAAGTCCCCGAGGAAGCCTGATGTGTGAAGGGCAAGGGCTTTCGTGTGTAATTTGGGGCTGGTGTGTGGGGGTGACCTGCCTCGAGGGAGCAGAAAGGGCAGCTAAAAGAAGGTGAAATTTAAACAGGATCTGGGAAGAAGCGCCCTTGTGCGCCAGGGTGCAGGGTGCAGGATGCGCACACGCTGCTTCTCCAGTGATCCGGCCGGGGCTCTAGGCTCCCTTTCTGAGGCACGCGGCTTTGTCTTCGTCCTACTTATTTGCCTTTGAACCGTGTATACGGTTGTGTCTCGCCCCACATTCAGCTATGTCACGGGTGAAATTGGCTCTTGGGAAGCTGCATGCTCGCTCTTGTGACCGCCCCCCCCGACCCGTGACGGAGCAGTTGGGTGAGATAAACACACCGTCAAATGTAGCAGGTGACAGAGGCGCCCCAGGAACAGAGTTTCTGCTCAGAAAAAATCGAGGCTAGCCCCCAGTGACGTCCAAAGGACGATTGGTCTGCAAGGTGATAGAGCGGGGCTTGCGGGGAGCTCAGTGGCTGTGGCGGGACTTTGAGGCTCCCCTACTTCCATTAGTAAAATGATGTTTCTGTCTCAAGGATGAGGTCATGAAAAGCCCTGGCCTGTACGCCCTCGAGGAGGGAGAGCCGGAGAAGCGGAAGAGGTCTCGGAAGCTGGTGCTGGACCGGAAGCTGGCCATCCTGGAGCGGGCCATCGAGAGCAACCAGAGCTCCGTGGAGCTGCAGCTGGCCAAGCTGGAGCTGTGCGCTGAGTTCTGGGAGCCCTCCGCGCTGCTCAGGGAGTGGCAGAAGCTGATATTCGTGCACCCCAACAAGACGGCCCTGTGGCAGAAGTACCTTTTATTTTGCCAAAGCCAGTTCAGCACCTTCACTGTCGCCAAGATCCACGGTCTCTATGGCAAGTGCTTGAGCACGCTGTCCGCGGTGCTGGACGGCAGCATCCTGTCGCACCCTGCGCTGCCGGGCACCGAGGAGGCGGTGTTTGGTAAGAGCCGAGCCCCAGAGCCATGGGTGTTGGGCACTTACACTGGCTTCTGGCTGTAGTCAAAAATGAAGATGTGTTTTTGGTTTATTTTAGAAATGACAGAATTGATACAATGGATTTAAACAGAAAGTATTAGGACTGCTTTGGACTAGAACAGATTTTCCCTTCTCTACCTTATTGGTGGGAGTGAGGAGTGGGCATTAGAGCCCATCAGGTTAGTAGAGGAACCATGGTCTAGAAGGTCCAGCTTTCCTGCTTTTAGCCAAGGACACGTAGTCAAGTCTCGACTGTTGTGGCTGGCTGTGGCCTTCCCTGTTGAGATGTCTGTCTGCTCAGCTTACCCCTTCTGGGGCCTCGCAGTCAGTTTGAAAACAGATTTTTTACTTCCTGATGAAATCTACACCATCCTTTTTCCTAGAATTTTTCTTGTAATAATGAGCTTTGAGTATTTGATAACTGTCTAGAACAACTTCCTGCCTTACTTTTATGCAGCATATATAGTTTTTGTTAATATTTGTATTCCCCAATGGCTTCATATAAAAATTGGAATAAATGTACTTTGATTATAGTTCTGTGGTGAGTCCTTTTAACAAGGACATGTATTATTACAGCTTTGAAATGATCGCAATAACTAATTTCGGAGAAAAGATGTTCTCGGTGTTGAAATGCACGTTTTTAGAAGTTGTGTTCTTCCCCTTGAAAGGTGTTAACCAGGACTCCCTCCCTGCTGTCCCTGCTTTCAGCTCTCTTTCTTCAGCACTGCCACTTCCTGCGGCAGGCTGGCCACTCGGAGAAGGCCGTCGCTCTGTTCCAGGCCATGGTGGACTTCACCTTCTTCAAACCTGACAGCGTGAAAGACCTGCCTACCAAAGGACAGGTGCGGGTCCTTGTGACACTGGCCCCCCCCCTCACTCCCCCACCCGCTCCCCCTCCCTTCTCCCTCCCCCTCTCTTTCTCCTTCTCTCTCTTCCTGGGAGGACGGGGGAAAGCGTGGATAATGGGAACTGGTGGTAGTATTTTTAAAATCCTATCCTCCTTTGTATCAGCCCTGCTGAGAACTGTTGCTCAGAGTATGCTGGTGATCCAAGGAAAATTCCATAACGAAGGTAGTGAAACTTGGAGAGATGAAAGATCCACTTCCCCCATTATAAACTCAACTATGTCCCCCGCCCCCTTTTTTTTTTTTTCTTACTTATGGACCTCATTTCAGTGCTAATTATCCCCGTCAGGGAGAGAAACCATGGTCATGCCTCTTAGAGCACGATGTCTCATTGTCTCCTCCTCCTGTGCATTCTAAGCCGGGTCTTAGGTCATTTTCCTAGTTAGCATTTCCACTACGTAAGATCTTTGCGGGAATTGCAAACGATAGTGCGATAGTGCGTGTTGACAACTTTGTCAACGCTGATCCTTACTGGAGAGGTGGAGAGGTGTTGTCATTTAGATGACACGTGAACAGTGCCCATATTTGTGATGTAGAAGCGATAAAAAAATCTCATCATAAAGCTACCCATATAAGAAAGCCCCTTTTTCCTTGAAAGAAATCTCCATTTCCTACTTCGCCGAGGGGGTCTGGTGGAAGATGGATAGGATATCTGAATTTATAGTGAACTTACAGAGGCCTCGGGAGGCTATGATCTCCATCTTGTGGAATGTTCCTGAATTGCCCTTAAAGACTATTTTTATCATCATTATTTTTATCTATTTTTTTCCTAGATGAAATTGGGTTAAAGAATATTGGTTAATATTAGTATACCTGATTAGTAGTATAATGAGCCAGTTAACAAAATTATTTTAAGACACGGTGTGCTGTTTTAAGACTATGCCATGCTATGGAAATGAACCTTGGCGGAGCGCAGGGGCCCTGGGTGTGTGGTTGCCGGGTCAGGATCAGAATGGCCCTCATCCCAGCCTTTTGCTGACGTTCGCAGCCACAGCCAGTGACGAGAACAGTTCCTCTCGGGGAGGGCGGAGCCCGGGACCGTGAAGCAAGGAGCCACGCCCCTCAAGTGTCCGCAGAGCCTGCTGCGCGCTCTTAAGGCTTTTCTTACTGACAGCACCTGTAGTTCCAAAGCATTTACCAGACAGCTTTGAAATAAAACTTTATCTTTGAGGACATTCTGTATCTTTAAAATGAGAGATATTGTTAAAAGACAAAGTAGTATAGCATGAAAGAAGCAGAGTCTGGTCTGTGTTTCTTTTTTTCTTTTTCTTTTTTTTTTTTTGACATTTGACAGAGAGCATGAGAAGGGGGATCTGCAGGCAGAGGCAGAGGGAGAAGTAGGTTCCCCGCAGAGCAGGGAGCCCAACGTGGGGCTCAATCCCAGGACCTTGGGATCATGACCTGAGCCAAAGGCAGACGCTTAACAACTGAGCCATGCAGGTGCCCCCTGGTCTGTGTTTCTACAGAGAAAGTAAATTGATTGTAACTTTTACACTTTAAAAAAAAAAACACCCTTCTTTTTCTGGAGTGTGCTTTCTTCTGTCCCTCTTGTAAGAGCAAGACTGCGAAGAGGGAGTGTGGTCTTTCTAGCTCCTCTTCCTGAGGTGGCTGCCAGGCACTTGGAATGGGGCCTGTGCCCGGCCCATTGCCCAGCCCTGCCCTTCCGGGGCTGTCCTGGACACAGCCCTCTTGCAGGCATGCGTGGCACTGCCCCAGGCTCAGGCTGGACCGTCCTGCGGCTCCTGGCCCACAGCATGCTCCTGGAAGCCTCGTCCTCTTCTAAATGTTTCTTATAGAAGCTTTCCTTAAGCAAGTGGTTAGCTCACTTTTAAAGTCCTTATTGTTGAGGTGCGCGGGCAGCTCTTTTGCTTAAGTTCCTGCCTTCAGCTCAGGTCACGATCTCAGGGTCCTGGGATCGAGCCCCATGTCAGGCTCCTTGCTCAGCAGGGAGCCTGCTTCTCCCTCTCCCTCTGTTCCCCCTGCCTGCTGCTCCCCTGCTTTTTTAAAAAATAAATATATTTTTTAAAAAAGAATTTATAAACAGCTAAAAAAAATAAAGTCCTTATTATCAGTTGATCACATGGTTGCTTTCCTGTTCATTGCTGGGTTCACAGTCCGGTTTGTTGGGAATTACTGCACTGAATTGGTCACCGCACACAGTAGACCTGATGCCCAAATGCAGGAGAGTAGAGGTGTGATCACGGGTCTGGCTTTAACACACAGACCTTTTTATTCACCGGGTGCCTGCCACACACAGCGCTGGGCCTGCAGGTGTTTACTGAGCCCCCACTAGGTATTGGGCACTGTGCCAGGTTTTAGGAACACAGAGTTGAGATGTCATGCCCTCAACAGCCCCCGGTCTGTCCTGTGGAAACTTTGAATCCCCTTCTCCTTGGAAGGTCTTGGAAGCAACATGATTTCAGGTATTCAGGGTCCAGTGGCTTTAGGGGAATGGGCTGTATTCCTGTCCTCAGTTAGAAGGGCCTCCCAGGGTCAGAGCTGGGAAACCTTTCCTCTCCTACCCAGCTTTTCGTAGACCGTGGCCAGTCTTTTTGTAACAGACTCTCAGAAGTGGTGGCCCGTCACTCTGCTGTGTCTGATTGCTACAGGTCACAAGGCCCAGCCCACACTCAGGGGTTGGGTCACAGGGGGCTGTCTTGGAGGCCACCTACTATACTAGCTCATTTTTTTTTTTCTGTTTTGGGGTGTATCCTAAATCTACTGGAAACAGGGCAAGCAAGATTTCAGCCACGAGCCCGTCTTGTGCTGATGAGAATACACTTGGCTCAGTGGTGCAGCGGTTTTGTCCAAGCTGGGCTCACCTCCGTATTTTAAACCCAAACAGGTGGAGTTCTTTGAGCCCTTCTGGGACAGTGGGGAGCCCCGGGCTGGGGAGAAGGGCGCCCGCGGCTGGAGAGCGTGGATGCAGCAGCAGGAGCGAGGTGGCTGGGTGGTCATCAGTCCAGGTGAGGCCCCTCTCGGCTTGGATACGCACGCCTCTGCCTTTGTCTTCTGGAATGTGTTTTCATGTCTGCCTGATTATTTGTTTATATGTATAAGCTCTTCTGTCAGTCCTTAAGAACGTTGTAGAAACATCAAAATATCAAAAATATGCTAAGTGGAAGCGTTGGGAGAATATAGACCGTCTGTCATCCTTATGGCCTTTAGGCAACACCCCTGTCCTGTGGAGGGTTTGAGTTTCCTTCCAGAGGAAGGAAGTTTCATTTTTCTTTTCAAGAAGTTGTTCTTCAAGAAGTAATCTTGTTATGAATCCCCCTCACCCCCATCCCCATTTAGTGTGTCTTAAGGACAGTCTTTCTGCTTTCTTGGCAGTGGACAGACCATCAGGTCCTTTGAAGCACCCTTCCCTACTTAGGAATACTATAAAATAATTGTTAACTAGCATTTATGTGACTGTCATCCAAAATGACCCCAAACTCTTTCTGGATTTACATCCTAAGACAGTGCTGTCCAGTAGAAACATAATTCAAGCCACCAAAGTAACTTCACATTTTCTAGTCGCCACATTAAAAAATTAAAATGGTGAAATTAACATTGAGGATATATTTTGTTTGACCCAGTATGTTAAAACCTTAATATTTCAATGTGTGACTGTTAAAAAAAAATGAGATATTTTGCCTTTTTTTTTTTTCTATATGAACTCTGAAATCTGGAGTGTATTTTACACTTTACGGCATGTTT
Organism: Mustela erminea; assembly: GCF_009829155.1. Lineage (NCBI taxonomy): Eukaryota > Metazoa > Chordata > Mammalia > Carnivora > Mustelidae > Mustela > Mustela erminea. The sequence continues at coordinate 118,783,109 of NC_045618.1, forward strand.
CATTCAGACTAGCTGCTTTCAAGCACTCCATAGCCACGTGGGTACGGCTGCCATCTTGGTCAGCACCATGCCCGGCTCTTCAGGAATTGCTTCTCCCCCTGGTTTTGTTGAAAGTGAGAGGGAAAGCGAGGCCCAGGCCTGTCTGGCTTCTTCTCACAGATGTCACCTTCCTGGGCCTTGGTTTCTTCAAGGAATGAAAACTTGGTACTAGCCCTGGTTCTAGGCCAGGTGGCATCTCTGGCCCTTTGGGTGTTGGGAGTTGTTTTTCTCTGTGCGGCACTAGCAGAGTCAGGCAGTCCTCCCTTAGCTCGGCTACTTTCCTGGAGTGTTTCCTTCCAGAAAGAACCGGCATCACTCTCAGGCTAACCAGTGATTTCATATGTGAGGAAAAATAAGTTGCAAGGCAAAGTGGAAGTAGATATTACCCTTTTAGCTACTGCTAAAGTCTGCAAGACCACATGAAGGACCCAAAAATAGAAGTCTTTTTTCTTTAAGAGAGAGAGTAGGTGGTGGGAGGAGGGGCGCGGAGGGAGGGCCAGAGGGAGAGACTCTCAGGCAGACTCCATGCCAAGCGTGGAGCCGGTCACCAGGCTCAGTTCCACAACCCCAAGGTCACAATCTGAGCTGAAATCAAGGGTCAGACACTCAATCAACTGAGCCACCCAAACTCCCCGAGAAGTCTTGTTAGTAGTGACTTTTGAGTACCAGCTCAGGGTGGTTCTCTGTTTTTAGGTTTTTGTGTTTTGGGTTTTTTTTTGTTTGTTTGTTTTAATGAGCATGTCTCTTAGAATGCACAGAATCTGCGTTCTAAGGTTCATCATATTCTGCATTTCTATGAAACTGAAGTAGAATTCTCACAGCAGTGTCCCGGGAACACTGTTTCCAGAAAAGTAGTTGATAACTATTCTTTGTTTTTCCTTTATTTTTTAGTTTTCTTTGTCCCATCTTGATGAGGTTGGCATTTAGAGAGTAGCTGGTATTTATCATTGATTCTGAGTCATTTTTTCATGTATCACTACTTCCTCTCTCTCACCCTCATTTTCTCTTGGTCTATATTGTTATATATTTATATGTGTCTTTCCAAAATCATGTAATCTTTGGAATTTATAATGTAATAAATACAGATATCTAAGCTAGATATGTGACTCACAGGATAATTTCTCTTAGGGTGAGAGTTTTTATCAGTGTGATTAAAGGATTACCTTGCATGTAAGTCTTTAGAAAAAGGTGATAAATGGTTAAATTTTAGTTTTCTTTGAGAATTCAAAAGAGCGTTTAGATAGAATATTGGATTTAGAAAGTTAATATATACTTCACACATTTAAATTCTGTGGAGTTTTTGTTATTTATTTATTTTTTAAAAGATTTTATTCACTTGAGAGAGAGTGCATGCACATGCACAATCGGTGGGGTTGGGGGTTGTGGCGAGGGAGAAGGCCTCTCAGAAGGATCTCAGAAGTCCTGAGATCGAGCCCTGAGTCGGGCGCCCTGTTCAGCGGGGAGCCTGCTTTTCCTCTCGCTGCTCTGCCTGCCGCTCCCACTGCTTCTCCCTCTTCCTCTGCCTCTCCCCTGCTCATGCTTTCTCTCTCTGACACATAAATATTTTTTTTTTTTTTAAATAAAATCTTAAAGAAAAAAGAAAACCTTTAAGGAGCTCCCAGACTAGTCACAGGACTGCGCTATTTTGCATTCCCACCATTGGTGCACAACGGTTCCAGTTTCTCCATATTCTCACCAACATAGGTTTTCTGTGTAATATACTACAAGTGGCTTTTTTCCACTTTACATCACCCCCGAGATCCGTCCGAATTGCTGCACGCATCTGTAATTTTTCAGGGTGATTTACTGTGAGTAATGGTCCATGGTGTAGATGTCAAATTTCCCTGTTAATCTACTGAGGGACGCTGGGAGTGTTTCCAGAGATTGGCTGTTATGAATAACGCTGCTGTGGGTATTAGTGTTCAGGTGTTTGTGTGTACGTAGGTTTTCATTTTTCTGAGATCAGCATCCAAGAGTGCAGTTGCCAGTCTTGTAGTAAGTGCATGTTTAATTATATAAGAAACTGCCCACTTGTTTTCTGGGGTAGCCATACCATTTTCTAAACACTATTTATTTTTAAATAGTAAACCTTAAAAGACCGAAGACTTTTCTCCTCTCCTGTTTTGCATGTTCAGAGTTAGGAAACAAAGTGAAAGTACAGGGTATCTTGAATTGACTTTTTTGGAGAAGTGAACACAAGTTGTGATCATAAGGCCACTGGCTGAAAATCCCGATGGCTTTAGGAAATCTAAACCAGTGCTGTTACTAAGTGTCGTGTAGCTTTCTGGAATGGTGTTGTCCAGTACATTAGGCATTAGCCATATGTGGCCGTTTTAATTAAATTAAGATGAAATAAAGTAAAAAATTGAGTTGTGTTGCCAGCTACATTTCAGGTGCCCACTAAGTCACATGTGTTGGTTGCTACCATAGTAGACACATAAGGTATATAATAAGTCATCATCATAGAAAGTTCCAGTAGTGTTGTTCTAGAATAGGTGTGTTCCCATTTTAATTGCTGTGATAACATTACAGATCATCTGATTCCATTGGCTAACTGCCAGGGTTTTTTGGGAACCTGACTGGTGATAGGAGAGTCCCTCAGTGCCTCTGAGTCCCTGAATGTTCCAGAAGGCTGGGCCTGGGTCTTACTCATCTTGGCACTCCAGAGACCCACAGGAGGTGGCATCACAGACCGGTGGAATGTGAGTGGTGGTTTTATTTGCTGGTGAGGTGAGCTAAAAGTTTTGTTCTCATCTAGATGATGACGATGATGAGCCAGAAGACGAGGACCAGGAAATACGAGATAAGAGTCTGCCCAGGTGGCAGATCTGGCTTGCCGCTGAGCGGTCCCGAGACCAGAGGCACTGGCGGCCGTGGCGCCCTGATAAGACCAGGAAGCAAACCGAGGAAGACTGTGAAGACCCCGAGAGACAGGCGAGTGCCCCCCCCCCCCCCCCCCCCCCCCCGGTGGGAGGCCAGCTGCCGGGTCCTTCCCTTCTGCCCATTCCCACGGGCTTTGCTTGCCTGCAGGAAGCTTGCCGGGTGCTTGGGGCACTAGCCTGGCTTGGGAGAGGTGAGCTTGCTCCTGACCTCTTGTTCCTGTTTCTGGAAACCTCACTGCCCACTGGTGATGTGGGAGCGTGGAGGAACCTGACCAGATAGTTCCTTTTCCCAAGTAGGAGGGCAGGCCTCCCCGGAGACGGTCTTCCAGTTAGCCGGCTAGTTTTTCACATGGAAGCCTGAGGACTCAGGGTTTTCAAGACGTGGTTATGTAGCTCTGTCCACGTTCCCCATCGCACTCTTGTATCCTCAGAGAGGAGGCGGATAGGTTTGACTTGGAGGGACAAGGGGACCTGGATATAGAGGCTGAGCTGTGACAGTCACTACACTGGGGAAGCAGCTCCCGTTCCTGGAGCCGCTGTGGTGCACCAGGCACTTATGTTGTCTCGTTTGCTGTTGTGGAGCGACGTGGCCCGTGCTGCACTGGTAGCTGGCAGCTCTGAAAGTTTTATGTTAAAATAAAGGAAGAGCTTTTACTTGGAGCCTGAAAAGGACCCAGTTTCCTAAGACCTGGCCATACTGCTTGCCATGCGACACGCTCTAGGCACAGACCAGCAGGTGTTTGCGGTCCTGAGGTTCACGAGCTCTGGCCTGGTCTATTGTCTGCGACCCTCCTTGCGATTTACGTGCTGCCAGGGTGGGGGTTTTTGCCCGTTTCCCTCCCTGCGGGACCACTGGTGCACGGACCGTGCCTTTCCTGTGCTGACTGCTCAGTTGACATTCCCAGATGTCGAATGACTATTTGATGCTGGCTCTTCTGCTCCAGGCACAGCGACCAACATGAGTGCCCGGAATGTTTGAGGAGTGGCAGATATGGTTGGGACCCAGGGAACTGGGGAGCTCCAGGTGGGAAGGAGGGGCCGATGCCAGGGAAGCTGCCGCTCAGCTCTGCGATGCTGCATGCGTGGCCTGCGGCGAGTGTGCACAGGGTGTCCCTTTCCTGGCTGGCGCCGTGCATCAGGAAGAGCAGGGCGTGTGGTGGTCGATGGTTTTCTAGCGTTCAGGGTCACCTGGCCAGAAGTTAGTCTGAGGCTTAGAGTGCCAGTGGTTGTCTGGAAGCTCGTTTCTGGAACAAACTTCCACTCTGAGCAGTTCCTTGTCCCTTAGCTTTTTTTCTAATCAGAGCGTGGAGGAGAGAAGCTTTCCGATGAATTGACAGTTCTGAGGAGGCCCCCAGGGAGTCCAATTTTTCTGTGCTCATGCTTTGGCTTCCTCTCTGCTGGGAGCCTTGGAGACCAAGCAGGTCAGCTGTGCCCTGAGACAGAGGCCAGCCTCCGCGGCCTCACACTTTAAAGTGGCGGCATGAAATCAGCCACGGACGGGTCCACTTAGCGTTTAGCCTTGAATTGCGCTTGCCACAACCCATGGCTGCTGGAGTCTTCTTCCTGCCTTACTGCTATTTATCTATCTTTTAGCATATTTTTCATTTCTGAAGGCAATTTTGTATGAAGAAGCCACCAAGTAATAGAATTCTTTTTTTTTTTTTTTTAAAGATTTATTACTTTTAGAGAAGGGGGCAGGGATAGAGGGGGAGAGGGAGAGAGGATCTCAAGCAGACTTTGTGCTGAGCGCAGAGCTTGACGCAGGGCTCGATCTCACAACCCTGAGATCAGGACCTGAGCCTAAACCAAGGGTCTGATTGTCAACCCACTGTGCCACCCAGGTGCCCCCAAATAATAAAATTCTTATTTTCTATCTTTTTTTTTTTTTTAAGATTTTATTTATTTATTTGTCAGAGAGAGTGAGCACAGAGTGGCAGGCAGAGGCAGAGGGAGAAGCAGGCAGAGGGAGAAGCAGGCTCTCCGCTGAGCAGGGAGCCCGATGTGGGACTTGATCCCAGGATGCTGGGATCATGACCTGAGCCGAAGGCAGCTGCTTAAGCAGCTGAGCTACCTGGGCGTCCTCTTATTTTCTACCTTAATAAACAGTTTTGGTGATTGTAATTTATTAGAGTAACTACAAAAGCAGTATGTGTGCTTTCAGGAGTGAGTACGATCCTAGATTTTCTATGAATTCATTAGGCTCCTTTGGAAGGTTTTGGCTTAAGCCCATTCATGGTACTGCCTCCTCCTGCTGGTGCCTGGGCAGCGTGACAATGCCACCAGCCCCCCGCCAGCTCCCCTCCATCTCTCCGGTGCCTGATGAGGCGTCTGGCTTTTTTGCATCTTGCAGGAAACCTAGCTCTTGTCTGTTTAAAGTTTAATAAGAGTAATGTTGAATCATCAGCACACCCACATGAAAGGGCCCCAGGAAAAGTCGCGAAGCCTTGTCTCTGGTCTGTCGCAGTGAACAAACTGCACCCCTGAGCGGGCTGCCTCAACTGCCTCTCTGTTACAGGTGCTGTTCGATGACATCGCACAGTCTCTGATCCAGCTCTCCAGACCGGATCTTCAGTTCCAGCTGGTCACAGCCTTTCTGCAGTTCCTGGGTGTGCCTTGTGGCTTCAGCACCCCGGCCTCCTGCGTCTACTTGGCCATGGATGAGAACAGCATCTTCGATAACGGGCTTCATGATGAAAAGCCATTGACTTTCCTCAACCTCTCCTTCAATGGCATCAGCTGTGTTGGCCGCTCAGACCCCCTGGGCTGCCGTCGCTGGACCCGAGGTCACAGTCGAGAGGGCGAGGAGTTCATCCGCAATGTCTTTCACCTTGTGATGCCTCTGTTTTCAGGCCAGGAGAGGTCCCAGCTCTGCTTCTCCTGGCTACGGTACGAGATGGCGAAGGTAACTCCGGCCTCCCCTGCTCCGTGCGGGGGCTTCAGACACGATCTCGGGGCTCTTGGTGTTCCTCAGCACTGGGCTTTGGCCCCTTCTTGTTCTCAGAGCCCCCAGGCTCCAGTGTGTGTCTGCCCCTGCTGAGGGGTGTGGGAGGGGCCCTGTGTATGCTGCTCGCCAGTGACTGGAGCTGTTTGTTGTGTTCACTCTTCTGCCAGATGTCTGGGATTATACGAGCAGTTACTGTGAAGGGGGTTGGGGGTTTCCGGGTTTATTAAAAGATAAAACAAGCTACTTACTTACTTCGCTCTTCATCGCTATCTGTTAGGTGTTTTTCTAGGATGGACTCTTCTGCCCTCTGCTGGCCACTGGTTAGTATTGAATCTTAACGTCCAGAGCTCTGGCGCTTAAATAAACTACACGGATTGCACACACGGGGACATGTTCTGAAAAATAGTGTGTAAGAAAATTTGGTGGCCTCCTGTCACTGGAGAAAGATACTTGGACCAGACGAGCCTCGTTACCGAGGTTTCCAGTGGAAGCCTGGATGCGGTCGTTTGGGGGCGCCAGTAGCCTTAGTTCAGTCCTGATTTGTTGTCCAGCTCAGGGATCCCACATGATTGGCTACCCTGTGATGCAGGAAGGAAGTGTAGGCGCCCGTGTGGCTTTCTGAAGCGGACCGGACAAAGGGGTTGCTTGAAAATCACAGAGCACACAGGAGTCCTTTTCTTTTTACTTCCAGGTCATTTGGTATCTGCACACTAAAAACAAGAAGAGGTTAAAGTCACAAGGAAAGAACTGCAAAAAACTCGCCAAAAATCTCCTTAAGGAGCCAGAAAACCGCAACGATTTCTGCCTCTGGAAGCAGTATGCACATCTGGAGTGGTTGCTCGGCAACGCGGAGGACGCCAGGAAGGTGTTTGACGCGGCGCTCAGCCTGGCGGGCGGCGGGGAACCGAGGGGGTCCGAGCTCTGGGAGCTCGGCCTCCTCTACGCGCAGCTGGAGCTGGAGCTGGAGCTCTCGGCCGAAGTGAGGGGGACCACTGCGGCCCGGGCCGTGCACGTACTGACCAGACTGACGGAGAATGGGCCCTATGGGCCCTACTCGGGGCCGGTCTCGGCCGTTCATGTCCTGAAAGCCCGGAAGGCTTACGAGCACGCGCTGCAGGACTGCCTGGGGCAGAGCTGCGGCTCCGCTCCAGCTCCCGCCAGCCCGGCTCACCGCCTCGCGAGCCTGGCCAAGTGCTTCCTGCTCTTCCAGTATGTGACTGTAGGCATCGAGGCGGCCGTGCGGCTCTACGAGCAGGTGTGTGCGGGGCTGCGGGGCTCGGTGTGCCCGGGCGGCGTACTCGAGGCTGTCACGCTGCTGCACACGGGCTTGCTCCGGTTCCACACCAGGGTCCACGTTTACCCCCTGGCTCCCCTGCGCCAGGCGCTCTCAGAGGCGATACAGCTATACCCAGACAACCAGCTTCTCTGGAGGGCCTACATACAGGTTCAGAGCAAGTCCCACGCAGCCAGTAAGACCAGAAGGTTCTTTGATGCTGTTACCAGGTCCGCCAAAGCCTTGGAGCCTTGGTTGTTCGCGATTGAAGCTGAGAAAATGAGGAAGAGGCTGGTGGAGACCGTTCAGAGGTAGGTTCGGACATCTTGTCCGTGTATCCACAAGCCTTTGTGGTGTGTTTGCTGTGACCCTGCTGCCCTGTGAGGCCTCTGGGATCCAGAAGCAAATACGGGCCAGTGCCCAGAGCACTGCTGTGGGTGTCCTGGTGACGTGGGATGACCTATTGGAAGAGGACTGCAGTGGCTTTGTTAGGGGCTCTCATGGCTGTCTGCCTGGACCATGCGTTTGGGCTCCTGAACGTTGCTGATGGCGTGTGGGGGTCCGGTCAGGCATCTGCTGTCTGAGCAGCGGTGGGGATAGCACGATGGGCAAGAGCAGGGGCTCCGGAGTCGGACTGTGGATTCAGATCCCAGCTCTCCCACATCCCCGCTGTGTGGCCTTGGGCAAGTCCCGTCCCCTCGAATAGGTTCGCCTTCCGTAAGGTGAACGGTAGCCTCCTGCGAGAACTGCTCAGAGGGGCCAGGCAGGGAGGGGCTGAGCAAGAAGGAGTGTGAGAGAGTTACTGGCCTCTGTTGTTATCACTGGCGATGACGGCATTCCGTTCTACACGGCATTCCGTTCTACACGTCTTCTCTTGATCCGGTGAGGGTGTGTCTGAAGGTTAAGTGACTATCACGGTGGCTTTTCTCTTACCTCTTATCAGCAGATGACTCAGCGTTGCCTCTGAAGAGTGTGTCGCTTTTTTATTTCTTCCATTGGGATTTTATTCACTCTATGTCCCCTGAGTCGAAAGGACTTTCCTCCCATCAGGTAGCATTCGCATTCTGCTGAGTAAAGGGTGGGCTTGGCTCTAGAGAGCGGAGATGCAGGGAGATCGTGTGGGAGTTCTGGGTGGACTCTGGCATAGAGAGCACAGAAGCCTGGGCACTGCCTTCCTCTGGCCTTGGAGGGGCCCTATCATGTCTGCAGCCTGCGCCCCCAGGACCCCCAGACCGGGGGATGGCACTGTACCTGACACACTGATCCTGCCGGAGCGGGCATTGGCAGTCACTAACGCTCCTCTTCCGCCAGCGCCAGTGGTGGGGGGCACGAAAACTGGTCTTGGAGAAACGTGAGCCTTTGTCTTGCAGGGTGGATGGCAGAGAGATCCATGCCACGATTCCCGAGACCGGCTTGGCTCATCGGATCAGAGCCCTGTTTGAAAGCACGTTGCAGAGTGACCATGGCCGCCTGTGCCCTTTGCTGTGGAGAATGTATTTGAACTTTTTGGTAAGAAAATGTTTAGCGTTTTTGTTTTTCTGTAGAGTTCTGTTGCTTCCTCCGTGTAGGGGAGAATGTGCAGGTGTCTAATGACCACCGGCCAGGAAAGCTGGCAGGGCCTACTTTTCCCCCACACCTTGTCAGCCTCGATGAACCCATCCGAGGATCCTGGTGGAGTGATGTCAGGTCGCTCTGGACATTGTGGGGGGGGATGCAGGCTGCATCGCTCCTGGGGGCTTTGGCAGAGTGATGGGAATCATCGCTGGGCGGTTCGCAGCGGAAACTCGTGTGGCTCTCTCAGGGTTGACTTCCTCAAGTAACAACTTGGAAGTGGCCTAAGAGCTTTCATTAGAAAGAGACCTTCATTCTGTCTCATCTGTTCATAAGAATTCCCAGGTTCTGATTCTGCTCTGTCGTTAAAGTAAGATTCACCCTAGAATGTAAATTTGACAATGGGTCTTTCTCTCCTCTTGACAGAGGAGCTTTGTTTTCACTCAAAAATAAGGTAGTTGGTGACTGAAGACACAGAGATGCCGTCTGATCGTGTTACTCTGCGTGTGGAGGCTGGAAGGCGCTTCCTGGGCCTTGTGGAGTCTGTGGGTTGATTTTGCCTTTCATTAAGGACCTGGCGTTGGGATGGATAAACCCATCCCATGCACTTCCTGGAATTTATCTGCCAAGTCGCAATATGGAAATGTAGTCTCCTAGGCCACTCGAGTGTTTCCGCTAAAGGCTACTGAATCCCATCCAAGGGATCGCTGATGAATGCTGTACTTTTCAGAAGCCAGGAGTGACCTTCCTCGTCTCTCTGCTTATTTCCACTGGATAAATTCTCAAGGCAGTCAAAGAATTTGAACTTTTCCAATAGAAGCATGACAGAGTTGGGTATCAAGGGATGTGGAGAAAGTAAGCTATGGGTTAGGAGCACTTGGGCCTTCCCCATCTTAGACTTCAGACTTCGGCTTGGTGGGCTTCCTCTGAGCGGCGAGGAGGACACGGGATGTCCGGACAGCAGCTTACTGGCACGCTGAGGATGAGGAGGCACAACCTTGCTGGCCGAAGTCGGTATCGAGTTGAACTAATCCAAAAGTCTGTGTGGTTTTTGTTTTTTTAATATGTAAGATTTTATTTATTTATTTGTCAGAGCAGGGGGAGCGGCAGGCAGAGGGAGACAGAGAAGCAGGCTCCCAGCTGAGCAGAGCCTGATGGGGGGCTCGATCCCAGGCCCCTGGGATCACGACCCGAACTGACGGCAGATGCTTAACCGACTTAGCCACTCAAGCACCCCGGAAGTTTGTGTGGTTTTTTTCCCCTAACATGTATTCATCAGACCCAAAGACTCAGGTTTTAGGTTTTGGCATCCGTGTGTGAAACGGAAACCTTTGGAAGTCCACATGCTGCTGTGGTCACAGCACACCGTGGTTCCTGCCTGTTAATCGGTGTCGGGGGAGGGCAGCTTGGTGGAGAGCGGTCAGGAGAACTGGCCTCCTGCTGCATTACCGCCGCTCCTGTGCCAGGGCCTCCCAGCCGAAGGAGCAGGTGCTCCCTGAAATTCCCAGCGCTGGTATCGTGTGAGTCTTCCTAGCAAGCGCAAGACGTTGAAATGTGAAAAGGGAGGGCTTGCAGACTTTCCCGTTTCACTCCCCTATGGTTGTCGGTAGAGATGGGTGAGGCAAAGATGGACTTGCGGTATTTTTACAAAGAACCTTCCAAGAGCCAGATATGGTTGGATCATAGAAAAATTCTCCCTGACTTGGGAGAAAAGATTGGGGCTCTTAAGGAATTTCTGTCTTTCTGGAAAGGTGAGCATTGGAGTGAGGACAAGTTTGAGCAGGACTTCCTCTCGCAGCTCCTGAAGCATCTGGGTTGGCCATCAAGGCCTTGATGACCCTGTGAAAAGCTCCTGTTAGGGCCAGAATGCAAGTGAGGAGAGATCCAAAGGGAGTCGGCTCCGCGGAGGAGAGCTGGTGCTTTCTCTGTGTGTGTGTGTGTGTGTGAGTGTGTATGTGCGCGCGCGTGCACACACATGCAGATCTACACACACTTGAGCCTTTTTCCACATTTGCTTTTTCTCCTGCAAAAGTGATGGACGGGATTGGAGCTGCTCATTGGCCGCGGAGGACATGGGCGAAGGAAGGGTTGGCAGCCGGCGGGCCAGCCTGTATGGAAAGGCCAGCACTCAGAAGAGCCGCTGGGAGGGCGAAGAGTCGTCTTCAGTTCCCCGTGCTGGTTGTCGGGCGGGGGTCGTAAGCTTCCACAGGACTGTGCTCTCCTCCCCGGAACATTCAGGCTGTTGTGGAAACATGGCTTTTTGTTTGGGTTGGGTTATCAGTTGGGTCAAATTACTTTATTTTTTTAAAGTGTTTTATTTATTTGACAAAGACACAGTGAGAGAGGGAACACAAGCAGCGGGAGAGGGAGAAGCAGGCTTCCTGCTGAGCAGGGAGCCTGATGCGGGGCTCGATCCCAGGACCCGAGAATCATGACCTGAGCCGAAGGCAGAGAGAGGCTTAACCCACTGAGCCACCCAGAGGCCCCGGGTCAAATTACTTTAAAAAAGTTGTATTCACTAAAGCCGCTTGCTCAGGTGGGTCTACGGCCAGAGAGAAAAGAGAATGAAATCATGCCAAAGCCCTTCCCGGCCTTGTTTTCCCTTTGCCACTGACGCTACCTCTGCCGGGTGGTGGCGGCCGGCACCAGGAGAGAGGGGACCCAGGGGCCCAGACAGGCAGTCACTGGGTGCCAGCCGCGTCTCTGAATGCCGCACTCTCACACGTGGTCGTGTAGGGGCAGTGCCCCCCACCCCCCGCCCCGCCACGACTGTGTTGCTCTCTGGGCTGGGGTCTGGGTGGCAGGCCCACAGTGCCAGACCTTTGCAAGGACTTGTGTCCTCTGCTCACCAGGGTCATGTTGGCCGAGCCCTTCGTGGGGTGGGGGTGTGAGGCCCCCCTCCTGACCAGAGCGGCCTCCGCATGCAACCCGGGCTCCCGTTTCCCTTTGCAGACCAGTCGTACTCGCGTGGAGAGCGGCCCCTTCAGTTCTGTGTTCGATTCCTGTCCTCATGCTGGGGGTCGCCCATCGTGCTTGTTTCAGCCTAGGCTTAGGGATCTACGAGAAGTCACGGTTTGTCAAGACGAGGAAACCTAGAGCATGAGGCAGGACGCAGACAGCCAGGGCAGCTTGTGTTCCCGGGGAGGCTCTGCGCTCGTGAGAGGGAGCGGATGGCTACAAGGCTGGGTCTTAGAATAGGAGATCCTGCGTGGAGGCAATCAGGGGTCACCACCGAGCTGTCGCCTGTCTTCGAACCCTCCCGAACCTAAGAGCCTAGGCCTTCTCCAGTGGCTGATGGAGGGAATCTGGGAGTGGTTTGCATTCGAGTCCCGCTAACCGATGTAGCTGAATTTGCTGGGTTCCGGGGTTATCAGTGAGCCCCACAGATACAGTGCCTAAGAATGGACAGTCGTGCAATTTTTCCTTCTTTCAAGAACAAGAAAACAGTGTCCTAAGTTTATGAGAGGATATTGAAGTATTCTGGTGTGTGAAGGAAGGCCAGCTGGTACTGGTTCCTTGCGTGTGAATTCAGAGAAGTCCAGTTTCGGGAGGCCTGGAGGGGAGGAAAGGCAGGAGTCCCTGGGCTCAGCGGCTGGCTCTGGGGGTGGCGGAGTCCTGTTGTCCTAGGTGCTGGCTATGGTCCAAGTTAGTCTGTTTCTGCGGGGGTTAACCTGAGGGAACTGAAAAGGAAGGGCAGCTGTCCCTGGTGGACAGAGAGCCTGAGCCACAGTCTCGAGATGCGTCCCCCAGGTTCTGCGAGTCAGTCCCGTGCCACAGGCCATGCCACAGCCACCTGGTAGGGAGAGCCAGCAGCACCTAGAAGGCTCTCCCTATAGGAATGGGAGCCTGGAGGAGGTGGGTGGGGAGAAAGCCCAGGAACCAGACTTGAGCTCCATGAGCCTGGCTGGTGCCTACCGGCCCGCGGAATGGCCCTTCCGGGCTGTGGTGCCTTCGAGGAGCTACTGAGCGCCAGATCCCTTCCTGGGACCGGGACACGCCCAGGGAAGGGGATTGGTAGGGACACGTGTGTTCTTTCCATGCCCACTGGAAATTGGAGCAATGTGTCTAGGAGCTGGACTAAGGATTTTACACCTAGAAAGAGAACATGCTGTGTGCTTGCAGGCTGTCAGACTGAAATTCCTGACCAGGAGTTTATTTTTATTAGTTAGGTGCTGACTCGGTGATGCTGGTTGTCTCATTCCTCTAAGGTTTTAGAAAATGGCAAGTGTTACGGCAGATTTGTGCGTGTGTAAAGTCATCAGCCTCGTCTCACACACACGGCCTCGCTCTAGGCACCGTTCTGACACAAGGCACTGTGGTCCCCAGTGGAGGAGGAGGTAGACTGGTCAGAAGTCAGAGGGCCCAGTCTCCTCTGGGTCCATCGGTGCAGGGGAAACACCGCACAGCAATGGCCCCGAGAGTGCCCTGTGGCACCTGGACCCCTGCCCAGCAGCCACTGTGATGGTGCCAGCTGTCCCCCTCCATGGGCTGGCTGGCCCCCGCTGAGCCCCCATGCAGATCAGGACAGGGTGGTTTCTGTGGCCTTAGGCTCTCTGCCTCAGTTAATCCTTTAATTCTCTCTGCCTCAGGTTTCCTTGGGAAACAAAGAAAGGAGCAAAGGCGTGTTCTACAAAGCACTTCAGAATTGTCCTTGGGCAAAGGTAAGTCCCAGAGACCATGACACCTGCACATGCCCAGTGCCCTTCCAGCCTCGGGGCCCACTCATACGCATCCCTAGGGACAGGGCACATCCTGGACCACGTCATAGGGAGCATGTCCCCAGTGGAGGCTTGGCTGAGGGGCACGTGTGAACGCCCTGTGCTGGGGCTGGTGTTTCATGGGAGCCTGGATGCAGGCAGGGGGTTTCCATCGTCTGGCGGGGTTCAGCCCAGGTTCTCAGCGTGGGGGCCTGTGGCCCAAGTCTGCTTGCCGAGCCTGGTCAGGTGGCATGTGGGGACTGTCCTGTCCACCAAGCCCAGCCCCACTTTAGAGAAAGAAGGCCTCGCTCGGGTCCACTTACTTCCAGCCCCAACTTTGTGAGTTCCATGTCCTTCTGGAACCCGGTCCCCAGGCACTGCCAAGTCCAGATGGCGACGGGGAGGGTAGGCTGGCTAGTGTGGGACTCCTTCCCTAGGCGCTGTACCTGGATGCCGTGGAGCACTTCCCCGAAGAGATGCAGGAGGTCCTGGACCTGATGACGGAGAAGGAGCTCCGGGTGCGCCTGCCCCTGGAGGAGCTGGCGCTTCTGCTGGAGGACTAGAGACCAGGAGGGAATGGGCCCTGCCTTCCAGGCCTTGTCGCCTGCCCCGCCAGAGCTGGGATGCTCGAGATTGGGGATGCCTGGGTGCGTGTGTTCCGGGAGCTCTGCTTTTGAAGTCTAGCTTTCTTAGTACTTTGTACCTGGCTCATCAGTTTCTTATCTTTGCATATTTTTTTGGATGTGCAAATGACACAGAAGCTGTTGTTCACACATTACATGTGTGAATATGTAGATAAGAATCACGTCTAGTGATAAGGAAACCTCTCGTGGTTGGCCTATGTGAGTTTGTGCTCTTCCTCTGCTCCCCGCCAAGCCCCCCCAGAGCGTGTGCGCCCCCTTGGTTGGCATTCTTGGGGGTCCTGCCAGGGTTTCTGGGTCTTGCAGTCATGACAGGAAAGGTCTGGTGACTCTGGAACCTCTTCCTCAGGCTGGTTAGCAGGAGAGCAGATTTTGCCCTTCTCTTCAGGCCAGTCAGTGGAGTCATTTAAAACTTGGTGTTCTGGCCTGTATCAAGTGCATTAAGTTCCTCAGGGTCCCTAAGCTCTTCTTGACGCCTCCCAGCTGTGACCAGCAGCACCACCTGGGCGCCTGGCAGAGATGTAGCCTTGCGGGCCCACCTCAGCCCTTCTGAGTCCGGCTGCATTTGAATGGGACCCCTGCAGACTTACGAGCACCCAAGTGTGGAAAGAACCCCTACAGCAGGAAGCACGTGGGCAGCCATGTGAGCGGAGTGCAGAATGGAGCCTGCGGTTTCCTACCAGACCATCCCCTGCCCCTGCCCGTGAGATGGTTGTGGCAGCCGTCATCCGGGTACAGACAGAGGCCAGTAGGTGTTTGGGGGTTAGGAATGGAATGGAATGGACATCTCTATGTTCAGACCACTTTCTTCTGTAAAGCACATGCCCACAGTTATTAACTGTTAATATTTAACTGGGAGGAAACTGCTTTATCTTCTCTGACCCCTGCTCTTAAAAAAACCAAAACCCTGATGCCTAGAATTGCTGAAGTTGTCATTCATTGTCATCCCATCCAGAAAAAACAGTGTTGTGGAACAGAAATTTGGGCTAGAAAGAGCTGGAAAAGAAGGATGACAAGTCAGAGCCCCTGAGGAAGGTGGCTGGCCAGCCAGCCAAGTGGACACTTACCTTGCCGGGCTTGGACACATGTGCTTGGACACAGACCTGCTCTGAAAGGAGAGAAGGGCAAGACAGACAGGGAAGGGGAAGCTTTGGTACGGTTTTGAGCATCCTGGAGAGAGATGAGGTTTCGGAACCTGAGAACAAGGGATGACCTGGGTGGCGAGCGGCAGACGTCAGCCTGGGCCTGTGGAGATTCCTAGTAGGAACACTACGGCTGCTTTCCTGCCTGAGTGCTGAGAAACCCGCAGGCTCCACAGACCTTCCAATACGGAAAGATGTTTCCTTCCAAAGCCACAGGCACACTCTTCCACTGCAGAGACCACTGGCTCTGTGTCACGCCCTCCCATTAGCTGCTGTCCAGCTCTGCCACCGGCTCTGGGCATGTGAGGCAGGGCCAGAGGTGCTGAAAGCCCCCCTACTGCCCAGGTCCCCCTGCTTATTGCTGCTGAGCGCCGGGTGTGGAGGTTCCGGAAACGAGTGTGAGAAGGAGCACGCTTTATTGGAGGCAGAGCACTGCATGGGACCAACAGGAGAAGGCGGCCTGGGGGGCATCCTACACGCTCAAAAAAGTACACAAGGAGGTTCTGCTAGTAAGAAAGATCAACTGGAACATGGGTTCCTCTGGGCAACTTCCCCAACTTCTTCCCTTCAAGGGGTCAGAACAACCCCGACCACTTCCTTGAAGGCAGCTGTGGTCTGCTAGAGATATAGTCCCTCAGGGGTGCCTTCTTGTTTTTTATAAAGAACATTTTCTTTAGATTTCTTGAAGTCTTCGTTTGTTACTTTCATTCTGCGTTCTCTCAAGGCCATCAGACCAGCTTCTGTACAGATTGCCTGTAAGAACGAACAGTATGTTCAGAAAGGGAAATACTTTTTACTTGTGCTCTATCAATTCGGAGCTGCTTGAAATCGGGTGTAAGACGCTTAGACTAAAGAAACTGCTTAAACTGTTTGGGAAAAGAGTAGATCTTTTCAATGCTTTACACATTCTAATTACTTTCTCAGGGTCTGAGGTGGCTTTGAGGAGGAGGAGGCCTGGCTCAGGTTCTAACCAGCAGGATGGCCCGATGGGGAAGTTCTCTGCTCCGCTTGTTACAGGAGCCACGTTCCTTCCTGGGCACCAGATGCAACTACACCAGGACACTAACAGCAACAGAGCATCCATCCAGTTCATTTACCCACAGTCCAAAGAGAACACGTATCATGTATTCTGGCTCGCTGTCTCAGGACAGCATTTACTGTGATTTATTTCCTTAGTCATCACTTGCCAAAAGCAAAACAAAAAACCCATTCAACATGATGTGACAGAAACACAATCCTGGCATTGAAGTTTTTATCTGGTTATGGCCCTCAGGATATTTCAGATGGTTCAGCAGAAAAGAAAGTGTATTTGTGAACAAAAGATAAAGTATAGCACTAAAACGGTAACACTGGATAAATCAAGGTGATGGGTATACTAGTACTTACTACTGTTGCAACTTTTCTGAAGACTTCAAATTTTTCAAAATACAGAGCTGGTACAAAATTTTAAAATAATTTCCATTTTAAAAAGAGCTTTTTATTCACCAACACAGACACTAACCTAGTTCTTTAGAGACCAAGGATACACAGCTCAGTGCAGGCAGCAGTGTGAAAAGGCCCCACATGTGCCGTCCTGCCCTGACCATGGTACTTAGACCTGACAAAAACCCAGATCCTCAGCTAAAGAGCAGGCTGGACCCAGATCTGGTGCTGCCAGCCTCCTCCCACCCCTGCCCCATGAAACTGAGAGGTATGACCCAGCCCACGTTCTCACCTTGATATCAGCACCCGAGAGGTCATCTTTAGCCATGATCAAGTCGTCCAGGGTCACATCATCGGCCAGCGTCATCCTGCTTGTGTGGATTTGAAAGATGCGCTTCTTAGTCTTCTCGTCGGGCAGGGGGAACTCAATCTTCCTGTCGATGCGACCTGTGGGTAGAAAAGGTTTCCAGTCACATCGCTGCGCAGCCCCCAGGTGTGGCTCCAGCTCAGGAAGAGTCTGAGCCGTGTCCTCACTCATGCTGTTTCAGTCAGACAGCACCCTGTGTGTGTGTGGTGGGGGGGTCCAAATCCCGAAAGGTGAACTTCCCTCTTGTAGTCGTAAATGTCGGCATTTGAATTCATCCAATCTGAAAAAGATCTGCTCTGCTGGGGTACCCTTAGAAATAAAGAAAGGGCTCCTGAATGACCTACGTAGTGAAAAAGGACAGATTGTGTTAAAAAGCATAAACAAATTAGCCACTGCTGCATCCTGGTGCGACCTGAATGTAAAAAAATGAACCTGAGTTAACATATGAATTATTCCTTCAGAAAAAATATCCATTATGGGAAAGAAAAGATCACAATTTAAGATTAGAAGGGCTACACCCACTGCATCACGTCCTTCCTTAACCACAACCTCAGGGGATGAGGTCTTTAGTAAGTTACTCTGCATTTCAGTCACGCGTTTGCCTTGATACTTAGCTTTTTTTTTTTTTTTTTAAAGGTTTTATTTATTTGACAGATCACAAGTAGGCAGAGAGGCAGGCGGGGGCAGGGGGAGAAGCAGGCTCCCCGCTGAGCAGAGAGCCTGACGCAGGGCCTCATCCCAGGACCCTGAGACCATGACCTGAGCTGAAGGCAGAGGCTCAAACCACTGAGCCACCCAGGCGCCCTGATAACACATTGTTCTTAAATCCCCTGCCCATGCACTTAAACGGTCATCCATAGACACAACAGCTGTCCCTGGTAGAACAAGCAAACTGACCTGGTCTGATAAGAGCTGGATCCAAAGTCTCTATTCGGTTTGTGGCCATGATAACTTTCACGTCACCCCTCGAATCAAATCCATCCAACTGGTTCAGCAGCTCCAGCATTGTTCGTTGAATTTCTCTCTCACCACCAGAATTTGAGTCATACCTTTGAAAAAGAAGAGAAGGCGTGAAAACCTAACTGATCTGCTGAAGGATAACTCAGATGTCCTCAATTCTAGCAACAAAATCATGCCCTCCCATCATGTTGTTTAAATTGTAGAAGTTTTATGCCTGAGATTATATCATTAATTCAGTCTCCGTGTGCCTGAAGTCCAGATGATGCCTGGCTCCGAGCAGATGCTCGGGACACTGCTCTGGACTAATCTCCAGGCAGTCACAACTCCTGCATGACTGTTACCTGGCACCTGGGAGAGCAGAGCCTAAAGCATCCAGAGTACCATGGGACGGTAGGAACTATGGCAAACCCACGGGCAGGCCATCCAGGGGGTACTCAATGATCGTTCTCAGAGAAGAGCTCTGGGGCTTTTATCTCTGCTCAACACAGAAAGAGAAATGTACCTTTTTGTTCCAATGGCATCAATTTCATCAATAAACACGATGGATGGTGCGTGTTCTTCTGCAACTCGAAATAGTTCCCGAACGAGTTTGGGCCCGTCACCTAGGTACTTCTGAATAAGTTCCGAGCCAACCACTCTCAAGAAAGTGGCTGAGGTTTGGTTTGCTACTGCTTTGGCTAATAAGGTTTTGCCTATTTTAGATTTAAAAAGAAAAAGAGAAAGGAAAAAAAATCCTTAATTGCTATTTTAACTTAAAAACTCTGTCAATTAAATGGGCATCAGAAATGGGCAGATCCTGGGGCACCTGGGTGGCTCAGTGGGTTAAGCCTCTGCCTTGGGCTCAGGTCATGATCCCGGAGTCCTGGGATCGAGTCCCGTGTCAGGCTCTCTGCTCAGCAGGGGACCTGCTTCCCTCTCTCTCTCCCTCTGCCTACTTGTGATCTCTCTCTGTCAAATAAAGAAATAAAATCTTTAAAAGAAAAAAAAAGAAATGGGCAGATCCCTAAAAGGTATGCCCCCATTCCAGGGTCTTAACATTCTGCACTCCGAGGCAGGTAAGAGGAAATTGAGAAAAACCTAAATAATGTTTTGATTATTTTTAACTATCTTCCTCATTCTTCATTACAATGTCAGAAAGTACATTTTACTGGGATATTCAAAGGTGTATAGATTATTAACCTAACTCATGCAACCAGGGTTAGAGATCCAAACTCAACTCCTGTGAAACTATTCGTGATGAGAAATGGCCTGCAAACCCTAGGTCTGACCTAAGGAACCTGACCTGGAGCACCAGGCCTACAATCCCTGGGGCTGTGTTGGGTGGGCCTGCCCGGTGCTCAGCTGAGATAGGACCAGCTCCTGGGAAGCCCATAACAGAACTGCTGAAAGCTCTAGAGACGTCTCAGTCTCTGGTGTGCCCTTGTGAGGATCGTTCCTCTCAGGGACAATCTCAGACATTTCTAATTCTCCATTCCTTGATTTTTTTTTTTTTTTAAGATTTTATTTATTTGTTGGAGAGTGAGTGAGCGCACAAGCAGGCAGAGGGGGAGAGAGAAGCAGGCTCCCTGCTGAGCTAGGAGCCCAACGCGGGACTTGATCCCAGGACCCTGGGATCATGACCTGAGTCAAAGGCAGCGGCTTAACCCACTGAGCCACCCAGGTGTCCCATTCCTTGATATTTCTATTTCAGGTCAAAAACAACAGCTGTGGCAGCCACCCTGTGAATTTTAGGGCTGGAAGACCACTTGGCCCCTTTGATGGTGAGGACATGGGCACAGGGCCAAGCCGTGGTGTCAGGACACTGGCAGCTAGAGGCTGAGCCAGTGAAGGACCAGGCTTAGGCCTGCAGAGGGGCAGGGGGAGGCTGCTGGCAAGTGACACAGGCTTAGTTCAAGTGGGAAGGGGGACAAAGCACTAAGCTTGAGAATAAGACGTGGTGACGATATCTTTTTGGCCAGATAGGCGGAGGGGCAGGTGTGAGGGCTTAGAAGCATGGACTTCTCCCTGAGAGTACCAGTGAAGGATGGTGTATGGAAGACAAAAAGGACCACCTAAGCAGATGGCCTGACCCTCCAGAGACAGCCTCAGCCAGCTGCTGGGTCCCTTCGGTGGCCAGCGGGATAACCAAGCCAGGCTCTTCCCCTCCTGACGGCCTGCCACCCTGTGCTCCAGCCCAGCCCCTCACGTCGGCCCCTGGCAGTGCAAGTGCACCGAAGGTGGCCCACAGCTGCAGGTCAGGCCGCCTGCCTTCCAGCTCCAGCCCCGCTACTTGCTCAACTCCCAGGGCTCCCACGGCCCCAGGCTAGTCACCGGCCTCTCTGAGTTTCCTGCACTGTAAGATGATGAGCTGCAACAGCTCTGCGCCTCTGAGCTCAGTTGTCTCCTGGTGCCTCCACTGTGGGCAGCCCCCAGTGACCCCTTCAAAGAACTGTGCTTCCTCTGCAACTTCCACGGCACTGAACTGCTAATTCCCGGACTGTAAAACTTACTCAGGCCAGCTAGTTGCATAATGAACCAAATACATATCTGTATATGCATCTATTCATCCAATATTCTATTCACTCAGTACAGTGGACCAGACAGTGAACCCAATCTGAACTGCACAGAAAAGCTTTTAAATCTGTGGTTTCCCACCATGGCTCTGATACATGGACCTGGCCACACTCCAGATGAACAGGTCAGAATTTTCAGGGATGGGACCATCAGTATTTTTTAAAGCTCCAGGGTGATTCCAACGTACAGCCAAGCTTAAGCATCCCAATTTATTTTGTTTTATAAACTTTTTTTTAAAAGATTTTTATTTATTTGACAGAGATCACAAGTAGGCAGAGAGGCAGGCAGAGAGAGAGGGGGAAGCAGGCTCCCCGCTGAGCAGAGAGCCTGATGTAGGGCTCGATCCCAGGACCCTGAGATCATGACCTGAGCCGAAGACAGAGGCTTTAACCCACTGAGCCACCCAGGCGCTCCTTATAAACTCTTTTTAATAGATTCACATTACTCTTATGAATACTTTAAAGTTTTATGTTTTATAGCACATAAATCTAATATATTTGAGTGCAGAGAGGAGTTCTATGAAACTGTAAATGCATTCACACTGAGCAGGAATTTTTGGAGGGGGAGGGTTTCCCTACCGTGCTTATTTTTGTTGCAATTCCTACTGTTGTTTTTAATACATTAAATCTGTTAAGTCTACAATTTTAAAACTAAGGTAATTCAGTTTTTTAGCATCACCTATACAGATAAAAATACTTTTATGTAATATGTATATTTCCATATTTACTCAGAAAATGCACAAAATGTTTAGAAAACCTTGTCTCAAACTAAGGAGTTGTGGCATCCTTACTCAAGAATTAAATAATTATAACAAACTAATGCTGCAGCTCAAGAGATTAGCTCAGTGCCCTGAAAGTGTCAAACCCAGAGCATACATACCTGTGCCAGGTGGACCATAGAGAATGACCCCCTTCGGGGGCTTTATACCCATCTCTTCATAATACTCAGGATGAGTGAGAGGAAGCTCCACAGATTCCTATAGAAAACAAATAAATACTTGGTAAAAATGAAATGCTTTCTCACTGAAATTATCAGATCCACGAACTGGCATTCTGAATATATCCCACTTTCAACAATAAGCTAAAATGTCACTTAGTCTTGTTAGAGACCGTGTGCCTGACTTTTGTCTAGCAGCAGAGACAGATGGAAGACGACACCTGTCCTCACTGAGTTCCCCTTCCTACTGCGTCCAGTTTCCCTCTCACTTTCTCACAGAAGTCAACCTGGAGCAAAATTCAAGCTCTTCGAGAGCAAAAGGAACTTAAAGTGAAAATACACTGTTTTCAGTTAAACCATAGACAAGATTTTCTAGCAAGATTTTCTGATTCCTGTTATACCAATGGACATAATGGCTACTTCCCAGACATCTCCGAGGTCACCAGTTATGACTGGTGACAGCTCTACATGACCCCCCTGCAGATGAGACGGGTGGCTCCCAGCCAACCTGAACGACCGCTTCCCTTCACCCCACTCACACTACCCCATACATCACTGGAGGTTTCCAGACAGCCACAGCTGAAGTCAACACAAATGGAAACATTAGATATCCACCCAGATAACCATGGCACATTGCATGTAAGAAGGATGAAGCTGCAGCCGCTGCAGGAACAATCATACAACTTGTTGTTCCTATTACCCAACTCAGGATTAACAAATAAAATACTCCACAACTGGCAAGCTTTGAGTCACACTGGTTTGATCACTAAGGAAAACACAAAACATACACAATAACTCTATCTCTAAATAAGATAGTTAAATAAGAAATTGAAAATCTAGAAACCCAAAGCTGATTCTTAGATTTACCTTAATTTCCTGGATTTGGTTGTCCAACCCCCCAATATCAGCATAGGTTTCCTGGGGCGCCTTTTCTACCTTCATCACTGTGACCAAGGGATCTGTGTCGTCCATAAGCACCCCTATGACGGCATGCACCTGAGAGAACATTAAGTTAATGCAGAAACATGAGGTTCACATAATCCACTCACAGCAAAGCAACGCCGACCACCGAGCAGCACCAATGGACAGATCTGAGAGGAAGGAGAAAGCACTCCTAGGGGCTTAGAGACCATCAACTTGCCTTGTGGTTGAGCAGGACGGAGCAGCCGGGTTCCAGCAGATCCTTGTCTACAAAGGAAAGAATGCTGACGTAGTGTTCGGAGCCCACAGATGTAGACACGATGGCGTGATTGTCATCAATGATCTCCTCCAAGGTTCCTACTGACATTGGGGTCCCTCTCAGGTCATCCACCTTAGACCTTTCCTCCTGTTTAAGAGTACGCCATGAAGGAAAAGCAGATTAGACCTAAAAAGCAGACAAGGCTGATAGTTTTACTAGATTTACTAAATTTTACTACATTTACAAAGCAGGTAATGCTTTTAAAAGGCAGCTAGTCTAAATGGGTCAACTACTTGAATTTCATTTACTCACTGAATTCTAGTTAGTACCGAAACAATTTGTAAAACAAAAGTTACAGTAATTTCTGAATTACCTCTTGCTTTTCTTCTAAAGGCTTCATTTGTTCCTGATTTCTAATGAATTCTTCCTCCATGAGAAGATAGTCTTTAATTCTCTCTAACTTCAATAATTTTAACCGGCACTGAGTATGGGGTGTCACTGTAATTACAAAGAAAAGTTTTATTCTATTTGAAGCTTGAAGTTAGCAACTAATTAAGTTCATTCTTAAGGAAAAAATGTTAAGACTTAAAATAAGCTTATTTTTGTTGAACAGGCTGAAAAATTCAAGTCCTGGTGACCCTAGATGCTAAAGGAAAAGGGACTTTGGCAATTGTAAGCAAGCAGATAAAAACAGGGATGACGTCTGAATGACATCTGCTACATGAACTCAAAAAGAAAGAACTCAACAACCTCAGAGATCATTTACTTTGGTTTTTTATTCCCCATCTGTGTTTATAAAAATAGGTACAAGTGCTGTCCAGTCAGAATACATTGCTGCAGGAGAGCTGAGGAACACCCCCCCCCCCCCCAAGAAGAACTGTGAAATATTAGTGATATTAACATGTGGCAAGCATTCTTTCCATATTCTTTTGCGTTGTTTCTTTTGGCTTAAAGTCTCATGCTACATAAGATTTTAGCATATATAGACAAAAATGTCAACTTTTTCTTTTGTGGTTTCTGGGTATCTTCAAGATGTATCTCCTTCCCTAAGGTTAAATATATTCCTGATTTTTCATTTATGTACTTATTTTCGTATCTATAATCCATCTGGCAAAAAGCAAGGAGTCTAATTTCATTTTCTCTCAATAGCAAATAAAGATGCCAGCCATTCTGTTAAACAACTCACTCTCCCCCAACAGAACGCAGTCACCTTTACCATATAGTCATTATCCATGTAACTTGACTGTTTTTGGACTCCTATGCTCTTCTGGCCATCTGATGATCTATTCTTTACCAATACCATACTGATTCATTATGGTAGACTAATGGCATGTTTTTCACTGTCTGGCTCCCTTAATTCTTAACCAAGCAATATTTTAAAAATTATTTCATCTAAGCAGGAAGAGACTTGTTTAGATGGGGGTAGGGGAGGTATGTGAACCGCAGTATAAGAAGGAGCCACCCTTGGGAAAGACTGGGGGAAGAACATTTTTTTAAAGATTTATTTATTTTTAGAGAGAGAGCATAGGGGAGGGGGAGAGGGAGGAGAAGGGCAGAGGGAAAGGGAGGAAAAAGACCCCGCTGAGCGCAGAGCCCAAGATGGGGCTTGGTCCCATGACCCTAAGATCATGGCCTGACCTGAAATCAAGAGTTGGATGCTTAACTGAATGAACCACCCAGATGCCCCAAGGGAAGAATATTTTTAAGCAAAAGACAAAAGTCCTAATGTGTGGGTTACCTGGAGTGGCTCAATTGCTTAAGCATCCAACTCTTGATTTTGCTCAGGTCATCTCAGGGTCATGAGACCAAGCCCCAAATTGGGCTCTTCAATGGGCATGGAGCCTGTCTGATTCTCTTTCTGTCCCAATGCTCCGCCCCACCCTGCTTCCACATCCCCACCTGTGCATGTGCGCGCACTCTCTCTCAAAAAAAGAAAAAAAAGTCCTAATGTGCGTATGAGTCGAAGAACACAAGGCAGGACTATGTGAACAACAAGCAAGGAGAACGGTAGGGGCTGAGAATGGAGAGGTGGCCTGCATTAGGTCACCTGGTCTGAAGCTTAGTCTATGTTCAGTACCGTCACTGAAACAGTTTGTTCATGCATCACAAGATGTGAATTCCAACATGTTGGCATTCCATTTCTTCAAGAACAAAACATGTTTCTAAGTTATTCAAGCTCAACCTGAGTTTTCTAACCCAAAACTACACTTTTCATACATTAGAGGAGATACATTAAAGGAAATTAGTGGAATTTCCTAAAGTAAGACACAGCTGTATATGGTTTGTACACAACTCTGCCACACATAAGAACTAGAGCTTCAGCTCCATTTCCTGCCTCCATATTCAAACCCCTAAACTACATACACACAGACGGTTCCCAACGGAATCACGAGATAGCATGGAGGACTATGTCATTACCCAGTGGCAGCTTGCTGGCAGCATCTGGTCCCTTTGTTTTCTTCTTCTTTTTCCCCACCCGAGTTGGTACAGGAGGTTCATATTTCTTTTTCTTGTCCTTGAATTTTTAGAACAGGAAAAACAAAAACCACACAAATATCAAAACACAAACTTCTTTCTTTTGTACCATCATCTATCTCTAGTGGCTGTAATTTTCCTTATCTTTTAGAATGCTATTAAAAACTGTCCTTTTAAAAATAAAGCTAGTTGGGTGGCTCAGTGAGTTAAGCATCTGACTCTTGGTTTTGGCTCAGGATCATGAGACAGAGCCCCACATCGGGCTCCGTGCTCAACGGGGAGTGTTTCTCTCTCTCTCTCCCTCTGCCCCTCCTCCTGCTCTCTCCCTCAAGTAACTAAAATCTTTAAAAAACAAACTAGGTATTACATTCGTGCAATTTTAATTGGCGAACTTAACTGATCTTTCTTTTTATAATACACAGTGATGGGTTATTCAGTAAGGACTAAAGGTCAGAATTCAGAATTATATGCCAGAAGTTTGGGCTGAAGTAATTTGAGACAATTCTTCACATCTGAAGATATTAAACACTAAATACAGGCAATTTAAACTCTGTAATGTTATAGTATACACTTAAAAACCATTAATGCATAACTACTTACTTGACAGGTCAGTAATCTTCTCTAAAACATGGAAGTGGGCACTGAATCTGTAGGCCAGGCGGGTAATAACTACAGGATCACTTATTTTGCATTTTCAAAGTCATGAATCCCCAAAGAACTCCTCAGCTGAGATCAAGGATACGTTCCATGATCTACCTGTATCACAGACCTATCTGGCTTATTTACCTTGTCATCCTTCTTGCCACCTCCAGGGCCATGACCACCACTCTGACTCTGACCCTGAAAAAAGAAACAGAAGTATATATTCAGAACATGATCACTTTAAAAGAACATCCTTTTTATTTTCCTGTGATTCTAAGACACCAAGACTTGCCCCTCATTTTAACATTTCTGAACTTAAGGTGTACACCCTGTAGCCAACACATACATTTAGCATGGTAGAATTTCTTTTTTTTTCCTGAAAAGCTGTTAGTTGCACCTTGCAACTGACTGCATCTTACATCAAGGACAATTCTATTAAGAAACTCATGTAACTTCTGTATCACGATGAGGCTGGGATTCTAAGACCACCCCTTTTTGAGGGAAAAATAGAGAGTTTAACATTCTTTATTATAAAACTACTTGACTGAGTATATTTCATGAAATTAGGCCATCAGAGTTAAATCATTTTACCTAGTCAACAATCATTTATCAATCACTTACTCCTTACTGAGATTACACCGAGACCCAGGAGATTTTCCTTTCAGTAGCAACTTATATACCTCCCATCTCTAAAGCCTGGGGCTCTTGGGCAGGTCTTTCTTGCCAAACTGAAAAGCTGAATCACTTTAAGGTATCAAGAATTCAGTGTACTGGAGGCACCTGGGTGGCTCAGTGGGTTAAAGCCTCTGCCTTCGGCTCAGGTCATGATCCCAGGGTCCTGGGATCAAGCCCCACATCAGGCTCTCTGCTCAGCAAGGAACCTGCTTTCTCCTCTCTCTCTCTCTGCCTGCCTCTCCGCCTACTTGTGATCTCTGCCTGTCAAATAAATAAATAAAATCTTAAAAAAAAAAAAAAAAGAATTCAGTGTATGAATAAGTTCATGGGATTCTGGACTTTAAAACAGACCACTCAGTTACAGGGCAATGCTTAACACAGAACAGTATCTCAAAAATAATGGCATTTTAAGTAATAATGAACTTACTTGAATAGAAGGACCCCCTCCCCTCAAACTACTTCCACATAAGCACCTCTAAATACATCATAGTTACCAAAGAGTTAGGGTCAAATGTATTTCCCTGCATGCAGGACTCTTAAAATTTTGTGCTTTATTCTGAAGTTATTTAAGGGCTCTAAGAAATTCTGGTTAAAAGAATTAGTTATACTGCAATAGGTGCTCCAAATAGTAGGCCTTTAACACTTACTTCTACCTCCTAAAGATTTTGCTGTTGGCCAGGGCAGCTAATGTTTGTGGGTTTCTTACTATGTGATTAAGTCTATACTAGACATTTTCCTTCACTATCTCATTAATTTCAAACCATTGTCCAAGGTAGGTTCATCATTCCCATTTTCTAGATGAGGAACTGTAATACACCTAAGAACATGGGCTATGGAGTTAGATACATCCAGGTTTCAATTCTGATTCCGGCACTAATAGGCTATGTGACCTCAGGTAAGTCAGGTCACCTCCCTGAGCCTTAGTGCCCTTAACTGAAAAGTGGGGATGATACTAGCTCCTGTTACTGAAAATGAGGTAATGCTCATAAACCACTCCCCATTTGCATGACTCAAAGTAACTACTAGCAATACGATATTATCGGTGAAAAAGAAATGTTAGGGTCAGGATTTCAATTATCAATCTGGTTACAAAATCTGGGTTCTGAAACCCATCTGGTTTAGTTCATCACCCTCTCGTTGATCCCATCTGTTGTTTTTTTTTTTAAGATTTTATTTATTTGAGAGACAGAGATCACAAGTAGGCAGAGAGGCAGGCAGAGAGAGAAAGAGGAGGAAGCAGGCTCCCTGCTGAGCAGAGAGCCCAATGTGGGGCTCGATCCCAGAACTCTGGGATCATGACCCAAGCTGAAGGCAGAGGCTTTAACCCACTGAGCCACCCAGGCACCTCCCCATCTCTGTTTCTATCCAGTACTCTAGCCAGCCTCCCAACCGAGATTCCCACAACAGTTTCTCTCCTCACCAATCCAGCTGTTACCATCTAAAACAAAGAGCTGTTCCTTTCATTCTGCTCAAAAACCTTCAACTGTTCCCTAGCACTTATGGTGTAACAACCAACCTTTTTACAGTGGCCTACCTGGTCCTTGCCAAATTGGCTTCGACTGACCTTTCCCACGTTCATCTACCTCACTGGTGACCCTGCAAGTCTGGACCCACAAGAGGACCTTTTCCTGAAAGGGTCCCAAACTTATTCAGGTGTGGGGCATTTTACATTATATTTCTCAGTCTCCAATAACAGTAAGAAATATACCCATTATTAAGGCCTTATATACGGTAAACAGTGTACATTCTCAGAATATCATCTCATTTAATTCTTAGAGACACCATGATGTTGGTACTATCATTACCTCTAGTTTATGGATAAGGAAACCAAGGCCCAGAGATGTTAAGTGACTTTCCTATTACCACAGAGCTTGTCAGAGATGTGGCTGAGAAACACTCAGGTGTATGGACCCCAATATCTGTGTGTTTCTCTACTACATGTCCTCTAGAAAACACTAACAGGGTTTCTGTTATAGCAAAGCCACTTACTGTGTCTCAGTTTCCTCTTTGGTAAAGTGAAGATAATAATTACTACAGGGACTGCTGTGAGAATAAGAAAATGCTGGAAAATACCCTTGTGTTTATTGCAGCACTATTTACAGTAGCCAAGATATGGAAGCAACCTAAGTGTCCACTGATATAATGAAAGGATAAAGATGTGTGTAAATGCACACCAGCACACCAACAAAGGGGTATTACTCAGCCATTAAAAAAAAAAAAAAAAAAAAAGATCTCGGGGCACCTGGATGGCTCAGTGGATTAAGTGGATTAAGCTTTGGCTCAGGTCATGATCTCACAGTTCTGGGATCAAGCTCCGCATCAGGCTCTCTGCTCAGTAGGGAGCCTGTTTCTCCCTCTCCCTCTGCCTGCCTCTCTGCCTACTTGTGATCTCCCTCTCTCTGTCAAATAAATAAAAATCTTAAAAAAAAGAAAAAACAGATCTCACCATTTGTGACACTAATGGACACAGAGGGTATTAAGCTAATTAAAATTAGACAGAGAAAGACAAATACCATATGATTTCACTTATATGTGGAACAAAAACATAAAAAAAAGCAGAAACAGACCCATGAACGCAGAGAACTGGTGGCCACCAGACAAAAGGGGGTGGGAGATGGGCAAAACGGGTGAAGGGGAGTGGAAGGTGCTTCCAGGTATAAAATGTGTAAGTCACAGGATAAAAGGTACAAAGGTACAGCACATACAGGGAATCTCGTCAATAATACTGTGATAGCACTGAAGAGTGTCAGATGGTAGCTACCCTTGGGAGCACGGCATACTACAGACTTGTCCAGTCACTGTGTTGTCCACCTGAAACTAACGTAACGCTGCCTGTCAGCTATACTTCAATAATAATGCTGGGGCGGGGGGCCTGGGTGGCTCAGTGGGTTAAAGCCTCTGCCTTCGGCTTGGGTCATGATCCCAGGGTCCTGGGATCAAGCCCGGCATCGGGCTCTCTGCTCGGCAGGAAGCCTGCTTACCCCTCATCTCTACCTGCCTCTGCCTACTTGTGATCTCTCTGTCAAATAAATAAAATCTTTTAAAAAATAATAATAATGCTGGAAAAGTACCTGGCACATGCTTAGAACAGCAGCCCAAAGTCCTTATGAGACCTATCCCACTATGTGCTCAGGCGTTTCTGATGTTCAGGATACAGGCTCAACACATTCCCACCTCCCGCCCTTTGCGCTTACTATTCCTTCCGCCCGGACCACGTTACCCTCAGATGTTTGCATGGGCTGCTCTCTCATTCTGCTTAGGCCTCTGCTGCTCAAATGTCACCTCCTCTGAGGAACTTTTGCTGACAGCCACCGCTCCCATCAATGGCCATCCCACTCATCTCTATCCCGCTCCACGTCATATTACATGTCTCTTTTTCGGGTTGTTTTTTTTTTTCCCGGCCTTGTCTAGAATGTAAATTCCATTTAGACAGAGACTTCCCCATTTGTGACTCACCTCTTGAGCGCTCAGTGCCTAGAGCAGAGCCTGCCGCCCCCCGCCCCCAATTTGCGGGTGCTCAATGAATACCAGTTTGGTGGACTAACGAATAAATGCTGTTTTTATTATTCTTAACGCACCACAGGAGCGTGCCCTCCGAGCTCCACCTGTCACAGAAGCGTCAGTCTTCAACGCTTCCTCCAAATGCCCCCACTCCGAGCGCTCCTCCACGGCTGCGCTCTCCCCTCCGCAGCTGGAACGAATCCCTCCCTCTCCTCCAGTCGCGCAGCCCTTCATCTGAGCGGCTCCCAAAGCACTCGCCCCAGGTGCTTCGGAAGAAACTCCCCCGCGCCGGTCAGCAGGGTCAGGTCGGCGGAGGTGCAAAGTCGGGCGCCCTGACCCGCTCTGCCGTCCCACCGGTCAGCCCGGGGGACCCTTCGCGCCGAGCCCTCTCGTCCGCCCCGGGCCGTGGCGGACCCAAGCACTGTCTCCAAGGAGCCTTCGTTCCCCGAGAAGACCGGACCAGTGGGTAGGAGAGCGGGCGGACCGAGTGCCTCGGGCAGCCGCCTCGTCCCCTCGTCTCGGGCCGCTCCGACCCAGTCGCGCCGCGACCACCAGCTGAAACCCTTAGTCACTCACCATCTTGCTTCGGCCGCTCGAACCACCGCTGCCGGAAGTGCATCCACCAAGGCCGCCGCCAGAAGCGGAAGTTGCCGAGGAACGCTACGGAAGCCGACGGGAACCAAATCCCTCTTAGCGGGAGTCGCGCTCCCAGGGCTCCTGTCGGTGGGGTGCCGATATAATTTACCAGCAAAATGTGAATCTTGTGAATATCTCACTTGGAAAAAAAAAATTAAGTAGAAGTTATTCGTCTATTGTCAACAATTAGAGACGAGGACCTAGACTGATAAAGAGCTAAGACAATTGTGAAAGTATAAAGCATTTAAAATATGCAAAAATCATCACTGAGAACTTCACTTGCTGTTCCAAGAACTGGAATGGGATTTGGAACTGCAAAGTTGACAATTACTTTTGGACCAACATTTAAGCTATTATTTGGTCTCTGAAATAAACGTGATCATCTGAGAGTATTTCCTTGTCTAATGAGTTAAATAGATGTTTTCTTTTTTCCTTTGATGATTTGTAACTTGTGATGACGCCAAATGTCTCAAAATAACTAATCTTGCACCTAGCTGGTAAAGTTCATCACTTACTACATCCACCAGGACATTAGAAAGACGGCAAGCATCCCTTTAGCCTCTGGAAACTTCTATAACAGGTACTCAAAACGCTGCATGTTGCTGAACTGGAGAGATGAGTTCATTTTTGTTTTTTGTTTGTTTGTTGTTTTCCCTACTCCTAATTAATCTAATTAGTTGTGAAATGCAAAAAATATTTCACTAATTCACAAAATTATTAAATTAAAATTTTATTAAATTAAGATTTAATATTTTTAAAAATTTAATAATTTTAATTTAAAATTATTAAATTAGATTAATTGAAATTTAAATTAAAATATTTCACTAATTCATTTGTATCCAACAGGTACAAAATACGGGAAATTACTCTTCTTTTTCATCATCATTAAAATACTGTTATAGGGGCACCTGGGTGACTCAGTGGGTTAAGCCTCTGCCATCAGCTCAGGTCATGATACCAGGGTCCTGGGATTGAGCTCCACGTGGGGCTCTCTGCTCAGCAGGAAGTCTGCTTCCCTTCCTTCTCTCTGCCTGCCTCTCTGCCTACTTGTGATCTGTCTCTCAAATAAATAAAATCTAAATAAAATAAAATACTATTATAGAAAGACTTGACGCTGTTGACCTCCACTAGCAAATGTGGTGTCTACATGATACATGAAATGGTATGACAGGTGGGAGGCAGGACAGCTCTCCCTCACGAATGCTGAGAGAAATGCCAGAGCTGGATGGAATGTCTAAGCCAACTGTGGATACCTGAAGAAGTGGAGAGTTCCTGAGGTGGTGTCACATTCAGACAAACACAGGCTGATAATCAATAGGGAAGAAAACCAAAATTCTGAAGGACCTGCATTGAGAAGGGCCTTAATGCACAACAAACTTATCATTTCTTTTCTCCCTGTCACTGGCCCTGCCAATACTCTCCACCCCATTGACAGCCAGCTTTGCAACCCCTACTTTAGCAGCTTCCAACCTCCCCAAGCACCAAGTTCTCCAAACAACCTTTCCATCTCTTTCCTGCTTCCTCTTAGCTACTCATTATGTAGATGAACTAAACTTCTCTACTCTCCTTAGTTTCAGCTATGGTTTACCAATTTCTTGGATTTCTCGCAGAAAAGGGGCAGAAGAACTGGGCCCAATCAGGGAATATCCTTTTGCCCTAGGAAAAAAAAGGGTGGACCTGGGAAGGTCATATGGAATGGCCAAATCCCTCAGAAAATTGTGAAGAGTCATATTAGTTAATTTTGTCTTCCTTACATGTAGAAGTAATATTTTATAAATAGACTAGGCTGTGTTTAGAATATCTAGGAATTTAAACACAATATTGAATTTCACAGTGTATATAGTTGCATATGTATTTATACTTTTACTTGTATTTGAGTATGTGTGTATATCTATTCCCTTCTCTTTCTCTCTGTACACCCACAAACACACACATGCATTGATGCCCTAAAGTTATCCCAAATCAAACTTAGCATCTTCCTCTAGGACCTGCTCACCCTTCCTGTGTTCTATCCTGGCTAATGACACCAATCAGAGACCGAGGCCAGAAGCCTCCCCTTCCCCCTCTCCCCATCCCAGCCAGCTCAGTGGTCAAGTCTTGCTGCTTTGACTCTGTCATGTTTCATCATCTCACCTCTCTTCCCATCACTACCTAGTTCCTACCTCATCATCCCATCTCACAATTCATTCAGCAAATAACTTCTGAGCACACCATGTGCCAGGCTCTCCTCCAGGGTCTGAGGATACTGTGGCGAACAGACAGAAATCCTTTTCCTAATGACTTTTACAATAAACAAGTTAATAAGCATGCTACGTGATGATAAATGCTTTGGGGAAAATTAATTAGGGAGGAAGAATAGAGATTGTGCAGCAATGTGGTAGGTACTTCTGACTTTAAATAGGATGATATCTGAACAAAGACTCAAGGAATTAGAGAGTAAGCTATTCAGATACCTAGAGGAAAAACTTTCCAGGCAGAGGGAACAGCCAGTGCAAAGGCCCTGAGGTTAAGAGCTGCTGGGGATGAAGACTGGAGACACCATGTGGTGGAGAAGTGAAAAACAGACATATAACTACCAACGGAGGCTCAGGGAGGGATTAGAGTAGAAGCAATGTAACCGGATAGGGAAGAGAGCCGCAGATTTGGGCATCAGAACTTTCAGGTCTGAATCTAGGCTCCATCACTTACTGCTGTCTTGGTTTTCTAGTGCTGTTGTAAAAAATGACCACAAATTTAGTGTAGTCTTTTCTGAAAACTCTAGGGAGAATTCATTTTCTTGCCTTTTCCAGCTTTAAGAGGTCACCTACAGTCCCTGGCTTGTCGTCCTTCTCCGTCTTAAAGCTAGCAACATTGGCCTTGCTTCTGTCCTCACATCTCTCTCTGACTCCACTTCTGCCTCCCTCTTTCACTTTTTTTTTTTTTAAAGATTTATTTATTTATTTATTTGACAGAGAGATCACAAGTAGACAGAGAGGCAGGCAGAGAGAGAGAGAGAGAGAAGCAGGCTCCCCGCTGAGCAGAGAGCCCGATGCGGGACTCGATCCCAGGACCCCGAGATCATGACCTGAGCCGAAGGCAGCGGCTCAACCCACTGAGCCACCCAGGTGCCCCCTCTTTCACTTTTTAAAAAATTAATTTATTTATTGAAAGAGGGAGATCGGGGTGGGCTAGGAGGAGCAGAGGGAGAGGGACAAGCAGACTCCACGCTGAGCCTGGAGTCCCAGGCGGGGCTTGATCCCAAGACCCCAGATCATGATCTGAGCTGAAATCACGAATAGGACACTCTACTGACTGAGCCACCCAGGTAACTTCTCCCTCTTTCATTTTAAGGACTCTGGCAATCACATGAGGTCCACCCAGATAATCTAACCTAATCTCCCTATCTTTAAGTCAGTTGACTGGTCCCCGTAATTCCATCATCTGTGACCTTAGTCCTCCTTACCCTGTAACCTACCATACTCACAGTTTACAGAGATTAGGACATGAACATCTTTCAGAATCCTTACTCTGCCGAACACACCAGCTATTCGGACACTGGCGTGTCACCTCCCGTTCTCTGCCTCAGTTTCCCCATATGTTCAAGAGGATAATAATGTTACCTCCGATCCATCGCTTGCCCTCTCCAGGCCACTGTGTCAGTGGGTTAGGTTAATGAGCAGCTCTGATGAGAAAACGGAGGCGGGAGATGGAGGAAGCAGGAGCATTTCTCCCTGACTTTTGGCCTCTGTGCTTGGGTTAGCAGCCACATAGCCACTGTGGCTCTGCTGCTCACTGGTCAGGACAAACATGGCTCCAGCTCCCAGAGAGTGACAGGCCCGGGGTCTCAAACCTCCCTTTGTCCGTCCACCCCAGGGGAGACAGGGACTTCCCATTGCTGTGAATCTCCAAGCTGCCTCCTGCTCGGTGTCAGCTTCTCAGACCTGCATTAAGTCTCTGTTGCAAGTGCTTGGAGTGGTGTCTGATGTCCTGGCTGGGCGCTGGCCAATGCAGTGTCCCTGATCAGGCAGGGGTCCGACCCTAGAATCACAGCCTTCAGCGTTGGAAGCGGCTCCAGAGGTCTTCAAGCTGGGCACACGTTAGGAGCTCCTGAAGTTCTGGTTGAACGGAGCAGACAGGCATGCCTCCCTGACATTGTCGTCCGTGGATGACGATGACATTGATAGAATGAGGAAGGGTTCCCTCATCAATCTTATTTCTTATCTGTCATATCTATAGGTGTTTGGGCTGAGAACTCTTGTTCACATAAATGGGACAAGAAAAAATCTAGTAACGAAAATGTCACTCAAGTCTTCTAAGTCCTTTTGTGTCATATACCAAAGATCACATAATGACCCATTAGCAAAAGCAATTATTAGTGGTAGCTTGTGTTCAGTCTTTCTTCCAGGCGGTTGCAAAGAAAACATGGCATGTATGAAAGGATCTGTTATCCAGTCATGAAATTCACTCGCCTTCTCAGTTTCTGGGAAAAGCGCCCAAAATGCTTTACCAAAACATATCAAAACATGATTCATTATCGCTGCTACCCCTTCACGCAGGGGCTCCTGATTTACTTATTTTTTAAGAAGATTTTATTTATTTATCTGAGAGAGAGTAGGAGAGCAGCAGGCAGAGGCAGAGAGAAAAGCAGATTCCCTGCTGAGCAAGAAGCCTGATGCAGGACTGGATCCTAGGACCCTGAGCTCCTGACCTGAGCCGAAGGCAGATGCCTAACCACCAGAGCCACCCAGGTGCCCGCATCTATATAAACTTCTTAATATGTAATGCAAAGGGTATTATTTTTAAAACTCCTAAGAAATAAATTACAGAATAGATCTGGTAAGAATGATCAAAGACAATTAAGATAAAATGGGAAGAATTAATGTGTCTGTTTTATAACCATTTATCTTGTTACAAAATAAGATAAATTAATCTTTGTTTCTCTTTAATTAATTTTTAATAATGCAGTGTAACATAGCTAAAAATGGAAGTTCCCTGTGAAGCAAGGATTATGATAAAATGTATGGCATTCCTTTGGTAAATGTGTGTATGTGTGAATTTTCGAAATTTTTTGGCACATATAATTTCAGAAATGGGAAGCAGAAAATATAAAACATTTTAAAAGAAAAATAAGATGAGGGCTGACTCTAGTTGGAATCAATATTTCGTATGACTAGGTAAGCAGGTTTCAACAACCTCATAGAAGAGCATATATTGAATCTGAAAGAAACCATGTTAAAATTTGATCTGTGGGTTTTTATTTTACCTAAAGCACCTTGAAATATCGAGTAGCCCCAGAAAACAGTGTATTTATACCGAAAAGAGTGTCATAAACTAATATGACTCTGGCTGCCCTAAGTTATGTTTCATCCTGAGGACAAGTATGGAGATGAGCTGAAAAAATTACTAATATTTAGACAACACTTTAAAAATCTATTTTCAACTTTAGGATCTCTTACAAATGTCCACTTGCTTTACTTTCCAGGGACACTCCATCAACAGTGATGAATTTTATGTCTATGTGTTTTATGAAAGAAGACAGGTTACCAAACGAGAACTGCCATCCCTCCCACGTTGCCGCTGTCCCCGGTATCTGAATTCAGAACACCCCCACATGGGCTCTGATGCCTCCCTCCCAATGCTTCATCCCTGCAGAAATACGGATAGGATGGGAAAACACTAGGTTCTGAGCACATACGTGCCTTGATTTTAGTCATCAAAGGAGCTTTCCCAAAGCCACGTTCCCAGTCATTTCTGGGTGAGACCCTGTGCCCAAGATAGAGTGAGACATGGGTGGGTGAATGGGGTGGCTCTCTTCTGTTAGGTGGGAGAGCTTCCAGTGAAACACATTCAGTCTTGGACAGAGCAAGTTTTAGGACAGAGAACACATGGTGACTGCAGAACAAGAAATAGATTTCCAGCCCCTAGTGGTTTGCATACCTCGATTTGATGACCTCTTTGGAAGTATGGGCATATAGTAGAGAAATACATTGATGGGGGTTGGTTGACATAAATAAATAAATAAATAAATATACAAATGGGCTTGATGCTCAACTCTTTTTAAAAAAATCATTACTGGGACACCTGGGCGGCTCAGTGAGTTAAGCCGCTGCCTTCGGCTGGGGTCATAAACCCAGGGTCCTGGGATCGAGCCCCACATCACGCCCCTTGCTTGGCAGGGAGCCTGCTTCTCTCTCCGCCTCTGCCTGCCTCTCTGCCTGCTTGTGTGCTCTCTCTCTCTCTCTCTGACAAATAAATAAATAAATAAATTCTTTTATAAATAAATAAATAAATAATTACGGATGGCTGAGCCATCAAAGAAGGTTGGAGAGGTGGTCTGAAGAATAGAGGACTTGGGCACAGCAGCTAAGGCAGTACACCACCTGCACCCACCTCTCCTCTTCCCTCGTGGCTCCTTGGCCCCCATCTCCTGCCCTCTGCCATCTCCTTTCCTCCACATGTGCATTTACCGAGCACCTCCGGCACTGTGCTAGGCACTAGGGCTGCAAGCATGCATAAGGTGCCTTTCGTTCAGATTTCCCTCTGGTTGAAGTTGGCCTCCTAGAGATACCAGAGAACACCTATCAGCCATAGGGGTTGGCCCTGTTCTCTGTTCCCCGGGTTCCCCCTCTAGGGGGCATGGTGGGCTAACAGTCTGTAAACGCTAACCATCTCTAGTTTTGGTGTACCAGGGTCCAGCATCCCCTTTTATCTTTTGTCCTCTCCCGAATCCAGCCGGCTTTCCAGGACTCACCGCCGCAGGAAAGGATGGAGAGATTGGCACAAAACAGAGAGAAAGGAGCTCCACTGGTTCTTGAGTTTCACGAGCAAGCTTCCGGGAGTCAGGAAGGATCTCGGGACATAGAAAGTCGATTTGGTGATGGAGAGAGCAAGACAGAGTCACTCATCAGGCAGTGCTGTAAGCAGCCCAGGCTGCTGCCCCTAAGAGCACATGCCCAGAGCATCTCTGTAACTGCCAGCGTTCTTGTGTTTGCTCCGTTATCCCTCATGGGGAGCAGCCAGTCTACAGCAGAGAGATGTTTTTTCGCAGAAACCTGTCCTAATGCACAAGTACATTCTCCATCTTGTGATACTTCTATGGGTTATCCTTGCTGTGATTTAATTAAACACTGCTCCTGGGCCTCCTGGGGCACCTGGGTGGCTCAGTCGGTTGGGCATCTGACTCTTGGTTTTGGCTCAGGTCATGATCTCAGGATTGGGGGATCAAGCCCTGTGTAGGGCTCCACACTCAACAGGGAGTCTACTTGAGACTCTCTCCCTCTGCCCCTCCCCCACTCATCCACAACATTCGCGCAAACTCTCTACTTCTAAAATAAAATAAGTAAATCTTTAAAAAAGATTAACACTCTTCCTTGTAATTATAGGTCTACTTTGATACTCCCTCCCCGCCCCCATCATAGTTTCCTGGGTCCTCAGGATGGGTAGTCCCAAGGGTGTTTTGTCTTTTAAAGCATTCATTTTCTCTTCCTTATTGTTTCATTAGTGATGGAATCCTATCTTTGCCCCTTTGTTGGTCCTGGTCTGTCTTCAAAATGGTTTTCACTGGTGTGACAGGGAAGCGCGGC
Organism: Mustela erminea; assembly: GCF_009829155.1. Taxonomy (NCBI): domain Eukaryota; kingdom Metazoa; phylum Chordata; class Mammalia; order Carnivora; family Mustelidae; genus Mustela; species Mustela erminea. The sequence goes on from NC_045618.1 coordinate 118,821,187, forward strand.
AGGAGGTGCTCAGGACAATAAGGGCTTTACATTTTTAGGGTCCTTCAGATCCGTGGTTATATCTCCCAGGGTCCTGGTAGTGAGCTACTTTCTGATTAGTAATTCTGTGGGTACCACGGGTCTTCTACACCGAATATGGTGTCCTGTCTCTTGGCCCGTCCCACATTTGTTGGTTGGTTTGTTTTGAGAGAGCGAGCGAGCAGGGAGGGGCAGAGGGAGAAGGAGAGAGAATCTTAAGCCGGCTCCATGAGTGGAGCCCCACGCAGGGCTCAATCTTATGACCCTGAGATCATGATCTCAACTGAAATCAAGAGTCGGATGATTACTGACCGAGCGACCCAGGCACCCCTCTTCCCACTTTTTAAGACATTTGCTGAGTGCCTACATTTTTCTTCCATTTTTATACCCTAGCAGCTGCTATATAGAATTTCCCACTTATACCTGGGATATGTATACATATTTTCCCATCTTTCTGCCAAGGTATAGATTATTTTGGTCACTAGTGGCATATATTTTTGCCATATTTCCAAATGGTTTGATTTTTCTTTTTTAAAAGATTTTATTTATTTTCTTGAGAGAGAGCCAGAAAGAGAGAGAGAGTGTGTGTGCATGAACAGGGGGCAGGCGGGCAGAGGGAGAAGCAGGCTCCCCACTGAGCAGGGAGCCCTAGGCCAGGCTCCATCCTAGGACTCGGAGATTATGACTGAGCCAAAGGCAGATGCTTAACCAACTGAGCCACCCAGGTGCTCCTCGTTTGATTTTTCTTAACCTTCTAAGTGCCTTCCTAAAATGGTCTCCCTTGGGTTTGGCTCTGGCTGGTTCTGCCCCAGGCTCTGCTTGCACAGGGGGGAAACCCCCAATGAGCTTCCACTGCCAACTGTGCCCTGCACAGAACCAGTTTTGGTTTCACCTGCCTTTGCTGATACCTTAGGATCTTACCCCAAATGAGATGCCTGGAAAGTCTGTATTCACATGAATCTATTCCCCAATTTATTACTTTTAATTCTGCTACAGTCAGTTCAAGCAAGGTTCTAGGAGTCTCTTCCGATTCTTACAAATTGTCTAACGTGCCGTGAGTTCACGAGACGGAATCCTGCGGACCGTGGCAGCTGTCACAAGCACACTATGAAGGCACACACATGAGCATGTCTTTCTGCAATGTCAAATTGATTTGATCCTAAAGCAAGGTTAACCTGATTGTAAAGCAGGGTCCAGATTCCAAGTTCAAGGGCATTTCATGACACATTTAATTTGGCTTCATACACGTCACACAAAGCAATGCACAAGACAAAGTCACCCAGCAAATGTGATACAACAAGAGGTAAGAAGTAAACGAGCCAAATGCGAAGCCAGTCTGTGAACACGCAGCTGGGGTGAAGGGCACACAGTTGGGGTGTTGGTTCTGGGTATCTCTTGGCACCTGCTGCTTGAATGTCTTGCATTGGACGGTCTCTGTTATGTTCAGAGATCAAGGGGGCAGAGCCTTTGGGGGCAGTTGTCTTTTTGATGTGAAAGGTCAGCATCTGGCGAGTCTGACAGTTTGCTGCGAAGTCCTCTCTTTAAAAGGGGTTTAATCAGTCTGGGGACTTTGCGTATCTTCTCTGATTCTACTGATTATCAGATCTGGATGTCATCAGCCTGGGCTGGTTTCAACAATACCTGGTCTTAGTGGCAACACCGTTGGCTGCTTGCATCACTGCTTGACAGGTGCCACTGCTTGACATGAGTGACTCCATCTTGTTCTCTACAGTAGTGTGATGGTTAAGAGCACAGACTGACATCAGGTTGCCTGGATTTGACCCCAGCTCACCACTCACATAGCATATCAGTGTGTGGCCCCAGGCATAAGTTTTCTTATTTGCAAAATGGGTGCACTGAAAGAGCCTACCCACAGAACTACTTGGAATAACAAATTAGGTGACATTTGTAAAGTATTTAAAATAGTGCCTGGCATGGAATAAGCATGACGTATGTTTGTTAAATACTTTTTAAATGAAGTGTTTGTGTAAAATGAATTGATGTTTGATAATCTGTCACCAAAAATCACCCCCACCTTTAGCTCCCAGGCTGCTTGTTATTGTGGGGTGTGTCTTCTGTGCTTGGTGACTTGAAGGAGGAATGAACAGAGGCCAGTTTTCTGGGTGGCCAACAGGTGCATGCAATTCAGATACTCGCCAGAAGAGGGCGCCATGCAACCAAATACTGCCCGGTGGCCTGTTTTTCCTCACCAGTTTAAGTTCCCTTCCTGGAAAACTATAAACTTCCAAAACTGAATCAGGAAGAAATTGACAACCTGAATAGACCAATATCTAGTAGCGAGATTGAAGCAGTGATCAAAAACCTCCCCCAAAACAAGAGCCCGGGACCTGACAGATTCCTTGGGGAATTCTACCAAACGTTCAAAGAAGAAATAATACCTATTCTCCTGAAGCTGTTTCAAGAAATTGAAGCAGAAGGAAAACTTCCAGACTCTCCTTATGAAGCCACATTACCCTGATCCCCAAACCAGGCAATGAACACACCAAAAAGGAGAATTTCACACCAATAACCCTGAAGAATATCGATGCCAACATTCTCAACAAGATCCTAGCTAATAGGATCCAACAGCACATTAAAAAGATTATCCACCATGACCAGGTGGGATTATCCGTGGGATGCAAGGGTGGTTCAACATTTGCAAATCAATCAATGTGATAGAACAAATCAATGAGAAGAGAGAAGAACCACATTGTCCTCTCAATTGATGCAGAAAAAGCATTTGACAAGATACAGCATCCGTTCCTGATTAAAACACTTTAAAGTATAGGGATAGAGGCAACATTCCTCAGCTTCATCAAATCTACCTATGAAAAACCCACAGTGAATGTCATCCTCAGTGGGGCAAAGCTGACAGCCCTCCCTTTGAGATCAAGAACATGACAAGGATGTACACTCTCACTACTGTTGTTCAGCATAGTACTGGAAGTCCTAGCAACAGCAATCAGACAACAAAGAGAAATAAAAGGTATTCAAATGAGCAAAGAAGAAGTCAAACTCTCTCTCTTTGCAGATGACATGATACTTTATATAGAAAACCCAAAGACTCCACCCCAAAATACTAGAACTCATACAGCAATTCAGTAATGTAGCAGGATACAAAATCAATGTACAGAAATAAGTTGTTTTCTTATACACTAACTCTGAAAACAGAAAGGGAAATTAGAGAATTGATTCCCTTTACTATGGCATCAAGAACCATAAAATACCTGGGAATAAACCTAACCAAAGAGGTAAAGGATCCGTACTTGAGGAACTACAGAACACTCATGATAGAAATTGAAGAAGACACAAAAAGATGGAAGACCATTCCATGCTCATGGATCAGAAGAATAAACATTGTGAAAATGTTTATTCTGCCTAGAGCAATTTATACTTTCAATGCTATTCCAATCAAAATTCCACCAGCATTTTTCAAAAACCTGGAGCAAACAATCCTAAAATTTGTATGAAACCAGAAAAGATCTGGAATTGCTAAGAAAATGTTGAAAAAGAAAAACAAAACTGGGGGCATCGTGTTGCCTGATTTCAAGATTTACTACAAAGCTGTGATCACCAAGACAGCATGGTACTGGCACAAAAACAGACACATAGACCAGAGGAACAGAGTAGAGAGCCCAGATATGGACCCTCAACTTTATGGTCAAATAATCTTCGACAAAGCAGGAAAAAATATACAGTGGAAAAAAGACAGTATTTTTAATAAATGGTGCTGGGAAAATTGGACAGATATGTGTAGAAGAATGAAACTTGACCATTCTCTTACATCACACACAAAGATAAATTCGAAGTGGATAAAAGACCTCAACATAGGCAGGAATCCATCAGAATCCTAGAGGAGAACATAGGCAGTAACCTCTTTGACATCGGCCACAGCAACTTCTTTCAAGATATGTCTCCAGAGGCAAAGGAAACAAAAGCAAAAAATGAACTTTTGGGACTTCATCAAGATCAAAAGCTTCTGCACAGCAAAGCAAACAGTCAACAAAACAATAAGGCAACCCGTGGAATGAGAGAAGACACTCGCAAATAACACTACAGACAAAGGGCTGATATCCAAGATCTATAAAGAACTCCTCAAACTCAACACACACAAAACAGATAATCATGTCAAAAAATGGGCAGAAGACACGAACAGACACTTCTCCAAAGAAGACATACAAATGGCTAACAGACACACACAAAAAATGTTCATCATCATTAGCAGTCAGGGAGATTCAAATCAAAACCACACTGAGATACATTACACCAGTTAGAATGGCCAAACTCAACAAGACAGTAAACAACGTGTGTTGGAGAAGATGTGGAGAATTTCCACTGTTGCATTCCCACAGTTGCATTCCCACTGTTGGTAGGAATGCAAGTTGGTGCAGCCACTTTGGAAAACAGTGTGGAGATTTCTTAAGAAATTAAAAATAGAGCTTCCCTATGAGCCTGTAATTGTACTGCTGGGTATTGACCCCAAAGATACAGATGCAGTGAAAAGAAGGAACATCTGTACCCCAATGTTCATAGCAGCAATGGCCACAGTCGCTAAACTATGGAAAGAACCAAGATGCCCTTCAACAGACAAATGGATAAGGAAGATGTGGTCCATATATACTATGGTCCATATATATATATTATGCCTCCATCAGAAAGGATGAATACCCAACTTTTGTATCAGCATGGATGGGACTGGAAGAGATTATGCTGAGTGAAGTAAGTCAAGCAGAGAGAGTCAATTATCATATGGTTTTGTTTATTTGTGGAGCATAAGGAATAACACGGAGGACATGGGGAGATGGAGGGAGAAGTGAGTTGGGGGAAATCGGAGCGGGAGACAAACCATGAGAGACTGCGGACTCTGAGAAACTAACGGATGGTTTTGGAGGGGAGGGGGGTGGGAGGTTGGGTGAGCCTGGTGGTGGGTATTATGGAGGGTACGTATTGCATGGAGCACTGGGTGTGGTGCATGAACAATGAATTCTGGAACACTGAAAAGAAATTAAAAAAAAAAAAAAACCTAACAGGAAGAAGTATGGAAAGAAAAATACCATTGTCTTCAATAAATTCTGTTAAAAAAAAAAAAAAAGAAGAAGAAGTTCCCTTCCCAGCTGGTATTGGGTGCTAGACTCTCAAACTGCCTAGTTTCTCTCCCTTGGCACCCTGTGCTGACACATTCCACAGGCCTGGCCCGTCCTCTTTCTCATGAAGCCCCTTCTGTCCATGAAGTCTTATATTTGGCCTCTATGAGGCTCAAACCATGACTCCCTGAAGAGGAGCAGAATTCGTCATCCCAAAACATGCTTCTCGGGCATAAGGATGATTTTAAGCTGGTTATTTTTAAGAACCTGTAGACAGAGGCACCTGGGTAACCTTGTTTGCCCTTGGCTCAGGTCATGATCCCAGGGTCTGGGGTTGAGTCCCACATCAGGCTTCCTGTTCCTCAGGGAGGCTGCTTCTCCCTCTTTCATTCTCCCTGCTTACATTCCCTCTCTCGCTCTCTCTTTCTCTCTCTGTCAAATAAATAAATAAAATCTTAAAACAAAACAAAACCTATAGACATAGGAGCAGCTCCAAAAACCTAGAAGTTATCCTTTTGTATGAGACACTGACAAGGGTAGGTGTATCTCCATCTGTAAGGATGGCTCCCTCATTGTATCGGGAAGAGGGGCATGAACCAAGTCTCTGGAAACTCTTATCAAAGGAGAAGGCAATGACTTACGTCTGTATAACTACCAATCCCTTGTTTTCTGTGCTTTTCTGGTGACCTCCCATTTTGTCCTTAGTGGAAGATGATCTTCTAGGGAATGGCTCGGGCCACTTCTGAGAGCTACTCAGTTCGCCTGGGTCTCTGCCAGGTGTATAGGAGGAATATGTGTTATTAAACTTTTGTTGATTTTTCTCCAGTTATCAGTTTCTCTGTTACAGGGGTGTCTCCACTAAGAACCTAGGAGGGTGGAGGGAAAATTATTTTCCCTCCCCCACACCCTTCAGGCATGGCTTCTGGAATCCACTCTCTGGTATCACTGTGGCCACCTTCCATCCCTTTGTTCAGGCTCCACCTGGCTGGCCACCCACACTGGAGGAAGACCTGACTGAGCCCCTCTTGGTGCTGGAACCAGGTCACTCCCAGTCCCACCCCCACAACCCTTCCTTTTTGTTTCTGCCTTGAGCTCTGGATCTCCAGAGATGGACTAAAGCTGAAGACTTTCATTTATTATATTTAATTAATTAATTTTTTTAGACATAGAGAGAGAGGACACAAGCAGGGGGAGGGGCAGCGGGAGAAGCAGGTTCCCTGCTGAGCAAGGAGCCTGATGTGGGACTTGATCCCAGAACCCTCGGATCATGACCTGAGCTGAAGGCAGATGCTTAACCAGCTGAGCCACCCAGGTGCCCTGGAGCTGAAGACTTCAGATTCCCCCTGCACTCTTTCTGAGTGCCCAGTGGCTACCATCTCAGCCATGTGCCCAGATGCTGTACAACAATGCTTTGCCTCCTGTGTGTTGCTGAAAGAGGACACAGTCGCTGCCTGAACTACCTCCATGTTGATCCCAGTCTGTACTTTCTGACCAATTAAGTTCTCCCCAGTTCACCTCTTAACTCGGGCAGAAGACCAGGCAGGCAAAGCATCCCATGGTGGGAACTGAAACTGCTCCCTCTAGCAGTAAGGACTGCCCTGACACCAGCAGGACCCGCGTGACTGACCCCACGACAATGACCGACCTGACCTCTGCTGTCCAGCTTCGTGTACCCATTGGCCTTCATCGCACCATTTTCTTATGAGCCCTACGAGTATTTCCAACACTTTGGAGACAGCCTTGCCTTTGGGACAGTAGTCTGCTGTCTTCCCAGTGCTGGCCTCACTGACATGAGTCCCTTTCTTGCTTCAGCCCAGCTTGTCTCTCTGCCTCTGGATTTTGCCAGTGGGGAGTGGCTGAACCCTGTCTGTTTGGGCCCCCCTATAAACATTGCACTCTGTTGTACAAAATGTTACCACTGGGGGAAGCTGGTAAATGATATGCATGACCTCTCTGTATGGTTTCTAACAACTGCATATGAATCCATAATTGTCTCAAAATTAAAAGTCTAATTTTTAGAGATGTGGGTCACTACCAGTGATGGAATAATTACTAGGTGAACCCCGTTGGCACACTTTCAGCTCATTTAGTGCTCACTAAGATCTGAGAAAGTGATGTTGTCACCCCTATTTTATGAGGAGCTGGGGTTCGGAGAGGTTGTGGGGACTTGGCTTGGAAGTGATGTGGGTCAAGATTTGAATTACTCAAAAGCCCAAGAACCTCAGTAGGTGAGTTCAATGGGCAGAAGAAAGAATCAGTGTTATTTCAAGAAAGAGGAATAGAAATTAACAATCTACAGGACAGGAGAAAGTGAAAACAACAACAAACGAACAGGGCCTCAGAGGTCTGGGACGGTAGCTAGTGTTGTAACACACACGTACAGGCAGTCCCAGAAGGAAAGGGAATTTAAAAGGCAAAAACAAAAAAAAATTTTTGAAAAATGAATTGCTGAGAACACCTCAAGCTAGGTGAAAAAATTACTCACTCACAGATCCAAGAGGTTCAACGAACTCCCGGTAAGACAATCACAAGATAGGGCTGAAGGTAGAGAAGCGGCTGTGGACAGGGTCTTCACAGAGGGGCTGGCGCAGCCACAGGGCTCTCCAAGGTGGGGGACGTGGAGGAAGGGGCCAGTTGTGTTGGCCCAGGGCTGACTCTAGGGAATGGGTATCATCAGACCGGAGTCAGAGGGGCATGGTAGGGGGCAGCGAGAGGGTAAGATGGGAGTCCTGGCTCCGTAGGTGTCAAGGAAGCGATGGGAAGACAGTTCTCAAGGAGGTTAGGGGTGTCAGGTGCACAGAGCAGCATCAGGGCGTCAGGACAGGGAACCGAAAGGCCAGTGGATACGCTCCTTAAGGAGATCTCCCGGGCACATTCCACCAATGCCCTCAGACTCTAAATGAGAGTGCCATCTCCCCCTGGCACGTTTTGGCAATATGTCAGTGCTCTACAAATTCAAACCTTGACCCACCTCATTCCAATGCTAGGAGTTTATCCTGCAAAAATTACTAAGCGTGGGCACATGGATTTCTGTTCATTTGTTGTGATAATAATGACAGCTGACTTGTGTGAAGTGATTATTACCATGTGCTGGGTGCTTGGCCTGCATTATCTCATCTACCTCAGTGAGGGAAATGCTATATTTTTTTAAAGATTTCATTTATTTATTTGACAGACAGAGATCACAAGTAGGCAGAGAGGCAGGCAGAGAGAGAGAAGAAAGCAGGCTCCCCGCAGAGCAGAGAGCCCGATGTGGGGCTTGATCCCAGGACCCTGGGATCATGACCTGAGCTGAAGGCAGAGGCTTTAACACACTGAGCCACCCAGGCACCCCGGGAAATGCTATTTTTATACCCATTTTACAGATAAGGAAACAGAGGCATGAAGAGGCAGTGTAACTTATCAAAGGCACATAAGACACAGGAAAGCTCAGATCTTTCTGACACAGAGCCCTGCTCTCAAATGTAAAAGCAGCATAAATATAAAAAAATACAGGCTTGTATACACTACGGCACATCCAGCAACCAAAACATCACATTATTGTCTGTCTCTTTCCTTCCCAGAGTTCAGCGCCAAGAGGCCAGGGACTTCCTCTAAGGTGCCTAAAATAGTGCTTGGCACATTGTAGACTTTCAATAAACATTTGTCAAATGAAGGAAATAAGCCCATGTAATAGAATATTATAGATTATTAAAATTCATTTCTTTCAAGGAATAGTTAATGACATGAGAAACATATTCATGATAAATGAGTATGTTTTAAGTTAAAAAGGGAAAATGTGACACTAAATACATAGTATGGTCCCAACTTTGCTTACGTGCTTATTATATGTTTAAAAAAAAAAAAAAAGCTTAAGGAATCACACCAAATTATTAGCTGGGTTTGTATTTCCCTGAGTAGTGAAACAATTTCTTTTAAAAAGATTTATTTATTTCAGAGAGAGAGAAAGCGTGCGCAGGGGAGGCCGCAGAAGAAGGAGAGAGAGAGCACCCCAGGCCGACCCCCTACTGAACACGGACCCTGACTTGGGGCTTGATCTCAGGGCCCTGAGATCACAACCTGAGCCAAAATCAAGAATGAGTTGCTCAGCAGACGGAGCCACCCAGGCGCCCCATTAATACTTTTTTCTCTACTTATTAATGAACAAGTCGCATCCAGAGTTAGAAAAAAATAAATGCTCGGATGGAGGAGCAGGGTTGGGAGAAAGAAGGGCATGGGGCTTGAAGCAGGACAGCAGGGTTAGCGGGAATAGACTGTGGGAACACTGGAGGGAGGCCCCCGCAGTCCCGTAGCAGAAAGGAGGACTGCACAGGAACAGAAAGGGAAGCCGGGTCCGATGAGGCTTTTTCAAGGTGTTGGGGATCGTGAGAATCTATCTGAATGTAAGATGGAAAGAAGCCTGAAGAGCCAAGTTTGAAAACCGTGGAGGGGAGTGGAGGTGGTTTCAGTTTAAATGTCTCTGTTCGTGGCCAGACACCGTGGAGAACAGCTGAGCAGGACATCCCCATTCCTTCAACCAGTAAACAGGCAGGCCCCACCAGGTGCCTGGGGCAGGGACAGAGTGTGCGAGCAGGAGATGTGGCATCCAAAAGACAGTGTCTGGGGCATTATAAACCTTTGTCCCCAATAATGATCACCTAACTCTTGTGGGGTAAGTGCTCAGTGAGTAGGGTGGGGAGATATGGCCAGGGGTAGAGATGAGATGTGGTCAAGGACAAGAGTCCTGGGGTGGACGCTGCTGTGGGAGAGGAAGATCTTTGCCTCTACCCTCTTAGATTCAGTCAATGGGGACATACAAATTAAACTGACAAGAGACACATTAACAGGAGGAAAAAAAAGGCTTATTTGTATGCATAACAAAAGGAGCTAACAGAAAGATAAAGTTAGAGACTTATAAGTTGGATATAACTTATAACATGGATAAAGTTAGAGACTTATATACTTAAGCTTAGTAGAAGAAAGTGGGGTGAGAGGCTTCTATGGGAAGAGCAAATAGGTTTCTTTAGGGAAGACCAGTGGATTTTTAGGAAAACAAAAGGGAGATAGAAAGTTTGTGATGATGTTTGTCTATATACAAATGTGTAGCCTTTCCATCTTCTTCAGGACCATGAATGTCCCCATGAAAGAGGAGATTTACTGTAGGCTTACCCTTGGTCTCTCTCCTGGAAGTAGACTTGTCCCAAAGAGGGCATTCATGGAAGCCTCATTTCCTAGAAGTTGCTGCTGTTAGTTTAAAAAGGGAGGCTCTGAGAAGACTTCTTTCTACATCTGTTGACTTTCAAATGTTTTCAGCTTAAAGTAATCTTCACACCAACTCTGGGGTTCTCAGCGGATCCCCAGAGTGTATAAGATGAGATCTGAAGGGAGGGGGAAGAGAGGCAGAGATGTCCTCAAGCAAAGGTCATAGGGTCCCCAGCAGTTAGCAGAGGCACAGAACAAGCTGGATGGGAAGTTGTAGAATGTGAATTTAGGGTGCATCCCAGTCTGAGAACTCTCTGGATTTTCTAGAGACAAAAAGGCAAAGAAAATACAAGTTGGGAGCCAGAATGTCTAAGTTAGACCCGACTGCCAATCAGCTGTGTGGTCTTTATGTCTCAGAGTGCCAATTTCTCATTGGCAAAGCGGGGGCAATTTATCAAAGACCAAGAGCACCTGGCTCTGGGGTCCCGAATAGACTGGGTTTGGCCACTTGTCCTAGTAAATCCAGAAGCAGAGTGAGAGCAGTGGTGAAGTGAAAAAGGGATTCATTTCACTGAGGCCAGCCCAGGGAAGACAGCAGACTAGTATCCCAAAGGCTGTCTCCAAAGTGCTGAAAATACCTGTAGGACTCTATAGGAAAATGGTTGACAAAGGTCAGTGGGCGCACGAAGCTGGGCAGCAGAGGTCATCGTCTTGGGGTCAGTCACGCGGGTCCTGCTGGCGTCAGGAGAGTCCTGACTGCTGGAGGGGGTAGTTTCAGTTCCCACTACGGGATGCTTTGCCTGCCTGGTCTTCTGCCCAAGTTGAGAGATGAACTGGGGAGAAAAACTTAATCGGTCAGAAAGTACAGACTGGGGTCAACGTGGAGGTAGTTCAGGCAAAAGTGGGGTCCCATTTACAGGCACACTCATTTTGCTCTCCACCCCCAAGCTCCAGCAACCATGAATCTGTTCTGATTACCATACTTTTGTCATTTCAAGCTTGCTAAATAAATAGAATCATACAGATTGTAACCTTTGGGGATTTTTTTTTTTCACTCAGCGTATGCATTAGTTTTCTAGGTCTATTGTGGTAACCAAGTACCACAAAGTGGGTGCCTTAGAATGCCAGAAATGTACTGTCTCAGGATTCTGAAGGGGAGAAGTCCAAAATCGAGGGGTTGGAGGGGCCGTGCTCTCTGGAAGGCTTTCGGAGAAGCTGTTCTACATCCTTCCCTTAACCTCTGACATCCCTTAGCTTGTGGCCACACAGCTTCTGTCTCTGTCTTCCCGAGGCCATCTTGTTAGAAGGACACCAGCTGTAGTGGGGTTGAGGCCCACCCTTGTCCAACATGAGCTCATCTTAATTATATCTGCAATGATTCTACTTCCAATAATCCCACATCCTGAGGTATTGGGAGTTAAGACTTAAATACACCTTTTGGGGAAGGGAACACAGTTCAACCTATAACAATGTCACTCCCTAGGGACTCACTATTCACTTTTCTCACAAACACAACACAACACTATATATGGAATTATCTGTTCATGCACTTCTTTCTCCTCACAGATTGTGAGCTATATGTCTTTCCTGCCTCTGTGCCCAGCACCACTTCTGACATTCAGGAGGCACACTCGGTGAGGCCTCCCCAGACCCATCATGTCTCAGTCCCGCCCACCAAGCTCCGGAATGCCCCTCACCAGCTGCCATTCCCAGTGTCGCTGCTGGGGGGCAGCACTGTGGATGTGTGCAGCCCAGAGCTCCTTTGTCCCTCCCTCCTCCTTTCCATCCCCCCCCCCTCCCTGGCCTCTGTTTTCTCTCTCCTTCCCCAATCTAACAAGTCTCTGAAAGCAAGGGCTGGAATGGAATAGAAAGTAGAAAGAGAGAAAAAATATGGATGAAGATCAATTTGATATAAAATCAATGCACAGAAATCAGTTACATTCCTATACACCAACAACAAGAGAGAAGAAAGAGAAATTAAGGAGTCAATCCCATTTGCAATTGCACCCAAAACCATAAGATATCTAGGAATAAACCTAACCAAAGGGGCAAAGAGTCTGTACTCAGAAAATTATAAAGTACTCATGAAAGACATTGAGGAAGACACGAAGAAATGGAAAAGTATTCTATGCTCATGGGCTGGAAGAACAAATATTGTGAAAATGTCTATGCTAGAGCAATCTACACATTTAATGCAATCCCTATCAAAATACCATCAACTTATTTCAAAGAAATGGAACAAATAATCCTAAAATTTATATGGAACCAGAAAAGAACCCAAATACCTAGAGAAGTGTTGAAAAAGAAAAACAAAGTTGGTGGCATCACAATTCCAGACTACAAGCTCTATTACAAAGCTGTTGTCATCAAGACAGTATGGTACTGACACAAAAACAGACACATAGATCAATGGAATAGAATAAAGAGCCCAGAAATGGACCTTCGACTCTATGGTCAGCTAATCTTCAACAAAGCAGGAAAGAATGTCCAATGGAAAAAAGACAGTCTCTTCAACAAATGGTGTTGGGAAAATTGGACAGCCACATGCAGAAGAATGACACTGGACCATTTCCTTACACCACACACAAAAATAGGCTCAAGATGGATGAAAGAACTTAATGTGAGATAGGAATCCATCAAAGTCCTTGAAGAGAACACAGGCAGCAACCTTTTTGACCTCAGCTGCAGCAAATTCTTCCTAGAAAGATTGCCAAAGACAAAGGAAGCAAGGGCAAAAATGAACTACTGGAACTTCATCCAGATAAAAAGATTTTGCACAGCAAAGGAAACAGTCAACAAAACCAAAAGACAACTGACAGAATGGGAGAAGATATTTGCAAATGGCATATCAGATAAAGGGCTAGTATCCAAAATCTATAAAGATTTTATCAAACTCAACACCCCAAAAACGAATAATCCAATCAAGAAGTGGGCAGAAGGCATGAACAGACATTTCTGCAAAGAAGACATCCACATGGTCAACAGACATGAAAAAGTGCTCCATATCACTCAGCATCAGGGAAATACAAATCAAAACCACAGCAAGATACCACCTCACACCAGTCAGAATGGCTAAAATTAACAAGTCAGGAAATGACAGGTGTTGGCAAGGATGTGGAGAAAGGGGAACCCTCCTACACTGTTGGTGGGGATGCAAGCTGGTGCAGCCACTCTGGAAAACAGTATGGAGATTCCTCAAAAGGTTGAAAATAGAGCTACCCTATGACCCGGCAATTGCACTACTGGGTATTTGCCCTAAAGATACAAATGTAGTGATCCAAAGAGGCAGGTGAACCCGAATGTTTATAGCAGCAATGTCCATAATAGCCAAACTATGGAAAGAACCTAGATGTCCATCAACAGATGGATAAAGAAGATGTGGTATATACACACACACGTGCGTGCACATGTGTGCACACATGTGCGCGTGCGCGCGCGCACACACACACACTGGAATACTATGCAGCCATCATAATCCCCCAAATCTTGCCATTTGCAACAATGTGGATGGAACTAAAGGGTATTATGTTGAGTAAAATAAGGCAATTAGAGAAAGACAATTATCACATGATCTCTCTGATATGAGGAATTTGAGAGGCAGTATGGGGGGGTCAGGGGGAAGGGAGGGGAAAAATGAAACAAGATGGGACTGGGGAGGGAGACGAACCATATGAGACTCTTAATCTCAGGAAACAAACTGAGGGTTGCTGGAGTGGAGGGGGCTGGGAGGAGTGGGGTGGTTGTGATGGACTTTGGGGAGATTATGTGTTATGGTGAGTGCTGTGAATTGTGCATGACTGATGATTCACAAACCTGTACCCCTGAAGCAAATAATACATTATATGTTAATTAAAAAAATAGAAGGAATAAGAGTGCCTGGGTGGCTCAGTTGGTTGATCATCTGACTCTTGATTTTGGCTTGGGTTATGATCTCAGAGTCGTGAGATCAAGCCCCTGCACTGGGCTCTGTGCTCAGTGGGGAGTTAGCTTGAGGATTTTCTCCCTCTCTCCCTCTGCCCCTCCTGCTAGTGCTTTCTCTCTCTCTCAATCAATCAATCAATAAAATCTTCATAAAAAATAGAACGAATATGGGGCATCTGGGTGGCTCAGCGGGTTGAGCCTCTGCCTTCGGCTTGGGTCATGATCCCAGGGTCCTGGGATTGAGCCCCGCATCGGGCTCTCTGCTTAGCGGGGAGCCTGCTTCCCCCTTTGCCTCTCTGCCTACTTGTGATCTCCGTCAAATAAATAAATAAAATCTTAAAAAAATAGAACGGACAATTATAAAAATAACAAAGAAATTTAGGGTATAATGGCATTCTGCATTCACTTTATAAGTGAACAAAGCATGAATCTGATGCAGATTGTAGGGTGATTACTGTTGGGGGCTATATTAGAGTTTGATCCCAAGTCTTTCACTTCTGGGTTGGTTTTTATAGTACCATCAGGTCATTCTCGTCAAAGCTCTCATCCTGGGTGTTAGCTGGCCTGCCCTCACCACATCTGCTGGGGCCAGGCACTTCCCCGAGGTATGAGTAGCTATCACCACCGTCACGGAGTTCCCGAAGTCCTGCATATTGTTGGCACCATTTGTGGTTCTATTTGTGCTTTTGGATCACACCTGACAATCACACATCAGCAAGAGACTGAGGAGAGATTTACTGACCTGACCTACTGGGAAGAAGCTACAGAGGGACGGTGACTGGGTGGGGACTGGTTTCATAGGGGCTGAACTCATTCGTAAAATGGTAGCGAGACTTCCCACAGCCTGGGACTGGTGGACGCTGGGTATCAGTCACGGTATATGAGGACCCCTCTGAGCTCCTCCTCAGGGCTTCGTGGTCCAGCTGCTGGCAGGGTAAATCTGCCAGGAACTTCCTGTAATCAGAGCAGGGGTTCAGAACGTGGCATTCCTGAGATCTCCTTAGTTCATGGCCGAGCTTCTTGCCCTCTCAGCCGGGTGACCTTGGGCAAGTCACCTGATCTCTTTGGGCCTCAATATCCTTCCCCATAAAATTCGGTCATAACTGAGAGGATGCACTGGAAGCCCATCCTGTAGAGCTTAGCGCATGAAAATCACTTACTATATATATTCCAGGATTCTAGCTGACTCATTTATTCTCATCCACTCCACATACCACGTGATTTTTGGGCTCAGAGATTTACTTACAGTTTCCCAAAGAACTGTGTTTATTCATTCATTTGTAAAAGGAAGTGGAAAAAGGCATTGGTGGCTGTTTCAGAAGCTAGGGGAAACCCCAAAATGGAGAACAGACACATTCTTCCAGCTTCTGGGAGAGATACACTGCACAGGGCTCAAACCTATCAACTCCCACCAGCAGCCATAATGGCCCCTTTCATGGAAGACTAGGACAGTAGGGCACACGTGGAAGCAGAAAGCACTCCATACTTTCCCTTCCCCCACTCAAGTCAAGTGAACAAAACCCAAGTATTTAGAGACGGTCCTGGGTTGGTGGGGGGTGGCGGTTCCCATAACAACAGGGACTGGTGGCTTGCTCCCTGGTTGGAGGTGGGCTAAATTGCAGATGTGTCTAGTCAGCAGATGTGTCTTTGTAGCCTGGGAGGGAGTAATTTGCTGGGAACTTACAAGTGTGCCTAGAGATGGGGGACCCACTTGGGAGCATGACTGGGGCAGCTCGCGGTGGCAGCTGGAATGAGAGGACAGTCACAGACAACCTGTTTGTCTGTTGGGAACAAGTGGACGCCAGCAAAAGTAGCTGGCTTGAACCTTCGTGCACCCTGACCAAGATGCTGTCTGCCAGCATGAGGAAACCCTGGCAGAGAGAGAGTCTTTGTGGTAGCCTCCCGGGGGCAGGAGCTGAGGGTCACAAGAGGTCAGGTGGAGAATGCCACGCCAAAGTCAGGGGGCAGGGCACTGTGGGGGTATCTGCGGGGAGCCTTGACAGATCCCCTGTGTGCTTCATGAAAGCATGACATGCGTGTGCTGACATGTGGCCCTGCGGGTGTCAGCCCAAAGAGAATGACAAATAGCCCCAGCTAAGACTCAATTCCCAAAATGAGATAATATCACTTCCTAGGGCAGCGTCTATAAGCGTGAGGGGGTGTACTTTGTTGTCACAATGATGGCAGGGGTGGGGGGTGTCCTGGCATGCATTGGGCAGGGTGGATGACAGCTTTGATGCATGAAACAGTCCAGCTTACAGAAGAACGGCCCTTGCAAAATGCAACATACTTGGGGCACCTGGGTAGCTCAGTGGTGAAGCCTCTGCCTTCGACTCAGGTCATGATCTCAGGGTCCTGGGATCCAGCCCTGCATCAGGCTCTCTGCTCGGCAGGGAGCCTACTTTCTCCTCTCTCTCTGCCTGCCTCTCTGCCTACTTGTGATCTCTGTGTGTCAAATAAATAAATAAAATCTTTAAAAAAATGCAACATACTCTGGAACCACAAAAGATAACAAGTAGCCAAAGCAATCATGAGAAAGAGGAACAAAGCTGGGGGTATCACGCTTCCTGATTTCAAAATATATTACAAAGCAATAGTACTCAAAACAGTATGATACTGGCATAAAATCAGGCACACAGATCAACAGAACAGAATAGAAAGCCCAGAAATAAACCCACATATATACGTTCAATTAATTTAGCTCCATCAAAGCAGTCAGGAATACACAATAAGGAAAGGATGGTCTCTTCAATAAATGGTGCTGGGAAAACTGGGCAGACACATGCAAATAAGGAAACTGGACCACTTATCTTACACCATACACAGCAATTAACTCAAGACAGATGAAATATTTGAATGCAAAAATAAAAGATTTGAATATAAGACCCCAAACCTAAAACTCCTAGAAGAAAAGATAGGTGGTGAGTTCCTTGGCATTAGTCTTGGTAATGATTACTTGGACTTGACACCAAAAACAAAGGACACAAAACCAAGCAATCAATAGAACTACAGAAAAAGTTTCTGCCCAGTGAAGAAAACCTTCAGCAGAATGAAAAGGCCGTCTACCGAATGGCAGAAAATATTTACAAACAATCTCTGATAAAAGGTTAGTATCTAAAATGTACATAGAACTTATACAACTCAGTATCAAGAAACAAACCATCAGATGAAGAATGGGCAAATTAGCTGAATAGACATTTTCCCAAAGAAGACATACAGAGGACCGACAGGTGCATGAACAGGTACTCAGTGTCACTCATCATCAGGGAAATGCACACCAAAACCACAATGAGATATCACCACACGTTTGCTAGAAGGGCCAGGATCAAAAAGATGACAGATTACAAATGCTGGGAGAGAATGTGAAAAGGGAAGCCTTGTGCACTGCTGGTGGGAACGCAAACTGGTGCAGCCACTGTAGAGAACAGTACCGAGGTTCCTCAAAAATTAAAAAATAGAACTACCCTATGATCTGGCAATTCCACCTCTGGGTATTTGTCTGAAGGAAATGAAAACACTAACTCGAGAAGATACCAGCACCCTATGTTCATTGCCACATTATTTACAATTGCCAAGACGTGGAAGCAACCTAAGTGTCCTCTGAGGGTTGAGGGGATAAAGAAGATGTGTTTATAGTACAACGCGTGCGCACACACACACACACACACACACACACACACACAGAGAGAGAGAGAGAGAGAGGAATATTATCCATCCATAAAAAAGAAAGAAATCTTAACATTTGGGATAACATGGATAGGCTTTGAGGGTATTATGCTGAGTGAAATAGACAGAAAAAGATAAATACAACATGATCTCACTTATATGTGGATTTTTAAAAAGCTTTTATTTATTTATTTGATAGAGAGAGGTCACAAGTAAGCAGAGAGGCAGGCAGAGAGAGAATGGGAAGCAAGCTCCACGCTGAGCAGAGAGCCCGAGGCAGGGCTCGATCCCAGGAACCTGTGATCATGACCTGAGCCAAAGGCAGAGACTTAACCCATTGAACCACCCAGGTGCCCTACACTTGGATTCTTTAAAAAAAAAAAAAAAAAAACACACAAAAAACAAAACAACACCTGAACCCAGATATCCAGAGAACAGATTGGGGGTTGCCAGAGGCAGGGGGTGGGGATAGGGGGCTATGAAATGAGTGAAGGTGGTCACAGGTACAAACTGCAGTTATAGAATAAGAGAGTCCTAAGGAGACAATGCACAGGTGGTGACCACAGTTAATAACACTGTATTGCATATTTGAAAGTTGCTAAGAGAGTAGATCCTAAAAGTTCTCATCACAAAAAAATAATTTTGTCCTTATGGTGGCGATCGCTTCACAATACATGCAAATATAGAATCATTACGAAGCCTACCTGAAACGAACACAATGTTATATGTGAATTCCATCTCAATAAAAAGAGTAAAATGCAACATCCTTCCTTGAGGAGCTCAGATTCAGTAACAGTTTTTGCAGCATCTCTAATCCGTCCTGCCAGGTTGTGTCAGAGCCACAGAGTGGGAAGGGGCAAGGGAGGGGAAGAGAGGCCACACCCCTTACCATTGCTGTGCGTGTATGCAGGGGCTGTTTAGAGCTATGAATTGGGTCTGAGTTGGGGACTGAGGGATGTTTTAGACTGGAGCTGACTTTTTAATAGGAGTGAGCATTCCGAAAATGTGACTGTTCTTAATACTAGAAATGACCAGAAATGCTAGGATCTGCCCAAGACATCCAGGAGTGGGACAGAGGATTTTTCAAGGCATGGGTGAAACCACAGGTTGGAGGGGCAGAGGAAGAGGAAAGAGACAGAGAAGCAGAGAGGGAGAGACAGAAAGAGAGAAGTTGAGTGTAGAGCCAACAGGGGTTGGGGAGTCAGGGCATAAGGAGTGGGGGACTCGATCCCACAATCCTGAGATCAGGACCTGAGCTGAAATCAAGATTCAGATGCTTAACCAGCTGAGCCACTGAAGTATCCCTAGGTTGGAGAAAATTAAAAATATTTCCAGTTTGAACTCAACCTGAATTGTAATAAACTTGCTGTTCATTCACTCACTCATTCATTCAATATCCACTGAACAATTACCATAGACAAGGCACTGGGCATATTGCTGGACAGACAAAACTCCTGTTCTAATGGAACATATATAATCTGGTGAGTTTGCATTTCATCCCTTTGTGCCTTTGCACTGGCTGTTCCCTCTCCCTGGAGTTCCTGGCTCTCTTCATTTTCCCGGCGCTGATGAGGTTCTTCCAGACTCAGGTCAGGCTTCACTGTAGAAGCAGTATCAGGAGCCCTTTCTTCCCATTCCCTCAGTAATCATGAGTACCAGCCTGCTCCAATCATTGCCTCGCGTGTTCCTCCCCTAAGCTCATTACCTCCAGCACCTCAAGGAAGACACACACCAAATTATGACAAAACTCTGAAATTATTGTCAGGTGATTGGGAAAAATCTGTCTCTCTTTAGTTACCACCAGGACATCCCAAGCATGTCATTCTCCACTTCGAAACTCTGGGCCTCACCTTTCCCATTTGTGAAGTGGGTTTATAATCCTTGCATTCTTGGGCATCATGGGGATGGAATGGAGCTGGGTGGATGGAAAACCCTTTCTGGGAGCTCAGCTGCTGGGCAGATGGGTGCAGGTGTGTTCTAGCTATGACCTTGATGGGACCTTGCTAAGTAATTACTATGTCTTCCGAATTATCCCTCACACTGCAAAACTGGGGCTCTGATGAGCTTGCAGACATTTTCTAGGGCTTGTAGATTTATGGATTGACTCCTCAGAGGGGTGATGGTGATGATGATGGTTTATCACTTCTCAAGTTCCTTCTCTCCTAATTTCCTGCTTTTCAGCCAAATGGGACCAGTTTTTGTTTCTTATACCTGCCCCAGGCTTCCTACCTCCCTGCCTTTACTCATACTTCTAACTCTGTCACTAGCTGTTGAACTCCTACTCAACCTTCAAGACCCACCTGAATGCCACCTGTCAATAAAGCTTTTCCTGACATTGTCCCCCTGCCAAAGCTGCACCTGCCCTCCTTTCTTAGAACTTTTTCACTTGTTGACTTCATTAGAGAGGTTGTACCTGTCTCCTCTCTTTTCGAAGCCTGGAGGATCCAGGACTAAGAACCATAACTCTTTTTTATCTCTCCCCTGTCACCTGTGCCCAACTCAGAAAGTTGTGTATGGGGGAAATGCAAGAAACTTCCCAGAGAATGGAACTAAGATCTTGGGGGACACAGTGAGTCCTGGGACAGAAGCCAAGCAACCCAACGTCTGAACTGACCTCCGTCTCCATCAGGGTCTGCCTGGGCTTGGCTCTGCCTGAACTTGCGCACATCATGGAAGCAGAGGCACCTGGTGGTGTGCGCCCATTTCGTTCCCCTAGGCTTCCCCGGCTCCCAGGAGAAATCAGCCATGTGCCTGGGGAAGCCCTCATGGAGGTAAGATTAGGTACACTTTGTTAACAAGAGCGTTCACTAAATGTCAAAACTTGGCTTTCTCTGTCTCCGCAAAGCCTTCTTGACAGAACAGAGTCCTTGGGAAGGTGGCAGTCTCAGTGGCATTTGAACGGCTGAAAAGCCAGCTGCTGGAAAAATTCTAGCTGAACCTCTGCCAGCAGCGGACGGACTAATTCATGGAATCCAAATTGCAGTATCAATGGTGAACCTCCTTCCTCAGGTGTCTAGAATGAGGGGCTGCAAAGAGAATGGAGAGGCAGGGGCCAGCTTGCCGGCTGGAGCTGGAGAAAACCCTGACGGGAGTGCGGCCCGGGCACCAGACCCTCTTTCTCCTTCCAGCCTGGAGTGATCACAGAGCTCCACGGCTTGATTTGCCCATTGGTTCAGGTCATTGTCACGGAGCCTTTATGGAGTGTCTATTGTATACATGGCACACTGGCTCAGGAATTAGAGAACCTGGCTCCGCCATTGACAGGATGGCAGCCAATTATGCCTTTCTGGACCTTGTTACCCTCACTGTAAAGTTGGGTTGGTGGTGACAGTGACATGAAAGCTTCTGTTTGATGAGCACTTCTGATGTGCCAGGCTCTATGCCAAGGGCTTTCCTGCCATATCCTAACATAGAACCCACCAAGAGCACCATTTTATAGATGGAAAAGAGAAGCAAGGCTTAGTGTGCTGGGCTGGATAGTGTGTCCTCTGTCCCCCTCCCCCACTGCCTCCCCTTCATGTCCTTCCTGGAACTTCAGAACATGACCTTATTTGGTTATTTGGAAATAGAGTCATTGCAGATGTCATTAGTTAAGTTGGGTAGGTGAACACTGGAGTTAATATTGGAGTGGGGTTGACCTTTACTTCACTATGACTGGTGTCCTTATAAAGAGGCTTGATGGCCTCACAGTGCTGGAGGCTAGATTTTAGCTATTTTAAGGCACCTAATTTGTGGTAATTTGTTATGGCAGCTCTAGGAAACTAACACAGAGAGGTTAAGGACATCGCCCAACGCCACACAGCTGGGAAACAGGAGCCCCAAGATTCCAAAACAGATTCTGATTCCAGAGCCCCTGTGATGAGCCGTTAGTCTTCATTAAATGAGTCCGTTGTATGCATCAGCTCCTGGAATGCGGCAAAAGCTTAAGAAGTGCTGACTGCTGTTACAGTTGCTGTTCCTATTAATTATCCATGATCATGGGCTCTCTCCCTCCGCCGCACACTTCACAGGGTTGATGGGAAGATCGGGAAATTAATGAATGCTTTGAAATCTTTCAAGATCCAGACAACTGTAAATTATGTTATTGTTCCTATTATCAGAGACAACGAGGTAAAGAGAAAATACAGCTAACATCTTTTCACACCCACTGAAGTGTGTTTAGTCAAAGTGACACCAGTTCATCATAATGAGAAGGAGGTGGGTGACAAACAATTCTGTTATCTTCTGGCGAGAACTTAAGATTTTCCTGCTGCCTCATCTATGTTCCCCGATGCTGCCACCTACGAGGAAAGAGGACAAGGGAACGGATCCCCAAATCCCCACCTTGTGCCACGTGTCTTAGCAGTTCTCTTCACTTTCGTGGCTGGTGCGTGTTCCCTGCCCTTGGGGTTGGTCAGGTGAGTTTCTGGTCGGTAGAATGAGATGGAAGTGATGATGTGCTTAATCTTTTGCAATTCTACCTGCCCTCTGGGGCCTCTGCTGTCAGCATGAGAAGAGTGTTCCCGGGCAGTTTGCTGATTCCAGGTGGAGGATGACAGGCACGTGGTGCGGAGCCACCTCTAGGCGGCTCAGCCAATGCCCAGCTGTGCACACCCGAGGGAAATCGGTGCTCCCCACTGGATGCCAGTGAAGTTTTGAGGGTGTTTGTTAGGCAGTATTAAGATAACCAAAGCAAACATACACACTTCCAAGGACTTGCTCCTTTACAAATCTAGCTGTGCAAATGATGCTATGGTCACCTGGAGCTTTGGCACACAGTGGGACTCTGGAGCCTTAACAGTATCTGGAATGGAGTTGTAGTCATAGCCCTGCTCTGAGTCCTCCCTGTAATGGGCTTGTGCCTTTCCAAACCAACCATCCATCCATCCACCCATCTGCCACATATCTATCTGCCCATCCATCTATCCATCCATCCATCCATCCATCCATCCATCCATCCAACCATCCATCCATCCAACCATCCATCCATCCATCCATCCATCCACCCATCCACCCATCCACCCACCTATGTATGTTTGTGGAGTATATCCCATATGTCAGATGCTCTGCTAGATACTAGCCTCATTGCAGTGGACAAGATGAAAAGTCCCCCTTTCCTGGAGCTCACATTCTGGTGGGGAGAGACAACAGAGAGATAAACCCACCAATAAATACCATCAGGGTATATGGAGGGCCAGATGTGTTCTGTTATTTCTTAGTTCCACTCCCTCACTTTCTCTTCCCAGTAATGATGGAAAGAAAAGAACAAGGATGATGACAACAGAAATAATAGCCCCCATTGAATGATGGTTCATGCTGTGCTGAACATTTCCCATGCATTAGCTCATTGCACCATCATGACAGCCCTATGAAGCTGTGCTGTTATTATCCCCATTTCACAGTTGCAGAGAAGTTGAGTAACCTAGCCCAGGGTCACACTGTTGGCAAGTCAAGAACAGGAAGAAATTCAAACCCAGGTTCTCTGGACCCCAAAAGTGTTCCAACAAACGCTCTCCCCAACCTGTGTGTGACTCTTCCCTCCAACATGCCTTATTACATACCCTCAACTTCTAATGCACCTTCTCCCCTCATGACTGCTAGCTATGAGAATCCTACTGGGTGCCAGACAGCACCTAGGTACTGTATATACATTACTGTTTAAAATCCTCCCAAGGACACCTCATGTTAGGTATCCTATAGGTAGAGGAGCTGAATCTCAGAGGCTAAATAATTTGTCTCTGGTCACACGAGTAGTAAAGGATGGAGCTGGGATTGTGGCCTTGGTCTGCTTGGCTTCAATACCCCTGTTTTTTCACCATCTCACACTGACCCATCATCAAACTCCTACACATCCATCAAGACCCAGTCTAAATGTAACCTCTTTGTGAAGTCAACCCTGACTCTCTGAGGCTTGGTGTTTCTACTTCTGTACTCCCACTGTTCCTTTAATATGATATTAGTTCATGGTTATTTGTTTATTTATGTGTCTCTCTCCCTAGCCAATGGGCTTCCCAAAGGCAGGGCATGCCTGGCTGTGTTCCATTAACAATAATCTCGCCTCTTCCTCCAGAAACTGGGGCTCCGTCCATTTCATTCCACTTCTGATTTTAAACTAACTTAACATGTTAGCCTATTTGTCTACTTATTTCTGCCATTCATTACTAATCCAGTTAGTGTGGAATGAGGATTTGGTCCCAGTGGAGCTAATGGAACAAGCATGCTCAAGGTCAAGTCCAACCCTTGGCAATATTGTGGACTCTGCCTTCGACCACTTCTGTCCCCACCCCTGTGGACACTTCAGCCTCTCTGGCCGTATCTTTCCCCTCTTATTAGGATTAGTGACTGATAAGCATCCACGCCAAGATAAAGTCCCTAGAATCCTGTTCCTCAGGGACTTGCATTCAATCCAGAGAAAACTCAGAGTGGAATTTCACTTGCCTGCACTTGGAGCAGGGCTGTGGTGTGACTTTCAGGATCTCTTTCCTCTATAAAACATCTTGGAGATTATACTTTATGACTGCATTGGTATAAAGTAAATTACAATGCAGGGTGGTTTATATTCTTTCCTTCCTCCCTTGCTTCTTCCCTCTCTCCCTCTTCTCCCTCCCTTCCTTTTTTTGGACAAAAGACACAACTGTATTTTGGAAAATCTGAGTTGGTGAGAGTTTCTAACCAGAATGTCTGGCTCATCTATTTACTACATGTATACAGAGGCTGGGGTTTCCCATGCACAGCTGGCCATGTTCCCCCCTCAGCCTAGGATATATTTATCTCCTTCAACATCTATCATTTCCTTCCTCTAACCCTGGGATTGCCACTGACCACAAAATAGACACAGCTCTTCAGGGTGACGTCCCATCCTATAATTCCTGGACACCAGCTCCTAATCCCTCAGGCTCCCTCCCCAGGCTACGGCTCCTGTAGAGCACCCCGGGGGCCCATCTGCTCCGTGGAGGGGTTACAACTTCAAGCACTGACACTTCCCCAAACCCATAACTTCAGCCGAATTGTGAGATAGCACCAGAAAGCTCAAACCAAGGGACCTTCTGCAAAATACCGGACCGGTACTCTTCAAAATAGTCAAAGATGTGAAGAGCAAGGGAAGACTGAGAAACCATCCTAGGTGAAAGCAGACGACGGAGACATGATGACTACATACAGCGTGGTTTCTTGGACTGCATTCTGGAACGGTGAAAGGACACCAGTGGAAAACCTAGTGAAACCTGTATAGAACAGTTAACCGTAGAGCACCACTGTTAATTTCTTAGTTTGGATAATTGCACCAGGGTTGGGTAAGACGTTACCACTCAGGGAAGCTGACTGAGGGGTATATGGGAACTTTGTCCTCTCTGGGCAACTTTTTTATAAATCTAAAACTATTCCAAAGTAGAACATTTATTTATAAAAATTTCAAAGAAATCCACAAGTAGGACATTTTTTTTTTTTTTTTTTGACGTGGGGTGCTATCCTTTCCAAAGGGAGTGTTGTATACCAAAAGCTAATCTTGTATTTATGGAATGTCAGGTTCTTTTGATGACTCCGGGCAGCTTGTGGTGTTTGGGGACAGGGAGATGCCCCATGACCCCATCCACACGACCCCTACCAGGTGCTTGGTGATAATGAGCACGAGTCTAACTCTGAATTTCGCCAAACATGCAGGCATTTCCTGGTAAAATGCCCAGATCTTCTTAGACAAGGTTGGAATTTCAGGAAAGGTGTTTGCCTGTTTCAGGGACACAAATCTACCCCATGCACAAAAGCCTCGAGCAACATCATCCTTATGGCAAGGTAGGCAAGCCCTGGGGTCAAACCAGGGGACCAGAGTTTCCTGATCATAACGGCCGGTCAGTATTCATCCTTAATCATGCAGGGGGTCCCAACACTTCACTTATAACTCCACTAACCAAAGTATGCTTCCGTCCTTGCTTATGAAAATTAGATAACCCTAGAGAGTTGTAGAGGCTTCTGGGTATAGCCTTGCCCATGACACTTCTCAGACCGAAGTATTTATGATATTACAGGGACACAAGGTCTGCAAAGAAAGCAGCCGCTACACAGGTTGAAACCTGCTTTGTCTCTTGTTTTCCACGACCAGCAGGACAAGAGAATGATCAGTGGGGCTCTAGGGTGCCACTGAGTGTAGTGAAAGCCAGGTGGGTGCCTGTGAGCAAACCCTGGAGAATGTGAATGTGATGGATGAGCAAGAGGAGCCTTGAGGGGGCGCTGTGCCCAGAGAAGTAGGGACAAAATGGCAGACGCACTTTTTGGGAGGCGGTAGGCTACCAGAACTGAATACTTCCGGGAGCCCGAGTAAGGTCTATGTCGAAACATCCATGGGATCTGGCAACATGGAGGCTGTCGGTGAGCCTCTCTCATGGTGCTGGTGGCCATAGTGGTGTGCTTGAGGCAGAGCCTGAGTGTGCAGGGTGAGGGGAGATGGTAGAGAAGGGGAATGGCAACCCCAAACCTTGCTTGGGAAGTGTGGCTCTGAAGGGAAGGGGAGAGGCAAGGTGACATATCAAGAATTTCTTTTGTTTCTTGCTTCTTTTTTACTTTGTTTGACTGGGGAGAGACTTGCGTGTGGTGCAGCAGTTAACTGTGGTGCATGGTAGGTGTTTAAAGCTTTGGTGTCAGCCGGATGTACAGCTTTGTTCCTCTCACTTTGGGCACCTTCCTTCCTTCCTTCCTTCCTTCCTTCCTTCCTTCCTTCCTTCCTTCCTTCTCTTTCTTAATATTTTATTTATTTATTTGAGAGAGACAGAGAGAGCACAAGCAGAGGGAGCAGCAGGCAGAGGGAGAGGGAGAAGCAGGCGCCATGCTGAGCAGGGAGCCTGATGCAGGACTCAATCCCAATTTCTTTCCTTTTTTTTTTTTTTTTTTTAAAGATTTGTTTATTCACTTTAGAGAGAGAGAACGAGAGATGGAGTCGGGGGAGGGACAAAGCAAGACTCCATCTTGCAAGATGGAGAAGCAGATTCCCTGCCTAGTGCAGAGCCTGATGCGAGACTTGATCCCATGATCCTGAGATCATGACCTAAGCAGAAATCATCAAGAGTCGGACTGAGCCACCTAGGTGCCCCATGGGGATCTTTAATTTCTGTAACCTTGGACAAGCCATCCCTCTGAGTCACCCCAGCTGAGTTCCTTAGCTGTAAAATAGGAAATGTAACTGTTCCTACATCGCGTGGTTATTAGGGGGACTGCCTAAAATAATGTACACGATGCATTTAGTACAGTGCCTGACACATAGTAAGGACTCAGTAAGTGTTAGCTCTCATCACAGACATCACCAAATGTGCAGGAGAGGAAGGGAAAATGATGGAGCCCCATCCTTGCCACGCGCCTGGACGGTCTCATGTCTGACACAGAGGTGCTGACCACCTGCTGCGGACTGTTAGTCTATTTCCCTTGCTGAATGTTTTGTGTGGGGTGTGGTCAGAGGGTGTGAAGGACAGAAGCTGAGACTTCATCGCACTCATGGAGCAGGCTGCATGAACTGGTTTGGGACCTGCATGCTAGTAAGTGCTTATTTAGTAAATGTCTATACATTTGGTCTAAGAGTTGCTTTCATTAGTTCCTAGTGGTGAGGTCTGTGGAGGGAGCTAACTCTCTTTCATGTCAGAGTTTCAGGAGTCACTGTCTTTTTTGCACAGAGAGCCTAACCATTGTCAATGATCAAACTGGCTCAGGAACAGTCACCAAAGGCACCAGAAAAGGGCTTTTGAAGTGGAGATTAAAGGACCAGGAAATTAAGAATGTGAAAGAAATGAGGGTTCATAGGGGCTAAGTTGAGAAAGAAAATGGGTCCGGGGGACCTGGGTGGCTCAGTCGATTAAGCATCTGACTCTTGATTTCAGCTCAGGTCATGATCTCAGGGTTGTGAGGTCGAGGCCCATGTCAGACTCCAACCTGGGCGTGGAGCCTGCTTAAGATTCTGTCTCTCTCTCCTCCCTTTCCCTCTGCCCCTCCCTCCTAGAAATATCTTGAAAATGGAGTCCAGAAGTGGAAAGGTTGTAATATCTGCCAATCGATCTTTTCGTTGACCTCACAGCGGCGGCCAGAAGATGCTGAGTGGCAGAAATGCACCCAACTGATCGGATGAAGAGTGACGGTGGGAACTGCCCTGCAGTGAGCCTGGCACTATGACTTAGGCTAAGACATGGATCAAGTGACTGAACTATGACTGTCTGGTGAGTGACATCCGCTTCCCACCCCCAGCCCATCCATTACAGCTTTTGTCCATGGAATTACGGAAGGTTCTAACTAAGGATCCTCTTATGTAAAATTTTGAGAATGAAACCAATTGGGGGAATGTTTCTTAAATTTTCCTTTGGGAGCCTCTGGGTGAGAGGCGATTTCTGTAGAAATGAAGAACAATCATCTCCATAACTTTCACAGAGAATGGGTATTTGAAACCTTTAGAAGAAGCTGTCACTTCACACAAGGGGCTGCAAATCATGTGGGTGATTCTATCCCCCAATTCCCCTCATTAATCGGAAACAAAAGTTACATAGGAAATGTTTTGAACCAACAGATAGTTGTAACTGGATATTTCTGCCCCCAGTAACTCCATATTTGAGAAAGGTCTTTGACTTTTAATATATAATAACATCCTTATGAGTGATAATTTTAAAGAACTCTTCTCCTTTGGAAGGCCAATTAAAGATGTTTATTAGATTCAGCAATATGCCTTTTTCTCATTGAAGGGGTAGAATTTGAAAGGGAAGGGCAATGAAGGAAAGTAACTATTACAATTCACAAAAGTTTAGAAGAATTGGAAGTTCCCCAGAATAACCCAGGAGAGGATGAGAATGTGAAGTGAGAAGGAATATTGGCTAGGGTGTCCAGAGAAATGGAACCAATAGGAGATAGATGAATGATAGATAAATAGAAGATAGATAGATAGATAGGTAGGTAGATAGATTGATAGATAGATAGATAGATAGATAGATAATATATAAAATATATAAAGAAATTTAAAGATTTTATGTATTTATTTGAGAGAGAGGGAGCACATGAGTGGGGGGAGGGGGAGAGGGAGAGGAAGAGGCAAGTCCCTGCTGAGCAGGGAGCCCCATGTGGGGTTCGATGCCAGACCCTGAGATCATGACCTGAACCAAAAGCAGACACTTAGCTGACTGAGACACCCAAGTGCCCCTAAAGAGATTTATCATGAAGAATTGTCGCATGGGATCATGGAGTCTGAGAAGACCCACAATCTATCCTTTGCACGCGGGAGACCCAGGAAAACAGTGTAGTTTGAAGGCGGGAGAGTCAGAACTCCGAAAGCAGGAGACTGATGTCCCAGCTCAGGTAGCCAGGCAGAAAGCAAATCCAAACTTCCTCCACCTTTTTGTTCTATTGGGACCTTCAAGGGATAGGATGATGCCCACCCGCACTGGGGAGGCCAGTCTGCTTTACTCAGCCTGTGGACTCAAGTACTAATCTCTTCCAGAAACACCTTCACAGACACACTGAGATAAAATGCTTAACCAGATATCTGGGCTTTGGGTGGCCCCATCAAGCTGACTCATAAAATTAACCACTTCAGTAGAGAGGAGGGAGAGAGAAATGAGAAAATTACTACATATGTGCTTGTGAGAAGCACATACAACAGCAACCACACTTGTGTTCACACAGGAAGGCATTTATAGATCCATTAAGAAAGAAAACACTGATTTGATTACTAAGAGTCTCAGAGCCAGAGATGACCACTCAAATATTAGCACCTATAGAATTCAGAGCAATCTTGGGGGTAGGGAGAGGAGGGCTTTGAACTGATCTTATCTAGATCTTAAGGAGCCAGAAAAATTCACATTAACATTGATCTGAGGCCAATCTTTTGACAAGTTCCATACGGTAGAATAAAGTCTCAAGCCCATGAATCTCCAAAGAGTAGACTGTGCCTTATTCGCCTTTCTACCTCTAATGCCCAGGGCAGCAGCTGGCAGGCAGTAGATGCTCAATAAATGTCTTCTAAATGAATGAGTGATTGCACGAACAAAGCAGGGCAGAGATTTAGCCCCAAAGTGCTTGGATTAGCCGCCATAAAACCCCAGCAGTAAAGCTAATCATTCTTGCTTAGACCCTCACTCAGTCTCATTAGCTCCTATTTAATAAATAATTTAAAATACATTGGGTACACTGGATACTTGGATAGGTGTCTATTTTAGGAGCACTAATTAGGGAAGGCACAGTAGAGAGTGGCTGGTCCAGCAGGCTAAGTGATAGCTGAGAAAGAGAGCTGCCAGGATGACCCCAAAGCAAGAGGGAGAGAAATGTCCATAAACACAGTGTAGAGCCTTCCAGAACAGAGAACTTTCATTCTTTTATGGAGGGCTTACTCTGAGCCAGGAACTTCTGGTCATTTTATCGTCATTTAATTGGGGAACTCAGCTGTAGGATTAGGGTAATTATTTTGTTTCACTAGCAGGGACACTGAAAGAGAAATTAACACACTTGCCAATATTCAAAGCCCAATCTGTCGATTTTTCCACTTCTTGGTACTGAACATGTTTTATTTTATGCTTTTATTTTAATTTTTTAATATTTTAAAGCAATAGGTAACTATGAAGAAGCAATTAAGAGTGAACCATATTGGGGCACCTGGGTGGCTCAGTTGTTAAGTGTCTGCCTTCGGCTCTGGTCATGATCCCAGGGTTCTGGGATTGAGCCCCACATTGGGCTCCCTGCTTGGCAGGAAGCCTGCTTCTCCCTCTCCCACTCCCCCTGCTTGTGTTTCCTCTCTTGCTGTGTCTCTCTCTGTTAAATAAATAAAATCTTGAAAAAAAAAAAAAGAGTGAACCATATTGTTACTCAAAATGATTTACTGTTAGCTTCATAGTCTAATTGTTTCTAGGGTTTTTTTGTTTTGTTTTGTTGTCCCTTAAGAAAAATCCTTTTACTGGATTTATAAAAATGGTCTGTTCATATTCACCAATTTTGTATCTAATTTAGCAGTCTCACTCTGGCATCCTTCCTTCCCTGGTGTGTGTGTGTGTGTGTGTGTGTGTGTGAGTGTGTGTAGAATACATACTCTGTGTATCTGGCCCCTTCGGTCTGGTTTATTAGGCTCCATTGTCTGTCTCCTCTTGCTCCCTCACCGAGTTAAAGAAATCTTTCATTTTTGCTCATAATATATTTGTATGGGATGTATGATTTTCACATTTTGAAAATTATATTTCAACACATGGACCCCACCAAGAAGAGTTTGTGCGTGAAGGGCTGCTGCAGGGTCAAGGGACTGACGTCTGATCTGAATCTTGTACTCACACTGTTCTTTCTAGGCTGTTAGGACAACAACACCACCCTCCTCAACCAGGCTAAATTTTTCCAAACAATCTTGCAACATATAGCTCAGGGAAAATGTAAAAATATATAAAAACACAGAATATAAAGTAAATTAAGAGCATAAACTTAGAACTTCAGGAAAACCACTCTTGTAACAATTATGGAAGCTGTTAAAAAGTGCTCATGACCATACCAGCCCAGACCAATGGAGCCAGAATCTCTGAGACAGGAATGGAGTATCATGTATTCTTTTAAAAAGTTTCATGTCATTCTAACCTACAAGACTAGGGGATGCCCGGTACAAGGCGAAACACGGAGTAGGGAAGTGTAGATGGAGTTTTCTTCCATCTTTCTCTTCCCTCAGTCTCTTGGCTATCTCAGGGAAGAAAAGGATCAGACGCCATCTCTTTAGGGCTCTCCTCTGATTTACTTGAGTCCATTTGGAGACAGAAGCCACACTGGCAGTTTGAATATAGAAAATTGAACAGAAACAACTGTTAACCTGATGAGAGGTGGTTAGCTACTCAGTGCAGAGAAAGAGGACTCTTCCGGGGTGAAGAGGAAGCAACAGAAGAAAGCAGCTGTTGCCCCTACAGCTGAGGGCATGGTCAAAGTCTAAGTTCCTTAGGAATTTAGAGGACGGCTCATCCCACCCTCAAAGCTGACATCTGGTCCTCTCGGGTGAGAGTTTGCCTTTTGGTACATTTCCCCTGAAGCCTGACTAGAGAGGGATTTCAGGGCTTAGGACGGTTTCTGATTTTATTTTTTTTCTTCAGGCTCTGAGGGTTTTCTTGGGTGTGATGCATAATTTTATGAGTCAGTGCGCCTAGACCAAGGTACCCAGGTATTTGGTCAAATACCAGTCTAGATGTCGCTAGGAAAGTATTTTAAAGATGAGATTAACATTTACATGGGTGGACTTTGAGTAAAGCAGATTGCTCTCCAGAGCGTGGGTGTGCCTTCATCCAATCAGTTGAAGACACGGAAGAAATAATGTCACTGGAGGAAGAGGCAATGCTGCCTCTAGACTCTTTTTGGATAAGAGCTACAATATCACCTCCTCTCTGGGTTTCCAGCCTGCTGGTCTAACCCCGCAGATCTGGAGTTGCCGACCCCCACAAATGCAAGAGCCAAGTCCTCAAAATAAATCTCTGTCTCCATATCTATACATACTATTGGTTCGGTTCCCCTGCAAATCCCTGGCTAACACAATGGGCTGCTGCCTGTCCATCTTCCCCAAGTGGTGCCTCTCAGCTCGGCACTCCTCTGTCCCACTCCTTCTCCTCCAGGAGTCTGAGGCATCAATGCTGGCTGCTGTCCTCCGTTCGCACTAGGTAGACCTTAAGCAGCTCAGGGGAAGTTTAAAGAGTCGTTGCAGTTAGTGACCATCCCAGAGCACTCAGGGTGAGCAGGAAGCAAAGAACCAGAGATTCCTGTAAAGGGAGGAGAAGAGTGCACAGATACTCCTTAGAGCACCGGGAAACAGAATTCCAGAAAACTAGGAGCAAGCAGTTCCCCCCAGTTCTGGACTTGCTTCTCAACTCCTGACTTCCCTTGTGCCTGGGAGGTGCCCACTCAGTGCTTAATGGAAGACTCAGTCGCCATCTTGGAATCCTTGAACTTCCTGCTTCCTTTCTCACCTACCTATGCCTTCAGCAGAGAGCTTTTTACTTCTCATATCCATCCTTCCAGTCCTAGCTCCCAGCCTAACTATTCCATGAAGACCTCCCTGACTCTCCCAGGCCACATGGACTCCTCCCCGTTCCTGACATCACCCTGGAGATTTTTTAATAGTTTTCTTTCAGCCCTCAGTTACATAACATGTCCCTGCAGTGTTCACCATGTCCCTGAAGTCAGGGACTGCGCTGAGATTTGTTCTGTACCTTCAAACAGCTCACCCAGGGCAGGCTTTGATATTTATTGCGTATTGAGCCGATTTACAAGAGCCTTGAGAAAGCAGAGGTGAACGCTTGGACAAATAGGTGGGTTGCGGCCCAGGTTCATGCACAGGTCAGACAAAGTCAGGAATAGATCATGGGGACCAGTGCACCATGTGGGGTTTGATTATCTCAGTGACCATCAGCCTAACCAGCCTGGGGCACGGAGCTATGCTGTAATTCTCTCGGGTGTCCATAAGTCCTTCTCACCAGATCTGAGGCAGGTCCCGCATCTTCTTTAAGATTATCCCATTTCTTTGACCCCCACCTCATCCCACAAAGCAGCACTTTCCAAATGTGACCAGGCAGAACAACTGACTTTTATGAGAAGGTGGTAGGAATCCATATTAAAAATGCAGATACCCTGATCCATAGAGATTTTGGTAGAGAAGGTCAGGGAAAGGCCTGAAAATCTGCATAAAAAATCTCCCTAGGTGATTATGATGATTTTGAGGAAGGCGGTACATGCCTGACCCTCAGCTCCCGCAGACAGGGCAGGTCATTGTGTAATGACTAAAGTCCAAGGGCAGCTTCTGGGAAGACTCAACAAAATTCAATCATCAAATGCCCTAGGAATACACAGTAATCTACCCAAGGACAGCGAGGAGGTGATTGTTTAAAAAAAAAAAAAATCCTTTAAAAAAAGAAAAAGGGGGTACCTGCTGCATCAATCCAGGATGCTAAGTCATTACCTTCATCTAATAGCTTACTGGAAGCCTAGTTGTCAGGGAGGTTATTTTGTATCTGGGCAATTTAAAATAATTAGAATTGGTTCTGAGATGCAGAAAAGTGATTCATTTCTGGGAGCCATTAGGATCCAGCAATGGTGCTGTAGCCTAATGGCGATGCAGGCTGGACCCCAGGGTAGGGTCTCCTACCTGCCCTTGATAGTTCATGCTCAGGAGAGCATTCTCTACTAGGAAAAAAAAAAATTGCCCTGGAGAACTTGTTAAAATACAGATTCCCTGGCCCTACCCTTGGAGAGTCTGATTCCTGAAGCTGGGCTGGGGCCTGAGAATCTGCATGCCGGACAAATTCCCAGGGGCTCTGGGGGCCATGGACTACTTTAGCTCAACGGCCAATGCCTGCTTCCGACCTGAGACCCAAATTGGAGTCACAGATGTACGCTGGAGTCATAGCACACGTTGAGGTGTACTGGGCCGTGTGCAATCTTGAGAAAACTCTTGGCTTTTTCTTCTTAACTTTTTACTTTGCAATAATTTTAGACACACAGTCCAGTTATAAAAAGAGTACGAGAGTTTCCATATATATCTTTTATCCAACTTCTCCTAATGTTAACCTCTTAATCACAGGACAGTTGTCAAAACTAAGAATTTAACCTTGGTAGAATACTAACTAGACTACAAAATTCATTGGGTTTCACCCCAGTTTCTCAGTGAATGTCCTTGTTAGGCTCCAGGATCTAGTCCAGGATCCTATCCTGTGTTTAGTCACCATGAATCCTTACGCTCCCCAAAATCTATAACAATTCATCAGGGGCACTGGGGTAACTTGGTCGGTTAAGTGTCTGACTTCAGCACGAGTCATGATCTCAGGGTCTTGGGACCCAGCCCCGCATCAGGCTCTCTGCTCAGCGGGGAGTCTGCTTCCCCCTCTCCCTCTAACCCTTCCCCTGCTTTGTTCTCTCTCTCTGCCTCTCAAATAAATAAATAAAATATTAAAAAACAAAACTAAACTAAACAACAAAAGCAACAAATTCTTCCATCTTGTCTTCTGTTTTGTGAGCTTGAGACTTTTGAAGATTTCTTGTTTCTTGTTTTTGTAGATGTCCCTCCGTTGGGGTCTGTCTGATGTTTTCTCTTGAGTAGACTGGTGTTAATGTGAAGGATGCCCCAGAATGCTGTGCCCTTCTCAGTATGTCCTTTCAGTGGTACCTGACATTGTTATGTACTGTTGTGGCTGTTAATTTTGCTCCCTTGATTAATCTGGTATCTTCCAGAACTCTCCACTGGAAAGCTACCATTTTTCTCTTTGTAATTACTAAATATTTTGGTGGCGATCCTTTCAGACTATAAATATCCTGATTCTGCTTCAACATTTACATCATTAGCTTTAGCATCAACATTGGATCTTGCCTGGGTGAGCCTTACTCTTAGGTTCTAAAGGTTAATTCTCTATTTTCCTGATTCCTCCTATGTTTATTAACTGGAATTCTTCCACATGGAAGAGTTGTTCTTTCTCCCCTATTATTTAAAAATGTTAAAATAAGTTCTTCAACATTTCTTAAAGGCTGGGTTTGCTGGCAATGAATTCTCTCAGTTTTTGTTTGAGAAAGTATTTGTTTCTCCCTCATTTTTGAAAGATATTTTTTCTTTTTTTTTAAATTTTTTTTTAATTTTTCTTTTTTTAAAATTTATTTGACAGAGAGCGATCAGAAGCAGGCAGAGCAGCAGGCAAAGGCGGGGGAGGGGGAAGCAGGCCCCCCACTGAGCAGAGATCCTGATGAGGGGCTCAATCCCAGAACCCTGAGTTCGTGACCTGAGCCGAAGGCAGAGGCTTAACCCATTGAGCCACCCAGGTGCCCCTGAAAAATATTTTTGATGAATATAGAACTCTGTATTAAAAGTGTACTTTTAGGGCGCCTGGGTGGCTCAGTGGGTTAAGCCGCTGCCTTCGGCTTAGGTCATGATCTCAGGGTCCTGGGATCAAGTCCTGCATCGGGCTCTCTGCTCAGCAGGGAGCCTGCTTCCCTCTCTCTCTCTCTGCCTGCCTCTCTGTCTACTTGTGCTCTCTCTCTGTCAAATGAATAAATAAAATCTTTTTTAAAAAAGTGTACTTTTTAAAAATTTCAGCATTTTATTTCACTATTTTTATTTATTTAGATTTTTATTGTTATGTTAATCATCATACAGCACATCATTAGTTATTGATGGAGTGTTCCAAGATTCATTGTTTGTGTGTAACACCCAATGCTCCATGCAAATACATGCCCTCCTTAATACCCATCATTGGGCTCACCCATTCCCCCCACTCCCTCTTCTCTAAAACCCTCAGTTTGATTCCTGGAGTTCACAGTCTCTCATGGTTCATCTTTCCCTCTTATTCTCCCCCTTCATTTTTCCCTTCCTTCACCTAATGTCCTCCATGCTATTCCTTATATTCCACAAATAACTGAAAACACATGATAATTGACTCTCTCTACTTGACTTATTTCACTTAGCATAATCTCCTCCAGTTCCATCCATGTTGATGCAAACATTGGGTGTTCATCCTTTCTGATGACTGAGTAATATTCCATTGTACATATGGATCACATCTTCTTCAAAGATGTCACCCTATGGTCTTATGAATTGCATGGTTTCTAATGATAAGTCTGCTATTTCTTATCTTGTTCTTGTGAAAGCAATGTTCTTTTTTTTTTGTTGTTTTTTTCCCTTCAGCTGCTTTTATGATCTTCTTTCCCTTTTGTTTCTGCAATTTAAGTGTGATATGCCTGGGTATATGTGGCATGTGTGTGTGGTGGGGGATATGTTATGAATCCCACCAGCTAGGCAATCTGTGAGCTCCTTGGACCTTGGTTTCTGTCATTAGCTTTGCAAAATTCTCAGCTATTTTTTCTTCCAATATCTCTTCTGCTCTGTTCTCTTTTCTCCTTGGATTCCAGTTACTTGTGTGCTATTCCATTTGATATTGTCCCAAAGCTCTTGGATATCATGTTTTGTTAACTTTTCACTCTTTCATCTCTTTGTTTTAGTTTGGTAATTTCTATGGACCTATCTTCAAGTTCCTGGATTCTCTTCTTGGCTAGGTCAGTCGACTGATGTGCCAATGGAAGGCATTACTCATTTCTCTTACTAAGTTTTATATTTCTAGCATTTCCACTAGATTCTGTCTTAGTCATTTCCATCCACTGAAATCACCCTTCAGTTCTTGCATGATGCACACTTTTTCTTTTTGCACCTTTAACATACCAATCGTGGTCATTATAATCGTGGAAACACCTACCAGGGTGTTTCCAACATCTGTTTCAAGTCTAAGTCTGGATCCAATGACTGCTTTGTTTCTGGAGCATGTTTTTAATTGCATGCCTCGTAATTTTTTATTGTTGTTGTTGAAAGCTGACATCTTGTGTATGTCAGCAAAGACCAGCGTGAAGAGTTTGTGTGCCCATGTATGAGCATGCCTTTCCTACTGATAAACACTTAGTGTGGATATTCGAATTCATCTATTTGGGAGTTGGGCTGGATTTGAGGTTCATTAGTTACCCTCCGTGCACCTTGGGCTTCATGTTCCCACAGCAATATCTTATGCGTAGGATGTAACTGGATTTGCCAGAGCACTGTCTGTTGGAGGGAGCTTTTGCCCTTGCACTGTGTCTCAGAGAGGGGTTCTTGGTACACTTATCCTCTCAGCAGTGTTCTGCTGTTACTTGTTATCTGCAGTTTGTTAGCTTGGTAGGGAGGATGTTGGGAGTATTTCTGTTGTTCCAATTCAACCTTAGTTTTAGGTAGGCACTGTGTCCCGTGGGTGTTGGGGCATGGTCTTCTGCCTTCTCCTGCCTGTCCCTTGAGCTTAGCTATTGGTGCCGCACGTACTCCCGCCTTTCCCCCAGGAGCAGGGACTCATTCTCCACTCATTCTCCACTCCTAGCTGCAATAAATTTTCACCAGTGCCCAAAGGAAGCAGATTTTGTTGCCCGTCCCTCCTCTCCCTAAAGTTTTTGCTCCTTAGAAAAAATAGGAGAACAAGGTCCTGGTAGAGTCTCTTTTCCTACATGGTGGCCATTCTGTTCCCCAGGTTTGCACCATCATGGACACTTTCTGGATTTTCTCATTCTGGATGAGCTCATTCTGGATTTTTTTCTGAGTGCCCAGTGAGGTTTATGGAGAAAAGACCTACAAGAAGGTGTAGGTTCCCAATTACGATGGCTGTCCGAGGCCTCACACTGTCCCACAAGGCTGCACTCATCAATTCATAATTACCCATAATTCATTCTTACTCTAAACTCTTCTGCCCCACGTAAGTGAGTCTTGCGATTCCTCCCTCTCGGCAGATGCCTGTTTCTCCTCATATTTTGAGGCAGTTGGTTGCTCTACAACCTTAACTCACCAACAGTTTCCTCAAAAATGGTGAATTTGTAATTAATCCAGCTCTTTTTCGTTGTTTGTCCAGGAGTGATGCTCCTTCCAATCTCTACATCTAGGAACAGAGGCCCACACATGTCACCAAGTCATTAAATTTCCCTAAGCCTCACTTTCCTCATCAGCAAAGTGGAAATGGGGATGCCTTCCTCACAGGACTATTGTCAGAATTAAAGGACTCATGGAACACATGGAAATTCTTCATAAAGTATGAAAGATTAGGCCAAGTAAAGTATTGTTCTCATTAGATCATCATTATCAATAAGATATAATACTTTCTGAAACTCAAGATAATAAGCTGCCTAGCAGATCTCAACTTGGCTGCACATCAAAATCAACAATGAGGATTGTTTTTGTTTTTGTTTTTTTAATTTTTAAAGATTTTATTTATTTGTTTACTTATTCTAGTTCTACTAGTGTGTGTGTGTGTGTGTGTGTGTAGTTTTAGGTTTTCTACATATAAGATCATATCACCTATAGAGACAAAGTTACATTTTCCTTTCTGATTTGGATGCATTTTTTTTCTTGCCTAATCGTTCTGGCTAGAACTTCCAGTACTATGTTAAACAGAAATAATGAGAGTGGGAAACCTTGTCTTGTTCCTGATCTTAGAGGATTAGCTTTCAACCTTTTGTTGTTGAGTATGATGGTAGGCTGCGGGCTTCTCATATATGGCCTTTGTTATGCTGAGGTATATTTCTTCTATATCCAATTTATTGCGTGTTTTTATAATGAAAGGATGATTTGTTTTGTCAAGTTGGTTTTTTTTTTTTTGCGTTTATCGAGATAAACTTTTGATTTTTACTTTCTATTCATGTGGTGTTTCACATTCATTGATTTGCAAATGTTGAACCATCCTTATATTTCAGGGGTAAATCCCACTTGATCATAAGACTGTATTGGGGCGCCTGGGTGGCTCAGCGGGTTAAAGCCTCTGCCTTCAGCCCAGGTCATGATCCCAGGACGTTGGGATCAAGCCCCGCATCGGGCTCTCTGCTCAGTGCAGAGCCTGCTTCTCTCTCTCTCTCTCTCTCTGCTACTTGTGTTCTCTGTCAAATAAATAAATAAAATCTTTAAAAAAAATAAAAGACTGTATTAAATTAATTAAAACAAAGGAAACTTCCTTTTCTTCCCAAATCTTGGAATAAACTGGGCTCTTCTAGAAGTCAATCTTGCTTATTCTTTGGCTTCTGGAATGTTGTAACATATCCTCTTTACCCTCAAGGGGCTTAGGAACCACATAATGAGAGCCCAGACCTAGATCATTCCATTTATCTGCTGTGGTGATGTTGTGATGCAGATTCAACTATTCCCACATTGAAGATGAAACTAGGTTTTCAAACATTAAATGATTTTCAAGGTCTTACAGCCGGAAAATGAAAAGGCTAAAACTCAAATCCAGTCTGTGTAATTTTAAAGCTTATTCTCCTGTCTGTTATCTGAAGCCCAGCTAATTTTTATGTAAAGTGCGATTATTTATCCCTCTTATTTCAGAAAAGATTAAAAGCCATTTGAAGACAAGTGCTCTGCCTATGTAACATTATGGTTATGGAGGTAAAAATATTATAATTGTGCATGAATAAGCCTTGACAACCATAAAGTTCTAGCAATATACAAGATACTAATATTATAGCTTTCCCCAAACATTTTACTGTTTCAAATCATACAATTAACTCAGTGAATTCTGAAATGAAAGGACTCAGTGGAACAGAAATAAAGTTGGTAGGGTCTTTTGGTTTAGTATAAAACCATCACCAAAAGTGATGTCATTTAATACTCAAAAGCCATGAGTAAAGTACGGTGTGGTAAGCTGAGGATGGTAAGCTGAGGATGTCAGCACAAAAACCAAATAAAATCCTTCATTGTGGGATTTAATGTCCTCCCCATCCCTGTC
Organism: Mustela erminea; assembly: GCF_009829155.1. Classification (NCBI taxonomy): domain Eukaryota; kingdom Metazoa; phylum Chordata; class Mammalia; order Carnivora; family Mustelidae; genus Mustela; species Mustela erminea. Next base: position 118,861,259 of record NC_045618.1, read on the forward strand.
CCCAGTTCCCCCAGCATGTGGACAGCCAGTGCCCACTGTCTTGGTAGCTCCTGAGAGGCCACAATGCCCTGCCCTGAGAATCACTTCATTTGATCCAATGTTCCTACCATTTCCACATCACAGGTGCAAAGGGACTGGGGCACAGGGAGACTCGCCCACCCTCTCTCACACTGGAACTGGTGTCCATGGGCAGGTGTTCAAACCCAAGGACTCTCCTTCCCTATGAGGTTAGCCTCACATCAGAAACTACTGTACTTTGTGACTTCTATGTAGCCCCCAATGTGGGACGTGCACCAATGATTTGGGTGAGGATGAAATGATTTTAGGGGCCCTCAGGCTTGGAATGAATTCACATCAAAGCACATAGTGAGGAAGCTATCCCCTTTCTCATACTCTTCCAGTCCTTGTGGTTGCACTACAAATTCTGTTTGGTGCTAGTGTCTTTCACACCTCCCCCACACTTGCCAGTCTGCATTTGTAACCAAGAGAAAAGGTCTCCAGTTTAGAGTTTTCTCTAGGATACAGGATCTGGCTAGAATTTAATAACATAGTTTTGTCTTCATTTTATTGATTTTTACAGTGGCTGTATTTTCTATTTATAGCAAGTGATAAAAGCCCCCCATTTAGTTAGTGAGACAAATTTCTTTTTAAATTTTTTAAAATTTCTTTTTAAGATAAAATTAATTAATAACTGATTAAAACATTAAGAAGATAACATTTCAGGCAGTATGGAAATACTGCCAAACTTGTGCCAATGATATGGGGTGAGGGTCCCATGAGACACTCCATGTCTTGGCTCTGAGGCCTCCTCATGAAAGGCCAGTTCATGATCATAGCATCAAAGAGAACTCAAGACAGGCTAGCTGTGAGCCCAGCCATGGATGAAGCCCAAAAGCTTCCTGGATGTCGAGTCAATGGGTCCCTTCATCACTCAGGGGAGACTCTGAGCTCCCGAACCGAAGGACTTGGGCCAATTTCAATGCCTTCTGCAAACAGTCACTCTCCTCTTGGCCAGTAAGCTGTAAGGGCAGAGGAACGTGATTTCTGATGGGGAGGCCATGTGACACAGTCCAGAGAAGGGGACAGAGAGAATTGATAAGGAAGGTTAGGGACAGGCAGTGTGGGGACAAAGGTGACAAGAGGAAATAGCAACAAACATTCTAACTCTAGGGAAGATGGAAGGACTCCTTGGAAACATGAAGAAAACAGTAAAGTTGAGTATGCAGGAAAATGTACATGTATGTATATGCATGTGCTCCCTATGATGTCCATGTGTATAGGACACCTCATTGTACCACACCTCACTTTCTTACCTTTGCATATATCATGGTGCTTTTTAAAAAAGATTTATTTATTTTTATTTTTAGTGAGAGAGAGAGAGAACGCAGGTGGCGGGGAGGAGCAGAGGGAGAGAGAGAATCTTGAGCAGACTCCCCGCTGAGCGTGGAGCCTGACATGGGACTCAGTCTCACAACCCTGAGATCATGACCTGAGCCGAAACAGAGAGTCAGACTCCTAATTGAGCCACCCAGGGGGCCCCAGATATCACTTTTTTTTTTTTTTTAATCAGTTGAAGGTTTGTGGCAACCCTGCATCGAGCAAATCTATTGGTGCCATTTTTCCAACAGCATTTGTTCATTTAGTGTCTTTGTGTCAGATTTTGGTAATCTTTGCACTATTTCAAACCTTTTTACTATTATTTTTGTAAGGATGATCTGTGATCAGTGATCTTTGATGTTACTATTGTAATTGTCTAAGGGTGCTGCAAACCGTGTCCATAGAAGATGGCGAACTTAATCGATAGATGTTGGGTGTGTTCTGAGTACAGAGGTGGAATTGGCAAGAGAACCAGAATTAGAAGGGGAGCCTGAAGATGTGACTGCATTGTTGCAATCTCATTTTAATGGATGAAGGGTCCCTGGATGGTTCAGTTGGTACAGCAGGTGACTCTTGATCTCAGCATCATGACTTCAAGCCCCACACTGGGTGTACAGCTTACTTAAAACTACATAAAGTCCGTAAAAAAAATAATAATAATAATAATAACAAAAGACCCTTAATGGATGCAGAGTTGCTTCTTATGGATGAACAAAGAAAGTTGTTTCTGGAGATGGAATCTGTTCCTGGTGAAGACACCAAAGGCTTGTTCAAATAAAAACAAAGCATTCAGAAACAGTTGAGAAAGCAGCAGCAGGGTTTGAGAGGACTGACTCCAGTTTTGGAAGAAGCTCCACTGTGGGTAAAATGCTATCCAACAGCATCACGTGCCATTGAGAAATCGTTTGTGGAAAAAAGAGTCAATCAATGCAGCACATTTTATTGCTGTCTTTTTAAGAAATTGTCACAGGCCCCCCCCCTCACCCCAGCCTTTAGCAACCACCACCCTGATCAGCCGCTGGCCATTGACATCGAGGCAAGAACTTCCACCAGCAAAAAGATTCTAACTCGCCAAAAGCTCAGATGACAGTCAGCATTTTTTAGCAATAAAGTATTTTTTAAAATATTTTATTTATTTATTTGACAGACAGAGATCACAAGTAGGCAGAGAGGGAGGCAGAGAGAGAGAGGGGGAAGCAGGCTCCCCAATGAAGAGAGAGCCTGATGCGGGGCCTGATGCCAGGACCCTGGGATCATGACCTGAGCTGAAGGCAGAGGCTTTAACCCACTGAGCCACCCAGGTGCCCCAGCAATAAAGTATTTTTAAATTAGGGTATGTACTTTTGAAAATGACAAATGCCATTGCATATTTAATGTATGATAGTATGTCGTAAACACAACTTTCATCTGTACAGGGAAACCAAAAAGTTCCTTTGACTGGCTTTATTTCAGTATTTACTGTATTGTGGAGTTCTGGAAACTAACCCCCAGTACCTCCAAGGGGTTCCTGTACATAGGCAACAATGTTAAAGGATTTGTGGGCTCTGGATTTTGAACTCCAGTTTTATATTACTACTTAGAAATTCCCTTGTGAACTGTTCATGCCTAAGAATAACTACAGAGAGGCTTAAATACATAAATTCCTAGTTTGCCATTTTGGGGGGCAAATGTTATTCCCATGATCCATTGTAAATGGGCCACACTTCACTCCTTACACTAGTTCTCAAATGTTTCCACCAGGGAACCTCAACCCTGAGCAAAAACAAACTCATTTTCCAAGACCTTGAGAAGACTTCCCGAGAAAACGAAAGTTCAAAAAACTTTTTCAGGGCTAACTCAGAAGTTTATTCCAGTTTTGGATCCTATTTAAATAGAGGCACGTGTTTTGATACTACATCTCTCTGCCAAAATCATTTAGTACACTGACCTTCTAGGAAGATGACACTCACTTACACCCATGCTCCTTGGCCCCCAGGCACACCCCTGAGGTCTAGGGACATGGGTCGGAGAAGCAAGGACCTTTGTGTCAATCCCTGGACCCAGATCCTCTCCCTATCCCCATTATGCTTCGAGCAGGGCAGAGCCCCTGGGGAGCTTGGTTTGCAGCCTGAAGTTCTTCCTGAGGGCTTTGGAATAGCTCCAGAATGCCTCCCTTTAATAGAAATACAAGGTAAGTCATGAAGATCTCTGACTTTGGAGCTGCACTGCCCTTTGTTCAAAGCCCAGGGCTGCTGCTTATTAGACCCCTGTTCTTGCATACTTTTGGCATTATAAAGAAAATATTTAGGTTTGCCAGCTGGAAGAAAAGGCAACTCAGCCGAAGACAGAGCAGGTGAGGGCTCTGAAGTTGTGTGAAACATGGGTGACGAGCCTGGATGTCCCCTTCGGGACACTTGGGTTCCCCTAGGTGTTCGCTGGCAGCCTGAAGAGTTCAGAGTTCTTGTGTCCAAAACACAAGAAAGTTGTATAGGATGCTTCCCAAGGTCCTCCCGGCTCTAATGCTTTCTGCTTATCTCGGTTTCATTAGACATAGTTCTCTGCTTGCTTTTCTCCTGAGGCCCGACCTTTTTCATTCCTAAAATAGCTGCGTGTACCATCCTTATCTTATAAAATCAACAACTACCTCTTATTAACGTTGCTCCCAAACCTCAAAAGGTTCTCTCCTGAATTTATGAAGATCAACAGCCTTTGTTCCCAGCATGGACATTTGACTGGCTCCGGAGGTTATGTAACTAGACTTGTTACAATCTCAGAAGGCAGAACCGAAACAAAGGACAGGAGAAGCCAAATTTTCTTATCTGGCCTAGAATGTTTCTCCAGCCGAGAAGCCAAGATGATGCTCGTATCCCTAAGCATTAATTTCTTGGTGTTTCCTTTTTCTCTGAGCACAATAAATGCCTGTTTAATTAGGTACTCCCTGTCCCTAAGCCCCACCGTCCATAAGGAGCACTCATGTCATCTTAGTTAATAAAGCGAGGATTTATTCAACTTTCAGTTCTAGTAAATAGTCAGCCATTATCTCTGCAATAGGCCCCAAGCCCTGGTTAAAAAAAAAAAAAAAATGACAGGGTCTCTGTGACCATTTGAAGGGAGAGCAGTAAGCTATATTCTTTCATTACAATAGTGCGTCTCTCCACTACTTGGCTACAGTTTCAAGGTCTGAAGCTGAATTCCGTTTTCTTACCACACGGAGGTCCCACAGACACCTTAGCCCGGCATTAAGATCTTTTTTTTTTTTTTTTTTTTAAAGATTTTTTCTTTATTTATCTGACAGAGATCACAAGTAGGCAGAGAGGCAGGCAGAGAGAGAGGGAAGCAGGCTCCCTGCAGAGCAGAGAGCCCGATATGGGGCTCGATCCCAGGACCCTGGGATCATGACCTGAGCCGAAGGCAGAGGCTTAACCCACTGAGCCACCCAGGTGCCCCCGGCATTAAGATCTTAACAATAAAAGAAAGGAAAAGCAAAAAGCAGAGAAGCAGACACAGTGAATAGAACAGGTGACTTCCCTATCTGTGCCATCTGGGGACGAATCTGTTCTGAAGGAAGCCCAGGGCCCAGATGCCAGGTGAGACATTCCCCCCACTAGTTCGAAGGGGCAGGGAAGGGTGGAGAATCTGGTTTCACAGAATCAGGACTCCATAGGAACGGGATAACCTTCGTTTGGGATTTTTATTTCCAAATGAAGAACAGAGCAGCAGGA